>NC_058516.1:3814795-4502877 GCF_020382885.2 Scatophagus argus | reverse complement strand
ACTCTGCTCTTCCCCATCAGGCTTGAACAACTGCAGGTGGACACAGAGGCCCACCATGGGACAGAAGACCCAGAGAGGTGTGGAAGCGGATGACTGGCGTGACAGGCAGCGGGTGACTGGTGTTGGAGACTCTCCATCCGCTGCACAGGGAGGACTTCATTTTGCAGCTGAGCTCAGCCTTTTCTTCAGCAGCTTTCACGCCACCCGGTCTGCGCCTCTGCTCCGTGTCTCTTCAGGACTCTGCTCTCTTCCCCATCAGGCTTGAACAACTGCAGGTGGACACAGAGGCCACCATGGGACACAGAAGACCCAGAGAGGTGTGGAAGCGGATGACAGGCAGCAGGGTGACTGGTGTTGGAGACTCTCCATCCGCTGCACAGGGAGGACTTCATTTTGCAGCTGAGCTCAGCCTTTTCTTCAGCAGCTTTCACGCCACCCGGTCTGCGCCTCTGCTCCGTGTCTCTTCAGGACTCTGCTCTCTTCCCCATCAGGCTTGAACAACTGCAGGTGGACACAGAGGCCACCATGGGACACAGAAGACCCAGAGAGGTGTGGAAGCGGATGACAGGCAGCAGGGTGACTGGTGTTGGAGACTCTCCATCCGCTGCACAGGGAGGACTTCATTTTGCAGCTGAGCTCAGCCTTTTCTTCAGCAGCTTTCACGCCACCCGGTCTGCGCCTCTGCTCCGTGTCTCTTCAGGACTCTGCTCTCTTCCCCATCAGGCTTGAACAACTGCAGGTGGACACAGAGGCCACGATGGGACACAGCAGACCCAGAGAGGTGTGGAAGCGGATGACAGGCAGCAGGGTGACTGGTGTTGGAGACTCTCCATCCGCTGCACAGGGAGGACTTCATTTTGCAGCTGAGCTCAGCCTTTTCTTCAGCAGCTTTCACGCCACCCGGTCTGCGCCTCTGCTCCGTGTCTCTTCAGGACTCTGCTCTCTTCCCCATCAGGCTTGAACAACTGCAGGTGGACACAGAGGCCACCATGGGACACAGAAGACCCAGAGAGGTGTGGAAGCGGATGACAGGCAGCAGGGTGACTGGCGTTGGAGACTCTCCATCCGCTGCACAGGGAGGACTTCATTTTGCAGCTGAGCTCAGCCTTTTCTTCAGCAGCTTTCACGCCACCCGGTCTGCGCCTCTGCTCCGTGTCTCTTCAGGACTCTGCTCTCTTCCCCATCAGGCTTGAACAACTGCAGGTGGACACAGAGGCCACCATGGGACACAGAAGACCCAGAGAGGTGTGGAAGCGGATGACTGGCGTGACAGGCAGCAGGGTGACTGGTGTTGGAGACTCTCCATCCGCTGCACAGGGAGGACTTCATTTTGCAGCTGAGCTCAGCCTTTTCTTCAGCAGCTTTCACACCACCCGGTCTGCGCCTCTGCTCCGTGTCTCTTCAGGACTCTGCTCTCTTCCCCATCAGGCTTGAACAACTGCAGGTGGACACAGAGGCCACCATGGGACACAGAAGACCCAGAGAGGTGTGGAAGCGGATGACTGGCGTGACAGGCAGCAGGGTGACTGGTGTTGGAGACTCTCCATCCGCTGCACAGGGAGGACTTCATTTTGCAGCTGAGCTCAGCCTTTTCTTCAGCAGCTTTCACGCCACCCGGTCTGCGCCTCTGCTCCGTGTCTCTTCAGGACTCTGCTCTCTTCCCCATCAGGCTTGAACAACTGCAGGTGGACACAGAGGCCACCATGGGACACAGAAGACCCAGAGAGGTGTGGAAGCGGATGACAGGCAGCAGGGTGACTGGTGTTGGAGACTCTCCATCCGCTGCACAGGGAGGACTTCATTTTGCAGCTGAGCTCAGCCTTTTCTTCAGCAGCTTTCACGCCACCCTCTCTGCCCTGTGCTCAGACAGTGTGGGTCTGATCGGTCTGCGCCTCTGCTCCGTGTCTCTTCAGGACTCTGCTCTCTTCCCCATCAGGCTTGAACAACTGCAGGTGGACACAGAGGCCACCATGGGACACAGAAGACCCAGAGAGGTGTGGAAGCGGATGACAGGCAGCAGGGTGACTGGTGTTGGAGACTCTCCATCCGCTGCACAGGGAGGACTTCATTTTGCAGCTGAGCTCAGCCTTTTCTTCAGCAGCTTTCACGCCACCCGGTCTGCGCCTCTGCTCCGTGTCTCTTCAGGACTTTGCTCTCTTCCCCATCAGGCTTGAACAACTGCAGGTGGACACAGAGGCCACGATGGGACACAGAAGACCCAGAGAGGTGTGGAAGCGGATGACTGGCGTGACAGGCAGCAGGGTGACTGGTGTTGGAGACTCTCCATCCGCTGCACAGGGAGGACTTCATTTTGCAGCTGAGCTCAGCCTTTTCTTCAGCAGCTTTCACGCCACCGGGTCTGCGCCTCTGCTCCGTGTCTCTTCAGGACTTTGCTCTCTTCCCCATCAGGCTTGAACAACTGCAGGTGGACACAGAGGCCACCATGGGACACAGAAGACCCAGAGAGGTGTGGAAGCGGATGACTGGCGTGTCAGGCAGCAGGGTGACTGGTGTTGGAGACTCTCCATCCGCTGCACAGGGAGGACTTCATTTTGCAGCTGAGCTCAGCCTTTTCTTCAGCAGCTTTCACGCCACCGGGTCTGCGCCTCTGCTCCGTGTCTCTTCAGGACTTTGCTCTCTTCCCCATCAGGCTTGAACAACTGCAGGTGGACACAGAGGCCACCATGGGACACAGAAGACCCAGAGAGGTGTGGAAGCGGATGACTGGCGTGACAGGCAGCAGGGTGACTGGTGTTGGAGACTCTCCATCCGCTGCACAGGGAGGACTTCATTTTGCAGCTGAGCTCAGCCTTTTCTTCAGCAGCTTTCACGCCACCCGGTCTGCGCCTCTGCTCCGTGTCTCTTCAGGACTCTGCTCTCTTCCCCATCAGGCTTGAACAACTGCAGGTGGACACAGAGGCCACCATGGGACACAGAAGACCCAGAGAGGTGTGGAAGCGGATGACAGGCAGCAGGGTGACTGGTGTTGGAGACTCTCCATCCGCTGCACAGGGAGGACTTCATTTTGCAGCTGAGCTCAGCCTTTTCTTCAGCAGCTTTCACGCCACCCTCTCTGCCCTGTGCTCAGACAGTGTGGGTCTGATCGGTCTGCGCCTCTGCTCCGTGTCTCTTCAGGACTCTGCTCTCTTCCCCATCAGGCTTGAACAACTGCAGGTGGACACAGAGGCCACCATGGGACACAGAAGACCCAGAGAGGTGTGGAAGCGGATGACTGGCGTGACAGGCAACAGGGTGACTGGCGTTGGAGACTCTCCATCCGCTGCACAGGGAGGACTTCATTTTGCAGCTGAGCTCAGCCTTTTCTTCAGCAGCTTTCACGCCACCGGGTCTGCGCCTCTGCTCCGTGTCTCTTCAGGACTCTGCTCTCTTCCCCATCAGGCTTGAACAACTGCAGGTGGACACAGAGGCCACCATGGGACACAGAAGACCCAGAGAGGTGTGGAAGCGGATGACAGGCAGCAGGGTGACTGGTGTTGGAGACTCTCCATCCGCTGCACAGGGAGGACTTCATTTTGCAGCTGAGCTCAGCCTTTTCTTCAGCAGCTTTCACGCCACCGGGTCTGCGCCTCTGCTCCGTGTCTCTTCAGGACTTTGCTCTCTTCCCCATCAGGCTTGAACAACTGCAGGTGGACACAGAGGCCACCATGGGACACAGAAGACCCAGAGAGGTGTGGAAGCGGATGACAGGCAGCAGGGTGACTGGTGTTGGAGACTCTCCATCCGCTGCACAGGGAGGACTTCATTTTGCAGCTGAGCTCAGCCTTTTCTTCAGCAGCTTTCACGCCACCCGGTCTGCGCCTCTGCTCCGTGTCTCTTCAGGACTCTGCTCTCTTCCCCATCAGGCTTGAACAACTGCAGGTGGACACAGAGGCCGCGATGGGACACAGCAGACCCAGAGAGGTGTGGAAGCGGATGACAGGCAGCAGGGTGACTGGTGTTGGAGACTCTCCATCCGCTGCACAGGGAGGACTTCATTTTGCAGCTGAGCTCAGCCTTTTCTTCAGCAGCTTTCACGCCACCGGGTCTGCGCCTCTGCTCCGTGTCTCTTCAGGACTCTGCTCTCTTCCCCATCAGGCTTGAACAACTGCAGGTGGACACAGAGGCCACCATGGGACACAGAAGACCCAGAGAGGTGTGGAAGCGGATGACTGGCAGCAGGGTGACTGGTGTTGGAGACTCTCCATCCGCTGCACAGGGAGGACTTCATTTTGCAGCTGAGCTCAGCCTTTTCTTCAGCAGCTTTCACGCCACCCGGTCTGCGCCTCTGCTCCGTGTCTCTTCAGGACTCTGCTCTCTTCCCCATCAGGCTTGAACAACTGCAGGTGGACACAGAGGCCACCATGGGACACAGAAGACCCAGAGAGGTGTGGAAGCGGATGACTGGCGTGTCAGGCAACAGGGTGACTGGCGTTGGAGACTCTCCATCCGCTGCACAGGGAGGACTTCATTTTGCAGCTGAGCTCAGCCTTTTCTTCAGCAGCTTTCACGCCACCCTCTCTGCCCTGTGCTCAGACAGTGTGGGTCTGATCGGTCTGCGCCTCTGCTCCGTGTCTCTTCAGGACTCTGCTCTCTTCCCCATCAGGCTTGAACAACTGCAGGTGGACACAGAGGCCACCATGGGACACAGAAGACCCAGAGAGGTGTGGAAGCGGATGACAGGCAGCAGGGTGACTGGTGTTGGAGACTCTCCATCCGCTGCACAGGGAGGACTTCATTTTGCAGCTGAGCTCAGCCTTTTCTTCAGCAGCTTTCACGCCACCCTCTCTGCCCTGTGCTCAGACAGTGTGGGTCTGATCGGTCTGCGCCTCTGCTCCGTGTCTCTTCAGGACTCTGCTCTCTTCCCCATCAGGCTTGAACAACTGCAGGTGGACACAGAGGCCACCATGGGACACAGAAGACCCAGAGAGGTGTGGAAGCGGATGACAGGCAGCAGGGTGACTGGTGTTGGAGACTCTCCATCCGCTGCACAGGGAGGACTTCATTTTGCAGCTGAGCTCAGCCTTTTCTTCAGCAGCTTTCACGCCACCCTCTCTGCCCTGTGCTCAGACAGTGTGGGTCTGATCGGTCTGCGCCTCTGCTCCGTGTCTCTTCAGGACTCTGCTCTCTTCCCCATCAGGCTTGAACAACTGCAGGTGGACACAGAGGCCGCGAAGGGACACAGAAGACCCAGAGAGGTGTGGAAGCGGATGACAGGCAGCAGGGTGACTGGTGTTGGAGACTCTCCATCCGCTGCACAGGGAGGACTTCATTTTGCAGCTGAGCTCAGCCTTTTCTTCAGCAGCTTTCACGCCACCGGGTCTGCGCCTCTGCTCCGTGTCTCTTCAGGACTCTGCTCTCTTCCCCATCAGGCTTGAACAACTGCAGGTGGACACAGAGGCCACCATGGGACACAGAAGACCCAGAGAGGTGTGGAAGCGGATGACTGGCGTGACAGGCAGCAGGGTGACTGGTGTTGGAGACTCTCCATCCGCTGCACAGGGAGGACTTCATTTTGCAGCTGAGCTCAGCCTTTTCTTCAGCAGCTTTCACGCCACCGGGTCTGCGCCTCTGCTCCGTGTCTCTTCAGGACTTTGCTCTCTTCCCCATCAGGCTTGAACAACTGCAGGTGGACACAGAGGCCACCATGGGACACAGAAGACCCAGAGAGGTGTGGAAGCGGATGACTGGCGTGACAGGCAGCAGGGTGACTGGTGTTGGAGACTCTCCATCCGCTGCACAGGGAGGACTTCATTTTGCAGCTGAGCTCAGCCTTTTCTTCAGCAGCTTTCACGCCACCCGGTCTGCGCCTCTGCTCCGTGTCTCTTCAGGACTCTGCTCTCTTCCCCATCAGGCTTGAACAACTGCAGGTGGACACAGAGGCCACCATGGGACACAGAAGACCCAGAGAGGTGTGGAAGCGGATGACAGGCAGCAGGGTGACTGGTGTTGGAGACTCTCCATCCGCTGCACAGGGAGGACTTCATTTTGCAGCTGAGCTCAGCCTTTTCTTCAGCAGCTTTCACGCCACCGGGTCTGCGCCTCTGCTCCGTGTCTCTTCAGGACTTTGCTCTCTTCCCCATCAGGCTTGAACAACTGCAGGTGGACACAGAGGCCACGATGGGACACAGAAGACCCAGAGAGGTGTGGAAGCGGATGACTGGCGTGACAGGCAGCAGGGTGACTGGTGTTGGAGACTCTCCATCCGCTGCACAGGGAGGACTTCATTTTGCAGCTGAGCTCAGCCTTTTCTTCAGCAGCTTTCACGCCACCGGGTCTGCGCCTCTGCTCCGTGTCTCTTCAGGACTTTGCTCTCTTCCCCATCAGGCTTGAACAACTGCAGGTGGACACAGAGGCCACCATGGGACACAGAAGACCCAGAGAGGTGTGGAAGCGGATGACTGGCGTGACAGGCAGCAGGGTGACTGGTGTTGGAGACTCTCCATCCGCTGCACAGGGAGGACTTCATTTTGCAGCTGAGCTCAGCCTTTTCTTCAGCAGCTTTCACGCCACCCGGTCTGCGCCTCTGCTCCGTGTCTCTTCAGGACTCTGCTCTCTTCCCCATCAGGCTTGAACAACTGCAGGTGGACACAGAGGCCGCGATGGGACACAGCAGACCCAGAGAGGTGTGGAAGCGGATGACAGGCAGCAGGGTGACTGGTGTTGGAGACTCTCCATCCGCTGCACAGGGAGGACTTCATTTTGCAGCTGAGCTCAGCCTTTTCTTCAGCAGCTTTCACGCCACCCGGTCTGCGCCTCTGCTCCGTGTCTCTTCAGGACTCTGCTCTCTTCCCCATCAGGCTTGAACAACTGCAGGTGGACACAGAGGCCACCATGGGACACAGAAGACCCAGAGAGGTGTGGAAGCGGATGACTGGCGTGTCAGGCAGCAGGGTGACTGGTGTTGGAGACTCTCCATCCGCTGCACAGGGAGGACTTCATTTTGCAGCTGAGCTCAGCCTTTTCTTCAGCAGCTTTCACGCCACCCTCTCTGCCCTGTGCTCAGACAGTGTGGGTCTGATCGGTCTGCGCCTCTGCTCCGTGTCTCTTCAGGACTCTGCTCTCTTCCCCATCAGGCTTGAACAACTGCAGGTGGACACAGAGGCCGCCATGGGACACAGAAGACCCAGAGAGGTGTGGAAGCGGATGACAGGCAGCAGGGTGACTGGTGTTGGAGACTCTCCATCCGCTGCACAGGGAGGACTTCATTTTGCAGCTGAGCTCAGCCTTTTCTTCAGCAGCTTTCACGCCACCCTCTCTGCCCTGTGCTCAGACAGTGTGGGTCTGATCGGTCTGCGCCTCTGCTCCGTGTCTCTTCAGGACTCTGCTCTCTTCCCCATCAGGCTTGAACAACTGCAGGTGGACACAGAGGCCGCGATGGGACACAGCAGACCCAGAGAGGTGTGGAAGCGGATGACAGGCAGCAGGGTGACTGGTGTTGGAGACTCTCCATCCGCTGCACAGGGAGGACTTCATTTTGCAGCTGAGCTCAGCCTTTTCTTCAGCAGCTTTCACGCCACCCGGTCTGCGCCTCTGCTCCGTGTCTCTTCAGGACTCTGCTCTCTTCCCCATCAGGCTTGAACAACTGCAGGTGGACACAGAGGCCACCATGGGACACAGAAGACCCAGAGAGGTGTGGAAGCGGATGACTGACAGGCAGCAGGGTGACTGGTGTTGGAGACTCTCCATCCGCTGCACAGGGAGGACTTCATTTTGCAGCTGAGCTCAGCCTTTTCTTCAGCAGCTTTCACGCCACCCGGTCTGCGCCTCTGCTCCGTGTCTCTTCAGGACTCTGCTCTCTTCCCCATCAGGCTTGAACAACTGCAGGTGGACACAGAGGCCACCATGGGACACAGAAGACCCAGAGAGGTGTGGAAGCGGATGACTGGCGTGACAGGCAGCAGGGTGACTGGTGTTGGAGACTCTCCATCCGCTGCACAGGGAGGACTTCATTTTGCAGCTGAGCTCAGCCTTTTCTTCAGCAGCTTTCACGCCACCCGGTCTGCGCCTCTGCTCCGTGTCTCTTCAGGACTCTGCTCTCTTCCCCATCAGGCTTGAACAACTGCAGGTGGACACAGAGGCCACCATGGGACACAGAAGACCCAGAGAGGTGTGGAAGCGGATGACAGGCAGCAGGGTGACTGGTGTTGGAGACTCTCCATCCGCTGCACAGGGAGGACTTCATTTTGCAGCTGAGCTCAGCCTTTTCTTCAGCAGCTTTCACGCCACCCGGTCTGCGCCTCTGCTCCGTGTCTCTTCAGGACTCTGCTCTCTTCCCCATCAGGCTTGAACAACTGCAGGTGGACACAGAGGCCACCATGGGACACAGAAGACCCAGAGAGGTGTGGAAGCGGATGACTGGCGTGACAGGCAACAGGGTGACTGGCGTTGGAGACTCTCCATCCGCTGCACAGGGAGGACTTCATTTTGCAGCTGAGCTCAGCCTTTTCTTCAGCAGCTTTCACGCCACCCTCTCTGCCCTGTGCTCAGACAGTGTGGGTCTGATCGGTCTGCGCCTCTGCTCCGTGTCTCTTCAGGACTCTGCTCTCTTCCCCATCAGGCTTGAACAACTGCAGGTGGACACAGAGGCCGCGAAGGGACACAGAAGACCCAGAGAGGTGTGGAAGCGGATGACTGGCGTGACAGGCAGCAGGGTGACTGGTGTTGGAGACTCTCCATCCGCTGCACAGGGAGGACTTCATTTTGCAGCTGAGCTCAGCCTTTTCTTCAGCAGCTTTCACGCCACCCGGTCTGCGCCTCTGCTCCGTGTCTCTTCAGGACTCTGCTCTCTTCCCCATCAGGCTTGAACAACTGCAGGTGGACACAGAGGCCGCGATGGGACACAGAAGACCCAGAGAGGTGTGGAAGCGGATGACAGGCAGCAGGGTGACTGGTGTTGGAGACTCTCCATCCGCTGCACAGGGAGGACTTCATTTTGCAGCTGAGCTCAGCCTTTTCTTCAGCAGCTTTCACGCCACCCTCTCTGCCCTGTGCTCAGACAGTGTGGGTCTGATCGGTCTGCGCCTCTGCTCCGTGTCTCTTCAGGACTCTGCTCTCTTCCCCATCAGGCTTGAACAACTGCAGGTGGACACAGAGGCCACCATGGGACACAGAAGACCCAGAGAGGTGTGGAAGCGGATGACTGGCGTGACAGGCAGCAGGGTGACTGGTGTTGGAGACTCTCCATCCGCTGCACAGGGAGGACTTCATTTTGCAGCTGAGCTCAGCCTTTTCTTCAGCAGCTTTCACGCCACCCGGTCTGCGCCTCTGCTCCGTGTCTCTTCAGGACTCTGCTCTCTTCCCCATCAGGCTTGAACAACTGCAGGTGGACACAGAGGCCACCATGGGACACAGAAGACCCAGAGAGGTGTGGAAGCGGATGACTGGCAGCAGGGTGACTGGTGTTGGAGACTCTCCATCCGCTGCACAGGGAGGACTTCATTTTGCAGCTGAGCTCAGCCTTTTCTTCAGCAGCTTTCACGCCACCCGGTCTGCGCCTCTGCTCCGTGTCTCTTCAGGACTCTGCTCTCTTCCCCATCAGGCTTGAACAACTGCAGGTGGACACAGAGGCCGCGATGGGACACAGCAGACCCAGAGAGGTGTGGAAGCGGATGACAGGCAGCAGGGTGACTGGTGTTGGAGACTCTCCATCCGCTGCACAGGGAGGACTTCATTTTGCAGCTGAGCTCAGCCTTTTCTTCAGCAGCTTTCACGCCACCCGGTCTGCGCCTCTGCTCCGTGTCTCTTCAGGACTCTGCTCTCTTCCCCATCAGGCTTGAACAACTGCAGGTGGACACAGAGGCCGCCATGGGACACAGAAGACCCAGAGAGGTGTGGAAGCGGATGACAGGCAGCAGGGTGACTGGTGTTGGAGACTCTCCATCCGCTGCACAGGGAGGACTTCATTTTGCAGCTGAGCTCAGCCTTTTCTTCAGCAGCTTTCACGCCACCCGGTCTGCGCCTCTGCTCCGTGTCTCTTCAGGACTCTGCTCTCTTCCCCATCAGGCTTGAACAACTGCAGGTGGACACAGAGGCCACCATGGGACACAGAAGACCCAGAGAGGTGTGGAAGCGGATGACAGGCAGCAGGGTGACTGGTGTTGGAGACTCTCCATCCGCTGCACAGGGAGGACTTCATTTTGCAGCTGAGCTCAGCCTTTTCTTCAGCAGCTTTCACGCCACCCTCTCTGCCCTGTGCTCAGACAGTGTGGGTCTGATCGGTCTGCGCCTCTGCTCCGTGTCTCTTCAGGACTCTGCTCTCTTCCCCATCAGGCTTGAACAACTGCAGGTGGACACAGAGGCCACCATGGGACACAGAAGACCCAGAGAGGTGTGGAAGCGGATGACTGGCGTGACAGGCAGCAGGGTGACTGGTGTTGGAGACTCTCCATCCGCTGCACAGGGAGGACTTCATTTTGCAGCTGAGCTCAGCCTTTTCTTCAGCAGCTTTCACGCCACCCGGTCTGCGCCTCTGCTCCGTGTCTCTTCAGGACTCTGCTCTCTTCCCCATCAGGCTTGAACAACTGCAGGTGGACACAGAGGCCACCATGGGACACAGAAGACCCAGAGAGGTGTGGAAGCGGATGACAGGCAGCAGGGTGACTGGTGTTGGAGACTCTCCATCCGCTGCACAGGGAGGACTTCATTTTGCAGCTGAGCTCAGCCTTTTCTTCAGCAGCTTTCACGCCACCCTCTCTGCCCTGTGCTCAGACAGTGTGGGTCTGATCGGTCTGCGCCTCTGCTCCGTGTCTCTTCAGGACTCTGCTCTCTTCCCCATCAGGCTTGAACAACTGCAGGTGGACACAGAGGCCACCATGGGACACAGAAGACCCAGAGAGGTGTGGAAGCGGATGACAGGCAGCAGGGTGACTGGTGTTGGAGACTCTCCATCCGCTGCACAGGGAGGACTTCATTTTGCAGCTGAGCTCAGCCTTTTCTTCAGCAGCTTTCACGCCACCCGGTCTGCGCCTCTGCTCCGTGTCTCTTCAGGACTCTGCTCTCTTCCCCATCAGGCTTGAACAACTGCAGGTGGACACAGAGGCCACCATGGGACACAGAAGACCCAGAGAGGTGTGGAAGCGGATGACTGGCGTGTCAGGCAGCAGGGTGACTGGTGTTGGAGACTCTCCATCCGCTGCACAGGGAGGACTTCATTTTGCAGCTGAGCTCAGCCTTTTCTTCAGCAGCTTTCACGCCACCCGGTCTGCGCCTCTGCTCCGTGTCTCTTCAGGACTCTGCTCTCTTCCCCATCAGGCTTGAACAACTGCAGGTGGACACAGAGGCCACCATGGGACACAGAAGACCCAGAGAGGTGTGGAAGCGGATGACTGGCGTGTCAGGCAGCAGGGTGACTGGTGTTGGAGACTCTCCATCCGCTGCACAGGGAGGACTTCATTTTGCAGCTGAGCTCAGCCTTTTCTTCAGCAGCTTTCACGCCACCCGGTCTGCGCCTCTGCTCCGTGTCTCTTCAGGACTCTGCTCTCTTCCCCATCAGGCTTGAACAACTGCAGGTGGACACAGAGGCCACCATGGGACACAGAAGACCCAGAGAGGTGTGGAAGCGGATGACAGGCAGCAGGGTGACTGGTGTTGGAGACTCTCCATCCGCTGCACAGGGAGGACTTCATTTTGCAGCTGAGCTCAGCCTTTTCTTCAGCAGCTTTCACGCCACCCTCTCTGCCCTGTGCTCAGACAGTGTGGGTCTGATCGGTCTGCGCCTCTGCTCCGGGTCTCTTCAGGACTCTGCTCTCTTCCCCATCAGGCTTGAACAACTGCAGGTGGACACAGAGGCCACCATGGGACACAGAAGACCCAGAGAGGTGTGGAAGCGGATGACTGGCGTGACAGGCAACAGGGTGACTGGCGTTGGAGACTCTCCATCCGCTGCACAGGGAGGACTTCATTTTGCAGCTGAGCTCAGCCTTTTCTTCAGCAGCTTTCACGCCACCCGGTCTGCGCCTCTGCTCCGTGTCTCTTCAGGACTCTGCTCTCTTCCCCATCAGGCTTGAACAACTGCAGGTGGACACAGAGGCCACCATGGGACACAGAAGACCCAGAGAGGTGTGGAAGCGGATGACAGGCAGCAGGGTGACTGGTGTTGGAGACTCTCCATCCGCTGCACAGGGAGGACTTCATTTTGCAGCTGAGCTCAGCCTTTTCTTCAGCAGCTTTCACGCCACCCTCTCTGCCCTGTGCTCAGACAGTGTGGGTCTGATCGGTCTGCGCCTCTGCTCCGTGTCTCTTCAGGACTCTGCTCTCTTCCCCATCAGGCTTGAACAACTGCAGGTGGACACAGAGGCCGCGAAGGGACACAGAAGACCCAGAGAGGTGTGGAAGCGGATGACAGGCAGCAGGGTGACTGGTGTTGGAGACTCTCCATCCGCTGCACAGGGAGGACTTCATTTTGCAGCTGAGCTCAGCCTTTTCTTCAGCAGCTTTCACGCCACCGGGTCTGCGCCTCTGCTCCGTGTCTCTTCAGGACTTTGCTCTCTTCCCCATCAGGCTTGAACAACTGCAGGTGGACACAGAGGCCACCATGGGACACAGAAGACCCAGAGAGGTGTGGAAGCGGATGACTGGCGTGACAGGCAGCAGGGTGACTGGTGTTGGAGACTCTCCATCCGCTGCACAGGGAGGACTTCATTTTGCAGCTGAGCTCAGCCTTTTCTTCAGCAGCTTTCACGCCACCCTCTCTGCCCTGTGCTCAGACAGTGTGGGTCTGATCGGTCTGCGCCTCTGCTCCGTGTCTCTTCAGGACTCTGCTCTCTTCCCCATCAGGCTTGAACAACTGCAGGTGGACACAGAGGCCACGATGGGACACAGAAGACCCAGAGAGGTGTGGAAGCGGATGACAGGCAGCAGGGTGACTGGTGTTGGAGACTCTCCATCCGCTGCACAGGGAGGACTTCATTTTGCAGCTGAGCTCAGCCTTTTCTTCAGCAGCTTTCACGCCACCCTCTCTGCCCTGTGCTCAGACAGTGTGGGTCTGATCGGTCTGCGCCTCTGCTCCGTGTCTCTTCAGGACTCTGCTCTCTTCCCCATCAGGCTTGAACAACTGCAGGTGGACACAGAGGCCGCGATGGGACACAGAAGACCCAGAGAGGTGTGGAAGCGGATGACTGGCGTGACAGGCAACAGGGTGACTGGCGTTGGAGACTCTCCATCCGCTGCACAGGGAGGACTTCATTTTGCAGCTGAGCTCAGCCTTTTCTTCAGCAGCTTTCACGCCACCGGGTCTGCGCCTCTGCTCCGTGTCTCTTCAGGACTTTGCTCTCTTCCCCATCAGGCTTGAACAACTGCAGGTGGACACAGAGGCCACCATGGGACACAGAAGACCCAGAGAGGTGTGGAAGCGGATGACTGGCGTGACAGGCAACAGGGTGACTGGCGTTGGAGACTCTCCATCCGCTGCACAGGGAGGACTTCATTTTGCAGCTGAGCTCAGCCTTTTCTTCAGCAGCTTTCACGCCACCGGGTCTGCGCCTCTGCTCCGTGTCTCTTCAGGACTTTGCTCTCTTCCCCATCAGGCTTGAACAACTGCAGGTGGACACAGAGGCCACCATGGGACACAGAAGACCCAGAGAGGTGTGGAAGCGGATGACAGGCAGCAGGGTGACTGGTGTTGGAGACTCTCCATCCGCTGCACAGGGAGGACTTCATTTTGCAGCTGAGCTCAGCCTTTTCTTCAGCAGCTTTCACGCCACCCTCTCTGCCCTGTGCTCAGACAGTGTGGGTCTGATCGGTCTGCGCCTCTGCTCCGTGTCTCTTCAGGACTCTGCTCTCTTCCCCATCAGGCTTGAACAACTGCAGGTGGACACAGAGGCCGCCATGGGACACAGAAGACCCAGAGAGGTGTGGAAGCGGATGACTGGCGTGACAGGCAGCAGGGTGACTGGTGTTGGAGACTCTCCATCCGCTGCACAGGGAGGACTTCATTTTGCAGCTGAGCTCAGCCTTTTCTTCAGCAGCTTTCACGCCACCGGGTCTGCGCCTCTGCTCCGTGTCTCTTCAGGACTCTGCTCTCTTCCCCATCAGGCTTGAACAACTGCAGGTGGACACAGAGGCCGCGATGGGACACAGCAGACCCAGAGAGGTGTGGAAGCGGATGACAGGCAGCAGGGTGACTGGTGTTGGAGACTCTCCATCCGCTGCACAGGGAGGACTTCATTTTGCAGCTGAGCTCAGCCTTTTCTTCAGCAGCTTTCACGCCACCCTCTCTGCCCTGTGCTCAGACAGTGTGGGTCTGATCGGTCTGCGCCTCTGCTCCGTGTCTCTTCAGGACTCTGCTCTCTTCCCCATCAGGCTTGAACAACTGCAGGTGGACACAGAGGCCACCATGGGACACAGAAGACCCAGAGAGGTGTGGAAGCGGATGACTGGCGTGTCAGGCAGCAGGGTGACTGGTGTTGGAGACTCTCCATCCGCTGCACAGGGAGGACTTCATTTTGCAGCTGAGCTCAGCCTTTTCTTCAGCAGCTTTCACGCCACCGGGTCTGCGCCTCTGCTCCGTGTCTCTTCAGGACTTTGCTCTCTTCCCCATCAGGCTTGAACAACTGCAGGTGGACACAGAGGCCACCATGGGACACAGAAGACCCAGAGAGGTGTGGAAGCGGATGACAGGCAGCAGGGTGACTGGTGTTGGAGACTCTCCATCCGCTGCACAGGGAGGACTTCATTTTGCAGCTGAGCTCAGCCTTTTCTTCAGCAGCTTTCACGCCACCGGGTCTGCGCCTCTGCTCCGTGTCTCTTCAGGACTTTGCTCTTTTCCCCATCAGGCTTGAACAACTGCAGGTGGACACAGAGGCCACCATGGGACACAGAAGACCCAGAGAGGTGTGGAAGCGGATGACAGGCAGCAGGGTGACTGGTGTTGGAGACTCTCCATCCGCTGCACAGGGAGGACTTCATTTTGCAGCTGAGCTCAGCCTTTTCTTCAGCAGCTTTCACGCCACCGGGTCTGCGCCTCTGCTCCGTGTCTCTTCAGGACTTTGCTCTCTTCCCCATCAGGCTTGAACAACTGCAGGTGGACACAGAGGCCACCATGGGACACAGAAGACCCAGAGAAGTGTGGAAGCGGATGACTGGCGTGTCAGGCAGCAGGGTGACTGGTGTTGGAGACTCTCCATCCGCTGCACAGGGAGGACTTCATTTTGCAGCTGAGCTCAGCCTTTTCTTCAGCAGCTTTCACGCCACCCGGTCTGCGCCTCTGCTCCGTGTCTCTTCAGGACTCTGCTCTCTTCCCCATCAGGCTTGAACAACTGCAGGTGGACACAGAGGCCGCCATGGGACACAGAAGACCCAGAGAGGTGTGGAAGCGGATGACAGGCAGCAGGGTGACTGGTGTTGGAGACTCTCCATCCGCTGCACAGGGAGGACTTCATTTTGCAGCTGAGCTCAGCCTTTTCTTCAGCAGCTTTCACGCCACCGGGTCTGCGCCTCTGCTCCGTGTCTCTTCAGGACTTTGCTCTCTTCCCCATCAGGCTTGAACAACTGCAGGTGGACACAGAGGCCACCATGGGACACAGAAGACCCAGAGAGGTGTGGAAGCGGATGACTGGCGTGACAGGCAGCAGGGTGACTGGTGTTGGAGACTCTCCATCCGCTGCACAGGGAGGACTTCATTTTGCAGCTGAGCTCAGCCTTTTCTTCAGCAGCTTTCACGCCACCGGGTCTGCGCCTCTGCTCCGTGTCTCTTCAGGACTTTGCTCTCTTCCCCATCAGGCTTGAACAACTGCAGGTGGACACAGAGGCCACCATGGGACACAGAAGACCCAGAGAGGTGTGGAAGCGGATGACAGGCAGCAGGGTGACTGGTGTTGGAGACTCTCCATCCGCTGCACAGGGAGGACTTCATTTTGCAGCTGAGCTCAGCCTTTTCTTCAGCAGCTTTCACGCCACCCTCTCTGCCCTGTGCTCAGACAGTGTGGGTCTGATCGGTCTGCGCCTCTGCTCCGTGTCTCTTCAGGACTCTGCTCTCTTCCCCATCAGGCTTGAACAACTGCAGGTGGACACAGAGGCCACCATGGGACACAGAAGACCCAGAGAGGTGTGGAAGCGGATGACAGGCAGCAGGGTGACTGGTGTTGGAGACTCTCCATCCGCTGCACAGGGAGGACTTCATTTTGCAGCTGAGCTCAGCCTTTTCTTCAGCAGCTTTCACGCCACCGGGTCTGCGCCTCTGCTCCGTGTCTCTTCAGGACTTTGCTCTCTTCCCCATCAGGCTTGAACAACTGCAGGTGGACACAGAGGCCACCATGGGACACAGAAGACCCAGAGAGGTGTGGAAGCGGATGACTGGCGTGACAGGCAGCAGGGTGACTGGTGTTGGAGACTCTCCATCCGCTGCACAGGGAGGACTTCATTTTGCAGCTGAGCTCAGCCTTTTCTTCAGCAGCTTTCACGCCACCCTCTCTGCCCTGTGCTCAGACAGTGTGGGTCTGATCGGTCTGCGCCTCTGCTCCGTGTCTCTTCAGGACTCTGCTCTCTTCCCCATCAGGCTTGAACAACTGCAGGTGGACACAGAGGCCGCGATGGGACACAGAAGACCCAGAGAGGTGTGGAAGCGGATGACAGGCAGCAGGGTGACTGGTGTTGGAGACTCTCCATCCGCTGCACAGGGAGGACTTCATTTTGCAGCTGAGCTCAGCCTTTTCTTCAGCAGCTTTCACGCCACCCTCTCTGCCCTGTGCTCAGACAGTGTGGGTCTGATCGGTCTGCGCCTCTGCTCCGTGTCTCTTCAGGACTCTGCTCTCTTCCCCATCAGGCTTGAACAACTGCAGGTGGACACAGAGGCCGCGATGGGACACAGCAGACCCAGAGAGGTGTGGAAGCGGATGACTGGCGTGACAGGCAACAGGGTGACTGGTGTTGGAGACTCTCCATCCGCTGCACAGGGAGGACTTCATTTTGCAGCTGAGCTCAGCCTTTTCTTCAGCAGCTTTCACGCCACCCGGTCTGCGCCTCTGCTCCGTGTCTCTTCAGGACTCTGCTCTCTTCCCCATCAGGCTTGAACAACTGCAGGTGGACACAGAGGCCACCATGGGACACAGAAGACCCAGAGAGGTGTGGAAGCGGATGACAGGCAGCAGGGTGACTGGTGTTGGAGACTCTCCATCCGCTGCACAGGGAGGACTTCATTTTGCAGCTGAGCTCAGCCTTTTCTTCAGCAGCTTTCACGCCACCCGGTCTGCGCCTCTGCTCCGTGTCTCTTCAGGACTCTGCTCTCTTCCCCATCAGGCTTGAACAACTGCAGGTGGACACAGAGGCCACCATGGGACACAGAAGACCCAGAGAGGTGTGGAAGCGGATGACTGGCAGCAGGGTGACTGGTGTTGGAGACTCTCCATCCGCTGCACAGGGAGGACTTCATTTTGCAGCTGAGCTCAGCCTTTTCTTCAGCAGCTTTCACGCCACCCGGTCTGCGCCTCTGCTCCGTGTCTCTTCAGGACTCTGCTCTCTTCCCCATCAGGCTTGAACAACTGCAGGTGGACACAGAGGCCACCATGGGACACAGAAGACCCAGAGAGGTGTGGAAGCGGATGACTGGCGTGACAGGCAGCAGGGTGACTGGTGTTGGAGACTCTCCATCCGCTGCACAGGGAGGACTTCATTTTGCAGCTGAGCTCAGCCTTTTCTTCAGCAGCTTTCACGCCACCCTCTCTGCCCTGTGCTCAGACAGTGTGGGTCTGATCGGTCTGCGCCTCTGCTCCGTGTCTCTTCAGGACTCTGCTCTCTTCCCCATCAGGCTTGAACAACTGCAGGTGGACACAGAGGCCACCATGGGACACAGAAGACCCAGAGAGGTGTGGTAGCGGATGACTGGCGTGACAGGCAGCAGGGTGACTGGTGTTGGAGACTCTCCATCCGCTGCACAGGGAGGACTTCATTTTGCAGCTGAGCTCAGCCTTTTCTTCAGCAGCTTTCACGCCACCGGGTCTGCGCCTCTGCTCCGTGTCTCTTCAGGACTCTGCTCTCTTCCCCATCAGGCTTGAACAACTGCAGGTGGACACAGAGGCCACCATGGGACACAGAAGACCCAGAGAGGTGTGGAAGCGGATGACAGGCAGCAGGGTGACTGGTGTTGGAGACTCTCCATCCGCTGCACAGGGAGGACTTCATTTTGCAGCTGAGCTCAGCCTTTTCTTCAGCAGCTTTCACGCCACCCTCTCTGCCCTGTGCTCAGACAGTGTGGGTCTGATCGGTCTGCGCCTCTGCTCCGTGTCTCTTCAGGACTCTGCTCTCTTCCCCATCAGGCTTGAACAACTGCAGGTGGACACAGAGGCCACCATGGGACACAGAAGACCCAGAGAGGTGTGGAAGCGGATGACTGGCGTGTCAGGCAGCAGGGTGACTGGTGTTGGAGACTCTCCATCCGCTGCACAGGGAGGACTTCATTTTGCAGCTGAGCTCAGCCTTTTCTTCAGCAGCTTTCACGCCAACGGGTCTGCGCCTCTGCTCCGTGTCTCGTCAGGACTTTGCTCTCTTCCCCATCAGGCTTGAACAACTGCAGGTGGACACAGAGGCCACCATGGGACACAGAAGACCCAGAGAGGTGTGGAAGCGGATGACAGGCAGCAGGGTGACTGGTGTTGGAGACTCTCCATCCGCTGCACAGGGAGGACTTCATTTTGCAGCTGAGCTCAGCCTTTTCTTCAGCAGCTTTCACGCCACCCGGTCTGCGCCTCTGCTCCGTGTCTCTTCAGGACTTTGCTCTTTTCCCCATCAGGCTTGAACAACTGCAGGTGGACACAGAGGCCACCATGGGACACAGAAGACCCAGAGAGGTGTGGAAGCGGATGACTGGCGTGACAGGCAGCAGGGTGACTGGTGTTGGAGACTCTCCATCCGCTGCACAGGGAGGACTTCATTTTGCAGCTGAGCTCAGCCTTTTCTTCAGCAGCTTTCACGCCACCCTCTCTGCCCTGTGCTCAGACAGTGTGGGTCTGATCGGTCTGCGCCTCTGCTCCGTGTCTCTTCAGGACTTTGCTCTTTTCCCCATCAGGCTTGAACAACTGCAGGTGGACACAGAGGCCACCATGGGACACAGAAGACCCAGAGAGGTGTGGAAGCGGATGACTGGCGTGACAGGCAGCAGGGTGACTGGTGTTGGAGACTCTCCATCCGCTGCACAGGGAGGACTTCATTTTGCAGCTGAGCTCAGCCTTTTCTTCAGCAGCTTTCACGCCACCGGGTCTGCGCCTCTGCTCCGTGTCTCTTCAGGACTTTGCTCTTTTCCCCATCAGGCTTGAACAACTGCAGGTGGACACAGAGGCCACCATGGGACACAGAAGACCCAGAGAGGTGTGGAAGCGGATGACAGGCAGCAGGGTGACTGGCGTTGGAGACTCTCCATCCGCTGCACAGGGAGGACTTCATTTTGCAGCTGAGCTCAGCCTTTTCTTCAGCAGCTTTCACGCCACCCTCTCTGCCCTGTGCTCAGACAGTGTGGGTCTGATCGGTCTGCGCCTCTGCTCCGTGTCTCTTCAGGACTCTGCTCTCTTCCCCATCAGGCTTGAACAACTGCAGGTGGACACAGAGGCCACCATGGGACACAGAAGACCCAGAGAGGTGTGGAAGCGGATGACTGGCGTGTCAGGCAGCAGGGTGACTGGTGTTGGAGACTCTCCATCCGCTGCACAGGGAGGACTTCATTTTGCAGCTGAGCTCAGCCTTTTCTTCAGCAGCTTTCACGCCACCCGGTCTGCGCCTCTGCTCCGTGTCTCTTCAGGACTCTGCTCTCTTCCCCATCAGGCTTGAACAACTGCAGGTGGACACAGAGGCCACCATGGGACACAGAAGACCCAGAGAGGTGTGGAAGCGGATGACAGGCAGCAGGGTGACTGGTGTTGGAGACTCTCCATCCGCTGCACAGGGAGGACTTCATTTTGCAGCTGAGCTCAGCCTTTTCTTCAGCAGCTTTCACGCCACCCGGTCTGCGCCTCTGCTCCGTGTCTCTTCAGGACTCTGCTCTCTTCCCCATCAGGCTTGAACAACTGCAGGTGGACACAGAGGCCACCATGGGACACAGAAGACCCAGAGAGGTGTGGAAGCGGATGACTGGCGTGACAGGCAACAGGGTGACTGGTGTTGGAGACTCTCCATCCGCTGCACAGGGAGGACTTCATTTTGCAGCTGAGCTCAGCCTTTTCTTCAGCAGCTTTCACGCCACCCTCTCTGCCCTGTGCTCAGACAGTGTGGGTCTGATCGGTCTGCGCCTCTGCTCCGTGTCTCTTCAGGACTCTGCTCTCTTCCCCATCAGGCTTGAACAACTGCAGGTGGACACAGAGGCCGCGATGGGACACTTCAGACCCAGAGAGGTGTGGAAGCGGATGACAGGCAGCAGGGTGACTGGTGTTGGAGACTCTCCATCCGCTGCACAGGGAGGACTTCATTTTGCAGCTGAGCTCAGCCTTTTCTTCAGCAGCTTTCACGCCACCCGGTCTGCGCCTCTGCTCCGTGTCTCTTCAGGACTCTGCTCTCTTCCCCATCAGGCTTGAACAACTGCAGGTGGACACAGAGGCCACCATGGGACACAGAAGACCCAGAGAGGTGTGGAAGCGGATGACAGGCAGCAGGGTGACTGGTGTTGGAGACTCTCCATCCGCTGCACAGGGAGGACTTCATTTTGCAGCTGAGCTCAGCCTTTTCTTCAACAGCTTTCACGCCACCCTCTCTGCCCTGTGCTCAGACAGTGTGGGTCTGATCGGTCTGCGCTTCTGCTCCGTGTCTCTTCAGGACTCTGCTCTCTTCCCCATCAGGCTTGAACAACTGCAGGTGGACACAGAGGCCACCATGGGACACAGAAGACCCAGAGAGGTGTGGAAGCGGTTGACTGGCGTGACAGGCAACAGGGTGACTGGTGTTGGAGACTCTCCATCCGCTGCACAGGGAGGACTTCATTTTGCAGCTGAGCTCAGCCTTTTCTTCAGCAGCTTTCACGCCACCCTCTCTGCCCTGTGCTCAGACAGTGTGGGTCTGATCGGTCTGCGCCTCTGCTCCGGGTCTCTTCAGGACTCTGCTCTCTTCCCCATCAGGCTTGAACAACTGCAGGTGGACACAGAGGCCACCATGGGACACAGAAGACCCAGAGAGGTGTGGAAGCGGATGACTGGCGTGTCAGGCAGCAGGGTGACTGGTGTTGGAGACTCTCCATCCGCTGCACAGGGAGGACTTCATTTTGCAGCTGAGCTCAGCCTTTTCTTCAGCAGCTTTCACGCCACCCGGTCTGCGCCTCTGCTCCGTGTCTCTTCAGGACTCTGCTCTCTTCCCCATCAGGCTTGAACAACTGCAGGTGGACACAGAGGCCACCATGGGACACAGAAGACCCAGAGAGGTGTGGAAGCGGATGACTGGCGTGACAGGAAGCAGGGTGACTGGTGTTGGAGACTCTCCATCCGCTGCACAGGGAGGACTTCATTTTGCAGCTGAGCTCAGCCTTTTCTTCAGCAGCTTTCACGCCACCCTCTCTGCCCTGTGCTCAGACAGTGTGGGTCTGATCGGTCTGCGCCTCTGCTCCGTGTCTCTTCAGGACTCTGCTCTCTTCCCCATCAGGCTTGAACAACTGCAGGTGGACACAGAGGCCACCATGGGACACAGAAGACCCAGAGAGGTGTGGAAGCGGATGACTGGCGTGACAGGCAGCAGGGTGACTGGTGTTGGAGACTCTCCATCCGCTGCACAGGGAGGACTTCATTTTGCAGCTGAGCTCAGCCTTTTCTTCAGCAGCTTTCACGCCACCCGGTCTGCGCCTCTGCTCCGTGTCTCTTCAGGACTCTGCTCTCTTCCCCATCAGGCTTGAACAACTGCAGGTGGACACAGAGGCCGCGATGGGACACAGCAGACCCAGAGAGGTGTGGAAGCGGATGACAGGCAGCAGGGTGACTGGTGTTGGAGACTCTCCATCCGCTGCACAGGGAGGACTTCATTTTGCAGCTGAGCTCAGCCTTTTCTTCAGCAGCTTTCACGCCACCCTCTCTGCCCTGTGCTCAGACAGTGTGGGTCTGATCGGTCTGCGCCTCTGCTCCGTGTCTCTTCAGGACTCTGCTCTCTTCCCCATCAGGCTTGAACAACTGCAGGTGGACACAGAGGCCACCATGGGACACAGAAGACCCAGAGAGGTGTGGAAGCGGATGACAGGCAGCAGGGTGACTGGTGTTGGAGACTCTCCATCCGCTGCACAGGGAGGACTTCATTTTGCAGCTGAGCTCAGCCTTTTCTTCAGCAGCTTTCACGCCACCCTCTCTGCCCTGTGCTCAGACAGTGTGGGTCTGATCGGTCTGCGCCTCTGCTCCGTGTCTCTTCTGGACTCTGCTCTCTTCCCCATCAGGCTTGAACAACTGCAGGTGGACACAGAGGCCACCATGGGACACAGAAGACCCAGAGAGGTGTGGAAGCGGATGACAGGCAGCAGGGTGACTGGTGTTGGAGACTCTCCATCCGCTGCACAGGGAGGACTTCATTTTGCAGCTGAGCTCAGCCTTTTCTTCAGCAGCTTTCACGCCACCCTCTCTGCCCTGTGCTCAGACAGTGTGGGTCTGATCGGTCTGCGCCTCTGCTCACATTCTGTTTGAGTCTGACCCCCTTCCCCATCAGCATCCTTTCTGTCCCCCTTTCCCTCTGTCTTCTCCTTGCCCTAAAGCCATCCCTACTTTTTTTCCTCTCCTCTACTGTTCATCACACTCAGGACCCAGAGACACCCCATCAATCTTCCCCCACTCTCCCCCCATCACCTTTCCCCACCCTCACCAGAACTCTTTTTTGGTCAGAATTGCATTGCACTTTTGCATACACAGTGGTCATGTTCTTTTGCCTTCTCTTGCAGTGAATCTATTCCGTCTTTACCATAATTATGCAGTTGTACTCTTCACGTAGTGCTCACGTGTTCTCCAGCACACCAGCTTTTCCCCTCAGTGAAGATTGATTGTGGTGAGGTTCTCTCTGCGGTGATGAACTGGGATTCTGACTGGTGTACTGCAATCCCTGATCCCAGGTATGTTTGTTAGAGGGACTGATCAAAACTTCAGTAATTACTTTTCAGTTATGTTGTGATCAGAGACAGTTTCAAATCCATCCATTTGTGTTGTCATTGGCTCCAAACGATTGTGCTTTGTCCTACTTTCTCATAAGGTGGCTCAGAGTCTTCTCTCCATGATAGCCAGCGTCAGCATTCCAGATGTTCTTTATGTTGCAACGGTGTGTCAGGTGAGTTTTTTCATATAAAAAAGTCACATTAATGTCCATGAGCTTCATCAGTGCGCCTCAGCTGTTGAATCACAGACTGTTCATTCATTTTCCACACAGTTTATCAAGGATTGTGAACATAAGACAAATCATTGAGTCCATCCTGACCAGCTGCATCACCCTACGGTATGGCAGCTCTATCGTCATGGACTGCAAACGCCTGCAGAGTGGTGAAGACTGCGTCGAAGATCACCGGGTCTCCTGTGTACTCTCTGCAGAGCATCTACCAGCGCAAAGTCCACAGGAGAGCTGCCTTCATCACGACGGACCCCCCCCCACCGAACAAGGTCTGTTCTCTCCTTCTCTCAGGCCGACGGTACAGGAGTGTGAAATGCAGGACCACCAGAGTCAGGAACTCTTTCTTTCTCTCCGCCATCAGAGTCCTCAACAGCTGACAGGCGTTTGCAACAATGGACTGTTACAATGTCTGAGTCTGTACCCTTGCACATACTGACTGTTTACATCCAGTAACACAATAACTGCAATACTGCATGTTGCACAACAGTGGTTGTCACTCATGCACATTTATGTATATAGCTTTACTTTTACCTTACTTATTCAGAGTTTATATTTTATGCTTACTTTTCTTCTCAAATTGATTATTTTGTTAAATTATTCTGTTTTTTTTAGTATACCTTAAGCTTTTAGTGGCATGCAGTGTGGACAGCAAAGTAGGAATTTCATTTTATAGGGAAGCCTGTTTCCTTACTGTGCATATGACAATAAACGTTTTGAATCTTGACTCTTGAAGTCAAACAGCAACAGTGCATTCTAGTGGCCAAAAATATATTACATTTGTAGTGGTTTTGCACTGTCATAGGAAATGAATGGAATTCGGTTTGGGGATGCTATAATGCTAGAAATGTGTTTGTAATTTTTTTTCATTGGGCTTATTCCAACTTTAATAACAAGTGTCCTGTTGGCAATCCAACAGGACACAGGAAGTCTTTTTGACTGAATGGTGAAAACTGCACATGCCTGCTCCTCATTACATCTGTGAAAGGGCCCCACTCTATAATATCTCACAGAAGGAACTTTTTAGAGAAGGGATACAGGGAAAACAGTCAAACCAATGTTATAGTGTCTGAAAGTTATATTATCTTTGTGAGTTGAATGATCCAGCTTAAGCCCATATGAGCATTGGTGGTTCAGTGGTAGAATTCTCGCCTGCCACGCGGGAGGCCCGGGTTCGATTCCCGGCCAATGCAGTGCAGTTTTCTGAAACTGTACATTACTTTTAGCAGGTACTGGGACTATGAGCATCACCCTCTTTGTTGCAGCTGCAGAAGCTGTATGTAACTGCTATAAATATTACTTATTTTGTCTTTTTTTTTAACACTGTTTATTCTTATGCATATTTTATTTCTTCATTTAACACCTCAGCCAAGAGGAAATACTTGTTGTTTTTTGCTGAGTAACGGACTTATTTTTGATGTGGCACTCAAAGAAAAGGAAGTTGATGAAGTGTTTTTGTCAAGATGGACTCATTTCTTCAGGGGTGCAGCTGGTGAGATGCTTTGGTTTTCCTGTGCTGTGCTGTGCATGTGTCTGCATGTGTGAAACAGGTTTAATTGTGAGTTGTATATGTATATTCACACTTTAATGGTGGTGGTAGTGGTGGCAATAAGATCATCGGTAACTAAGAACTGCAGTCCTGTGGTCCGTGCCTACCTGACAAGG
The DNA here is from genome assembly GCF_020382885.2 of Scatophagus argus. Lineage (NCBI taxonomy): Eukaryota > Metazoa > Chordata > Actinopteri > Scatophagidae > Scatophagus > Scatophagus argus. The sequence goes on along the minus strand of NC_058516.1, from coordinate 4,477,962 downwards.
CTGATGCTGTAAAAGTTATGAAAACAATAAGTTGTAAATAATATTAGTTCTACTCAACTACACAATGAATGTCAACTAAACATTTAGCTGATGTAAAGTAAGCTAGATGGATTTATTGTTGCCTTAATTTTTGCAGCATGACATTGGCATATCGCATGTATTGTAAGTAGAAATTCTGCATTACTTATTAGGGCTAATTTTGAATATCAAAACTGAATTTGAATTCAGCAATAACGCACATGTAAACTATGTTCGTGACAATATTCCAAATTTGAAATGGCATTTGGAAATTTAATAAATTTTGTCTATTTGGGTAATATCGCCTGAAATAAAAGATAAAAACAATTGTACTGACCAACCCTTCTCCACAGAGTTGCACCACCACCGTGTGGCCCTCCAGGTGGAGCATCACTTTAAGAGACGAGAGGCTGGCCAGTGTTTTGCTTCTTTGACAGTTCACATCATTGACGTCAGTCTTAAATGTCAGTGACCGCTGAGCTCATTAGTGATCACTGCACCTTGTAGTGTTTTGCTACTTTGCTTTTTGTTTCTTTCCCTGTGGGTTTAGGCTCATATTCCTGTAAAACACCTGACTGTGCAATGTTATATTCACCTATCAGAAACTTTGGCCTCACAAATAAAATTGAACCTATGACACAGTTTAGGTTGTAAAAATTGGACATTTTATTAATAAAATATTTATTTGTTGCATCAAATTCCATTTATTATCACATGTCTCACTTAACTGCAGAAAATCTACAAAATCTTTGAGAGCTTGGATGGATTTCTTCATCACTTGCTTATTATGAGATTGTTTTGTTGTGATTGCTTTGTATTTGCTGTAGCCTGAAGTTATATAGGTTCATTTTCCCCTGTAGAATTAAATCAATTTCTTCAAGAGAAAAATGTCCTGTGATGATTTGCTTGTTCTGCGTTTGAGTTTATTTTCAATCGAACTACAGGTTTTTGTAAGGTGAACACTGTCTAAACGCTGTCCAAATTTAAAAGTAAAAGCTGTTGATGCTCTTGATGTTCAGGTTGAACGTTTACAGAACGCATGGCTCACGTTTCTCTGTTTGCTTTCTTCACTTTCAATACTACACAACCTTTGGAATCAGCCTTCAGAGTGGAACTTTCCCATAGCCCTTGCTGCTCATATATGAGGAGAAGGTTCAACATTATCTTTGTGTCAGGACTTGTTTTGCAGCATTGATTGGCTTGTTAACTCCAAAGGGTATTTGAGTACAGAGAACAGAACCCCTGCTAAAATGCAATGTACTGTATTTGCTCTAAGGAAAATGAATCTTGGGCTTATAATTCACCTGACATGAGTCGATACTGTTTAAATCATAGTGGCGCCAGTGGGGTCCAAGAAAAAACATAAACACAACCCAGAGTCCAGTGCTACCTTCACTTGCTCAGTAGAAGTTGTAAAATTGATAGTCTCACGATGGAAATGTGGTTCAGGTGATCAATATTTTGTTGAAAGCTGGATATATTAATATTAGAATCGTCGTTGTATATGTTTTCAGTGGAAACAAAAGATTAATATATGATTAAATCGATCTCTATAAAACGATAGTTAAAAACTTAACCTGACATTCGTATACCCTGGTGTTGTACATTCCGACTTAATAGTTGGTCTTGAACTTCGCACTGGTCTGAAGACATGGGCAGCGACGCGCATGCGCCATCGTACTGTTTGCATTCCTCCTCCCTTCTGTGAGACTGACAGCCCGTTAGCTGCTGCTGCTCGCCGGCAATGATACAGCAAACACGGACTCGGCAAGACGTACCGAGATGGACTTAACGAGCACTTTCCACCGCTTGAAAGACGGATATTATCTAGACACCATTTTCTGTTGACGACAGACGGGATTTAATCCTCATCGGCCTCAATATTTGTTTCGGGGAAAAGGACACTTGCCGTCCGGGAATGGAATGGATGCGACGACTGATTTCCTGCGACATATGCCGGCCAGCTAAGAAGCTTCCACGTTCACTTTGAAGACTGCCGGAGTGCACCTTATCTGTTCAGGGCCAGACTGTTTGCTTAATCGTAAAACTAATGTCAGCAAAATTGTCGCAGTTTGTGAAAATGTGCACCAAATTCTATAAGACTGTGGCTAATCGCTAGTGGCGACCCAACACAGCTTTAAGCTAACCATCGGCTAGCTTATTTTCGCATTCTTTGTTTATTTTGTTTGTCTCACTGATTTAATTGTTTTTATATTTTTGAAGGTGGGTTAATACTTATGTTAATGAGGGGGATAGCGCTTATAAGCTAGCGTTTCAGCGTAACTACAGCCCGGAACGTTGAACTTGGTTTTTAAAGGACATAAATCATCTGACTTCTCACTTATGGCTCGTTAGTATCGCGGTACTGCAGCTGACCCAGCTAGCTAGCATCTCTGTTAGCTAGTAGGTAGCGCAAACAGCCCTCGGCCACTTTTTGGCTTTTGTTAACTCATTGAAGGTTAAGATGCACCACCAGGACTTTTCTGGAGACCCGCCTGGTTCCGGGAGCAGGAAAGCTGCGTACCACTACAGGAGAGGAAGCAGCGGTGCGTCTGCATCCTCCGCAGCCAGTGGTAGTGGAGTCAACACGGTTGACGACAATCCAACCCAGACAGGATCCTCGTCTCCCGGACTCCACCACCAGGCCCAGTCCCAAGTGGCCGGTGCTCAGGTGAAGAAGAAAAGTGGCTTCCAGATAACAAGTGTCACTTCAGCTCAGATCAATGTGAGCGGCAACAACAGCTTAGCAGATGACACTGAGAGCTATGATGATATGGATGAGTCACACACGGAAGACCTTTCTTCCTCTGACATGCTGGATGTGTCTGTGTCCAGAGCTACAGACACAGGTGTGCCAGAGAGAAGCTCTTCTGATGAGACACTGAACAGCCTCCATGGGGTAGACACACCTGGACTTGTGTCTCCGAATGAGCCTATTCACCCTCATCCCATCCCTCAGGGGTCTCAGCAGCACACCTCTATGGTAAATGGGACCATGCATCATCATTATTATCCCCAGCAACACAGCCAGACCCACCACCATCACTCTGATAGCTTGGGAGGAGGTGAACCCTCACTGCCGGCTCTTCCCAGTAATCTGCTGGCTAATTCCAGTCCAGCTGTGGTTTCCAAACCTGGACCTGGCCAAACCCAGAGGCCACAGATGTTGGATAAACCTGCAGGTGGGACAAACCAACCGCTGTCGGTCACTGAACTCCCACAAGGCAGTGTGAACATTTCTAATATGCCTGCTGTTCCTCCTTCTGGGGCTACAGGTTTTGACAACACTAGCGTGAGTGGACAAGCAGTATCTGTTGGAGGAGGAACAGGTCCGGCTACTGCTGCTCCAAGCGCTCAAACCCAGCACACCCAAACTCAGCCAGCGACTGGCTCTCGTTTTAGAGTGGTCAAATTAGACACTAACTCTGAGCCGATCCGCAAAGGAAGATGGACATGTACGGAGTATTATGAAAAGGAGATTCCTCATCCAGCTACTGTTGAGGCTGCTAAAGGTGCAGAGGTGGCTGCAGAGACTGAGGCAGGTAATGCTGGGATGAGTCAAGGGATACCTGCTTTACAGCCACCTCACACGCTACAGTCCTATCAGCAGCCCAGCCAGGACTTCACCAGTCCTCAAGCCATGCAGAGTCCACCACAGGGATCGGCCCAAACCACCACGCCTTTGCCCTATGTTTCACCGCAGGAAGCCATTGGTGGGGCTCACTTGCAGAAACCAGGGGCTCCTCTCACTCTCCCTGCAGCAATACCACAGGCCAGTGCAAGTCAGCCTCCTGTAATACCCCAGCAGTTGCCATATGTTGTAGATCCCCACCATGCTCAAGCCCAGGGAGGTTATCCTGCACCTCAGCTACATTCTGGGGTCATGCCCGCAGGAAGTGTCAGACAGCCAGACTTTATCCAGCCCACAGCTCCTTTCCAGACCCAAGTCCAACCTCCGCTGCCACATGTTACAACAGGAATCTCTATAACTCCAGTTCCAGGGGTGACAGCGCAGCAGCCGGTCAGCATGACTCAGCAGCTTCCTCATCAAGGCCAGGCTGCCCCACCTGTCCAGGCATCATTTACAAGACAGCCACAGACCCTCCCAGCTCAACCCCAGCCTCACCCACAGCCACAAGTCCAGCCCTCGTCCACTGCCACAGGGAGTCCCTACATGCCTCTGACGGCTGTCCTTCAACCCCTCCTCACACCGGGCGCTAACTTCACCTCAGTTCCCGGAGGAGGGAGCTCCAATAAAACTTCCCAGCTTGAAGATGCCCAGAAACTTCTGCTCCAGCACCAAGGTCTGCTGCGTCTGCCCAGGCTGGGGACTTCAGCAGGTGGAGAAGGAGCCGCAGAAGGTGGCGGTGCTGCTGGAACACTGGCCCACATGGGCATGTCAGCCGAGGCCAGTGCCTTCATGGCCGCGGCTGCAGGCCTGAGGACTCATCATGCTGAAGGAGAGGAAGACAGGTGAGGACAGAGATGTGTTTAAATAAACAAAAGGGGAAGTTATTATTGGTACACTGGAGCTCAGTCTTTAGTCCTGTTTTGCATTGAAAGCACAAATTATTTGTTCTGCACTATTATTGAAACAGGTTTTGATTTTAAAAGCAAAAGGTGCAGTGAAATGTGTTTCTCTCGTTCTATCACTGAAACAAAGTGTATCGCTGAATCAGCTTATCTGTCTGGTTTTGTTATAACTAACTGGATGAGGAGTTTCATTCAGACCTGCAAGTCCAATGTCATGTTCTCTGTGATCCCCTGAGGTCAGGCTGTCAGCCTTCAGAAGGCAGCTGGTGAAAAGCTGCACACTGGACATTGCTTTCGTACAACTGTTGTTGGTTGGAATAGAAGCAGAGGAGCTGCTGAGTCACTGAGGTTGCTGGTGACTCAGCAGATGTGCTGCTCTTTTTGACCCCCTACCATCACACACCCACCCCATTAACCCATGACTGTTTGCATCAGTAAGGCTACATTATCCCAGTTGTATTGCCTTGATGCTTTTTTTGTTTTCTGGTAGTGTCTTCCTTGTTGAAACTCTGCAGTGGCTTATTTATGTGTACAGTTAGTCCTATGGTCCTGGTAGTTTCGCTGCTCAAAAATATCTTTTAAAGCTGCAGGTAGTTTTTAAAAGATTCAAGGAGGCTCTAAATAGAGTTCAGAGCCTGTGCTGTACAGAACCAGATCAGCAGTTGTGTTGCATAAACCCAGGCTGCAGAGAAATGGAGCAGCAGGGCAGCAGTTTATTGTTCCCACTCTGCTGTCCTGTGTTCTGGTTTAGCAGGAGATTCATGTTGTGACTACAACAGTAATGCTGCAGGGTATGGAGGAAGTTTTTCTGAGCACTGTCAGTCTCACCCAAGTGCCCAAAAGTCAAATGTGAAACATATTTTTGAATATTGTGACTATTATTTAGCTCTTGGCAACAAATGCAAACAGTGAAAGTTTTTCTGGCCAGACGTCTGACCTTTTCCATGATTAGAACAACAGTTGCTGAGTGAACTGGTAAACATGCTTCTTATTCAGTTGTCAGCGCAGCAGGTCGTTGGCGAGCTGAGGCCAGTGGTTTCTGTATTTTCAGCTGCTCCGACTGGCTGAATTGGAGTGCAGAGGCAGAAGGTGCTGTAACTGCTGTCTCACTGTTGACATCGTCACACTCAGCTGCAGACACAGCTGGGCTGTTGACTGTGTGGAGGCTTTTGTCAGCAGTTCATGGCACCCTGTCATGATGTGTGTGTCTCTTGCATGGTCTCGGCATGCCTCCTCTCTGTGTGTTAGCTTGTTGTCTTGTCATGAATCGGCCACTGTCCTGCAGACAGTCTCAGTTTGTGTGTGTGTGTGTGTGTGTGTGTGTGCTTGCTTTGTTTAGAGTCACGGTCATGTTGGGCTCTCTTTTACTGCCTCTGCTTTCTTTCTGTCTCCTGTTCACTGTTTAGCTCCCTTTGTCACACTCCCTTTCTTCCTGCCTCTCTCTGTCTCACAGTCCTCAGTGCATCCTGCCAGCCGTCCACACTGTTCTCCTTTACCCTTTTCTTCAACACAGGACTCTGTTCTCCATCCATTTTTAAAATATCCCACTCTTTTCTCTGCATACTCTCAGTCCTTTCCTCCAAGTTCCTGTGCCATCATGAAGTCTACAGGTTTTTCCCTCTAAGGCAATTGCACCCGTATTTACTATAGAGAACAAGAGCAGGGCGAGATGAGCACATTGTGTATGATGAGATGAACAGTAACTGTAGTGAATATCTCACAGGCACTCGGTTTATAATGATATAAAATAGAGAGAAACAGAAAATTGGAGGCAATTGAGAGGATTTTTAAATCAGATAATTTTGTTCTCAGTTTCTGTAGTGACTACCTGTTGTCAGGCTCCAGTTCTGCCCGTTTAAATGCCTCGCGGTGTAGCTGTCATGGCTTTGAACACACCTGACTGCATGCATGACTGCTGTCATGTGGTAAAACAGGGATGTGAGGGTGTGTCTGCTTCGTGCGGTATTCTGCTCGTTTCTGTTCACCTGCTTGCTGTCTGTTTGTGTTGATGTCAGTGCGAGCCCTGTGCAGCACCGTGATATTTATCAAGCTTTTTATCAAGTCTTGCCCGGTTGGAATTTCAGCCTGCAGGTCAGTTGCTGGTATAATTTGACTTTGGGATAGCCGCCAGCGCCAGTTCACAGTAGAAAGCAAACGCACACGCTTCCAGTGTCCTTTACACCTGTCGTCTGTGTACCCCCACATCTCTTTCCTCCCACCACCAACAACCTGCAGAGAAAAATGACTTTGCAAGAAGAGACTGCACAGCTATGCACAACAGTGCTTGTCTTTGTTCCAGTACTGCATGCTCTGGTAATGAGCCTAAACCAAAATTATACCTTATGAATACGCACACGTGCAGGAGAACGTCGAGCACCCGGATTCAAGTCTTTACTGTGTAATAATTCTTCATGTCAGAACCATTTTTTAACAGATTTTGTGCTGATTGTGTGAATACATGTGAGTCATGTGCTCGTTTGTTGAAAAAGTGCGAACGTTCATTTCACAGCCAACTAAATGTCAAAGATATATGACTTGTCAGAGTAAATTTACTGCATTTTATGGGGTGAGTCATCTGTATGAGCTCATCCTTTGGAGTCAGAAAAGTTGGAGGTGCAGTCGTCACTTAGCTTTTGCCCATAAAGCTTGCAAACACCATTTCATGGCAGTTTTGAATCAGCTCTTTTTACTGCTATTTTTAATTTAATAAACATGTGGTAAGCAGCAGCTGTAGTGCAGTCAGTTTAAACATGAGCAAGCAGTCACGAGTTTTCAGCCTGAATACAAAGTCAGGTGTTAATCACTAATAAATCAACGCTGCTTGTGTAACCAACAGGTGCGGCAAGAGTGGATGCAAGAGTGTCCAAAAAGCTCATCAAGTTATTAAGAGAGACCGATTATGTTGATATGTAGTTATGATAAGCTGTGTGGTTTTGTGGCGGTGCAGGCTTATTTCGTTCCCGTCAGCTGCCAGCATCAGCCTTTATCATCAGGCAAAGATTGCAGCTCTAATTTGCGTTCACATATGGGGGCTCAGAGACGAACATTTGGCTCCTTTAAACTAGAGCCTGGCTGGAATCGGCTCATATTGGCCTATCAGCTGATACTGGAGTAGATGTTGTCTAAGTGTGTTTCATAAGCACATGTGTCTGAATATTTTTATTCCCCAGTATCAACCCAAAAATCAAGCATCAGTCGGGATCTGCTTTAAACCCTTTCTGGCTGCGTTTGATGTCAGTATGTGAGTAAAAGCTGCTCTGTTTTATTATGAGGCATTTCAGTCTGTTCATCTTTCATGTGTTTTCATTATAATAAGCTGCCTGTCAAGCTCTGTAGTTCCACCAGCTCTGGCTCATGGTATATCTTTTGTTAATATTGACACACCTGTTTTATAACTGTCTCGCCATCCAAAACTTGACTTTTACGAGGCAGAAGGAATCCTTGACGGCTGAGCACTTTTTGCTTTGTGTTAGTTTTAAGGGTTTAAATGTTGAGTCAACCCAGAAACCGTTGCTGCTGTGAATACAACCCGAGGTAAAACTGTTGGGTGTACCACTGCGTTGTTTATACATGCTGAAATAAGTAATAAACACGAACTAAGTCTCGTCATCTTGGAGTGTAAAACCTAATCCTCAATTATGGACTACATTACACTTTCATGTGTGAGAAATTAAGGTGCACACGGTTCACTTGAGCTTTTAAAGATCATTTCAATTTGAGAAATTTGTAAACCCTGTAATCAGGGTATATCAGTCAAGGCGTGTTGAATATAATAATGCAGTCGTCCCCAATCATACCATAGATGACTGGAACCGTGCCCTTATTTTGAAAAGTTCCCACAACAAATTTTAAACTGTGTGACATCCTGGCTGAAAGATTTCTCTGCATCTGCAGGTGTTTTTTATTTGACAGCAGCATGATTCATCACTGTCAACCCCAGGCCAGAAACAGATGTTCTTATATGGGAACTCTGGCTTTAATGTACAGTCTTTAAGTGTCACATGTGCTGTCAAGGTTTTGCCTTGCTTCCCTGAAGCACTGAGTAGTGTTGGTGCGTTGTTACTCCTGTTTGGTGCATCTTTAAATTGTCAGCCCTGTCCCAGCTTTGTGAAAGTCTGTCAGTTTCTTGGTGCTTCTCATTTCTTTGGCAGGTTCCCCATGATGTCAGGGGCAATAAATCATACCTGAAGGTAGTTAAGTCAGTTGTCTCTTAATTAGATGTGACACCACATCATGCTTCAGCAGATGCGTGAGGTTTATTGTCATTCTCCTCTTTACTGTCGTCATGCTGCTGTTACTCCACAAGGGGGCAGTCTCGCCTCATAAATCCCGCCAGCCTGACCAGCAGCTGTTTATATAAGCTTAACGTGCTTTGAGAAGCACTGACCTTAAACATGCCTTGAAGCTAAGTGGAAATGTCCTTCGTGCACGCAATGTATGAATCACAAATGAGTGGGTTTAGATCTTCTCTGCTGAGTAACACTTTGACCGTGTGTGCTTGCTGTCTAAAATGGGTGTGTGAGGTATGATAAGTGTGGTTCCAGGCTACGGAAGCAGCACACTAATACATATAAGATATCCTTTGGGTTTGTCATGCAGGAGCTTATTTTTAGGGATGGTCTGATTCATTCAGCCCATGGACAAGTTTATATCAGCCTGTCTGAGTGGCTGCTAAATGAATCACACTATCAGGCAGGCAGTTCATTCTGGCGGGCTTTAAACTTTGTGCCGTCAGAAGTCAAGAGGTAAAAATAAATTCTATGCATTCATGACATTGATCAGACCATATGATGTTTCTTTTGTTGTTGTTGTTGTTTTTTAAACAAGGGAGCGTGTCAGTGTCTCGTCCTAATCACACATACACACACTTGTATTTGCATTGTGAGGCTTATTGCACGTAACCTTTTAAGGTTAATCATACTAGTACTTTTTTCTTCCTTGCAAAACCACAGAACATTTCTGTGTCCCAGTTCCTCAATTGTGAAGATTTGCTTTGTCATATGTGATTTTAAAATTTGAAAATGTCATCTTGGACCTCGGGGAATTGTTTTAAGTAATTTTATACAGTGTATAGGACCAACAATCAATTTATTATCAGTAATTTGAAGAACTTGCCACGAGATCAGTTGGTCAATAGAATACTTGTTAGTCGTAGCACTAAAGTTGTTTTAAAGTCTTTGTCTTGAATGTCAGCGGTCTGACTTCATTATTGATGCACACATCACATGTTCAGACACCAGAATGTCTGAGTCCTGGTTCAGATAAATTCAGAAGGCTCATGTTTTCAGGCTTTGCTGTCATTTCTGAACGTGCATCTTGATGCGTGTGCAGATCTTAACGCAGCCAGATCAGAACATCATCCAGCTCTGACGGATTCACTTTTAGGCAGCATGGGGTGGGGGTGGGGGTTTGGTGGTGTTGGGGGTGGGGGCACAGAGCCAAGTAGACGGGTGTCACGTTTGCTCGCCTTGTGCCTTTCATGCGGCGTCTTTAAGAAAGTCACATCCCACAGAGGATGTAATATGTGTCCATGCATGTCTGTCTGCTTTTCCCAGCTGGAGTGAGTTTAAGAGCCCAGCCGTCAGGGTAGTGTGTGCATGTGTGTGTGGTAGGTGTTTACAGGAGAGCTTTTAACGCTAAAGAACCGATTCCTCCCTTCAGGCTTTCACACCGGCGGAGGAACAGTTCACATCAACATTTCTGGTTTTCACTGGTTGTGCCACCGTCGGTCGTCTGCCACCTGTGCTGTTATTCACTTTCACTGTGTCATTTCCTTTTTCGATTACTTTACCCCCCAGCTGTCCTCGCAGAATCTGAAAAATCTGTAGAGTTCCCCTTAGCAGGGGAGAAAAGTTATGTTTCATATCCTGTCACTGAACCGAAACACCAAACAGCATCCAGATCCAAATGAAAATCGACGTGTGTGTCTTGCTTCAGGAGGACCGGTCCTTGTCGAACCGGGAAGGTTCAAAGTTTCCATAATCATAATTATGCACTTGCTGTCCAAAATATATAATCTTTTCTTTCCAGTTTCTTTTGAGGAAGCATTTCTGACTCATACACAGTAACATGACCGCTCTACTACCTGCCAGCGAAAAACATCTACTCCTCCTCATAGTGACACTTCCTGGTAAAGAGCGGACTTCACGTTACAGAGATAAAAACAATAATTCTGCGTAGCGCCAGTTGTGTTTGTTTTGGCTCGGAGCCCTGACCCTTCCTGCTGTTCACATCACCGCATGGAGGCTGCACACTGCAGAGAGCCTCGAGCAAAGTTTCTCAACCGCCGCTGAGAAGATCCTCACTGTTTAATACACTGACATTCCCCAACTCTGTTTTCACGTACAGTGAAGCGCTCAGACCTTAAAACCGAAGCGCCACGCGGGTCCGTGGGACCCGACGTCGCTAACTTTCTGAGACGTTTTTAAAGTTGTCAGTGTGCCATAAGCTTGTGTACAATTTGATTTTTGTAATGTTTATTTTAACTCATGGATTAGAGTGGGAGTAGGAGGCTCCTGAAATTTGTCAGGCAGAGACAGAAATTGTTTTTCTGTGCCTGGTATCAAGACATAAAGTGACGCAGGAAGAGATAGCTGTGTTGTTTTTACCAGGATTTTGTGTAATCCTTAAATCTCTGGTACTTGTGCCAAAGCAGGCTGCCTCCTCAATTTCCTTCTTTTTTGGCGTCTGTTCCCACAGTTGATTTGTTGTTTTAGACACTTCACGTGCATAGCAGCAACTTTTCTTTCCGTCTCTTTGGCGTCGTTCGCTCCTTGCTAAATGTAGGAAAACTCCCTCTGTTATTTTGGTCTGAGTCCACCCTTCACGGTGCATGTGGAATGTGTGAGTGGTGTTGAAAGCTAATAGCCCCTTCATCACATGAACAAGGCACGTCTGCAGTGTCGGTAAGCTAGTGGAGATGTCAGAGCTCAGTCTCTCCTTCCTTCCCTGTCGGTCTCCTTTGTGGTCCATAAGGCCCAGTGGCTGGTTATGTAAGGCGTTGCGTGCATGGCAGAGGCTCATTCACTTACGCTCCAGAGAGCTGCTGCCCTGTAGCTCTGCGATGCCATGAGAGCTGTTTGAGGTTTGGGGCGTCCCTGCTCTTTGTTTTGTCTGTGTTTGGGCACAGATAAAGGGAGATTATCCACGCTTTGCGAAGAAGTAGAAGGTTGTTTTTGGTTGCTACCTTCAGACTCTTCACCTTCCTTGAGGAGAGGAGAAATGATTGCAGGGTTCAGGTGCAAATTTGATTCCACTTTGTTCTTTTCCTGTTTTTTGTGTTTGTTTTGGTTTGGCTTTTTTTGTTTTTCCTAAATAGGAAGATAAAAACAAAACACTTCCTTTGCTTTGGTGTAGTGTGTGTTTGATGTGTGGGGTTGATCTTGCTGTCGGCCATGGTTCTCCTCTGCGTGAATGCCAGTGCTCAAAGCCTCTGAAACCGGATTCCGCCAGTTTGCAGGCATAGCGTCACACACACACACACACACACACACACAAGCTGATACAAGGACACACAAGCGCGACGCATGGACCTGCACAGACACACGCAGGCTTGTGTCTCCCAACTGCTTCAGGACAAGCGATGCGGAAGGCGGGCGAATGGCAGAGCGGCACACAAACGGCTTTTAAAAAAGAAAATAAAGAAGAACGATTTAAAGAGAGATGAAAACAAATAAAAGCAGGTTAATGTTGTCTGAAGGGGTTTGAAAAGTCAGCTGCTTGGTTGTGTTGTGGTCTTTGTGGTGGTTACTTTTTATAAGATGGACATTACTTATACCCGTCTGGGTGCTTTAGCGAGAGACTAAAGGTGGATAAAGGGAGGGTTGTCGGGATAAAAGGGCAGTTAGCCTCCTAGCGCATGTACAACAAATGCACAGGAAGGCGTGGGTTGCCGTTGGCGCTGGCGATTGATTTACACCTTTCAAGAACATGTAGCCGCTGGAGCTTGAAGATACGTTCTCCTCTGTTTGTTGTGATGTGACTCCTCCTTAAACTCCTTCCTCTCACCTTTATGGTGATGGCATCTCAAAAATGTTCATGTTCCAAAGATGTAGTTTCATACACTCGTTTCTTCAGCTCGTTTCTCAAGCTTACCAGGATTTGGATTTAGAGATGGGTGTCACTTTTCTCAAAAGTATTCCACGCTTTGTTTTGAAACTTTTTAAGTGTGTAGCCACTGCAAGCACCATCTGTTCTTTTTAGTCCTGCGCACCGTGTTTGAACATCCGCCCTGATGAGCTTCACAGAGGTGTGGCGAAGACGTACACCACCAGCTTCTTCTGTCCAGATCTTCTCAGCATCATGTAGTCAGTCAGCATTTTCAAGAGGGTGTGCTGCTTGTCCTGAGTGGGAAGCGTTTTGTAATGGGTGTGCGTCATGTGTGTTGTTTAAGTTAAAATGAGCTCTGCCTGTTAATTGTTTTATGCACGGTTTGGCAAAGGTTGAGAGCTCATTATCTGACTAATTTATAAAGTCTGACAGCTTGGTGGAACGTCAACGTGGTAGTCTGGCCACTAAGGAAGATTTTAATTTGGCGGTAAAGTCATTTTAGCATTATTTTGTAGTATGTTAATGGTTCTCCAGCTTCTTAAGTGTAGTATACATTAAGCTTTAACATACAGGTTAGGTAATATGTGTGTCAGACCTTTGCACACGCACACACACAAGCTTTAGATACATAATGAATGGAGAGTATCCACATCTGTGATGTCATGGCATCATGGTCTCTTGTCATTGGCTGGGCTGAGTGTGTGGCACCACCTGTGATTGGCTGAAAGTAGACGGTGAGAGCTTCCCTCAGACGAGTTTTCAAGCCTTTTGTTTCGAGTGGGCATGCGTACACTGACCCCCCAAACCTGTAGTACACAGTGTACAAAGTATGCAATGTGCAGTAGTATGGAGTATTTTTTATCAAATGACCTACTTAAGAAGAAAATTATTTAAACTACCTCTCATCAAGAATGATGAATAAGTTCAGAGATGATTTTGTTAGTTTTTTTGTAACTTCTGCGGCCTCAGTCGTCTCCGTCCCCCAACTGTTTCCTGGATTAATGACACTTACAGTGAAGGGCAGAAAAGGAGTCGCGACCTTCACCTCATGAGGTTAATAATTCCACTGCATGCATTGAGCTGAATCCCACCAACAAACTCCCTCCACATGCCCCTCGCCGCCATTTTGCGGTCCTCACAACTGCACGCTCTCTTCAACAAAGGTTGCCTCCTCCCTTTGTTCTCCACGGTCACTCTACTCAACAACTGATGCTGCCTTTTTCTTTTCTTTCTTTGTTTGTACTCGTGAGATACAGTGTTGATGCTCTGAGTTTCTGTGTCAGCTGCTTGCCCGATCTGCCGTCTTGCTAGCCATCTTGTTTTGACCGTCTTTGTTCAGACTGTAATGTGAACAGTGAGCGCATCGCCGTGGGAGCCTTTTATTGCTAGCATGGAGGTACACGTGAGCCGTGCTCTTGTGGAGACCCATACTGTGAGAATGTGTGCGTCCAGTGTGCATCCACTGATGAGGAGTGATGAGACGGCTGAAGGCACGCCTGGTACAATGTACACATTCTCCCCGAGATCACTGCAGGAGGGGGACGGTCTGAGGATATGTGAGGGATGTGGGATGTTTTATTCAGGGAATTTACAGAGCAAATGCAGCCGTTCCTCTCTATAAACTGACAGGAGGAGGTTTAGAGTAGGGCACCACACCTGTGCCCGTCACCATCACAGAGAGGATGGTGCAGGAAACAAAAGGCTCGTAGGTGGCCGTGAGCGTGCTAATGGGGTGTGTGGTCGAAAGTAGCTCATCCTATTGGACGGATCACCATAATCTCTGCTGACAGTTTATATAACAACAGAAGGAGGAGGTGACATGACGCCTTAGGCAGTGACATCATAGCCCACCCTCCTATCGCCCCTCACTGCACACCCAATCATCTGAGAGTCTATACGTGATTCAATAAGGGGGCAGTCTGGAGGACTTGACACACTAACGCGCGCTCCCGTTCTACGCTCACACACTCCCACTCCCATCCTTGTCCTGCACAGCTCCATCCTGGTCTCCATTGTTGATCAGGCTCCCCTATGTGAAGCTCCCCACAGCTGAAGGGAGCAGGGGGTCGGGGCCAAAGGGCACAAGTCAGCAGGGCGGAGTAGGGTGTGGTGGTGGTGTTTGTTTTGGGCTTGCTTTTGGTGGGACAGGGGTGTGTGTGTGTGTGTGTCGGGGGGGGTAGTGTGGCTTGGTCGGAGTGTGTGTTTTAGCCTGAGAGCATCAATGAGAGAGAAGGGGCTCACCGAGGCAGGAGGAGAGCAGGGCAGGAACGCCATGGCTCTAAAGCTGCTCTTCTGGGAGCTGGAGAAGCATCTGAAGAGGTAATGATGGCTGTAGTGTTGTCACATTGTGTGGGGGGCGGCGGTGGCGTGGCGGGGGTCAAGTCCACCGTAGCTGTCTGGGGGTGGGGGTTAAACAGAGGCGGATGCCACTGGGCTTTTTGTGTTGATGAGTCTGTCTGGTCGTCGTCGTGGCGTTCAGTCGATTGAATGTTGTCAAAACACACACAAGCAGGGCCTCCGGCTTTGTGCAGGAAACTTAAAACCCGCAGTTTTCAAATCTAACCTCACATATGCACTTGAATGTCATGTCTGCCTCCACCTCCATCAATAGCGTGTTCAAACTCCCGCTCAGCCGCCCGGGAGTTAGAAATGTGTACGAGGACAGTGTGTTCTCGCAGCTGCCCGTGCATGTTATTAAGCCTGAGTGTGTGTGTCGATCAGAGCCTGTTTGGCTCGTGTTCATTCACTGAAACGTTGGCCTCCTGGGCACATCCACGCCAGGACTGGTTACTGTATACTTGAATGCATGCAGGTTAATTTTTCCCTCCAATCCCAACTGCGGGAGATGAGCATCATGTTCCTCATTTAGCCCGTATTTGCTTCCTTTTGCTCAGTGATGAGACCTGAGTAGACTTCAGTCCCACCAAATGAACCTGTGTGTGTACACACTGTCCAACATGAAATCTACAAAAATCTTTTTTTTTGTGCATAAGCATATCTGCATCTCCAACAGCATGTACATGTGAAACAAAAGAAGAAGTCCGTGCTGACGTTATGTTCCAGTTCCCTAAAAAAAATCCTTCAACCCCAATGATGTCCCCACTGACTGTAAAACACGAGCAGGCTGAGGGCTTTTTGTGTTCTCCACAGGCACGTTTCTGCTCTCCAAACTCCCCCTGACTGAACGTGGTCACTGGTCAGCGAGTGTCCCAGCCGGAGACAGATATAACTGCTAAGGTGCTTAAAGCAGGACGGCTCAGGGACGTTGCCGCTGCAGCTTAAGGCTGTGTTGCGTCGTTGATGCTCTTACATGTGTCCCCTTGTCCAGTCAAAGTTAATGAGTGGACAGTTTTTGTTTCGCTCTTTATTTTGAGCGCACGAGGTGTCCTCCCTTTCATCTGGGCGCTCTGTCTGAGCTGTATCAGTACACGCCTGCCGTCCAATCAGAGTAGCGCACCTGAATTGACGAGTATTTTCTGTGAAGTATTGATCTAATTAGCTGTGAGTAGATCAGAAACCATTGAGGATCTGTCTTTGTGTGATTTAAGTGTCCTTCATGGGGGTTTGAGTTGCATGTGCTTCATTAATCAGCAATACATCAGGCGGTATGACTAATCAAAGCTCTTCAGATTGGAGCTGCAGCTGTTAATTTAATTAATCCAGAGTCTTTAGTTCGCTCATGTTAAACAGTCCAAAATACAAACACATCCAGTTCACAGCCATATTAAATATTCACCAAGTATTCACATTTGGCAGGCAGAACTAATGAGTTTGGACTTTTAGAAAGAGGCAAAATATTAATCAATTAATTGACTTTTTTTCAGGTCGACTTGACATATTTACGCTTTTTGGATGATGTTTCCCGTTGATTGTGTTATTTGTCGTGCTGAAGAGAAAATCAGTGGTCAGGCTTCGATAATCGATCACGATGTGCGGTCATTAGATACACTCTGGTTCCAGCTTCTTTGCTGCTGTTACGTCATTTTCAGTTGATTGTACAGATCGGGGAGTTCGGATTAATTGATTGATCAGTCAGGTTATATTGTCTCAAAATAATACTGAAAAACAGCCCTTTTGAAATGTTTTGTTTGCCCCAAATCTCCAAGATGCTTTATGTACAACCGAAGAGAAAAGGCACATCCTTCCCTCTGATTGACTGAAACAAGCAAATGTGTCAATTGTTTTTACTTTATCAAGTAATTCGTTGTGCAAGCTGAGGAGTCACACATCACAGATAATTCAGAAAACCTCCCTGATGATGAGTGCAAGAGTCTTGTGTCCAATAGAGAGCAGTCCTGGTTTACTGTAAAGCACAGTGTGCTCCCATTTCACTCAGTTAATATCTAAAGAGGACAAAGGAGCTTATCTTCCTCTCTTTCTGCCATCTGACCCTCGTCTTCTCATCCTGGCAGTCCCCAGACTTTCAGAGTAGATGTTTGTTTACTGTCAGATGACATCTGGACAGTGCTGAGGTCAGCTCTTACCGCAGGGTCAGCCTGTGGCCACTTGATAATATCTGTTCCCATTACCTGAGGCCTGTGTACGTGACAGCTTTGTTTTCTGTTCGTGTGTGTGTGTGTGTGTGTGTGATCCTTTTAATACAGCAGTTTTAACCGATAGGTGGAGACGTTGTTCCGCATTAACAGCCAGCTAAAGTTTTCCCATCGCTTGCTCCACATTTGAGCATGAAAACCTGCCAAAAAAAGAAGTATATAAGCTTATCCATAATATAGAAACATATAAAACAACATGTCCGCTCTTAAATTCGTGTCCTCTTGGTTTTAGTTTCGAGCTGTAGCCCGTCTGTTTCTTTTCTTGCTCTGTTTCGCTTTCGGATGTTTGTGGGCAGCAGCTACAGAGCTGTTGTATGAATTATCACCATTGAGCGACCTCTCCTCCAATCAGCGCGGCCGCCGCTATGTTTTCTCGCATGTATTATGCTAATGAGACCACTCCTCGTCCAATCACGAGGCTGCTGGCCCTGTTTGCCTGCATGTATTATCCAGAGAGGGAGCCGCGGTGTGCGGAGCTGCTGCCCGCCTGCTCCAGTCTTTGTGTGCGCTGTTCGGGCTGCGAGCGCTGCGGTCGCTCGGAGAGCAGACCCAACGTCCTGCCCTCAATAATGCGCTGTTTTTCTACTTTTATACCACTGGACTTCCAGTTTGTACAGCCGACCGTTTGCCTCCGGGGGTTTTAATGGACGGGATAGCATGAATTCCCAGTGTTACACAGTGGCGATGGATCTTGGCGTTTGTCAGCTGAGGAATTTCTCGATATCGTTTCTGTCCTCCGTGCTCGGGAAGGAGAGCGCATCAGTCCGGGTTGACAACAGGTAACGTCCCTGGGATGTCCGCACATCACAGCCCGGCTGCTTCAAGCGATGTGCGGTGGATGAAACGAGCCTGAAACGTTGGCTCATTGATTCTCCGCCATCCGAGTCAAAGCCTGCCTGCCACCTCGACCTCCATTTGCTTTTGTTGCAGACGTTCATTATTGTGAATTCTGGCTTGTTGTTTTTCTTCACGGCACATTCGTTATTTTTTACACGCCGGGCGTCTGTTTTTATTTTAAACCTTTAAACGCCAGTCACGTTTTTGCCATTAGAAAAATCGCTTCTAGTGCGGACACATTTTCACCAAACACTCCGTAATGTTGCATCACATGGACAAGCCGACAAACCTAACCGTGTTTTCTTTCTTTTCTTTCAGCTCCTCTGGTGCAAGTGTGGTGGCCATTGACAACAAGATTGAACAAGCCATGGTGAGTGCTTTGGTCGGACAGCCGTTGTGTGGTCATGTAACACGCACAGTGTTTGTAAATAGGCCCGTGTCATGCTTTACATGTATGTGCTGCCTCCGGTGTTACGTAACCCGAGCGCCGGCGTTGCCTTTTATAGCTGCATCGTCCCCGTTATGCTTTTATTTTGTCGTGTTTGGACAAACTGGTAAATATTTTCCACATGTTTATAATCAGAGCTAATTGGAGCACTCAGAGCTGCTTTTCGGGTTGGGTGAGTGAATGAATGAACAGCGCGATGGCGCTTTTCTGTGTCCCAGGTGTGAATTTTATCATAATTTTAAGCTGCACATGCGCATAAAAGCTAAATTCCCGCATGTTTGCACCTGCTGGTGTATGAATTAGAGGCAACAGGAGCTTCCTGCTCTGTCACGATTTGGACAGATGACCTCCGGCTTGTTGGCAGCTTGATGTGGGCCAGACTAAGGTTCACACGCTATCCCCCCCTCCCCTCTCCCTCCCCCTCCTCTCCCCCTCCTCGTCCCGTGTTGCTAGGCGAGCAGCAGCCTCCCTGCTGCTTGGTATAAATAACTCGGCCGGTGATAGGCTCCTCCCACCCCGATGCAGGAACATTTTGTTCCCTCGCTGCGCACCGGGACAGGGCGGGGGAGGAGGAGGTCCTCAGAGGAGGGGATGCTCAGATTATTAAACGCAAATCCCCTTTTAGCACAGGCCCGGCACACACAGGCATCATCAGTGGGAATGCGCTGTAAAGCTTTATTATTTCTTTAAATCCACCTTTTTCTGAGGAATGTATGGACTGTTTGCATTCCTTGTTTTCCACTGAGGCAGCTGGTGTGTGCTGTGTAAGCGATTTACCCCGCAAAAGTAGCCTGAGCTCCGCTTTGTCAGGCGTTTATCTCCCCAACAGCATGTCTCTGAGTCATTTTCTCTTGCACTTAATTCTGCTTTTAGAGTAGATATTTTAAATCTGGCAGGGAGTTAAATATAAATGGAAACATGGATGGAAACACATTTTGTAAAGTAGAAGGGAAGTGAATCAAAGGCTGTGATTTAGGCTATCACTGTTTTTTTTATCATGTACTGAATCTTAATCTGGTGATTATGTCTGTCATCAGAATTGCCCAGTACTTTATTTATTTATTTCAGTTTCTTGTTTTGTGTGACCAATGGCCCAAATCCTGGTGTTATTAAACACAGGAAAGCAGCAAATCCTCATATATGAGGAACTGGGACCATATAATTTGGAATATTTGCTTTAAAATGATCAAAATAGTCACCATTCATGTTCTGTTGCTTTGACACGTTGGACCATTCATTGCCTAATGCAGCTCCTGATTAATGTCTGAGTGGAATTTAGCCTTCAAACTGTCAGAAAATCAGAATCAGAATTCCTTTATTAATCCCTGGAGGGAAATTCTTGTGGTGTGTGGTAGATAGTAGACATTGTAGTCCAGAGAGTAAAAAAGAAAGTAAAGGAGTCACGAATAATAATAAAATAGTAAAAAACAGTGAGAAAGATCGGGAGCGTCTGTAACAGGCTGCACACGTATCGACGCATGCGCACTGTCACGAAAACATGACCATCATGGATCCTCAGAGTCTGACCGTCAGTTCAAAATCTTAAATTCATATACAGAGAAACTGAGAAATGCACCAAGTCTTCAAATCTGAGCCATCAAATATTTGAAGACAAATATATATTCAGAATGAGTGTGGTTTAACTTTTAAAAACAAAAATCACAAGCGACTAGATGGTGTTTTCTCATATGCTGTGTTGTGTGAGATGCATTCAGGGACCACAATAGATGTGGTTTGAACGAGATGTCTTCCTCCCAGGGGACACATTGACGAAGGAATCTGAATTATGCAAA
This sequence comes from Scatophagus argus, assembly GCF_020382885.2. Classification (NCBI taxonomy): domain Eukaryota; kingdom Metazoa; phylum Chordata; class Actinopteri; family Scatophagidae; genus Scatophagus; species Scatophagus argus. The sequence goes on along the minus strand of NC_058516.1, from coordinate 4,457,731 downwards.
CTAAGTGCGTCTCTTGCACTTTCAGGACCTGGTGAAGAGCCACCTGATGTATGCCGTGCGCGAGGAGGTGGAGGTGCTGAAGGAGCAGATCAAGGAGCTGATCGAGCGCAACACGCAGCTGGAGCAGGAGAACAACCTGCTCAAGAACCTGGCCAGCCCTGAGCAGATGGCTCAGTTCCAGGCACAGGTCCAGACCGGCGGCTCCCCGACCGGCACCGCCCAGCCTCCGGTCCCGGCTGGAACGGCACAAGTCCTCCCCTCCACACAGAACTCCGGCACGTCTGCGTAACCCAGAAGCTGCACACTGGAGGACCCCCACCCCCCACCACCACCATCTCTGAGGAGGAGCGATAGGGGGATGGAAGGAAGCAGGAGAGGAGGAGGAAGAAGGAGTCTTGCCATACTGTGAACTGACTCTATGCCACCGTCTCGACTATCGCACACTTCAACTTAACCGGAGGACGAAAAACAAACTTTCTTTTGTTGCACATTTAATTTAACTGAAAGGGTTTGGAATTGCACCTGTGTGTGTGTGTGTGTGTGTGTCCGCGTCCGCTTTGTCTCCAACTTTTATTACCTGCTTCAGACAATCGTCGTTGTCGCGATGAAGAGGGGAAGGACAGAGCTGACAGGAAGTGTCAGTGGACCCTCACAGCCGCCTCCGCCGCCGCCGCCATTGTTCAGGGCTACCAATGAGGGAGAAGCTCATGTCGGGCCCTGCATGTTCTCGTCAGTGCCGTCAAATCCCTCGCGGTGACCTGTGGAAAGTGTGCCATCGTCTCAGCCCCCCGACTCACCTCAGCCCAGCACTGTCCACGTTACACTCAGCTTCTTTGTTTTATGGGCGCCCCCCCCCCCTGTGCTGCGGTCTGTGCACTATTTCCCAGCCAATAATGACAATGGATGAACATTAAAGAGTCGAACGACCCATCTGGAATGGGAGTCAAAGAGTCCAGCTCACTTTGTCCGCCCCTGAATCTCCATCCTCAAAGCACCTGAAGACGACGGGAGTCTTGCTATTTCTGGGCTTGGGTGGAGGGGGGGGGGGGTTATAAAGAATTATGAAACGCATATTGTTCACGTTGAGAACTCTTGAGTTCTTCTAAAGGTTCACGTGGCCGTCCCCACCCTGAACGCACTCCCTCCCCTTTCTTGGATGGCGCATTAAACATTTATGCAGGGAATCAATGTTTGTTTTTTAGGGAGGGTCTAGGATTTTGTTTTTGTCTATGAAGTTTTTGCTCTTGTTGATGTAATTAATGTCCTAGTGATCTGTAAAAAAAAAAAATAACCGAGAGGCAAATAAGTAGGACATGACTGTTTCTAGGTAGTGAACTTTGTACAGATTAAAAATTTCCAATTCAACTCTGCCAAGTGCCTGGTTTCCAACCATAGATACATATATAAAAGCTTTTTTTAGTTGTTTTACTCAATGTGTGTATAGACAAACATATGTATATATATATGTATATATATATCTATGGTTTTGCCAGGTTATGAACTACCTGTGATGTCAATACTCAGGGTGGGAACAGAAGAGGATTATTTACCTCCACGCTAAGATGCTGTCTCTCCTGCAGTGACACACGGCCTCGTGCTGTACATGAACTCTCCTCTGCCGTTGCTTGACTTCATTCGCTCAAATCGTCTGGACTGTTTTGCAATGTGGAGACGTGTGGTTTTTTGTTTTTAAGTGAACGGCGGTGGTGTAAGTTTTCTTTGTCTCTTTTCTTTTTATTTGTCTTTTTGTACAGCCAAGTGTTTTGAGTTGCTCGTAGTGCAACTGGAGCGCCGAACACAATAACGAGACACTTGGCATTGGGGGGGAGGGAATGAAAAGGAAAATGCCTAGCACAAGTATGTTGATGTTTTGTGCATGTTCCTCAGCCCATCACAAATGTGACGTTACAATTGCACTAGACAGTTGCACCTCAAATAAAAAATGAAAACAAAAAAAAGCAAAAAACTGACTCTTCGGTTCTCTTATTTTTATTTATTTATTTTTTTCGATGTCTACATTTCAATAATGGCGAATATTAAGGTAAAAATTGTTTTGTAAACACTTAATTTACACTTTATTTCAAATGTGCAGTGACAAAATATATCACAGTAGGTGGAAGAAACCAAAAGGATTCAAATGTGCTGCAAGGATGGTTGCTTCTTGGAGGTAAAACTGAAAACCGAAACCCTAAAACTCCGAATTTAAGTATAAACTGGAGGTAAAACCGGAAGTTAGCCAGCAGACCAACACAAGTCACCTTCTCTCCACTCCACATCTTCATCCACCCAGTCATCCCAGTTCAAACCAAGAGCAGCCGCTTCCCCACCAGACGTCATTAGACATGCGCAGTGGTGGACCTCTGTAAATATTTATGTATACGCGGAACTGTCATTGGCTACATACGACCGAGCCCCCCATGAAGCCAGCCTCGTGGTGGCTCCGCCCCTCGTCGCCGCCTCACATGGACCCACACGCTGGTGGCGTGCGCGCGCACAAATGTAGGACGGCGTCAAAGGCTTAAAACGCCTCCAGTACAGTGTGTGTGTGTGTGTGAGAAAAAACGTTACACACGTGCTTATATCAGCCCGCATGCAGACATAAATTCACCGCATGTCTGCGTTTTAATCCCCTGTGGATGTGTAGTCCTGCTTTAATGGATTACTATGAACTGTTAATATAATCTCCTCCCAGCATGTATAAATACTACAGTACGTACACTATGCTATATTTATATAAAATTAATTTTTATTAATATCAGCAAAGCTAATATAGGAAAAGCCACATGTAGCAGTCTTGCATAACCCATGCTATAACACAATATACCAGTTCATTCAGTAGTCTGTAATAACACTGACCTTAGTCAAAGTTTATATCAATGAGAGGACTAAATATTGAACAAAAGTTTATTGCTAAAGAACATTTTAAAGGTTGGCGCATGGAAGCAAGGAGATCCTTGCATCGCTTCTGGGAAACAAGACGTGTTGTAGGAAAGGAAAAGTGAATTAATATGATGATTTCAGATATGATCTGAAAATCTAAAATGAACCAATTTATAATGAAACACATTCTATTTTACATGAAGAAAGTGGTTAACTTTTATTTTTCAAGGCCAGATTTTAACCTCAAGGTACAGCAGCTTTATTTTTAGCAACTTTTTCTAGGCGACACTCCAATTTCCTCTTCAATCAGGCAATCAAAACTAGGTCTGTTTTACAAGTTGCTTCATTGTTTTAATAATAAACACTTCATTTGATATTTTTAACCATTTTAAGCAAATTATTCTTTTCAAATTAAGGCAGCTTCCTGTGCGTTCAGTTGTTTCTTTTTCCACCTCGGTATAGAAAATGTCACCTGAGGAGGACAAAGAGCTTCAGTGTGGAGTGTCCTGTTACAACATCGAATTAATTACAGGCCCTGATCTAATGTACATCTATGTAGAAGACCTCGACCTGCCCTGCTCTGTCCTCCCTCCTCAGGTCAGTCTGATCATGACCTCGCAGTGGCTGGCTCAGAGCGGAGACAGAGGATCCTGCTTCGGTGTCCAGATGGCACTTTCGCAAATCCCGCTTCATTGACAAAAGGTGTTTTTCTTCAAGCACGCCGCCGCGGGTACAGGATGTACTCTGAAGCCAGAGGATCACATTTGGATTAACGTCGTCTATTTGTGCTGCCGGTGATGTTTGGAGACACAAATATAGAGGGCAATTATTGACATTTTGTGCTGTGATGCATCAACAAAACCCTTGGGCTTTGTGGGATATTTAAGTTTTTTACTGTGTCCAACTAGCAGATGTTTTATCATAGCAAAACCCTTTTTTCATGAGGTTTTCTCCAACACTTTTAAGTTTTTTATTGCTAAGGAAGCACAAAACCTGCTACACATACAACATGTTTTTCTGGTCTACTGTTTCCAGACACACAAAGACCGACCTGCCCCAAAATCGACCCCAGAAATCCTCTTTACACCCCCTGAACTGGACCTCCTTCTGAGCTGCTCCTTATTGCTGCGAAAGCAGGTGGCCTGCTGGTTAAACCCTGAGCGTCCAGACTGTCCTGTGGACCCTCCCCTCCCGGAGACGCCACAGGGGAGGATTAGCCCGTCCGGTGCTTCAAAGACGTCGTGTTTGTCCACACACAGAAGAGGAAACCTGTTAACAGTGAAATCCCCAAAATACCAAAGCAAAAACCAGATTTGGTTGCTAATTTCAGGAAAAATCCAGCTTTAAACATGTGGCACACAGGAAGTGATGTTACACCTGAATTTCCTGCTTCAACAGTGTTTTACAAAGCAGGAAATCCACAATCTGAGTGTTTCTGACTAAAAATCTCACAATCACTTCTCTCACTGTACATCTCATTAGTCTGATAATCAGACTGAACTGCTATTTTGTTTCCCCTAATTCATTCAGCCTTACATCGTGTTCATGTTAGCTGCTCTCTTGTTGGACGTGGGGACGACTTAGGACACATACGTTGTAAGTTCGGCCTGTGCGGCTTTGTCCATCCCTGATCCCATTTTCTATTGCTATTTTTCATCTGGATATGGATGTGACCTCCCCATTCTTATTTAATCGCGTTAACCAGGCTTTGATTGGTCAACGGTTTCTGTGACCGTGGGAAACATCCATCAGAACCAGCATCTGGATCACAGAACGCAGTCTGTGATGAGTCATTGTTGTTGTTCATCCCTGACTTGGGCCTCGTGTTGTTTTTCCACCCTGACGAAGAAGAGCTGGTTTAAAAGAAAGAGGACAAATGACAGTCGATACCACAAGAATTCACTTAATTGGTTGATTGGTGCTGGTTGTTGTTTTTTCTTTAAGATCAACATTCAAGCAATCGATTCCACACAAACAGATCGCCTGTGCAGTCTTGTTTTCCGTCACATGTGCACACACACACACACACACACACACACACGAGCGCATGTGCAATTAATCAGTGCCTCAACTTCAAACTCAAGTCAGCTGCTGCCACACGCAAAACACAGACGAAGGGTGAGTCATTTAGTGGACCATGTGATGGCGGCTGGAGGAACCCTTGAAACACGTTTGTTTGTGTGTGTGTGTGTGTGTGTGGACATTCCTGGACAATTTACCAGCTGTACTACGCTGGTCACAGTTAATTGGATGATGAGGCTCAGTCATGTCTGTGTGTTTGGGGAGCGGCCGAGGGGAGGAGGCGTGAACACATGACTGCACTTAAAGAGAGTGCGAGAGGACGAGGACGGAGTCGGACACATGAGCTGCGTCACCTGCAGCTCACCTGCGGAGATGACACTGCTGCGTCCTGACCAGTACAAGTGGCAGGTTTTATGTTATCATTTATGAAATTCAGGGTGCAGATAAGCATTTGAGGTCCAGGTTAACCAGTCAAGCCCTTTGTCGGCATAGCTTGTGGCTGCGTTGCGTTCTGGTCTACTGATGCTGGTGTTTTTATCTCCTCTTATCATATCTCCTCAGTCGATTTCCTCCTTTCATCCTGTCATTGAGCACTGCTGCAAAATAACTCGAGGCCAGGAAAAGAAAGACTTTTGCTCAGTGGTTTTAATTCACAGACTGCAGTGCCTGCTTAGACACTGACCACAAAGCCCTTAAAAAGAGAGAAGACAGTCTTGTTTATGATGAGTACTTTATCATGTAATCATAAACACCCAGCCAGTGTACAGTGAGTGCCAAACTCAGCTGGATCTGCTTAATGTAGATTACACTAAACCACGCACAGATAGTGAAGGAAGCATTCAGCGCATGTTCACCCTCCAAAACTCCGCTGCTCTGTTTGTGTTTATAAAATATTTATCAAATCAAAGGAGGACAGTGTTAGCAGGCAGCTCAGGGTCAGTTTCCCTGTGTCCCGGTCCTCATTTGTCCTACATCCAAAGTCACACTCCTCGCAGGCACGTGCCGCCACCGTCAAGCGAGAGCCTTTTGAAATGTCAAAACAAACCGCACAGAGAAGCGCAGCGAGAGAGAGGCACGTAGCTGGCGCCCCACTGGGGGAGAGAAGGGGATTATGGGGGATTACAGCCCTCTCTCTCGTCCTCCACTTTTCTTTCCCTCAGCACCTTCTTCCCGCTCCCCATGAGCTGTGAAAACAGGAAGCGTTTTCATCCCCGGCTCTGCCGCTCGACAGCCGGTGATGTAGTTGTTCTGTACAGGGAGAATCGTCACTTCGTTTGCGTTCACAAACGTGACTTTTAGACACACTGCAGGTCATTTAAGCGCACAGTTGATGCTCCACAGGAAATGTTTTTTCTTCGCTCAGCAGTCTGAAATGTTTCTTTATCACGTCAGGCTGGTTTGGCTGGTTTTCTGGATGTCTGCATTATTATTTTTTCAGCTGTGAAAAAGCACCTGGTGTGTGTTTAGTCTCAGCCAGACCGTTTGCACTGACTACAAAACTATGAGCACATACAGAACAGTTTGTCGTTTGGAAACACACTTTTCAAAGGCGAAATGAGCGATTCTGGAGGAAGATAGCTGACTGCTGAGTCTCAGCCACGTCTGGCTCTGGTGAGCCACCAACGCAAAGCGTTGCCAAATACCGACGCTCATGCCAATTCAACAATTCATAACCAATTAATTAATTATCTTTCATCAGTCCCAAACACAGCAAGACACAGGCACAGGACAGAGTCTTGGTCTGCAGATACACACACCGACAGATACTTCTACTGGGTCATAAGTGACAACTGAGGAGGATTATAATCTATAATCAAGTCTATAAATTGGTGTTTTTAGGAAAGTCCTCCAGTGCATACCTTCAAGCGCACCTGACTTTAATCCTTTGTTTGTTTTGGCTGACACACAGTGAATTTGAGTCTGTGTGAGCGCCTTTTCCGTGCAGACAGACAGTCATTACACCATTGTTAAACCGACACAGCAGGAGAGACGACAACAGGCCCAACAAGGCCACATTCACTTAAAGAGCTTTCCTCCTAATCAGCTTGTTTTTGGCACAGACTGTTCCACTTTATGAGGAGGACCGTTGACAGACATTTAAGTTTATGGGCCATGCAGCAAATAATAGGGAATAACATTGTTTCGACAACAGGTATGTGCACCACAAGCCAAACAGAAAGAAACAACAGTTTTGTATCTATTCTGGTGCTTTGGACTAACAAGCTATTTGGCTTTAGCTTCAGTCTGTCATCAAGAATCAAGCATCTGAAAGATATATGAAGCATATGAAGTTTCTCGTTTTAAAACATTTCAGCTGGGAGTTTTCAAACAGCTCATGCAGCTAAAATGTTAGCTTTTGTCACAGCTAAAAAAATCTTCCACTGCCAGTTTGTAATTTCTAGCTGGCTAAATTGATAGCCTGCTGGAAACGATCAGCCGACTTTTGTCTGCACGTTGTTGCACAACGTTGGATCTTTAAATAAGCCTCTGTTATCATTTCAGTCTACGTGTGTGCTGTGCGAGAACACCAAAGCTTGCATCGGCGTTGGCGAAAAGGAGTACTGCTTCACACTGGGGCACAAATTGATTTCCATCCTTACTCTGACTGGCATCAGCTGCTTCGTGAAGTCGAGCGGAGACGGCCTCCTCTCTGCAATGTGCTGACGGGCAGCAGTCAGAGGGCACTCGCACAGCACAATGTCCTTCCTCTGCCTCCACCTCGACACATCCACTCAGCACTCAGTCCAGACAGGAGGAAACAGAAGTCTTGTGTGACACAGCAACGTGACCTAAAACCACAGAGATCTCAAAAATAGCTCGAACGCTCGGCAGGCGTCGTTGGCGCCTCTCATCGGTACTGACGATCGATGCGACTGTGACCTGGTTGAGAAAGACTTTGCTGGTGATCTGTCGAGCCAAAGTGATCCAGTGTTGTGCTTTTACTGTATTAATATTGTGTCCTCAACGTGCAGGCTTCTAATTTTGTGCAAACACACCACAGCCGGTGTGTTTGAGCAGGTGTGCACCAATTGGTGGACTGAGCCCGAGGCCTCTAAGCACAGATCTAGTCAAAGCCACGCAGCCCTGACCTCAGATCAGTCCAGATACTGGAAGCTTTGCATAAATAGAACAGCTGAAAACATCATCTGGCTGACATGTGCTGATCTGTGCGGACACATCTGCAAGAACGTGCAAAGCCCCTCACAGAAACTCACAAATCCCACTTTCTGTTTGCAGGAAGGATGGTGGGTGTGCTGTGTGTGTGTGTGTGTGTGTGTGTGTGCAGACGATTCCACACAGCAGAGTTAAACAAACCCTCACTTTCCCCTAAAGCGTATTTGTTCTGAGATTATCTTTCCTCCTATTTAGCTCTGATGTTTCCACAGACACAACAAACCTTCATTTGCATCTTATTTCCTTGCAGCAGACCTAACAGACTTGTGGATGTATTGCTCTCCTGCAGCTCCACCATAAACAGCAATTCAAAATGGAGCTGATCTGGGGTCAGTCGGTCATGCAGGCACAGATATGTGATGATGACTTCACTCGCTCACCGATACAACTTTATTCATTCTGAATGCTGCATGAACTTTTGTTTCCATGTGTCCTCCATGTCCTCACACGCTCAGGGCGGTCTGGTACACAGTGTTCATCCACACGGCCACACACGCCAATGTAAACGCACCGTCTGAGGCCGGCTTCTATCGCTGCGCTGTTTCCTGTTTGCTTCCTATTTCTGAGACAGGAAGATAAATCATCAGCCTTTTCTGTCTCTCTGATGCCGTCCTTCACCTCTCGTCTCGCTCTCATTTCCACTTTCATTATCTGTTTTAAAGAGGGCAGCGGGAAGGCAGGCAATTTCTTTTTCTTCTTTTTTTGTGGGCAGTCAATCCGACCACCTCGTTTTCCTCTCAAGCTGCATGTTTCTTTTGTACTTATTACACTGACCTGAAAATGGTCAGAGTTTTTTGGCAAATCCACTTTTAATGCTTCAAATACGCAGCCACGCATGTCAGTGCTGTGTTTATGAAGGAGAAATCTTTCCCTCCACCCCCCAAACATATTAGATGTGCTCCTTTAAATTCTTCCCTCCGTAAATCTGCCACACGTTTTCAGTTGAGCTCCAGTCAGCTGCGACACGTGGACGGACATCAGCAGGAGGAAAACGTAGGCAGGACAGGAGCTGAGACACAGAAACCGTCCGAGGGCGGCTTTCATTACTGTGTCTATCTGATCATTCAGTGCAGATTCTGGCACATGAGATGCTGCAGTTTATGTCAAACTATTTTTTTTTTTTTACGCAACATGATTGTGTGTGTGAGTACTCAACCAGTTGCCTCCAACCGGAGCCAATCAAAAGACATGTGACTGTCAACTGGTTGCAAATACAACCGACTGATGCTGATTGACTTTAATTAGCTGATGAACAGGAAACGGTTTGTGAAGCAGAGGAAGAGTCTTCAGGGTTTGTGGATAAACATGATGTCACATCCAGACTAACCCAGCTCCTCTACGCCATCTCTCAACTTTCCTTTCATCTGACTTTGTTTAAATAAAAAATAAAATGGATTCCAATAGGACCCTTTTGGGGAAGTGGAAGATCTCAGTTTGGTGAATTCTGCAGCAGTTTGTTTCCGGTGGGAACGAAACGCAGCCTACAAGTCTGCAGGTCTGAGCTACTTTGCATGCTGGGATGTGTTTAAGAGCAGAATCAGCAGTTCCTAGAAGCTACAATTACAATGTCAGACACATGGAGGGAAGCACACGACACGCTCGTCTGTTCCAAGGCTGGAGTCTGACAGATCAGGTTTTCTCCTCTAGTTTCATCCCAGCTGCATGTAAACACAAAGCCACTAAAACTGGACTCACAATAAGTGAATCTGATTCACGGAGCTGCTGACTCCACCAAGAGAGAAGAAGAAGAAAACCAGACCGAAGGAGAAAAAGGGGACGGAGGGGACAAAGACAACACTACAAAGATCAAAATAAAGATGTAATTTATGTGCACACATATGCTCAGTTATATTTGGGTGAACACCACCATAGGCAGCGCAGTGTAGAGACACCCACACCCACACTCTCTCTCTCTCACACACACACACACACACCCCTCCAGCTTTCTTTAGCTGAGGGGTTTCATGTTTTGAGAAGTACAGGCTGTCCAGCACAGTCTGTACATGCTCTGTAGTATACAGCCAACACACACACACATGCATCCATCAAAATGTGTCCACCCAACTCATGCGCTCACAAGCACAGAACCTCTTTGTTTTAAATGTTTGCGTCAGTGTGGCCTTGCAGGACGCCGTGTCCTTCGGATGTCCTCCTCTGACAGAGCAGGTGCACAGCTGCATTAAATATGAGCACGAGGCGCTGGACACATAAAGCCTGCAGTATACGGGACGTGCCGCGAACATACCGTAATCTGATGTGTGCCGAACTGAATGTCTGTCTCCAGTTTGAGAGTCTTTTGTAGTGGATGCAGCTCATATCTCCTCTTCAAAATGTTCCCAAAACAAGATCTTATTTCTGTATTTGTAACGTTAGAAATGTGGGAACTGAAGCCCAGTGGGACTCACACAAACGCAGACTGATAAAAGTACACAAAGAAACACACACAAACGCGTGCACGAGATGGCGAACAAAAGCAGGGGAGGGGTCAGCGTTTCAGCTGCAGTCACGATACAGCAGAGTGTGGGCAGAATGTGTAAAACACTGTGGATCTCAGGGCCTTTAAACAACAAAACAATCGCCTTTTCAAGCCTGCGTCTCATCGAGCTGTAGCTGTATGTAACTTAAACTTTTGCTATTCATGTAGCAGCTTTTAAAACAAAGTTACAAAGCACAGCATACAGATAAATAAATCCCAGCCCCGATTCAGGGAAGGCAAATCAGTGGACATGAGTTTTGAGAAGTCTTTTTAAAGCAGTCTTAGCTGGTGGGCCGGAGCATAAACAGAAGCAGTAGTATCAAGCAAAGCGTCTTGAAATCAAGGAATGTGAGGACTGGTGCGACGTAGTATTTGGGTTTTGGTGTTTGGTTTTGCACGAGCTGCAAAGCTGTCAAAGCTAACGTGACATCAGCTGCTTCCAGAGACGCCCTTAATAAAAAACAAGACAACATAACAGCAAAGCTTGTAATGTGACGTGCGTTGAAAGATTATTCCCTGAGGGAGTCTCTCTCTGTGGGTGACTCACACGAGTGAAGCCTGATGTAATTCACCTGCTGGTATCAAACACCTCAGCATTGTGACAAAGCCAAAGTGAGCCTCACTGTCTACTGTACTGGAATTTTCTGCACGCAAACCAAATGGTTTCTGGACCACTGATGCTCTCTTTAAAAACACAAACACACACGCACACACACCGGCAGGGAAAAGGCAAATATTGGTGTCTAAACACCCACACACACCTGGTGCACAGGACTGAGTGGTAAACAAGCAGCCTGTTCACGAGCAGGAGTTGTTTGCATGATGTGTTTATCCTGGTCTGGCCACAGCACAAGTGCATTATTGTTGTAGTCTGAAACAAGAGGGAGATTTTAAATGTTATATATTTAATTTAATATTTAAAACCTGGTTACAGGAAGTAGAAACCTGACTCAGAGAGGAACTGCCAGCAGGCACTTATTTATCGAAATACGGCAACAAACGCAGCACATCACCTCTTGTGAGATTTCGGAGCGAGACTTCTCCTTCAGTGAGACTTGTGTTTGGGGTTAAAACAAAAGGGATTTCAGTCTTTAACAAAAAGGCCTCTCCGACTCTCTCCAGGCTGAAGCATTTAAAACTTCCCCTTTAACGAGTCGCTCAACTAAAACCAAACAAACCTTGAGAAGCCATAGCGAGCCATTCAAGATAATTACACCCAGTTTTATTGAATATACCACAATATTGTCAATTACAGTATTTTTTGCCTCCACATTATCCCAACATTTAGACCTCTTTGGGTTGTTTTACACTGGCTGGACAAATGTAACCCCATGAGTGTCGCTTTTTTGTTCATTTTGGGAACAGAAAACAAACTACAAACTAATGGATGAGGGACGTCGTTCTCGTTGAGTTCCCAGTGAGAAAAGAAATCTCTGCACGGTGAGGAAACTGCAGCTGTGGTTTCTGGATACCTGTGTGAGGGGGAATAAACAGGGAACATCGTGTACTGGACCCTACGCAGCTTCTCCAGCCTTTCCACAGCACTGGGCACTGGGGAGAGGATGTGCTTCAGGTTTTGTTCCGTCTCGCCGTTGCTTCCTTCTCAATTTCATTCATAATTTACTTTCCCCACTCTTCCGTCTGCAATTAGGATACAGACCCACCACCCCCTCCCTCTGACGTAATGGACGACCCGGGACTCCCAGCTGCTCCCCCTAGCTGCCCTACTTTCCAGCTGCGGTGGAGCTAAATCGGCTTCCTCATCTCCTCTGCTGCAGTTTGGCATTTGAAGCATCTTGTGTCCTGGATTGCTCTGTTTATTTACAACACTGTTTATAAGTGTTGTGCCAGACCTGTGCTGCTATAAAACGATAAGGGCAGCCTGACTTTGCATTTGCAACAGGGCATCAAAATACAAACGCCAGGCTTGTGTCACTTCATGTCCCCAAATTTGGGACATCTTGCATCAGGCTGTTGCCTTTTTTGCTTGTTGTCTGGATCATCGTGTAAGCATGAGAATAAACAATTAAGGAAGATTAGCTGCAGCGGTGTGTGTGTTGCTCACACAGTAATCATACACATCCAAATCGCTCACTTTGGCAGAGACAAAGCTGTTCACAACAGGGAGGACATGTGAAATACATATTTAATGATCTGAGTCTGGATGTGCAAACATTACACAACACTTTGCACAATACTCCTGCTGCAGACTGCTGAACGCGCAAAGGCTAATTAACAGGTGACGTCTTCAAACAAACACCACATTCAGTCTGTTATTATGTAAGCGCAAAAGAGAAAAACACTAATTTCCACACATTAGAGGCTGGAAGAAACAACATTACGCTGCTGATGCTTAAATAATTAGTCAAACAATCAATCCCTTGTCAAAACAGTGAGAATGTTATCTTCTACTGCTCATTTGATTGCTACAGCAAAAGAGGATTTTTAAATAACGGCACAGCTACTTTTACTGAAGTAAGAGACTGAGATCCTCCGTTACAAGGCTGGTGTTGGATGAAGATTTAAAATGCTGAGCAGCATTTACAAAACTGACTCAGTGCAGGGTGGGTGGGTGAGAAGCACCAACTCCGAACGCCTCCAGATATACATTTGGCAGACACACACACGCAGAGCGTACTGTGTATATGCTGCTGTTTGGGTCCAAGTGGACTCACGATTATTTGAGTCTCAGTAAGCCACAGTATGTCACAATTCCTGTCACTCTGTGGAGGCTGATGGTCGTGCTTAAAAGTATACTGTACTACTTGAAACATAATTTATATACTGAAAAATAATCCTTAAGTTGTCACTTATCACCCACTAGAAATGTGTCTTCTGTGCCCTTCTGTTTTCTTATTTTCCTATTAATGTGGGATATTTCTGGGCATTAACAATTCTGAAAAAGGAAATAAGACTCAACAATCTCTCCAAAATCATTTGTTGCACCTTTGAATGGTGTGTTTCCAAAGAGCCTATGACAAATCCTGCGCAGCGTGTTTGTTTGCGTTGCTCAGGTACATAGCAGGGTGGGGCTCCATCGCAGGCGTGTTTGTGGGTTAAAGGCGTCCCTTATTACTTTTTCCTAGAGACAAGACCTTTTCAGCCACGTCATGCTCTCACATCCCACACTCCCAACCTTTGTGCCTGTGCAAATCAAAACATTTCCTGGACTAAGATCTAACCACACCCCACAATACCTGTGAACACCTTACTTGGTTTCTGTTTTAGGAAGGGTGTTTCAAATGGTGTAAAAGTCAGCAGGTTTTGTTGGTAAACTGGCGACATGCTGCTTAGTCTAACAAAGACCACAGGGAGCAATTAGAGGCCAGGAGAGTCACAGTGGTTTCTCAGCCCTGCTTTCTGTGGGACATCCCCTCCTCACCCCTTTTTAATTTGTTTACCAACGCACAAACTACACATTTATTTTCCCTGTGCCCACACAGATCAGGGACCTGTCCCCTGAACCGGGATTACCGCTTCGTGACAAGACATTCTCAAAATGGTCCGACTTGTCAGAACAAATGAAGGTACATAAGCACACCTCAGGTCTCTGGAGGGAAATCCATACCCAAGTTGACTAAGCTGAGGCCCAGGGGGGGTTTATGAAGCCTTAAGCTTCTTATAACGATAACAAAACAATTACAGGTGGCACCGAGATGTGGGTTTCTCTGGGATTTGATATGTGGAAAGGCCAAGCACCTGGGGTGTATTCCGAGAGTGCTTCTCATTCTCAGAAAGCAAGGTGTGACAGGTGTGATTAAACTGCTGATGTCACAGAGGAAAACTCTGCTCAGTGTGTTTATGCAGCGACTCAGTACAAACACGCACACACATCTACACGAACGGCTGAGGTGAACACCCACTGTCACTTGTGACTGATCATAAGATATCATAATGTAAAAAGTGTGGTAGGTGAAGCAATGAGTTGGACAAACAGAAAATGAAGTCATTGTCAACTCTGGTTTGAGCGTCTTAAACGTGAAGATGTTCTGCTTCAAATTCTCTTTTGTGATAGCAAATCAGATGTCAGTCAGTCTAATTTAAAATAATACAGCAGGGAAGCAGCAAATGCTCACATTTAAGAGGGTGGAACCAATGAATGTTTGCCATTTTTGCTTGAAAGAAAACAAACGACAATCAGTAAAACTGGATTAGGCGACTGGAATTCAGCCCATGCTAACACACTCTGACAAATGACCAAATACACAAGCTCCCTTGGCGCTTTAGCTATAATTATTTTCACAACCCTAATGTCACGTGTGCCACTCTGCCAAAACTATGCGGTTCAGGAATTTACTACACACCGCCCAACAATCAAGGTATGCACCTAATGATTTCTCAAGCACTCCAGGTCAGCTGTATTTGCCTCCACACAGCATCCATGGGCAGCAAGCCAGAGGAGGTGCAAGCAACAACAAAAGCGCTTAAACACTCCTGAGAAGGAACACAGCACGTGTGGACAAAATTAGACTGCAATATGAAATTACAGGCTGTCATGCTCCCTTATGGTAAAAGTCTACATGCTGATATTAACAGTGCAAGAGCTGCAGAAGCTCATGTCATGTCTGCATGAAGCGGCCACTCACACAGAAGCAACAACGGAGGTGCTGTTTGCAGCTCTTTGTTCGCGTCATGTTATTTGTAAGAAGATGTGTTTCTTTTTTTGATTAACCTCAAACACCTTATCGATGCCAGTCTTTAGAAATCGTTCTCAGTGAGAAAATGCAAAAGGTCACAGGATTCGATATAGACTGGAGGATCGATGCCAATTTTGTGAGTTATTGTGATCGATATATTCTTTTCTCACCTTTCACCACTTTCTACGAGGACCCAGTTTTGTTGGTGAGGCTGAGTTAATAAACAGTGCACTTCATCTGCTCAAGACGAGGAATAAATGAGCTCAGCTGTTCTGCAGGGAGCCTCTCAGTCGATTGAAAGCTGGCCAAGCATGTTTCATCGGAACACTCATTTATCAGAGGGCCAACACAAGGTGAACGCAAGGCGAAAAAGATGTTGACAGCAGGCAGGCCAATTTTAAATGATTTAACTACACTTTTTACCAACAAATTGATAGCAACAGTCAACGTGGTGACTTGGACAGGATGAGAGCGCTAAAGTACGTCTCAGAGCTGTAAAAATGGCTTTTAAGGGGGACATACCTGACTAAAGTTATTTTATGTCTTTACGGGAAAAGAAACTCTCTAAACTGACATCTTCATCCGTTTATGTTGTTTGTAGATTCCTAAACTCCCCCTATTTGTTCTCCATTTCAACAGCCAAATGCATCATGATGTGACGGCGGATTGCCAAAGTGGAGTAGACAAATGTGCCAAATAAATAAAACCAGCATGTGGTGGAAGGCTGGTGCTAAATTCATCCACTAATTAGCTCAGGCCTAATGTGCTTGAAGGATGTAAAATGTTCTCATTTTAAAGAGTTTTGCTCCTCAGAGTGGAAACCCCTCGGTATGCATGTGCAACACAGTGCGTCGGACAACCAAATGCAGAGAAGAAACAGCCATATGTCCGGCATTTTAAAAGATCACGCGGCTAACGATGGTACAAACACTAAAGAGGGGACAAAATAAAGTCACCCGCCTTTGACACTGCAGTAAGCATCTATATGCACAGCACCGTTTTGGGTGGTTTGCTGCTCATTTATCTGTGACTTTTTGTCTCTTGAGTATAACACTGAACAGAGGCTGACAACATGCTAATAAGGTCAGTCAGACAGAGCAGTGCTGCGGTTCAGGCTGGACAGACTCCCTCAGCGAGCTGCAGAGGAAATGGCCCACTAAACTACAATTTGTAGTTGAGTGGGTAATGAAAACAGCCCTAACTTTCGGATGATTCATCACACATTGTCCTTTGCCTCCCACACGTTCAACCACACTTCCTGATTGTACGTTAAAGCTCTTGGTAATAATGAGTGACTTCACAGTCTGTTGCTTAAATCTGACACTTTTCCACACATATTTCATGGAATAAATGGTTTTAAATGTCAAAGGGTTGCATGTACATGTCTTGAAACTGTCACAAAATCCAAAAAGTAGAACATTTTATATAGCAAAAATTGTGAAAAACGTGGTGCTGCGTGGGTATTTTTTGTCTTTGTAGTGCAACAACAAATCAAATTTGCAATATTATGGTCATTTCCACAGTGTTATGCAATTCCATGATGTATCATGGTTTTACATAATTGTGCTACTTCTGCAAAGAGACGCTCAGTTTGAGGGAGTATGACCGAGATATGACAAAATGTGAATATCCTAAGTTGTAGCTCTTCTCAGAGGCTGATGCAGGCAGCTTCATTGTTCAATTAGTTCAGAGTTATGGCTGAAGTAGCACAGTCACGCCCTTGTTAGCCAGCAGTGGGACTGTCATCTCGCAGGCCGTCAAGTGACCCAGTGAAGCGGAAGCTGGAACAGCGTGTACCGAAACAACACCATCGACAGTTAGAGCAGACACTTGGCTTTTGTTCAGCACGGGTCACTGTGGTGGACAAACCGATTCACTGTCCCCACCAGACCTCAAATCCCATCCCACACCCTGCTTATGTTGCCCCCACTTTGGTGAACCATTCTCACATTTTGTATCATTATTAATGTGATGAAAGACAAATATTTTAATACTTCTACTGTTTACTCTCAAAAAAATTAGCAATAACCGTTATGTTAATATCCAGTATCTGACCACTGTATTACAGTCCAGGTGAGGGTTTGGTGACAAAGTAGAACAGATACTCTCATATTTATTTAACACTGCTGCCCTCTGTTGTTCGGTCGCAGTTACTGGTAAGTAGTAATAACAGCTATAACTCTAACAGTAATAACTCTATAAGACATGACTGTTTAATGCCCACCGACAGTTGAGTCTTGCGACGACTCCAGCTGCCTCTTGAGCTCTGCTAGCTCTCTCTGCATGTGGTAGACATCTTCAGACGTTTGCCTAAAAAGCAGGAACAGTTTAGCTGTCAGTATGTGTAGCAATTTTCCTCCAACACCTCCTGGTTGGTACAGTAAAGGATTTTCCTGTTTCATTAATATCACGATTGAAAAATTCATGTTTCATAAACAGCAGAATTTGTTCCTCATTTTGTGGCAAGAAATTTTGCTATCTTTACTTTTTACTTGGTTTCTACTGGTTTGTCATCCATAAATTCAGAATTAACATGTGTGCAAAACGTTAAAGAAAGGGCCATCCCTGAGCACATATGCACATGCACTTAGTTGTGTAAATATAGATGCTATCATGACCAGTGTTGTATTTTTTTATTTTAACCTGTGGACAGCCTGCGCCCTGCTCAGCTGGCGGTGGAGGCGCTTCACAATGGCCTCAAAGCGCCTGTTCTGGATCTGGAAACACACAAACAAATCCAGTTTGATGAGTTTTCTCTCAAATTATGATCTTACACTTATATTTTCTATCTTTATTCATAAGTTTATAGTCTTAGTCCAGTCCTGGTATAAATAGCTAATAAATCGACATCTTCTCTTTGTCATACCTCGATGTCTTTCCTCAAATGGGTTTGAATCTCAGCCTCTTTTCGCAGTCTCTCTCTGCTCTCCGCTGTCATCTTCCTCACTGCAGAGATCTCCGCCTTCAGAGCATCAGTCTCTCCCTGTGGAAAATTGACCAAAAAAACAACGTGTGAAGTTTAAAATCTCAACATAATTCGGGATCATCTGGTCTGTTTCCTCCACCTTTGCCCTCTGCACTGTGTTTCCATTCGGGTTCCCCAAATCTTCCCTCAGCTGCTCTTTCTTCTGTGTCAGCATCCTGACAAGCGCCCTCTTCTCCTCCAGCACTTTATGGCCGTCTGTCTGACTTGCCGCATGCAACACAGCCGCTCGGTGACTCTCCATCTTTGTTTGGTAAGTGCTGAACTCTTTCAGTGCCATCTCAGCACTCTCCTCCTCCTCTTTTATCTTAATCTGAAGTTCTGCGTTCTCCTTGCTGATGGAGACACAGCGATCATGCAGGACGTTTGCTCGCTGTTCCAAGTGCTCCATCTCGGCCTCAATCATCAGGAGCTCCCTTGTTGTACATCTAAGCTCCTGCTCTGCCTTCTCTGCTTTGTTCTCGACCTCAGAACGTCTTGCCTGGAGAGGAAGGCACCCAAATCAGTGTCTGTTTCCCAAAAGTACATTCTGAAGATGCACAGGCTTTTCAAATAAGTAGGTGATTAATGTTTTGCTAGAACAATGACATACTGCTTAAAATAAACTATTTTTATGTGCAAAACTGCGGAATGAGTTTGGACTGTAAACAAATGTACCACATGTACTTTTGATACTATTACATTTGACCCTAATCAATCAATCACCATTTTTCATGCTTATAAGACTATTTATTACAAACTGCAGTTGTTAACGGGTGATATAAACACTTTTTATGCAGTCAAATGCGGGAAAGTGTTTTAGGTGGAGATGACAGCTGATTAACCAGGGGGTGAAGGTGAACCTGCATGGAGCTGAGCGTCCTCTGCTTCTCTTTCAGGGTGTCAGTCTGGGCGTAGCCGTGCAGACAGACATCCTCCACGGCCTTGGCCAATGAACACTCAGGCTTGTCCTGGGTTGCTCCTGAGGGGAAGTTAATGGAAGTGTATTAAAGCTTATGATACACCAGCTGACTGTTCATGCAGTTCACATTTTCACTTTTAAAGCGTAACCCGGCAGCCAAGACCTTAACTTAGGTTTTACACGCAGGGTTTCCATATGCCATCTTCTGATTTTAACATAAATCACACACACCCCAACAATCACATGATGTTAGGGATTTAAACATGAAGCTAATCAAGAGCAAACGGAGTTACAGCTAGTTAAATTAGTTCAGAGCTCAAAACAGGTCATAAACGGCAAACAAATCCAATTCTTTTTCATTGTTAAATTGCCATACACTCAACTGCTTAAAAAACAAAAAATAATTTCATGTTTTTTATTAACAAGCCTGTTGAACTACTATTAGTTGATATCTTACCAGTTTCACTGGCTCTACGCTGTGACATTTTCACACTGCATTACACGTTAAAACATTAGCCACTAAGTTAGCCAACGTTTAACGCTAGCTAATGCGGCCGACTGGTGACAAAATGTCAAACTTTAGCAAATAGTGGTAACTAAGGCGATATTGACTTATTAATTGACAAAAAAACAAATAAATACAATTTGGCTTCGTATCTTCAAGCAACTCAGTCTATGAAAGCCAATTCAGTGACAAAAATAATTTAATTTTGTTAGCCAACTATTCGCCTAACGGCTGATGAAACGAAACTACATTTCCCATAGTTCACTTCTCGCGTCTCCTCGACCTCGTCCCCCTAACTACTTCCGGTCTCTCGCACGGCTGCCACTGATCCCCGACAGTCAGTGTAAACAGTTGAGCAGCACTCGTGGGTATTTTGTCACTTTACTCGTGGCTCTCTGAATGCATTCAGATGCTCGTCAGTCGCTGGTTTCGGCTGTGCACTTTATGCTGCCGTGCAGCGTACAGCAGCAGAGGAAGAAGAGGAGGAGGAGGAGGAGGAGGAGGATGGAGGACACTCACAGGACACAGCAATCTGAAATATGCTAGCATGTCAGAGGTGCAGTATAGGGGTACAGTAGCAGCGAAACGCCTCTGCCACAGTGGTGTGGGGGACCTGTATAAGAATGAGTCTGTTCAGAGGTATCTTCAGCAGCTCATGGAGGAGTACAGAGACATCAGCCATAAGTTACAGCACGCACAGCTCATCGAGGCAGATAGGAAAGTGCTTATAAAGAGAAACACAGAGCTGCTGCCTCTGGCAAATGTGTTTGAGATGATTGAACAAGCCCTGAAAGACCTCGAGGAAGTTCTTTCACTTCTGCATAGTGAGTATATATATATATTTTTGTCAGTGACAGTTGTCAGAATATAAAATGTAGGAAAATCTTTGGTAATGAGGTCTTAAACAGCATTGGAATATCTTTTTTCCCCCAGCTTACACGTTTAATCACAAACAGCTGGTTGCATGTACAATTGATGTCCATGTCCTTATACAGATAACTTTTACTCTTGTCAGAGCGTCCATCATGTATTTCATGCTGTAAATTACCTGATTTGTCTTTACTTATATGAGATCACTCTCAAGTTGCAGATAGCATCAAAATATCTTTGAATGCAAATCCCACCTTCTGCATTCTCCCTGACTGCAGGTTCAGCTGGTACCAAAGACGAAGACGAACAATTGACCGAACTGTTGAAAGATGAGGAAGCCCAAATTTCCCACAAGATTTTGGCCTTAAGAAAAGACGTAAGAACACAGAGGAGTGTTTGAATGGTAGCAGAAATGTGTTGTAGGACATTTTATGTTAAATGAGCGTATCTGCTTTCCAGTTGATCACATTTCTCGTGCCCTCTGACCCTCTCGACTCCAGTAATGTTCTGCTGGAGGTTGTATCAGGACGAACAACGGGAGGTATGAAAGGATGCAGACTATTTTTTCACTTTCTGCTAACTTGAAGATCGTCAGACTCCTGATTTTTAATTAACTTCCTGCTCTGTTTCTGACTCCTGAATCCGTGTGTGTGGTTTCAGGTGACATCTGCCAGCAGTTCACCAGAGAAATGTTTGACATGTACCAGGGTTATGCCTCTTACAAGAACTGGGACTTTGAGGTTTTGAACTACACAAATGCAGAGTATGGTAAGTCATATTTTTGTGAAAATTAGCTCATCAAACACTTCTTCCCAACGTTATTAGCTCCAGCTGTGCTTATATGGCTGTTTGCTTCAGGTGGTTTGCACCATGCAGCAGCAAGAATAGCCGGTGAGAATGTGTACAGACACCTTAAGCACGAAGGAGGAACACATCGGGTGCAAAGGATCCCTGAGGTGGGCCTCTCCTCCAGGATGCAGCGTATCCACACAGGAACCATGACTGTCATCGTCCTGCCTGAGCCAGTGGAGGTACTTTCTCTCTTCATCTCTTCAGCACCTGGTTTTCCATCGGTCTAGTGTGATTGAAGAGCCTCTGTTCTCTTTCGTTCATAGTTTGACATCCACATCGATCCAAAGGATCTTCGCATTGACACGTTCCGGTCTCGAGGTGCTGGTGGCCAAAGTGTCAACACGACGGACAGCGCAGTGCGCATTGTTCATCTTCCTACTGGTAAAAGTTCTGATGCTGCTCCAGACTCCTTCTGGCATATTGTGAGAAAGTTCATTATCAACATCCGTTTTCATGGTTATTTCAACAGGCGTAACAGCCGAGTGTCAGCAGAGCCGCTCTCAGTTGCAAAACAGAGACACGGCCATGTGTGTGCTGAGAGCCAGGCTGTACCAGAGCATGATGGGTAAAGAGACCGAGCAGAGACAGAGAGCTCGAAAGCAGCAGGTCGGTGAAAACCCCTCACTCGATTTCACACTGCAAGTCAAACCTTTTTTAATCCAATACACTTTCTGCTGCCTTCACCAGGAAAATGAACCTCACACTGACTGATCGTTGTGCTTATTAAATTATGTCTTCTCCCTCCCCTGCCCCGACCCACAGGTGGGCACACGCACTCAATCAGAGAGGATTCGCACCTACAACTTCAGCCAGGATCGTGTCACAGACCACAGGACCGGATATTGTAGTCGAGACATTAAGGTTAGATATTAAGGCAGTGTCAGTTGGTCCAAATCCTCAATGAATCATGAGAAACTGTTAGATCTATGGGTTTTCTTGTCATTTTCAACCAGCAACCCCAGTTGAATTGTAATGTTATTACTCCATGTACAGGAGTTCATGAGAGGAGGGGAGCCTCTTCATGACTTGATCTGCGATGTACTGAAACACGGAGAGATGGAGGCTCTTCTGGAGGTGGTGGAGAACAACAGCAGGAGCAATCCGAAAACCCCGGAGTCAGACTGACACCCATGACTGAACACGCAGTACGTCATTTAGTGGATTTGTTCAACATGTCTTTCAGCCTGCGGTTTTCCCAGGGCTGAAATGTTTTATTTTAGTATTAATATTGCAATTTGTGCTTGTGCAATATTCATATGATGGAATGTAAGACAAACTGCAGCTCACTCCCAATTCAGCTCAGAGGGTTTTATTTTTGTAATAAAGTATTAAATTATGTATTTTATGTCAATGAGTAATATTTATTTTAAATTATTAATATTTTGAAATATATTAGGAGTAAGTTTTAAGTTGAGGCTCAGTTTCTGAATAAACTAAGTACACCGGCTTATCAGAGTTTTAAAATTTAAACGCTGCACGCCCTAACAGTATTTTAATATTCAGACAGCTAAAGCCATATCTATTACAGTATTTCATAATTATATTTTTAGCACTGTTGCACCAAGTGGGAATTTGTTTGTCTGAGTCTTTCTACACTGAATGTAAACAGACCCCAGTGCTGTTTATTGTTTATTTTCCTCGTGGTTCTTCGGCCATCAGGGTGCGGTGAAACCACCTATCAGCTTAATGCAAGCAGGTCACACCCTGCATGTGTGTGCCAGCTGACCAGCTGTCTGTTTTCTGCACGAGTCTGAACTTGTTGCTATGTTTGTGAAATTAATTTGGGTCATAATTTATTCAGTTAAATCTTCGACAGCAACAAAATGATGACATTCCGGTTTTCCCATCTTTAATCACTTCTTCTATCCATACTGCTTTATGAAAGTATACAAACAACAAATATCGCAATGATGTTTCCACAAGGGCACCTTACTAGTTTTTCAGAACTTTTATACTAGTAAAAAAATACAGATATGTAAAACACACAAAGTTATCTGAGTTGCTCTGTGTAGGTTCAGTTCTGTGTTTACTGCCCTACATGCAGAAAGTAATAAAATGATCACAACAGGATGCTGACAATAATGTATATGTGAGATATGACTACAAAAGAGTTTGCACACTTTCGTCAAGACAGACCTCAGTACACAAAAAAGTTGAAAATTGATTTGTGGGTGTTATTTAAAAAGAAACAACTAATATGTTTAATACACATCAAAAATCAAAACGGCACGTCATAAAGTTCCTGGGAAGAAATTTTATTTGTGTAAAAGTCTTATTCTGCTGCATTGTGCCTTGTAGCTGTTCTGCGTTCGGTTTAGTCATCGCTGTCTCTCTGTCGGAGGCTCCTGGCTTTGCCGTTCTGTGTCTTGTTTTTTCTGAATGAAGCGGGTCCGCCTTCCTCCCCGAGGGAGGTGATGATGCGTTCCTTGAACTTCGGCTTTGGCTCTGGCGGCAGGTCGGTTGGAGCCCCAGCCGTGCTTCCCTCCACCTGGGGCAACTGTAAGTCCACGCTGGCACTGGGGAGAAAAGAAAAGAAAACAGTTAAAGCCTTTCTGACAAACATATCCAGACGCTATCAAGGTTTGTCAGCTGCGCTTCACTTCATGGTCTGTCATATCCCAATCAACCATTCAAACAGCACTTACTATGGATCCTTCTCCTCCTGGATCTGTTCCCAGACTCCATAGGGATTTGCGGCTTTCGGCCTTTTAGCTTGTGTCGCACTTGGCGTGACCTTTTCTTCCTCTTTCTCCGGTTCAGCCGTCATGCTTTGGACCATTTCCTCTTTTTTTGTCTCTGCAGCGTCCTCTTTAGGAGCGTCATCTCCGACTTTATCTTCAGCCTCCTCTTCTGAGGGCTCAGCCTCGGCTTTCCTTTTCTGAAAACAAAAAACAAGGGAGGAAAACTGTGAGATCTCCACTTTTTACTTTTTCCTTTACTAATTCTCATGGATTGCCAAGACTGCTCTCACCCTGAAGCTGATCTTTGGGACTGTGGACTGCTTGCTGGCTTCTTCAGGGACTTCAGGTTCCTGGGGAGCCGAGGCCCCGTTGGAGCTCTCCTCTCCTCCTGAGAGCGGCTCTGGCTGTGGGGTTGATGGCTCATCCTGACTCTCTGCCTCTCCTTCGATTACAGATCCAGATGCCACGTTGGAGGGAAAGTCTACTGGCTTCTCCCAGCTGGACTCTGAGAGGTGAGGAAGATAAAGTGTGTGATTCCAGTACAATACCTCCATAAAAGAAAGACTCAAAGAAATAAATGAATTCAGTGATAATCATTCCACCTCCTGTCTCTGTGTTGTAGTAATATGTATAACCATCAGGACTGACAGCTTCCATCCAAGGACAACCTGAAGACCCCTAAAGAGAAACATGATAGTAACATAGAAATGGGTGTTATTATCAACCAACAGGGCATGTTACCTTATTTAAACAAAAATTAATATGCCAAAAATGAACAGAAACTAAAAAATAATTTAACCTCAGTCTGTACAGGCTGTGCAGAGGCTGAGGTTTCTCCCTGGAAATCGTCTGGTTTGTCCCACTGAGATTCTGTAGTTAAAATACAAATAAGACAACTTAATACCACAAACAAGATGAAAAGAATCAGCATTAAAAAAGTACAAAAACATCGTATGTTATATGTTGATGTACAAGACAGTTTCAAGTGTCTCAGGTTATTCCCACCTCCAGTTATTGTGTTGTAATAGTACGTGTGTCCATCATCTGTCTGTCCTTCAACCCAAACCTGCACTTCTGTTTGGTCTCTGGGCTTCTTGCTTGTTTTCCCCTTTTTTTGCTGTTTTTTGGCCTGCTGTTTCACCTGAGGTTTTGCCTGAGGTTGTGGCTGTGTGGTTGTTTGGGTTGGTGAAACTGATCCTACCACAAAAGCACATAATTTAAAAAGGTTATCAAAGAGCATCTTGAGTAGCCCACATGTCACACATTATGTCAATAAAGCGTCAAAATATTACCTGCTGCCTCCCTTTCCATCCTCTTCAGATCTTCCTGATATGCCTTCAGCGCAGCCTCCTCCATTGCTGCGAACTCTTTAGACATGCGTTCCTCCTGTTTCGCCTTCTCAATGCTCTTCTTTTTAATCTGTACAGAGAAAGATAGGAAGAGATGAGTGACAGTGTCCACTAGCCAATGAGAAAAGAGCTTTAGAGTCAGAGAGAGGGACGTCTGGGCCTTATCTCTCCTGCCAGTCATGAGAGCAGTGCCAAGACCAGCAAGGTTTTCTCAGCTGTTAGTATTCATGCCTGCGTGTGTGTCACTGAGAGCCTTTATTAGTGACTATAAATTAGGTACAATCTGTCTTTTCTAACCATGTAATGCTGTGGACAACTGTATGAGTTTGAATCAACTAGGAGTTGGAGAATCACATGGGCGGTTAACTGTCCCAGCATGACCTAAAGTCCAGGTTCACAATTAATCATATGTTATAACGTTTTAAGTATAACACTTCTTCTTTAGCTTCATTTATTCTGGAGATATATCGTGTTAAATTAGAAGTAGGCAGCATTTCACTGCTGATGGGTGGACCTGGCTCCAGCACAGAGAGAAAAACAATAAGTGTTACTACCTCTGAGATTTTTGCAGCCACATTTTCTTTGTGGTTCTTGCCTCTTTCGTGGAACTCGATGCTCTGCAGATCAAAACAAACATGAGGAGAAACATTAGCATAACACGTACTGCTTCTGTCCTCAGCAACAAGAGCTTTACATCCTTGGCCCACTCACAGGCTTATTGTCAGCAATCCAGCACTTGCAGTACTGACAGAATTTCCTTGGTTGCGATTTCCAGTAGTCAGCCCTGAAAACGCAAGAAACTGTCATTAGCTGAAAAACATAAGTGAATTGGACTACCTTTAGCCTGGGCAGCTAACACGGCTAATTGAATGAATTCCTGCACAGGGTTGATTATTTAACTGAATGTTCTGCACGTCGTAAGTCTCTGAGTGAATCTTATAACTTACATTGGACCTCTTGGTGGTTGAATCAACAACAAAGAATTTTAAACGATCCAAAAACAGACAGAGACGCTTCCCACATTTCCAGAATGACAACACTGTCCGTTAATGATGGCGTCATCACCAGTCGCCGCATAGATGAACCCTGAAGTGGATTCACAGAGAAATGACAAATGACAGAAAACAAGCTCCCGTTTCTGTAGAATAACCCTTACGCACGCCCAACCTCACCACAAAGTCCCTAAAATGAGATCTGAGCTATGTCCAAGTGGGAAAGGTAGTTTACATGTATTAAAATCAAATACCAACATGTAATATGTAAGCATGGTATCAGCTGATATCAGTTCTATAAAACAATTCAGTGAGATGAACGTAGGTTGCAACGTAGTAGTAAATTTGAGAAAATATGTAGCAAATATGTATGAGACACTGTTACATTGTCCCATATGGTCTAGCGGTTAGGATTCCTGGTTTTCACCCAGGCGGCCCGGGTTCGACTCCCGGTATGGGAACTTACCCTTTTGCCCTCCCGATGAAACTCATGGTTCAGAATCCACTACTTATCATGCACGTATGTGAGGAAAAATCCGAAACAGTGGTGATCTTGTAAAATGTGTGTATATATCCTCATAAGAACACGAGTTTTACACAAACTGACCTTTTATGTTGAGTGAAAATTTTATTTCACAGTGCTTACTGCGACAGAGACACATTTGCAGTACGTGAAAGCATTTCTTAATTTTTTTAAAAAAAGTACACCTGCATTTGATGATTGAAAGTGAAAAGCAAACGACAACCAACCTCACAGCTGGTTGCGTCATCACCACACGCCGCGACGAACGTTACGCTTGCATTCCGCGACTGACCCACCGCCCGTCTTTGGCTGAGCTTGAGCCGCTTTGCCGGTGGTAGTAATTGGATTCACGACCAGTTCGGTGCCGAAGCTCCAGAGCATCTCATGAACGGCACCATGGCCGCGTCCTCACACCGGATAATGCTGGGACCGCTGGTTGCTGCTATCGACCAAGGGACGAGCTCCACTCGGTTTCTGGTAAGACAGACTGTCCGCAGTGCTAGCAAGGGGTTCCCATGTAATGTGCGGCTCATAAACGTGTTAAAGCCGGCGGTGTCCTTGGGTGATTTTTCAAGCTTTGGTTCTTTGTTGACCATTGAACATCTCGTCTTGCAAGCACAGAGACGCGTTGTAACCGGTGTTATGTCTTGTTTTAACGTTACTGAACGAGCAGTGTTATCTGAAGCTGTCAGTGAATAACTTTACTTCCCAAATGATGATGATACTTTTAACATCGTTGAACACTCCTGAAGGTGACCAAATCGCCCTCTGGTTGTAACTCTTACACTAGAAGCACATGGTTTAATGTCGTCGTGCGGAATTTCATTTGTAAAACTGCTGTATTGCGATATCAAGGCGTCGACGCCTCTTTTATTTCTTTATAAGAATTGTTTGTTTACCTTTTCGCTGCTAAATCAAAACATTCAATCACATGTTCCTCGGGCAGCAGCTGAGTGAGAGACCATAAGATCCTGCAGTGACCATTAGTTGAAAATTTAATCCTCTTGGTTAACATTAAGTCAGGTTTTCATCCTTCTTTAAGATTTAGTTAGTTTTCAGAGGACATCTTTCTAATAATTGCATGAGTCCCACCCAGTTCACCTTTTGCTTTTGTTTTTCCAGCTTGCAGAATAGAAAGAACAGACGCTTTGATTTATATTGTGGTGTGGCTGATAGTTTAGAGCCAAGAGTTTCATTGGTGTGAGTCACGTCAAAATGTCAGAAACCCAAAACCATGACAGATGGCTGTCACGGATGGCTCAAGTCAACTTTTGCTTTCTAACCTCAAGGGTAACTTCAAACCTTCAACATTTGGTTCGACATTTTATTGAAAGAATGAAGTAAAAATTAATTTGACTTTACAGTGCTTAATCACCCTCTGTGACTTCTCATTTGGATTTGGTAAATGTCACGTGACATGTGCCGAAGTATTTTTAGCTGTGATAATTGTACCGTGAAAAGCTGATACCTGCCTTGTACAGCGACATCACTGCTGCTGTGTGAGAAAAGCCTGCAAATGTGTCAAAAGTGAAAACATGGCTGCGCTGCAGTGGAAAGTCAGGTCTGGCAGAGAAATGCAGATTGTCGCTGTAATTACTGTCAAAAAAAGTGACAAGGATCATACCTTTACACAAAGGCATTGTTCGATTTGAAAGACAATACCCTGGAGTGTCAACAAGCAGGTTTGGCTTTTAAAAGGATACCAGTTTGCATCCCACCATTATGGGGAATTTCTGAATTGCCAAAAAGAAGGCCTTATGCAGCATTAGAGAGACTTCAGGCTCAGTCAGTTTTCCACGGACAAATGAATAATGAAGTGCAGCGTGGTCAGCTGACTTCGTTCTCTTGTGCTGTTTTCTCTCTTTGAAGGTGTTTAATTCAAAAACAGCAGAGCTCCTCAGCCATCATCAGGTGGAGATCAAGCAGAGCTTCCCCAAAGAAGGGTAAGGATGCGATGCACGCATCCACGCACATTCACACACACAGTTAAGAAATGTGTAACTCTGATTTGTTGTGATTTTCAGATGGGTGGAGGAGGACCCCAAAGAAATTCTGCAGTCGGTGTACGAGTGCATGGAGCGGACGTGTGAAAAACTCACCCAGCTGAACATAGACATCTCAAACATTAAAGGTCTGCAGACGTGAGGCTACGGCCTCTCCAAGCGCTCAGTTTCATTCATGTCAGCGGTGTGTTTCGTGGTCTAAAATCTCTGGAACTCGTTGCTTGAATCTGTCTAGCTATTGGAGTGACCAACCAAAGAGAGACCACGCTTGTGTGGGACAAAGAGACAGGGGAGCCTCTCTACAATGCAATCGGTAAAGTTTTGACTCTACGTACTCAGTCGATCTTTGTGGCGTTTCCCTTCGTTGCTGCTGTGAATTAACTGCAGTGTTTCTGTTCAGTTTGGCTGGACCTGCGGACTCAATCAACAGTCGAACGTCTCATTAACAAAACCCCGGGAAGGAATAAGAACCACCTGAAGGTGAGCTCCTCTTCTTCTTTTGTGCGGTTTTGCTTTCCATCACTCTGTTTGTCATCGTGGTTGTTTTTTAATTTTTTTAAATCCCTGATAGTCTCAGTGAATGAGCTTTATTCCTATGCGTTTGTTTGATGTCGTTTACATCGTTGTCACCCTGCAGCACAAAACGGGGCTCCCGATCAGCACTTACTTCAGCGCAGTGAAACTCCGCTGGCTGATGGACAACGTGGACGAGGTCCGCGAAGCCGTCGTGTCTCACCGCGCCATGTTCGGCACCGTGGACTCCTGGCTCATTTGGGTAAGAAAACACTGAGCTGCCTCAGCTCATCTACAGAAGTCGTTTGAATGCTCAGTGAGATTTTTAGCGTATTTTTGATGTCCATCCCACAGTGTCTGACAGGTGGGAAGTCAGGCGGAGTCCACTGCACAGATGTGACCAACGCCAGCAGAACCATGCTGTTTAACATTCACACTATGGACTGGGACCCAGAACTGTGCAAGTACGGCAGCTGTCTTCATTTCTGTCAAATCACAACCACTGAAACACTGAAACACAACACTGAAACTGCACAGTGCCTCATTTTTACTGATGTTGAATTTGTTAAAAGCCATAGAATAGTTTCAGAAGATCTTTTTATTGGAACAAATAATGTGTGGAATGAAACGGAAAGGAAAGTGGAACTGGCTTAGTTATTGTGTTTCTGATTACCATCAGATATTTTGGTATTCCAATGGAGATCTTGCCCCGAGTGAGGAGTTCCTCAGAAATATATGGCCTCATGGTAAGCATGGATAAATCCTTTAATACCTTGCCAAGTCTAGAAAGTCGCCTTTCACTTCAAGTGTTTATATGAACTTTTTATCCTAATGATTTCATTGTGTGGCTCTAGTGTTTGTGTTTTAAATAATGGAATGTCTTGTGCAACAGGCCACTAATAAGATAATAGAGAGTTTGGATTTTTTTTTTGTTTGTTTGTGTTTTTTTGTGTTTTTTTCAGTTAGCGTGCTTTCAGACTGTTCTAAGTGCATGAATGTTGACTGAGAAATTCTTTTAGGCATTTTTTTGTGTGTGTGCCATTGTCTCTCTTCTCTCACTGGTAGAAAATATGTTCTAGCCGGGTAAGTAATACTTGCCATCACTGTTTTCCCGTCACCATGCAGAATTAACCCATCCTGCTTCTCCACGGCCAAAACAAATTCTCCATCACACAGTGCATTTCCAAGATTCATACGAAGGCTGATATCTCAGTTAAATGTCACGGTCTGTCGTTTTCTCACGAAATGTGTGGCCTCCTTGTTGAAATAAATTTAGATACACAACTGTAAGTAGTAAGTAAATACTGAATGTCAGCCCAGATAATTGGTCCATCCCTACTGATGACATAATTTGGAGCCAGAGTCTGTGCGTTAGCGATCAGGCGGTGGAACTGCGAGGGCGAGTCCCCACCCATACACCCGTCTGACTCAATCAGGAGCAGGACTCAGCTGTCAGTCATGACAACTCTTATGTTTTTATAGGCGCAAATAACTAATTAAAATCAAACTTATCTAAGAACTAACACTCGAACATACAGGAGCCTGATAAGAAGTACCTAAAATGACAGAATCCATCTTTGGTAATTTAGTTTGCAGCATCTGCTAACATACTGTAGGGAGAGGGAGGGGGCTCCATACATGGAGGGGGCTTTGTGACCTGTACTGCAGCCCAGCAGCTTTTGGGAGCCAGTGCAAGTCAGTGCGTATTATAATAATAAGTGCAGACTTGGATTAGATGTAGGTAGAAGGTGAAGTTTAACGTTTTATATTCGACCCACAGCAGAGTCCTAAGTTATTATTAGCACTTTCCTCCTGGCGCATGCTGCAGCAAACCAACTCAAAAGGCGTCCTGTTAGGAATCCTATTTATGTGTGCCGTGTAGCCAGACACTTAACTCCAGAGAAGTTGTAATGTTATGGAAAATAAACTATTATTATTATTTCATCCTGCATATTCACAAGAGATTCACACTCACACACAGACATGAGCTCTGTTGGAAATGTACTGTGCTCTGTTGGATGGTCGCTGTCCCTCACTGCTTCTGTTGTGGCATGTTACTCGACTGGTTGTTAATGACGCATGCAGCTTTTCCCGACCGACCGTCCATCCGTCACCCTCTACTGCAGCCCCATCACGTCTCCCAAATCTCTTCACTCTTTGGAACTTTTTTATTCACCCAACTGTACGTCCTGTCTTTGAACTTCTAACAAAAGCGACGTCAGAGTGAAGACATTTTGATCTACGCAGGGTCACGCTTGCCCTCGTTTTCCCCATCACTGTTACACTAAGCTTTACTGTAAGAAAGCTTGACTTGTGGTAGAATTAAACTCGGTACATTTTAGTTATTTGGCTTTTTGTAGTCAAATAATGAGTAATTCCCTGTGTTGTTGTCAGGGTGAGGCTGTTGCTCATAGTGACTCAGTGTGATGTTTTGCTGTTAATGACTCATCATACGTGGAACTTCTGTTATTGTGACTATAAATGTGTATGCATAGCTTCAAGTTTCTAATCTTGTCTGGAAAAAAAAGCACATTCATAAACAACTTAAGGGAATGTTTTCATAGTTGTAGACATCTCCAAGGCTTTTACAACCAAAACTACCACAAATTTCAGAAGAAAGAAAATACCACAGGCGCTCTTTTAATCTGATTTCTGTGTGGAAACATGCAGTTCACTTCTTTAACAAGTTAATCTTTTCTTTTTGACAGAAATCTGGAGCTCTTTCAGGTATCCCTATTTCAGGGGTAGGTTTATCTCTGCCTTTACTGTCCAGCATGGTCTCCTTGTGATTAACATGCTTTGAAGCGTGCTGACGGCTCTGTGTGTGTTCTTGACGATCAGTGTCTGGGGGATCAGTCGGCAGCTCTTGTTGGACAGATGTGTTTTCAGGACGGGCAAGCTAAAAACACGTGAGTGGCTTTCTGTGGCTTTTTCTACGTACTCGCATTCACATGTTAGAAACTCGACTATAAATTGGATTTATCGTGTCTTTCAGGTATGGAACCGGCTGCTTTCTCCTGCGAAACACTGGACCCAAGGTACATTACTGAACATTTGTATTTTAAACAAGCGGTGCTCACGCTGCATATTGTGACATTTGCACTTATTTTACCTGTTCTGCAGCCTGTAATGTCAGATCACGGCCTCCTGACCACTGTGGCGTACAAACTCGGACGGGACAAACCTGCCTGTTATGCACTAGAGGTGCAGTATCTGCCATTGCTTTCATAACGTACTGTGTTCTGTTGGCAGTCGATGAATTTAGAGCCGTAGCTGCAGTGTTTTTTGTCAGCCAATCAGCAGTTGGCAGCTAACAGAGGATGTTTGAGATTCTTTCACTTAACAGATAATGTGTTGGTTTCTTTTTCCGGTACTTCTTGCCAGGGCTCTGTGGCCATTGCTGGAGCTGTGGTTCGTTGGCTGCAAGACAATCTCGGGATCATCGGCTCATCTGAAGAGCTTGGTATGTCCGAAGATACATGACATCTTTTGGACTGCGGGGTCATTTAACCTCACCTTGTGTGAGCATGTTCATATACAGCTGCACCAAGCAATAAAGAGCAATTAAAGAGGTTAAAACTGCTCTTTTATGTTTAGAGAATTAAAGGTTGTGATTTCTTGTCTTTGTCTTTGTTCCTTTTCTGTTTCTGTCCTTGTGCAGAGAAGTTGGCCGCGTCAGTTGGTACATCCTATGGCTGTTACTTTGTTCCTGCATTTTCGGGTCTTTATGCACCTTACTGGGAGCCCAGCGCAAGAGGGTAAGACCAAGACCTGCTCTGTGGAGTGGCATACTTGAATAATAATGAATTTTTCGCATAGGCTTGCTGACGTACGTCTTTGTGTGTGTCACAGGATCATTTGTGGGTTAACTCAATTTACTAACAGGAGTCACCTCGCATTTGCTGCACTGGAAGCCGTCTGTTTCCAGACGCGAGAGGTAAGCGCTGTCACCCTCACTAATTGCTCACTAGACAAAAGTATTCAGGTCAGGTCTGTCAAATGCTTCCCAAGCTTTGAGGAGAGTAAATACCTTAAAACTCTCCGTACCGGTTTGTATAATGCTATATACAAAATTTGACACTGGTGTCAAAAAATTTGCTGTGTAATTCACAAAATAGCTTGCGTAATAATTGGGATATTTGTATGGATGCAGATACTAGACGCCATGAATCAGGACAGCGGCATCCCGCTAACTCAGCTCCAGGTGGACGGAGGAATGACGTCCAATAGGTTGCTGATGCAGCTGCAGGCAGATATCCTCTGTATCCCTGTCGGTAAGTTTTCCGTTCATTTCTTGTGTGAGTCTAAAGGGGTCGGTGTGCTTTCACAGGAACAGGGTTGACAGTCATAATAAACAACCGCTGGCAGTGACTGTTTCTTTGAGCAGCCCAAAATAGGGGTTGTTAAAAAGTGATTTCTTTGCTTATGACGGCACAGTAGAAGTGAAGTACATGCCCAAGAATGTCAGAAAACATTGTAGATTTTAACATGGTGGAAGTCTTCGATGCTGCCAGCTGACCTCTGCTGCTGTCTTATGAAATAAATGGTAACACACCAGTAAATTAATCACTTCAGAAATTTTTTATTGATCATGTGCCAAGATGCAGTATAAATATACACCATATTCCATTGTTTTCCAAAGCTGAACATGTCCAAGTAAAGACTGTGTTAATTATCTTCAGTCAAGCCGTCCATGCCTGAGACCACGGCTCTCGGCGCTGCGATGGCAGCAGGAGCAGCAGAGGGGGTGAGTGTGTGGAGTCTGAGCCCAGAGGACCTGAGTGAAGTCACCTCAGAGAAGTTCGAGCCTCAGATCAACCCTGAAGGTGCGGTGAGTTGCTGCTTCTGCATAAATATGTCCTGTACATGTGTGCTCAGCAGCTGCTGCTTCAAAGTTAAGGTGTTTCTGTGTACCTGCAGAGAGTGAGTTTCGATATGCCCGATGGAAGAAGGCGGTGCAGAAATCCATGAACTGGGAAACAACGGAGCCTGTTTGTAATGGAAACGGTATGCAGTGCTACATCACAATATTTGTGCTGCTTGTCAAGTTAGAATTGTGAAACAAAAACGTGAATGCTCACTGCAAGTGTGAACCCAGATATTAAAGGATCAGTTCAGGTGTTTAGTCTGTATTAGTTTATATGCACTGACAGGATTATTGTTAGCTGGAAATGTTGATGGATTCCTACCTCAAATAGTTGTTAATGTAAGTGATGGGTGACAAATCACAGTTCTGTTAGTGCATTTCACTATTTAAATAAGTGACACATACACTGCAGACCACAAACAAGCAGGTTTGTGTTTGCACCTGCAGCAGACACTGAAGCTCATTGTGTTTGGCATGCTGTCAGTATCTGTGAGGCACCACCCCTCTGTGAAGTTTCTTTTTCACCTGTACTTCTGCCTCG
This sequence comes from Scatophagus argus, assembly GCF_020382885.2. Classification (NCBI taxonomy): domain Eukaryota; kingdom Metazoa; phylum Chordata; class Actinopteri; family Scatophagidae; genus Scatophagus; species Scatophagus argus. The sequence continues at coordinate 4,422,962 of NC_058516.1, read as the reverse complement.
CTCTTCATTTTTCTTCTTAAATCGATTGGCATTGTGACACCACATACTTGCACGCTGTCTTTGCAGTTAGTGGAAAATTCCCCTCTGTGGTGCAGCCACAGAGAGCCAATGGTGTGCAGGGTCAGTGCGAAATAAAATGTGATCAATCAACTTATGTGTTGTTATGAGAGTTTGTAGAGAAGCGGGCCTGTTTAAGCAACCTGAAATAGCTGCTGCATACATAATGCTTCACACTCAATGATATGAAGAATGGATATGAAGTATAGACTTTTCTAAACATTGATCAAGTTGGACTGAGTTTTGTTAAAGACATCTTTATGTTTGTTTTGCCCAGTTTGACTGAGCTGATGAAGCTTTGGTTTCTGGTTGGTCGGACTGATTGCTCTTCTGTTTCTCCCTTCTGTCCAAAAGGTGAAACTAGTATCTTCAGCAGCGCGCCGCTGGGTTTCTACATCATGGGCTCCATGTTGATGTTAATTGGTGCAAAATATCTTGCAGGTTAGTGTCTGCTTCAGTACGTTTACAAAGCTTGTATTCTCTTGGAGTGGATTATGACGTCATGAACCTGTCATGCTCTTTCTGCTTCTTTTTTGTGATTCAAGTCAAGAAGATTCAAGTCCTGTTAAGTGCATGTGGTTATTATGGTTTCCGTGGGAAATAACAAAAACGAATTTAAGTTGAATCCTATTCTTAAGAATGATATACTTTTCTAAATATCCAGTATATGCTAGGTTTATGGAAAGAAAACATATTTGATAAATCTGACTGACAGATTTATATGCTATGAATTTAGCTTATACTCTTTGTAAGCGTGAAATGGTTGCTATCCCTACTGGGGGCCAAAAAAGACCCGTCTTACCTTCCATCCATCCATCCATCCACCTTCTTCCGCTTTATCCGGAGCCGGGTTGTAGGGGCAGCAGCTTGAGCGGGGATGCCCAGACTTCCCTCTCCCTGGACACTTCCTCCACCTCTTCCAGGTGGACCCCAAGGCGTTCGACATAGTCCCTACAGTCTGTCCTGGGTCTTTCTCTGGGCCTCCTCGTGGTGGGGCATGCCCGGAACACCTCCCCAGGGAGGCGTCCAGGAGGCATCCGAAACAGAAGCCCGAGCCACCTCAACTGGCTCCTCTCGATGTGGAGGAGCAGCGGCTCTACTCCGAGCTCCTCCCAGGTGACAGAGCTCCTGCATTGCTGCTACACCGATCCGCCTGTCAATCTCACGCTCCCATCTTCCCTCACTCGTGAACAAGACCCCAAGATACTTGAACTCCTCCATTTGAGGCAGGAAGCTCTCCTCCGACCTGGAAGGGGCAGACCACCTTTTCCGGTTGAGAACCATGGCCTCTGATATGGAGGTGCTGATTCTCATCCCAGCCGCTTCACACTCGGCTGCTCGAAGAAGCCAACAGGACAACATCAAAATCCTGTGGTTCCCAAACCGGACACCCTGCGGCCCCTCGCTGCGCCTAAAAATCCCTTCCATGAAAATGATGAACAGCACCGGTGACAGATGGCAGCCCTGCCAGAGGCCAATGTGCACTTTCTTGTCTTATCTTATCTTAAAACTTGATAACATCGTGCATCTTCTTCCATGTTTGATTAACCTCTCTGGAAATGCGGCCTTTCTTTGCTCTTTCTCTTAGGTCACAACTAAGCTGCTGCTCCCTGAGGCGTTAAAGCAAAGAGGAAAGTGGAGGCAAACACTTGCACTCTGGCTTGTACTCTTTTCCAAAAGGACTTCCAGGAGAAAGAAGCTCCTGCTGAGTCCTACCGGAAAACCAGGACAGTTTTGAACTCACTGAATGGACTTTTTCCTTTCTCATTTTTCCGGTTATTTTTGAATTTATTTTAACACATTTTTCTGTGCAGCAGACAAGGACGTCGGTACATTAGATTCATTTGAGCAGCAGTGTGCATGCAGTATTTGTTTTGTTTATTATTTTTTGTTTTTTACTGTGTTGATCTGGTATGAACTTCTGAGCTTAGTTGCATATATGCTCCAGTGGGAGTTCAGGTTGTTGCTATCGCTGTGTTTGGTGAATTTCGCTGTCTAATCTGCGTTTCATGTTGTTTGTCACTTCACTGTTACCTTTGAACGCTTGTCTAACATTCTTCTGGTGAGGAACAGAGGAATCTTTTTAGAGCACTTTATATTATTGTTGTGTCTTGTGGGAGTCTAATATTTATTTTTCGCATCTTTTGGGGTTAAGACAAAGACAGTTTGAGTGAGTTGGTTGTGAAATGAAGGCAAAGAGAGTTAATGAACTGACAGGGCATCTTCTTGGCAAAAGTTTACATGCTTTTGTAAGCAGAAGCAGGAAAATGATGTTGTGTAAACAGCCAACATACAATGAAGCGCAGGGACGAACTGGGAGACAATTTTAGGATTTCTGTGTACATTAAGAATATATAGAGACATTTTAGGAACAAACAGTGAATTTGGCACGACATTAAAAGTGCTGTCAAAGCTGTAAACCAACTGGGAACATCACGTCGGGACAAAGACTGAAGCAGCCGTTGAAGAATGGCTTATTTTGCAGACGAAGATGTTGGTCCCCGCAAGTTTCATTTCCTTACATTCACCTCAGTGTAACAGTATGAAGTTTTTGAGTTTCTGCTGTTTGACTTTGTACGGTTAAGAAAAACGTTAAAAAAAATGTGCACCTTTCGCAGATTCAGTTATAAAACTGTTCCTCTGATCATATTTAGCAGTTTTTGCGTGGGAAATGACACATTTCTGTTCTAGCTGCCGGTCGGTCTTTTATCAGCTTCCATTGCATGTAAAACATCTGCCAGATTATGCTAAAACCTTGTGTTGAACGAATGCAGAACATTTTATGTGCATCCTTATTCAATTATTTAATTTAATACTTGATTCAAAGGGATCAGAGAAGGTGTGAAGGGTTAATCTTTAGGAAGCCAGGACACGGTTGTCAGTATTTATTCTGTTGTCTAGTGTTTCCATTTAGATCAAGGCAGAACAGGTATTTAGCTGAAGTGTAGTTGTCTATTGGGACACCAGCTAATTTACAAATGGGTATTTATGAATGAACTGACTGTCAGGGAAAAGTCATTGTGTCTGTAGAGGCTTTAAGTTCCTGACTAAAACAAGCTTTATCTGAGACTCGAGCACGAAGGCAAAGTGTGCTGCCACCTGAAGACGTTTAACTGTGCGCTCATTGGTTTTAATGATGACTTGTTTCGTATTGATGAGTGAAAATGTCTCCCGCCGTCTGCTCTGCATGTCATTCCCTTCAGCTCACTCCCAGTGGAGCTGATTACAAAACAAGTACAATCCTGTTCAAGTCTGTAGCGCATTAAAGAGACATTTAACCTGAAATGTGTGGCTTCTGGGCTCGTTTGTGAAGAGGAACTAACATGCAGCGATGAAATGAGGAAATAATGTTAACACCTGTTGAGTATGCAAATAGGTTTTCATCGGAGGGTAAATGTCCTCAAACACAAGCTGGATTTTACTGTTGTTGGTGGGTTATAAACTGTCTTTAAAGATTATGTGGTGGAACTGAAGGATCTGTACTCAGTTACTGTACTTTACTACTTCTAGTGTACAACATTTCAGAGGGAAATAGTTTAGTTTTTACTTAACAGGTATTCTGTGACACCTTTAGTTACATCACATATTAAAATCAGTTAATGAGTTGACAGAAATAAATCGACAACTGTTTTGATAAACCATTTGTAAAGTAAAAAAATATTCATGGATCCACCATCAAAATGTGCAGAGTTGTTTTGTGTTTTGTATTTATTATTTGAATAACTTTTAATTTTTATAGGATTGATTTGGGTAATTGTGACAGCATTTCTTACTGTTTTCTGGTTGTTAATCAACCAATAAAAAATTAGCAGATCAGTCAGTTATAAAATAATCTTTAGCTGTGGTCCAGTTGAAAATAGTTCAAAATGAGCTGCACCAACTACAACAACAAGATCCCAGTAAGTTTCTACACGCCTGCACGACTGATAATAAAGTAACAACAGTGTAGGCCCAGCAGTACTTTAACTGTTCATAGTTTAAGTACATGTACTTGATACACTTGTGTACATGAAAGTGATATTTTCAATGCAGGAGGCAAACCTGTTATTCAGTTTGTGACCAGCATTACACACTCAAACACACACACTCTGTATTTGGACTACAGCCAAGCACCATCTGCCTTTCTGTAGGGCAGGTGGGAGCACCCAGCGAGTTATTCAACACCTGCGCCGTGTGTGGAGTCTTTCGGTTTGGACACTCTGGCTTCGTCCTGCAGATGTTCCAGTTGCTGTGTCCAAGTTGACCGGTAAGTTTAAAAGATGTGTAAAAGTAACATATTGTCACTCCAAAATGTTGTAAACTCTGTTACAGCACAGGTTCACAGCTGTTTTCTGGATAACAGAAACATTTTTCTTTAAAAAGAAATAACATTTTTATTACCATATTAATTATTCATGTTTTAAGTTTGCTCTGCAGTTGAGTTACTGAGTATCTCACAGAGGCTCACTGGCTTTGTTGGGCACAGTTGCCGTATTTGCATATCAACTGACCCTGGGTACCTTGCTTTTTTTGTTTAAGGAACTTTCAGACAACCATTGATTTTATCTTTGAATCCTCTCGATGGAAATTATCAGCAAATAACAAGAAATGAAACTACATTTTGGCCTTCTAAATCTCCTGGGATTATAGTTTCAGTATTAACTTTCAGGAGTGACAAAATGTTTAATAGTTTTATTTTGAAAATTATATCTGACTCACCTCAGCAACCTGTCAACCAGGAAGTTGAGCCGGGTGTGGGACCTTTTATGTGGGAGTTGTTCCTCATTTCTCATCTTGTGGCCACAAGTTGAAAAGGGCAGACAGGTGACTCCGTCACACAAACTTTCATGTTACGTTGCCGTGTCTTTGAAACTTTGCTTCTGACAGCACCTTCTTGACAGCCACTTTATTTTTCCAGTGTGTGAGAGAAGGAAAAGTTTGGTTCCAAGAGGAGTTGACTGTTAATACATGACTTGCTAAACATGCTGGATCCAAGAGGGATTGAAAGCAGAGGAAGCCAGAGTGTGTCTACGGGGACAAACTTCATGAACAACAAAGGTCAGTTTGTAATTGGATCTGACTGAATCTACTTGTTCCTGAACATTTGAGTACACCTGCATTGTTTTCAAGATACAGGGATACAAGGAAGTCTAATGTCTGTGTACTGAATTTGTCACACTGTTGATTTACAAGACAGCAAAGAAGTACAAATGTCACAATGTATAAATACTCCCATTACAGTTAAAAGTTCTGCATTCAGATCTTAAAAGTTAGTAACTATGTAAGTAATGCCAGCAAGTTTTACTTCAGTATCAAAAGCGAAAGTACTCATTTTAACCCGTCAGTGTTTACCTGTTACATCTGACGTTTTTGGACGTAAGATTAGATTAGATTAGATTAGATTAGATTCAACTTTACTGCGGGATTAATGTGTGTGTTGCATTTTACTGCCGTAGATCTTAAAGGTGGATAAAATGTAAATACTCAAGTAAAGGCTTAATACCTCAAATCTGGATTTAAGTACAGTATTGAGTATGTGTACAGAGGGTTGGCCAACACTTTACAACATGACTTAAAACTTTAGCCAAACTAAAATCATCCTGTACCCATTCTGAACAAAGTCAAAGCCAGTAAAGTTGTTTGAAATGTTGCTTTGACTTGTGTAATTTAATGAGATCACAGATTCTTACACAATGCGTCCTTCTCCCCTCCAGGCTTTCTTACCTCTGGTCCCAAGCCCCCAGAATACATCCAAGATGTGCACAAGAAGAACACTGTGAAAGAACTGCTGATGATGAAACGGCAGGTTAGTCACAAGCAGAACTGGTATCTGTCCAAGCACAAGAACGTGATGAAACACGTTTAAAGCTAGGGTCAGAGTTTTACCCAAAGTGTTGCAGTCAGCTCCATTATCCATGTCTTACTAATGCTTGTATGTCCCAAAAGTGTGTATGTTATGTTTAATATGTTCAGCAATCTGGTTTTGTTTATGGGGGCAGATATTTATATCTTGATTCATGAGTTCCTTCAGTATGAGGAAGAAGTTGAGTATTACTTGACTTCATAGATATAAGAGATGTCAGAGTTCTCAATATGCAAATCATTAAGGAAGTGTCAAACATGCTGAGTTCAGTGGATATTATTCTCTTGTAGAAATGGAGCTCACAGGACAACAACGACTTGGAGCACAAGCATAAATCTTGTAAATATTCCTACTGCAATATTCCACCTCACTGTGCTCCCGAAAATGGCCACATGACCCCACAGCAAATGCAACAGCCAGCTCTGCAGGGACAAGCGTCTCCAGCCACCGAAGTCAAACTCACTTTATTTCACTGGCAACTGCAGCAAGAGGAGCAGAGGATCGGAGGACTTTCCCCCGAGCTGCTCAACATGCAGGATGCAGATGGTGACACGTATGTTCTCATGAAGACAGGAATCTATTTCGACCTACAGAAAACACTGAAATGCAATGAAATGCAAACAGTTAGATAGAAATAAAGTAACAGGTTGGCAAAAAAGTAAGACATTAACAATGGAAGTAGAAAATACGAAGCAACACACATTTAAAACTGTTAGCTTGGATTACAGAAGTTGCAATGAGTACAAAGTAAAAGTAATGGACAAACAGTTGAAATAGCTAACCTAAAGCGAATAAACCGTTGAAATAGTGATGTCCATGGACAATTTAAAACTCAACTGACATAAAAGAAATGGATTAACAGTTTGAATAGTTAGCCAATGAGTTATTTATTATTTTTTTATAATATAATAGGGTAAGTATTTATACTTGTTAGAATATGACAGGTCCAAGATAAAACTGACAGGAGGGCGCTTTCGGTTCTGCACATGCGCAAAAGTGGTCCTGCTTGTCAACGAAAGTTACCGCAAAGGTATCAGTTCAAAACTGGGGGCAAATATATTTTTTCCGTGTGTGATCTATAATGGGATTCGTGGTTTTTAAATAAATGTCATCATAGGTGATTTTGAGCGGTCACCTTTGGGGCGACCTTCCTCCTCGGACAGGACCATTTTCGAGCATGCGCAGAGCGGAATCGGACCGCAGCAGAGTTCAAACCTCAGTCAGACGAGCAGACAATATAATATATATATAGTCAAGCAAACAGCTGTTGGAATAGCTGAAATGAATGGAGGAGCAGTGGAAGTAGTTGGCTAAAAGTAACGGACAAAAACAGTTAGCAAAACACAATGTATAAGTAAAGGATGACGAGGATGCTGAAGCGTCTTGCCATTCCAAGTAGAAAACGTAACCTAAACATTGACACATGTGGACATAGTTTGCATATGAATATACTGTAATTTCTCTTCCAACCTTTAGATTTCTTCACATAGCCGTGGCCCAAAATAGACGCGCCCTGGCTTATGTGCTCGCAGCCAAGATGGCTCGGTGTGGCTCCGTGGACACCAAGGAGCACAACGGGCAGGTGGGCTTCACAAGTCTCACTGTGTGTGGGCATACCCGTTAGTAGCTCAAACACGCATCATCTGATGACTTGAAACCGCGTCCTTCAGTGTGTATCGTTTGCCTAAAGTACCGTTTGCTTTCGTGGTCGTACACAGACTGCGCTTCACATCGCGGCGGCCACCAATCAGCACTTGATTGTCCAGGACCTGCTGACGCACAGGGCGCAGATCAATAGTCGTGACCTGTGGGGCCGCTCTCCTCTGCATATATGCGCCGAGAAGGGCCACTTTCTCAGCCTTCAAGTGAGTGACTTTTTCCAAGTATGTTATGTTTAAATAGTGGGCAGAGACGGAAAGCTGCTGTCAGGTGGGACGGCTTCTGGCAGCCTTCGGTCACTGAAGTCGGTTAGATTCAGTCATGACGGTGTAGCCTGTGAAACTGCTGTGCAGGCGGTCTGTGGTGTGTGTGTGTGTGTGTGATCGTGGTTTAAGCTCAGTTTCACACACGTGTGTTTATGTGAATCATAGACATGTTTTGTTTAGTCTTATTAAGCCACATTAAATGAATTTAAAACAGTTTGAACACAGTTCAGTTATGAAAACTGTTTGACTGTTAATGGCAGTGTTTCACCTCTGTACAGATGTTAGCTCGTTGTTAATTGTTTTCAGTGCTCACTGGAGTTGCTTATTGTTAACATTAATTGTGCGTTAGACCCATAACCATGTTGGTCCAACACAGGTATGTGTTATTGTGAGCCACTGGGTCACAGTGCAGACTTGTAATCTGGTCAGCAGTTAGTCATTGGTTCAAAAATTACTTATTTGACCCCGTAAAGGACTTTGCATTGAGTCGATGCCACTTTGTTACCAGGAAACTGGTGTAAAACACAAACAATCTTTCAGCCAGTTGTAATGCGGGGTAAAGTGCAGCTTATCTGATTAGTTAATTTGTAACAGCAAATTAGTGCTGCTGGTGTGAAACGCCAAGCCTGTTCTGCTTGCTTATCAGATGTTTCATAGCCGTAGAAGGCAGAGTCATCATGTGATGAGGAAAATGAAAAGTGAACCTGATATTTAATTTGTGTCTTGCTCGCATTTATCAGGACTTTATGGAAAAGATAAGAAATATCACAAAATTGTCCAAACAGTCACGTATGACCATGTAAACGGTGCCAATTGTGTGACAATATACTCTGCATGTAGGAGATTGCAAAGTGTTCTTCCACATTGTTTTTCGTATTCAAGCACATATTTGGCTTTTCACATTCTTGTTTGCAGAGCATCTGGAGGACCCTGATGGGGAGTGGGCAGCTGATTGACTTAGAAATGTTCAACTATGATGGTGAGTACTGTTTGTTTTATTTAGCTGAAAACTTGGTGTGTCTGATGCTGCTGTAAAATGTATTTGTACTGAAGTACTACTGTTCTCTGTGTGGAGGTTTAACTGCACTCCATGCAGCCGTAGTGTCTCACAACGCTGTTGTTAGAGAGCTGAGGAAAAGGGGAAATCATTGTGCACATGTGACCATGGAGCTAACGCAGAGGGCCCAGATGTACGTAGAATGCATCAAGACTCTGCTGTTGATGGGCGCCTCCTTTGGGACAAAGGTAAGACTTCAAATTACTGGAGAGCACTTGATGAGCACTCAGCAGTTTATGTTGTGGTTTGGTTTATATCAAGGTCAGCTAAATTCAAGTTAACTGCAATATTTTTGACCGTCATCCACAGCACTGATGCTTTGTGAAACCCGTTGATTTAGAGAAACTGACGTCGTTCACATGTTAATTTTTAACTTCGGTAGGATCTAAAAAGTGGACGGACGTGTCTTCACATGGCTTCTGAGGTGGCAAATTTAGATCTGTTCCACATTTTCCTTGAGCAGCCATCTTCACTCTCCGTTGTAAATGCTAAGGTGAGTTGTGTTTTTATGAAGAACTTGAGAAAGAGAAATGATCGCAGTAGACAAAGTGGCCTGGTGCCGATTGACTGTCTGTATTTTTCAGACGTTCAGTGGAAACACAGCCCTGCACATGGTCAGCTCTCTACATAATCACGAACATCAAGTGGAAGCAGTGAAGCTTCTGATGAGAAAAGGAGCCGACCCCGGGAGCAGGAACCTGGAAAATGAACTGCCATCTCAGCTGGTGCCTGAAGGACCTGTTGGTGAAAAGGTAGGGTGTGAGAACTGTGGCGTTTGTGAAAATGTGAGGCATTTGATGACATACTGCTACAAGGAGCCATTACATCACTGAAGTTGTTTTAATTCCCTTCCTCCAGGTGCGGCAGATCCTGAAAGGGAAGTATCGTAACACTTAAGTGAAGTTCAAAACCACTGTCAGTCAGACAGTCCAATCTATCAAAATGTTATTTGCCCAAACACGGCAGATTGCGGTTGTTTCAGTGAAATATGCCAAATTGTTCATTACCATGTAATGCCAAAGAGTGTTTCTATTGTAGATCTTTTTTATGTGTAGTGTGTTAGGCTTTAAGTCAATACTGTAATATTGAGTGGACCTTCTCTGCAAGTGTACATGCATGTGTTGTGTTTCATGATATATGATGGGGCTGCCACTGTGATTGGCCCAGAAGCAGGCTAAGTGTGAGGCCATTGGCTGGTGTGGAAGCAGGTATGCCTTTGCAGTGTACGAAGACATGTACGAAGGCGAATTGTTTCGAGCAATTTGGGGAACCAGGCACCGTCCCGGGTGGGGCGGCAAATGACACAATCACAGTGGCAGAAATTTACTTTCTATTGGTTTTGGTATCTTCATATGTAAAATAACCACTGGATAGGTTTCCGTTATTCACTTTTATTTTTATTTCACTTTCTTGTACTTTTGCAGTTTGCAGTCTTAAAAATGACATTCTCACTTTCAACATTAAAGATACAAAACATGGCAAATTACAACCATTGGCATTTGGAGTCTCTTTTCTGGGTGTTCGCTGCCTCCATGCACCTGCTCGGTTGAGCGTTGTCCTTGGGCTGTTACAACTGGTTACTTTTCCCTCATTCTTTTTTTCCTTTGCAGTTGTCTTAACAATGACATTCTCATTAAAAGATACACGACTTGTCAAATTACAACTTTATATGGAGTCTCTTGGTCTTGGCTGCCGCGATACAACTGCTCAGTTGAGCGTCCTCTTTGTCCGCAAAGACACGTGCTTAAGGTGAACTCATTTCTTCTTCTTCTCCTGCGTGCCCGTGAACCACTGGTCCAGCAGCTTCTTGCTGTAGTAGATCTGCCAGCCATGCACCTGCACGGCGATGACGATTGCCAGATACAGGACCGACACGGCGGAGAAGCCGAAGATGAAGCGGTAGGCCTTGCCGTGCCGGTACAGCTGTTGCGCCACAGGGAACATCTCCATGCAGCCGTAGATCAGCGGGGCCACACAGAACAGTCCGGCGCTGATCATGGAAATGACCAGGTAGCTGATGTTGTTGCGGGGCAACGCTAAGAAGCAAAACACCGTAGGGACTATGCTCAGTAGGTAGGGGTATTCCCACTGGTATGGAGAGGCTACAACCTTGTAGGACACCAGGCTCAGCTGGCTCACGGTCACCTGAGCACAAAAACAAAACAAAGAGTCACTTCAAGCTCTGCTGTCGTAGATGTCACTCTACTAAACAAAGACCGCTTTGCTGGTTTCAAAAGGATGGACATTACCTGAGCTGCTATCAGCACCCAGATCAAAAGATGAACTATGTTGAGTTTACGGATTTCGGACTTCAAGGCAACACTGCAACACAGATGGGTACAGTCATGCACAAAGAAAGCACACTGAGAGTCAATTACACTCAATGACACACTGCTTATTAATTTTGCTGAGGCATACTACAACTCTTAGTTGCTACAGATCACATTGGAAATTACATTAATTAACATATTCCATCTGGTTAGAAGGACTTCACTTATATGTTCATGGTAGCTTAGGGAAAGCCTATAACTTGCCTGAATGCTCACTATGGCTTGCACTCAAGAATCTATTACAAGTGACTGCTGCGTTAAAGCCGATCTACAAACAATCACTCCTGCATTCAGCTGCATTTCGGTTTCGAATAAAGACAAGACTTTTCCTTATATAAGGAATGCTCCTTAACAGCTACTACTGGGTTGTCCTGCTCGTCTTTCTCCTGAAGGATAACAGTCACTTAGCTTACCTCATCTGATAATGTGAAGCCACTCTCTCCCGGTGCTGAAAGTCGCTGCCATCTGTGCCCGCTGCTCTCGGGCCTGCTCGAGAAGCCATCAGGGTTACCTGAAAACAAAACGGAACCGGTTTAACAATGGCGTCGCATTCATTGAAATACTGAGTGGAACATTCAAAAGGATGAGGTGGTTCAAAATAGGAAGACAGGCTGGCGACCGGAACACAACACACTGCCTCTGAATTTAACAGTTAGAGCATCTCCCTCTTACATGTAATAAGTAAGATATAACCCATGACAGCTGAGCTAGCAAGCTAATGTTGGCTAACTGTTAGCTACGGTGACCGACGGGACTATTAGCCAGGTTACCGTAGCTGGAAGTGATCAGGCAATCACGTAACGTTCGTGAGAAGATTCGAGAGCTAAATGACAGCACTTACTTTTATCTGATGTTCACACGAAGCATGGAAGAAGAAACTAGCTGTCAATCCTGTTAGCTCCGCAGAGTATCGTCACTGACAGGAAGACTCCTGCAACTGTGATTGGTCAGACTGCCGCTGTTTCTCTCTACGCTCTACGCACGCACGTACCGTGAAAGTCAAAAGCCTTGCTCAAAAGCTCCGGTCAAATCGGACAGTTTCTAGCAGCCTTCAGTCTGGGCAGTTTCTTGTACAGGAAGTCACAAAAATACTCACATCCTGTTGGATCTGATTCACATCTATTACAATTTGATATCAGACCCATATATCAGTTTATGCACACTTCCAAACTAAAACAGTCTGATGTTAATACAGGCCCGTGTGTACAACTACGATATATTGTGTATAGATTATAATATGAATGTATTTATTCTCTCTACTACTGCCGACTACTACATGTCACCATGAGCCAACCAACATGTATTCTGTTAACAGAACAGACCTTCAAAATCACTTATAAAACATAAAAAAACCCTCTCAAATTCCACAAAGAATAAACGCGTGTATAAAACGTCATATTGTTGAGACGACTTCTAACCCAATCAGCTCTGGCGACATCTCGCGACAGATGCCTCCTCGATCTCGTGAGACTATCGTTTCCGGCGCGTGGTGACGTCAGAGCAACTGGGAACGCTAACAGCCAAGCATTGTGCAGCGATGTGGCTCATCTCTTTCAAACTCTGAGGTAAACACGAAGTAGCATGGGAGCTACTTAATGAATCGTGTTGACAGGGATATTTTCATGTGCTGTCTGCAATGTATAATTTCAATCACTAATCACTAGATTGCTATTTTTGTATGAAGAGAGCACCTTCCGATATAATTCACTTACTGTTATGTAAATTGAACGTCATGCTGCGTGAGCCACCTGCCATCAAAACTGCCCCTTTGGTTTCTCATAAAGCATCAAAACAGTCATGAAAAAAACCGTATTACCTTTCGATGGTATAATGTCCTGAATGCAACTCTTAAATACGTCTGATGGCAAGGAAAAGTCAAGGCAAAAATCTTTAATTTTTTAATCAGTCATTATCCAAACATTCAAAGCAATAATTATCAAAATTCACATACTACAGGCACAGTTTCCCATTTAATGCTGTGCGCCATGGTCCAAAGTAAAGCAATGTAAAAAAAAAAGGAGGAGAAAAAACTAAATTGCACATCCACAGTTTGAAGACATTAAGTACAAAACAATTATAGTAAAAATAATAAAAACTTGAGACGCGGTGGGATCAATGGGTATGAGCATGAACATATTTTTTGACTCTCGGTGTATGTTGTTTTCTGCATTTTGAAGTGAATTCTGTCATTTACTGTCAACACACACACATTAACACAATCCCGAGTAATCAGTAGTCAAACAAATAAATTACAGACAATGCTGACAAACCGTCGAAAACCTTTAAAAGAATTCATACTTATTACAAACAAAACAAGACAAATCTTGACATCAAATGGTCACCACCAATTAGAGCTCCACTGCGAAACTGTGAGGAAGGCCGTACTTTTGGTTCTGTTCTGGACTGAGATATGGTATGAAATGGGATTCACCCAAATACTTTGAAAACTGTCAGCTGAATATATAAAAAAATGTATAAAAATGCTGCATTTTCAAAAGTAATGTAGAAAGACAAACAATAACTTAATAACTGCATGATGACCCCAAATACATGATCCAACATTATGGACCGATAGCTGCGAGTAAATGCATTGTACAATGAAAAGAATACAATCTTATGTGCCAAGTATACAGTATATAACTGTAAAGCAAAAAATGAATGAAAAGTAAATACGATTCAGCAACATTAAGCCTCATTGTTCCATGAATTATTCCAGCCATGTCATGATAGATTGTGTGCGGATGGATATAAGAGTAAATGCACAATGTAAACGTATAAGACATATGACAACTGAGATATTTGGCAGTACTACTTTAAAGAAAATCTCTACTCTCCACTACTCTGAGCCCTCACATGAAACTTCCTACATTTCATTGCCAATGACTGAGGCTCCACTGACTGAATATCCAATGACGTATGTTGCTACTATATCTATAAAAAAAGATTCTTCTGCCACCGCTCGCTGTAAACCATTTCACCAGACCTACACTGTACCTTGGAGACCACAGTAGTTTTGCCATAAATTTGGGAAAATTGACCATCAATATGTCATGACTACCACTTTTATTTCTACACATTCCTTACATCGGGTACAGTAAGTACCCAGAAAATGTGGAGTGGACATATTGACCGGCATAAAGTCCTGCAGCCTGGTCAGATGGCAGCTGTAGATGGACGGTGTCTCCTTTCCGTAATGGGAGTACGGCGCTCCCCGATGCCTGATCCAGCAAGCCCTTTTTGTATTCATCGTACGTGTACATTACTGGCTCGTTGTTTTTCATCAGTGCCACCCACACGTTACCTCCTTTGCAGTGGACGTGATAGGCAAAGTAGTAGATCCCTGGTAAGCTACAGGTGAAAATACCACTTTGAGGATTGTAGTCCTGGTTGCCGTTGTGAAGGAGTTTATCAAAGATGATGGGAGAGCCAACAGGAGGGAATGGGTTTGTGAGCTTAGCTGTGAACGCAGGCATCTCCGGAGCATTTCCGCCAATGTCCCCTCCGTTCTTTGGCTTCTTGTATACTTGTTTTTGGCCATTATATGGGCCACTCACGGGGAGAATCTGTCCGAGCTCGGGAGATATAGCAGGTAATCCAGGAGGTCCGGGTGGTCCAGGCGGTCCAGGCTGCCCTGGAAGTCCAGCAGGGCCACTTGGGCCAGGATTACCTTGAGGACCAATATGACCAGGGAGACCTGGTTTTCCCTCGCCGGGATAGCCAGGTTTGCCAGGCAGGCCTGTTTCGCCTTTTTGCCCTGGCAGCCCTGGAGGTCCAATTGGTCCCCCTGGTCCTGTGAGCCCTGGAATACCGTGTGGTCCCTGGTGACCTCTCTCTCCAGGTTGTCCCCCCTCTCCTCTTGGTCCAGTTAGTCCTACGCTACCAGGGGCACCAGGTAAACCCCTCATCCCAGGTTCTCCTTTGGGGCCAACAGGCCCTGGAAAACCTCGTGGTCCTGGTTGCCCATCTACTCCCGATAACCCTGGCTGTCCCGGAAGACCTGGAGGCCCCGTATCGCCCTTCTTTCCTGGGTATCCTTTGGGTCCCATAATACCATCCTCTCCCTTTTGCCCCGGAAACCCAACATTACCAGGAAGCCCAATTGGCCCGGGTGGGCCTGGAATGCCACTAGGTCCAGTGAGACCGATGACCCCAGGAAGTCCTCCGTGACCTTTGTCGCCTTTTAGGCCTGGAGGTCCTGGGAGACCAGCGTGTCCTTTGTGACCCTTTGGTCCTGGAAACCCTGGTTTTCCATAGCCTGGCAAGCCTGGACCCCCTGGTAAACCAGGAGGGCCTGGTTCCCCTTTCCCTCCTGAAAGCCCCGGTTGCCCCCTGAAACCATCTTTTCCTGGCTTTCCAATTCCAGGCAAGCCTGGTGGTCCTGGTTGGCCTTTTTCACCAGGTGGCCCTGCTGGTCCCGGCTCTCCGAGAGGTCCGGGCTTTCCCGGTATTCCCAGCTGTCCGGGGAGACCGTTTAGGCCGGGTTTACTGACCCCAGGGAGACCTGCTTGCCCGGGTGGACCTGGTGGTCCGATGGGTCCTTTTAAACCTGGCAAACCGGGAATACCAAGTCCTTTGTCTCCCTTGGGGCCTGGGGGACCTGGAAGCCCATGTGGACCTTTTTGTCCAGGCTCCCCTCGATGACCCGGCTGTCCAGGCAGCCCCTGACCTCCAGATTTTGCAATCCCCGGGAGTCCTGGGGGACCCGGGAGTCCCGGAGGCCCAGGGAGTCCAGTTGGTCCCTCACCGCCACCAGGACCGAAGTCGCCTTTTGCTCCTGGTAATCCGTGTCCTCCGGGTTTTCCTGGCAATCCTGGGATCCCGGGTTTTCCTATTCCTGGGTAGCCTTGAGGACCAGGTGGCCCTTGTTTTCCTGGCAACCCTGGCAATCCCTGGCCTGGTAGCCCAGAGGGCCCCTGTGGCCCTGGAGGTCCTGGTGGTCCTGGGAGGCCCTGAACTCCTTGTGATGCCTCTCTGATAATTTCTCCACTGGGCCCAGGGGGAGGCGGTCCTTTAGCCCCTCTGGGGAATGTTTGTCCTGTGAAGAAGAAGAGGGAACACTTAGTGGCGAGAAGTGAACATTAATTAAATTAACAAACACTGATCAAGCAAAAAAAAACCTAGAAATGATTGTGATATGATCTCATTTCTATTTATTTGTGTAAATTGGATTGCGTTTTTGATTAATGGCTTATTGGGATTATCCTTTTTGTTGCAAGAAAAATCAGAAACAACACAGTTGACAGACATTTTCCATTTACTAGTTGACCTCACCTTTGGTGTCAGTCAGTGGCCTTGCTTTGCTCATTTGCAAAGGCAGCTGTGAAAGCTCTTTCCCATATTGAGGCAGTAATGGGACTTCCTTGCCATAAGGCAGGTGTGGCATCTCGTTCCCCACAAACTGCTGTTGAGGATACCCGTCATTGTACTGTGGCAAGGGCTGGTGTTGTTGAGGCGGCTGTTTATGTCCATAATACGCCCCACCGTGAGTGAGGTGTAATAAAGACAGCTGGAACACTGCGATGAGGAGACTGAAAGAACGGAGGGCTACGGACACCATTTCCTTTAGGAGAGAAGAAAATTAAGTTAATTATTGTCAAAATATAACAGTGTATTTGCATACTGTTGGTCTCTTTGTAATCTATTATATTTTGTTTTTGTTGCACCTTACAAGTCGCCTCATGTTAGTTTAACATTTATACTTAGAAGTTAGTAGTTGTAGTTAGAATCAGTGCACATAAATTTGATAAATTTGTCCTAGAATACTCATCCGTAAGGCACACAGTATTTACTAACCAACCCGGAAACACCAATGATTTGTTAAATACTTAACCGATGGACAGTGGTGGAAGAAGTATTCAGATCCTCTCCTTAAAAGAAAAAGTATTAATGCCACACTGTGGAAAAAACTCCACCACAAGTAAAATTCCTCCTTAAGTTAAAGTACCTACATTTTATCAGCTAAATGTACTTAAAGTATTCAGAAACAGCCCTGTTTTCGGCTTGAGGACCATGTATTTTCTAGCTAATCCTAAAGATGTTTTCAAATAGTTAATTTAGTGGAAGAAGTAAGAGAATTTTCTCCTTCTGTCCTTCAGTTTAGCTCAAATATTCAAAATCAAGGCATTTACAGGTTATAGGGTTTTCACTGGACAGGATGGGTAATGAGTAAAAATGTAGTTAAGTACAAATATAAAGTTGGATTCAAGTACTCAGTAACCTCAAACTTGCACTTCAGTATGGTACTTTAGTACTTAAGTTGTCCTTTTTACTGTCTCCAGGTGAACGTGGCGCTGATCAAGACATGAAGGGGAAGGAGGAGGAGGGAGCAGCATCCAGCACAGATCCTACCAGAGGTGCTTTATTTTCTAATTAATGGTTTAGTTAATGATTAGTTAATCAAAACGTGTCAGTTTGAATTTGTTCCATCAAACTGGGGCCTGCTGGGTTGTACAGTATTGAGTACGCACACACTCACGCACTGTGCCATCAGAGCAGAGCCTTCATGTTAGTCCACGGCCAGCAGGCTGTGCTCTGAGGCAAGACAGGATTTCAAAAGCGAGCACATCAGGTCTAATGAAACCCACTGTGGTCAGACCAGAAAAAGGAAACAAAAACCCTCCGCTTCCTGACTTTGGTTGATCTCCCTCTCGTCCTTCCTTCCCCCTGCTTACACATCTATTCAAACATGCTGGGTAAAAGCCTCAGAGTCTTGAATCCTTGAAGTGAATCACACTGCTAAAACATATAGTGTAATTAAGAGGCCCCGCAGGGGATGCGGTCACTTTTGGACATAATGCTTAATCCTTTAAACTTGTCTATACTAAAGAGATTGGTTGAATGCTGCCAAGAGCACGGTGTGAAAATAAATGGCGATGGCTGAATGTATGTTTTCCTCCGCTGTGGTATTTGTGTTTCCTGAAACAGTCCCAAAGAGAACAAAGTTTCTGGGAAGCCGAAATAATTGAAATAAGAAAAAAAAAAAGTATCAGAGTTTGTAACAAAAAAGCATTGTCACAGTGTTCAGCTCTGATACTTTTTGGAGGTTTCAATTAAACCATTTTTCAAAATGATGGGCTTTTTTCCCCCCAATTTTCTGTTTTTTAAGACTTTTTTTAAAATTAGATGCTTAAAATTGGGTGCAGCAATTCTTTGCATTCTTTCAGATCACGTTGCAGGGGGATTCAGTGCATCAAAAAAAATATTTTGTTGAACACGTTGACAGTATGTTATGTGGCCTGGAATTAACTCTAACAATTAAGACCTTCCATAGTAAAAGTTAAAGATGAAGTTTCATATTTACTGTACTTTCATAATTCTGTTGAAATGGACCTCTTTGGGGGCCTGCGTTAATAAATACATTTCAACCTAAATGCAATACCTGCACCTTCCGGAAGGCTAAATATTCCATCTTGTACTCAAATGCTCTCAGATGATTTCATAACAAATAGTAAATACTGATGGAAATGTAGAGTGCTGTATGCATCTCACCACGCAGCACGATAAAATTCTCTCACTTTCAGATTGTTCCTTCTGTCAGGCTGAAGGTCGTTGCTCCCTCTGGCCTGCCCCTTCTTCGTTTATGCTGCTTTTATGTGTCTTTTTAAGTCATGGGTGGGACGGTGGTCATGTACGCAGTCCAGCCAGGTGTGTGCTGCAGTCCTGCTGGGCCCTGTGAAAATATGAATGTCAGGTTCGATGAATGCCAGGTGATGACCTTTGGCGGCGGCCTGCGGTTTGTAACACGAAGATGCCATCTCCACCTGGTGGACATATTTTGGCCTTGATACAGTTATGCTGAGACACACCTCCTCCCTTGAGGAATGCAGGGATGAGAGCATTAAAGGTAAATGTAACAGAAATGTAAAATCATAAATCTGTATGAAATGTGCAACATGCAGTCAGAACAAGGCAGGACTGAATTAAATGTTGAAGTTTTCATCCTCTTGTATGTGGAAATTAGCGTGGAAAGGCTAAACCTCACGTGAAAGATTTAATAATCATTTGGAAGTCTGCTAGTTTTTGGTTGCCATTGAGGTCTACCTGAATTGAGAGGACTGTGAACATAAAAGATGCTCCTTACAAACTATAGATCCAGCACCATGGACAGAGCCTGCAGACGCTCTGTCACCGTCACAGATTCATGCCAAAACAGTTTGCATCAGACCATTAGTTCAAAAGTAAACTCATCAGAATCTTGTAATTTCTTTTTTGTTCTTTTCTTTTTGTTTTTCCAAGCAGTAGTTTGTGTTTCATGCTTTTTGTGTGCATCACAGTCAGAAGTCTATGCTACTTTGTGTGCAATAATTTACAAGTGACAAATCTGAAGTAAGGAAGGACATAAAGTTGTCATGTAAATGTATAGCTTTACATTTCTAATGAATGTTTTGTAAAAGAGACTGAGACAATGAAGGGTTCCCATTTAAAGGCTTATTTTAAAGCAGTTTGTCAGCTGACTAAAACTCGGTCATCTCAGCGTTTCAGTGCCACGCACATAGTTTCCTTTTAATGTTTCTCCAAATCCCTATTGCTGGAGCAAATTTGTTCAACATCTTTTTCAGATATCAAACCAGAAAGGGATTGATTCTCACGTATTGACCTTCTAAATTGAACACGATTACTCATGCGGGGATGTGGAACTGATTAAAACTCTCACAATGTAACCTACTCTCTGCAGACAATCAAAAATAGCAAATACTTGGCAAGGACATGAGACGACCTCGATGAAACAACAAGTCAACAGAACAAAGAGGACAGACGGGTGCTTTGAAACACATGTTCCCTCCAACCTCCAAGGATACGTCCGGTCCTCGTGGCTGACGCAGCACACAAAGACACGTCCATTCACTGCGTGAGTAACAGAGCTCGTTTGTGTACAGCATCTGTCTAAACTCGGTGAGGTTTATGAAAGCAGGTCCACTTTTCCTTACTTTTTGCTTTTTTGTTGTTCCTGAAACTGCCATCAAGTACGTACATATTTCAGATTGTGTCAGTTACTGAACTTTGCAAAACAACACAACCTATAAAAATGTGCCAGGGTGTTAAGCACAAAGTTAAGCATGTTGTCAACACCACTGAAGTAGTTTTATATAAAAATATTGTGATTTTTCTGGCTTGTTTTACTTTAAAACAATTTGTGCAAAAAACTTTACGCAGTGAATCATGTGAGGACTGAGAAAAAAAAACTGTAATAACAAAGCATGCATTCATCTTTTATAATATGCTGTGTTATTGCTGCCAGTACAAAATTTCTGCCTGGCTGCAGCATCACATGCGTAATCACGGCATTTGTTTTTAAAGACGGTTGAAACAACTGGAACAATTTCATGGTATTGAATTGTATTTTAATATTTCCATTGGACAGTCGTGCCTGAGCGCTTCTCTCGTCTGCAAGCAAACATGCTATTTACTCCAACGCAGCAACCAATTACTTTGAGGATAGAGAGGTTTTGATTACAGAAAGTCTGTATCATCCGTCATCTTTTGGATTCCAGACGATGTAATGGGAAGGTGATTAGAGGAACCGAGACTGGACCACAGACTAAAACTGGGAAAATGCTGAATTATAAGGACATTACACTGTCTGTGTGTTTGGCTTTGAATATCCTGTACAGCCAATGTTTTAACACAATAAATAAAGTCTCTTCATAAATCATCCTGTTCTGGTTTGAGTCTGTTTTTCATCACAGAGTACGTAGTAAAAGTTATCATGCCGTTGCTTGGGGTCAGGGGTCACCCGTTTAGGAGATTTAATTTTCTGGAACTGCTTTTTTCCAGCACAACCATAAGCTTCCAGTTACTAATCCACAAGCATGTACTGATGAGACATTTTTTGAGCTATTTAAAGCAAAAGCCCAGAGGAAAAGAAATTCCATGTACTTTCTGGTATTTCACGGCACAGGAATTGCTTTCTTTTGTTAAAATAACTCCTCCGGGGCTTCATCAGGGGACTGAAGCTAATGTCTTCACCTGGTGTTGGAGACTGACCAGAGATCAGCCCAGCTGCCAGAATGTAATGATAGCAGCATACAGTTTACTTTTCTACATTTCATATGTATAACATTTGCGACAAATCCAAATTAGATCTGAATGTGTATGAGATGAATGTGTATGACCTGACTTACTAGTTTTGTAATCTCTACCATTTGGGTGTTTTTGGGTGTTTGTGCAAAATAAAGAGAATATTTTAAGGAATTTCCTTAAATATTATTAAATAGTATTTCCTGTCCAAATACGACAGAGAGATGAGAGCCTGAGCCACTATAAATTTAAAATTCTTCGACTGAGTTGTGAATTTATTCTATTTCATTAGAACTATATGTTTGTAAATCTGACTTTGAAAGTCCGTGCCTCCCCAACCGCATACCTCACCGCACGTCACTGCTAATAGCAGCACCAAACTCTGGAGAAGAGGGAGAAGATGTCAAGAGACAACCCAGAGGCTCTTACCCAGTATTGCTCTTGATGACCAGCCATTGTCAGGTGTTTATAATATGGGATTTAGACTTCTTCTCAGTGTACTGGAGCGGAGGTATGAGATTCCTCGCCGACACCACATCGCTGACGCAGTGTTGCCAAAGCTAAACGAGAGGCACATCCACAGCCTGTTGCAAGACATTTGGGCCCTCGGCTTCACCACTGATATTTGGGCGAGCAGCGTTAGCGCGGTGTCCCTGCAGTAAATGTACGAAGTGTAATGGCATTCATTTTGGTACTTGGTTTTGGCAAGTACTCAAATGTACTTGTACTTATAATTGGATTGAAAGTGCAGGTCTACAGGTCTGACCTTTGCAGACAGGGAGCCATAACTTTTCTATAGAGCGTACATGTACGAGATGAAATTTATTTCCATTTAGCTGGAGAGGGTTTCCAGACTCCCAACACATGATGTTTTTGTTGGTGTCTTTATTGCAGACATATCATCCATCACATGAACTACAGTCTCCTCTAATAGTCTTCTTACGGTCTGGGGACTATTAGACAAGACAGTTGAGGTTCAAGGGAGAAAACTGCATTATTGGCAACTAGAAAACATTAATTTCTGTTGCACCAGTTTCTGAAGGAACAAAATCCCGTTGTGTGTTGAAATTCAGACAGCTCGACAATAAATATCTATGCTTGACATCCTTAAATCCCACTGTGTGCTCTTCAAATCTCACCAAGACCAAACTGGATTCGCTCTTCAGAAAACCTTCTTGCTTATTTTTCATCTGGCACATGAACTTCTCAGACACCTCCAGACTCCTCGCTTGGTGATGACAATCCCATCCAGCGCGGATTGCATGCCTCAGAATGGATGCTGCTTCCTCTGAACTTCCTTGCCAACACTTACAACCACAATTTGGTGATGAGCCACAAGTCTTTTATCACCTCCAGCTTGGCTTTGAAAACAATCAAATTTCCACTTCTCCTCCGTGTCTCCTGACCGATTCCAGATGGGCGACTCTACTGCTCGATAAACAAACGATGAGGAACAGAGGCATGTCATTGCTTACAGATATGGGTGCCAGTCTTAATTGCATGTGGTCAAGCCTGGCTTTTGTGATTTAAACAGATCGCAGAGAGTCTTTCTTTTACATTCAGAGCAGCAGAGAGCTAACAGCTCGACTGTCAACATACTGAAATGGAGACATCCTGCAGCGTGCTATATGATTCACATTCATATGCTTGTAAATTAGATCCCAAATGAATACATTTGTGGAATATTTTTATGACAACTTCTGATAATGTTCCAGATGATTCGGAAAAACATCTGACCTATTGCGATCCTGATTCCCATTTATTCCCATAAATAAAAGTAATTCAGTAAATGTACAAGCTTTGTTAGATACAGTCCTTTCTTCAGTTTAAAAGAAAAACTAGTTCAAATTCTGCTTTGTATTACATGCAAAATATGACAGTAATTTGGCCTGTGCTTTTGTTTAAATTTATCTCTTCCCATAGACACTGAAGGTTAAGTCTAATAGTGTTTGAACAACCCACTGTGCCGACATACACGAAACACAGCAACAATACAGATGTTCTCTTTCACCGTCTGTACTCGCCTTGTATTTTTTCATAATTGTTGGCCTTGGGGGAGAAAAACAATAAGTCTTAACATTTTTAACAGCAGTACTTTTGAAATAATGCAAAATACATATATGTGTTCTGTCAGCACAGTTTGAAAAACTTCACTCAGGAATGCAGTGATCAGCTGACAGAAGCAGCACAAGCGCCAAGACGACATCTGGGGAACGCACCTGTGTGTGTGTGTGTGTGTCTGTGTCTGTGTGTCTGTGTGTGTGTGTGAGTTGGTGCTGTTATTACCTAACCTTTATAAGGAAAACACTCCAGGTCTGCACTGATTCTCCTGGGCGACTGTCTGTCTGTTTCTCCAGACAAGACTCACAGGAAATGCCTCATACCTTGAGGTTAAAGAAGAAAATTTAACTGGCAATTTTTCAAGGAAAAATTACCCCAAATTCCAGGTTTAAGCTTTTCTAAGGTGAAAATTTGCTGCTTTTCTCTGAATGATGTGGTGCAAAATTAAACTGTAAGGATTGGTTGAGAGTAATAATGAAGGGCATGTGGCACTTTTTTTATTTGTTATATTTATTGGATCAAACAATCAATTGCAACCCTGATTATATCCTAAATGCAGAGCATAAGAAGGCAGCATATATCAGAAAATAAAAACTGCAGACAAGGCCAGCAGTGAGGCTGATGGCTCAACAGAGGGAGCCAAACTCCAATGTTGAATTGGAAATTCAACCCGTTAATACTGGTATCAGTCTATCATGTTTCATGGTGTTTTCCACAGACTGGGTGGAGAACTGTGCTTCGAGTGGCAAGAAAAGAGCAAATTATCCTGACAAACATTTTGTGCTTTATAGCTGATTTAAACACTTGTAAAATCAGATTTATTGTTGTTTTGTGTGTATTTAATACTGGAAATTGCACATCATGCCGACTGTGTTCCAGCTGCAGTACAGTCCACAGAGCAACAACACTCTCTCAGTGCATTATTCTCACAAACCACAAGTCATATTTTGAACATAGTCTGGATCTGAAGCTATTTTTCTTCCCTGTATTTGCTGCCCTTTTTGTCTCCGAGCAGGTGATTTATCCCGCCTCAATCGTCCAGTAACGTTTTTGTTTCCCCCCACAGCTCAGCATATCTCGATGGGAAGGGCATGTCACTGAGTTTCCCCATGGTCAGTTGAAAAATGAAGCAAAAACTACTCCACCCGTTCCAGTTCCTCTCCAACCTATTGCATTCCTTCACACCTACTCGATCTCTTTGCAGAGCGAAGGCCGGAGTCGTCTTCGAGGGTGTCTGCGGCCTCAGACTTGACAAGGCGGATGAGGGGTCAGCCGACCTTCAGCGGGATTGAAAAGCCTCGCTTTTGAGGTGGTAACACATTTCAAACTGATGCTCCAAATAACCAAGTGACCGCAAAGGGGAAATGGCGTCTGGGTGAGTCTCAAATTGGCAGCTGCAGTGTTTGCTTACTGCTCTCCTAACCTTTGACACTCACAGACGTACATGCATATCACTTCACCTACACCTCCCTCCCACTCATATCGTTGACAGATTTTCCCTCTCCTACAGCTCAGGGAACCACAGCTCACCCAAAGTCTGGCCGCAATTTTCATATCAGGCAAAGAGGTCCTGTCAAAACTGAGTACCTGGTGTCAGTGGACAGCATTAACGGCAATTGCAGAACTAAGTTGCAGTGTAGGATCTTACAGAAGTTGTTCCCATGTTTAGAGAGGAAAAGAAATCAATGGCGAGCAGGGTTGGGAAGAATGCATTTTTGAATCTGAAAATATTTACTCTGAAGAGAGCTTATTTTACATGACCTGCTCCACTATCTTGCAGAGCAGGAAGGAAACACTTGTGAGGGTTTTCAGACTTTTCCAAGTTTTCGCCTGAGCTTCATGCGGTTTTGCCCCAGCTTTTTCTTGCTCCCTTGTTCATATTTGCGCTGGCCCTCAAAGGGACGCTCCACGAGTGAATGATTATTTTTGTAAGCAATAACAACGTTTGGCTGATAATCAGATCTTATCGCTTATACTATGCTTTAACCACAGACTCCAGAGGGGAATTCTGCAGTTTGCAGCTGCATAAATAGATTTTGTGTACCATGTAAAGCAGAAAAGAACGGCCCACACTGTGCAACAGGCCAAGTGTCGACCTTCTTCTGTTTCTGACTCTTTCCAATGAAAAATACTGGAAAATAACAAAGTACACTTATAATTCTGAAGTATTTGTACTTTACGTTTCCATTTCTGCTTGCTACATTTCAGAGGATCTTCTGTAACTTTTACTCCACGACGTGTGTATGAAAGCCTATTTGTTTTGTTTCACTGGTCGTCTAAGTCAAATTATACTTGCAATTCTTGGCATGTCTAAATTCTGTTTCTAATGCGCTTTGCCAAGTATAAACATTTGTTGGGACATTTTGCCTTTTTAGGCATTTCCTCTCAGGTTTCTTACAATGCAGAGCCTGTACTCGCATTGAAGTATTTTTTAGATTGTTTTGCTTCTTGTAAGAGGGATTTGAATACTTCCTCCACCACAGGTAATTAATCAGATGAAGGCACATATAAACTCGCTCACAAATTAACCACAAATACCTCAGAAGATTTCCAAAGATGAATGCTTTTGCGGTTTAAACACAAGATGTGAAAATATATAGAAAAAAACAAATTAAGTGAGCCAGTGAAATTTTCCAGAGGAGCAGTAACTGGTGGAATTTGGAGTGTGAGAGCAGCCTCGTATTAAAAACTTGACTAGCTGATGATTATGTGTTGCTTTGGGAGGAAGTTTCTTTGCTAACACGTTGATGATGGTTTCCCCAGAGACTTTTCTAATTGTACTTTACATAGTACACAAGTGATCAGTCATGGTGGCTCTCAGTTGTCGACATTTGCAAACTCTCTGCCTTTTCTGTACACATATCTGTTTATTGAGATCATAAAATGCTTCAGGATCATTTAAGCTTTGCTGTAACATGCATGCATGGTGGGACCAGTGACAGTAATGGGATGTGACGACAGTCCTGGGGAGCTTAATGTGTTACGCAGTCACTCTGTAAAATATGTCACTCAGAGAAAAAATATGATCCTCCCTCTCGCTACTGTCCAGATGTTTTTGCAGTGGAGTATTTACGAGGGATAATAAGAAGTAAGACTCTGTCTACTTAGGAGTTTAGATAAGATACTCTGTAATAAATCTGCAAAATTTAAAGCTGTGATTCCACAGTGGTGTTTTTAAACTAAGCTGCCACTTGTTGCACATGAAGGGATCACCATGTGGCAGTTAATGTCGGCGATTAATAGCTTCCAGAAGATGGTCAAAATAGCCACAGCTGCAGTCTGAAAGTGATGTAAATTTCACATTTCGAGCCATTTCTGAGGCTGAGGAGCTCTGCACGGTAGCAGGCGAGCGTCTGGACACATGAGGTTGCAGCTGCAGGATCAAGAGACGCATTCCCCCTGAGCTACATAAACACTTCCTGTTCGGTAGGTGAGAAATGTGAAAGAGTCTGAGCGCGAGACAGCGAGAGAAAATACCGTCAAGAGACATTAACAGAGTCACAAATACATGAAGTCACAGCCTGCTGACAGAAGCATCAAATTCAGTCCCTGGACAGATTTTCATGAGTCTTGTGAATGCAATTCACGGTTTTGCCACAGTTACTAACGCAGCATACCTTATCCGACAGTAACACCAGCCTTAGCTCAATAAGTTAACTAATAAAAGCACTTATTCACTTGTGAACTCATTGTGCTTTGATTAGACTGTAAGAAATAATAAATGCTTAATGAAATATTTTTGACATTCTCAAAAAGCTTATTCGCTTCCTCGCATGCCACTGTCATATCTGAAGACTAAATATGAAGCTATACAGCCAGGAGACAGTAACAGCTACACTGACTCTGTCTGTCCAAAGGCAACACATCCATGTACCAGCACCTCTCGTTAATATGCTCCATCTTGCTGGTTTGATCTGCACAAAAGATGAAACATTGAAGTTTTTCACCTTGAATCATTAGCTTGTGCAAACTGAGGAACTATTGCTAAAATCTAATCCTTTTCAGTACAATAATAAAATAATATACTAAATAAATAATAATATCAACTCTTGGCCATGTGTCATTGCATTAAAAAGCTTCAGCAAATGCAGTCTATTCCTGACAAGCTTATTTTGAAGAAACACTTTAACATTTTTCCTTCCTTTTACTGGACAGCCAGAACTTGGAGTGGTGAAGCTTATCTGGGGCCAAAACTCAGAGTTCACATGAACATATCCAGTTACCCTCAGGCCCCGAGACACACACACACACACACACACACAAACACACATGCATGCAGAAAAACAACACAATTTTATTCATTCCCTGAGCCATAAATCTTAAGGTAACTTCAGCCTGATAGATTGTTGATTGAGCCGAGCTTCATAAAATGTAAATTTATTGTGTTCTGTTCCAGAACAAAACCTGAAGATCCAAGTAAACTCAGATCTCTAACTCTAAACTATTTGCTGAAGTGGGGAATTCGGCTCCTTTTTCTAATATGAAAAAAACATGCAGTCCTGGAAAAACAAAACAAACAACCCCCCCCCCCCCAAAAAAAAATGCATGCATGCTACTGGTTGGTTTGGACGTGAAACTGCTTTGGATAAACTGTCCATAAACTCTTCAATATAACAGGCACACACCTACTGTAGTGTTGCAGTACCCAAAGTCTGAGGCTGTAGATTTTCTTGATTTGAACTATCCTGACCTCCTCACATCTGCACAGTGGTGTTGTGTGTGTTTCCACGGTGCTGCTGCTGCTGCTGCTGCTTAGCACTGAACAACAATAATCCATAACATTTCGCTGATGGCAACGGTCCTTTAAGTGCATTAATGTTTACGCTACAAGAGTTAAGGCAATCAAAAGCTATCAGAAAGTTATTTGTACAACTATTTCAACCTCAACTATGTGAGATTACCACATTTTCCCCTAATTAAGAGTTTCTTCTCACCGAAAGGGAAAAACACGATCACTTTAAATACAAACCAAGAGCTGAAAGTTGGAGACAGCTGCAAAAAGTTTCTCTCAGCTCTGTAACAGCTGACCTTTCTGGTATCTAAAATTTTATTAAGAAGCTTATCACCTCAGCTCATCGGAAAGGCCTGCGAAGCTCATTAGCTGGAAGCGCATTTCCACATTTCTGCTCGCATCAGAACGTACCTGGTTTCATGCCCCTGCAGGCTACTTTTGCAAGCAAGTTTTAGATTAGAACACATTTCAGTCCAACAGCTTCACAAGTACATGTTTAACACTGTGATAAATCCATGTCGGATGTGAATCAGGGATTCACCACTTTTTCTTGGCAGGTGCACACTCAGATAGTCTGTGCTCAAGTTATGTTGAGAGGATAGAGAGGCAGAGAAGTTTGTCGTTTTGCCATTTCAAGATTGACTGGCGACGACTGTGGAGAATCCATTTTCAGCAGGGGACACAAATGGGATCTAAATGTGTCTCAGGGTTGAAAGCACTCACTTGTGCGTGTTTTAGGTAAAAGATATGCAGAAAAAAAAGTTGCCTAAAAGATTTCCTGAAGCCCAAACTTTCCATCTCTGACTCACGTCTCGGAGCCAATGTGCTGCCAGAAAGCCTCTTTTAAATAGCTGACTTTGTCCTTGTTTGTGTGGGACAGTTAAACAACAATATCTTTAATGCTGAATGCTTTTCTTCCTGAAACTTTGGATGAAAAAGTGCCTGCATTTTTCCTTCTGTGTTAAAGGATATGCCACTAAAATTTCTAAAATGTCAAGGCATTCCATTAACTGGTGCTATGTTCTGTCAAGATGCTCCACAGTGCATTTATTTTAACAAGCTTAAGTCTGAGTTATTCTTCCCAGGTGCCTCTTTTGGATTTTCCTGCATTTGGAAAACTGTCAGCCTTTATCTTCAGAGACTTCTGTCAGCAGAGGCTCCGCAGCAATGAGTTCAGCGAAGTAAAATGTCTTATGAAAATGAATATTTTTTTTCCTTCCTCAAACTGAGCTTTGTGAATCACATGCCACCCCAAATGCAGCACATGTGTTGTTCCAAAAATTCAATAGGATGTGATTTGTCAGTTTTCCCCAGGACTAAAATCAAACCTTATGGCTGATCATGCCTTTAGGGCTAATGGGTGCTCACCAAATGTTTCTGTTGCATCAAAAAAAAACAAAAACAAACTAATAATGGCAGCCGCGGCAACCAAAACATCATCAAATCCCGCTGTGCCAATGGTGACGCATCACTTACCTTTGTCCGTGTGCTGCTGCTGCAGGATGGGAATATCACAGAGCTTTGAGGGGTTTGAGAAAGACGCTGAACAGCAGCTCTAGTGAGGGTTTGGCTTTTATCTGCAGGTGGGTGGAGCTGCACGAGCTGAGAGAGGAGAAACACTGGATTTGTGTGAGAGGAGGAGGAAGGAAAAAGAGTAATGTAGAGTTGTTTGCAGCATTAGGAATTATTAGAGGCGTACTCCAAATGAGGCAAAGGAGCGAGTCCAATTAGCTGCACCAGATCACCAGGAGGAGGATTTTCATTTGACTTGGACCTCTCAGTGCATTCTTTGCATGCAGAAAGATTTGAAGGCAGGGTCTCACTTGGGTTTTGGCTGAGGTCAAGATTTAGCTGAAAGGAGAGGTTTTTGTGACTGCCACAGTGCACACAAAGTGGTTGACAAAACAGTCTGAGCACAAGGTTCATTTAGAGGCTGTTCTCAATTGTATTCCACGATCTTCCCCAGTAGTTTTCTCAGTCATCATGGATTTGTAGAAAGACTTTTAAGCCAACATTGACGAGATAATTGACTTTGATATAAACTTACAGTATTGCTTTTCTCTTGTTCTTTCTCCCTTTATTTGAAGAGACAAATGAGCCAAATCCCTCCGCTGATGTAATTAAAACACAGCTATGCTAACAACTCTGTGAAGCTGCCCTTGAGCACAGCGTGACTCTGAGCCAAAAGCTAACATGCAGATGTTCGAGAGATATAACCACACACATCTTATAACCATTCCACATCTTAGTTTAGCATGCCGAATTTTCAATTACTGTTGTTTTTTGTCCAAATTCTTCACTGTGTGGAAGAGACAAGCAGAGACAAAGAGGAGGACATTCACACTCATTGAACAGCTGGTTCACGTTTGAGGAATTATTCTTTGTGTTGCTGTTGTGTTGCTGTTTCAGTTCTTTAGCAGGTTCACCCCATGCAGGAATTGCTTACAGTTTACTGACAGCTTGTTTGTGCTGAAACTCATTGAGCTTTTTCAAATCATTTGCAATGCAAATAGTCACTGCTTCACTTACTGTCCGGTTGACACAGACAGAAAAAGCCTCATTTGGACCACAGAATTTCCTTTCATTCACCTACAACCTTGACTACTTCAATCAAATCCTCATGGGTTAACCTATTCCTCATTTGTCATTGGCTGTCTTGCAGTCATTATTTTCACCTTTGTGAAGTCCCGACCAGCAAACTGTTTTCCCAGCATGCGCCAGAGAGACAAACAAAAGCAGTCAGCAGCATGGAAGTACTGACCTCATACCGGTCTGCACACAGACTTCCTGTTCATGTCGTTATTAACCTGTGACTTACATCTCAAGGCCAAGTTGCCCCAACAAAGTGAAAAGCACAGACAAGCATGGAATTAGCTCTTATTACTCCCTGTTTCCTGTTCCTCTGTCAATTTTCTTTCATTTTGGGATTGGCAGCTCAGAGTAACGCTGGTGGGTGAACTGTTAAGGACAGCATGAGGACGTAAGGTTTGTGTTTCGTGTATGCCCTGATTTACAAGTTTAAGACATTCACGTTAATCCATGGGCATCCCTGTTAAATCTAGAAGCATGCCCTCTCAAATAGGCCTAACTTTTTCCTAATGTTGCAGCAGCTATGAAATGTTTTCCATGGGACTGACTGAAATTTGATTAATCCGGCCATCATAAATATAATTTGTTGTCTGGGAATGGATTTCTTAATTGTGCTCCAAAACCAACAAAACACTGACATAAAGTGAATTGGACACTGGGGAAAAAAAAATAAATCAGCTTTCTGTGGGCGCTGTTTTTATTTCTTTTCCTGGCACCTCGCTCTGACATGATTATTCAAAAGTGACAGGAATACGGTCAGATCATATACATTGTGCATTTTATCCTCGATCAACTCACTAGGATTTCTATTAGCGATTCTCTTAAAGCTTCTAGTATTGGAGAATCTGTAAATACTTTAATTAAAGAAGTAAAAACAAAAAAATTCAATGAAGTTTAGGAATCACACCTCTACTGATTTTAGCTTTTGAGCTTACATATAAGATTAAACAGCATGTAATGGTCTGACCTCTCAGAGAGGAAAATACTGTAGCTGTAGGCTCATATGAAAACATGGCAAAAAAATAAATTCAGGTCATACAAATGACACATTCATGGACAAATGTTAACATCAGCATGCTAACATGCTCACAGTTACAGTACTAACATGCTGATGTTTTTCAGGTAACATTTGTTAATTAGAACTAAACACAAAGCACAGCAGAGGCTGATGGGAATGTCAGTGGTTTTGCAAACGTTTGACCTGATGATGGCTCTAGAGGAAAAATTAAGGGATCAACAGAGTTATTAAACCTAATCCTGAGGGGGGCAGGAATGTCTATATAAAACTTTACAGCAGTCCAACCAGTACATGTTGAGATGTTTCAATCTGGACCAAAACTAAAATTTATCTGCTTAATTTTCACAGCAATGATGTTCATGCCTTTGACACAAACTATTTCTAGAGTTTGTAGAATTTATCTTTAAAGCTTCAGAGTAACATTGCTGGCTCTGTGTGAATTTCTTTAAGAAAGAAAGACAAAGAAGAAAATCTGACAGTGTAGCCTGGCTCCTGTTTTGTCACCGCAGAGCAGAACCACAGCTGTCGATTCTGGCCGTCAATCCGACCCATCTGTTAGAACATCTCATAAAGTCACCTACAGGCTCAGAAAAATGCAGACCTTCCCCCTCCGCCAGCGCACCTACTGGGTATTTGGTAGGAAAAGGACTCGGAGCAGAGCAGCGAGGAGGGGAACAGGATCAGCTGTGAAAAATGTTAAAGCTTGTCAATTAAATGTTTGGCCTGGTAGACTGTGGTTAAGACTCGGGTGCAGGCATTTCATTATCCCTCACTGAAAAAGTGTGAGAATTCAGACTGGAGCCAGTGACCTATTTCACAAGCGCGGCCATTACGGTCTTCAAATCAGTCGGGTTCTGTTAAATGTGGCCCATGACTTGGGAAATGTGTCTCTAAAGAAAAATGAAAATGAGGGTATTTCTTTGTATTGCATGTCAGTATGGTCTCAGTTTCTTCTGGGGCCTCATTTCTGCTCTTGACAAATCAGTATAATCTTTCTTTTCTTACTTGAGCCTTCGAACCTTTTGATTGTGTTTATCAGCTTTTATGTGAACTGCGAACATGAGCATCGTTAGTTTTATTGATAAATGCCTCCTAGAAGTGACTCATTCGCTTCTGTGTGAAATCAAAGACTCTTGTTTTTCAGTGGCCGCTGTGTCACTGTAACGACTGTGCAGCAGCAATATGTAAAGGAGTTTGGAAGTTTGGAAATCTTCACACAGACATCATGCTAAAACTGTCAGTTATGAATGTCAGTTAGTCAGCACAAAGAGTCTTTATCCTTTTGATATGTTACCTCTGCTTGCTAAAACGCTAAAGTCAATGGCTATTCTCAAACTGAAAGAGAGCCAGAGGTAGATCTGAGAACCTCTGGGTCTCTGAGTCCTTATCCATCATGCAGGCCCTTGACTATGATTATCCCTAAAGCCTTGCGGTGAGATAATTAACTCTCACTGGATTTCCTGCTTCGCCTGCAGGAAACTAACACAAGATTTTTGAAATGTTCATACATTACAGCTTTTATGGAGGGATTTCCCTTTGTCATGTCTGTTTGGTGGCTTGTGGAAATTTAACAACTTTAAACCTTCCCACAAAGCATTTCCAGTTAAGGTTGAAAAAAAAGAATATATCTATAAAGTCTCCCAGATTTGATTGTAAATGGCTAACAGAGCTCTGTCTTATGTG
Source organism: Scatophagus argus (assembly GCF_020382885.2). NCBI lineage: Eukaryota > Metazoa > Chordata > Actinopteri > Scatophagidae > Scatophagus > Scatophagus argus. The sequence goes on along the minus strand of NC_058516.1, from coordinate 4,389,651 downwards.
CTGAATCTGTTTTTTGTCCTTTCTCGGGTGCACTTTTTAGAGTTTTGGCTCACAAAGCCTGAACCCGCATCTGTCTTCACCAGATGCGGGTTTGGACTAAATGACGCCATTACATGAAACAATGCAAAACTAAATACCAGTTACAGCTGCAGGGAAAGCTAATGATTGTAATGTGATGAGGCAGAACTTTGTATACGTTCCCAATTACAACATACATACGCTGGGCAGAGTAGAGGTTCTACATCAATCAACACTGTCTGCAGTACTTCCCCACAGTGAAACAAGCAAACCAACTGATTTCTGCTGGAAGCAGTTACTTAATGCGGTGACGAGCTGTTTGCTCTCTCACACCACTTCTGAATTTTTCTGTCTGGCTGTTAATCCGGTCGTCTCAGAGCCTGCTTTGAGTCGGGGCTGCAACTCGAATGTTCCTCTCCATCTTTGGTGGATGGTTTGAGAGTTTGGCAGAGGGACAGCGAGCGCACAGCAGCCGAACACAAAAAAGGTTCTGGAGAGGACAGACTGTCTTCATCCCTTCATTAAAGCCAGCAGGCTGTGTGAAAAGCACATGGCCTGGCAAAGAGTTTTTCAAAGAAAATCATTTAGCCCTCTCCCTTTTCCCTTTGAGCTCTTGACTGTGTCTTACTGTAACTGGCACGAGTGAGTGACAGATAGCAGTGGAGTGAAATCATGAGTCGGCTTAATTGGCTGAAACATCTGCAGCCATGCCGGCGGCTTTGTGAGCCTGTACTGAGGCACAGTAGTACTTTGAGCTTAATGCTAATGTAAATACTGTATGTAATGTAAACTCCGAAAGGAAACCTGTGCCTTTTACTTTGAAAATGCGCTGTTTACCCTCATGCATGCTTCACAGGCAGTTTTGACAACAGTCTTTTTGACTTGTCATTGCAGTCGCTTTAACAATGGCTCACTTCTCCTCAGGTGTCACTGCAGACAGTTTGACACTGAGGCTTTGACTGCTGTGACATATCAAAATATTTTCATGAAAAAGGCCTGCTGAGCAAGAAATACAGAAGTCTGTCATTCGCTGATGAGGTTTTAGCATTTACTATGTGCCTTAAGAGCGTCTTCAGAGATGTTATATTTCCCAGAACATCAAATCACAAGAAATCTGTTTTTGATGAACAGTAATGTGCTGTAGGCTTGATCAAAATCCAAAACTAAACACATCAAAAGGCGGATTTCAGAGTTCATTTATTCCAAACTACGCTGTTGCACCTAGAGAAGAGTATGTTTTAATCTAAGAACTGAAGTCACTGTTTGCGCACAAAATCCAGTGAAAAATAGTTCCAGTTGGAGCCATAGGATACGCTTGTTGAGAAAATAAAGAACCCTCACAAACAACAAACCTGTGTTTTAAAAAATGCAAATTGCTCAGGAGGTCAAATATTATTGTTAGAATCTCACAGGGAGTAAACCTTTCACTGTAGCACGCCACGCCGAACAGCTTGTGACAACATAATACATCAGAAAGGTCGTGCCACTCAGGCCTGCACAGGCAACAGAATACTGTTCATACACTTTGTCACTGTGTGTTTTCCCTTCGCTGAAGTCAGGCCAATTACAGAGCAAAACCAAAAGCGCACCGGTTCCACATGATATCCCAGGAAAAGGATCATTAGCCGCTAACCACCTTTACCAGCACTTCCTGAGGTCATTAAGTCGGCAGTGAAGGCAGAGAAAGCGGGGCTGTACGAGGGCAAATCACCTCCAGTCTGTGCGGTAAAGGCCCCCTTTGCCTTGTCTGTCACTCTGCTGGACGTATGTCAGCGTGTCGGATGTGTTTGGGTCTCTGGGTGTTTTCCCAAGCATGATGCAATCGTCTCCATGCAGCAGACCTGGAATAACTAATTATTCTACACCGATTTGCTTGCTGGCTGTAGGATTAGCTTTGGTTCAGGGAGTGCGGTGGTTTTTTACATTCTGTTACACTATTAGATATGATCAGTTTGCAAAATGTTTCCAGAAGTGCTGTTAACTTTTACTGGCACATTCAATTTCCCCCAGATTTGCTTTCTCACAATGGCATTATTGATTTCCTAGATTTCCCATAATGCCACCCATAATGCCACCTATTCTGTTAACACAGAGCCTGTGTGTTGTACCTGTAATTACATTAATAATGTTGGGAAAATGTGTCACTTTCAGCAATACTTCTGTACAAAACATTTAAAATCACATAATTTCACCCATTTGTAAATAATGTGTTTTTATATTAGGATAAGGATGACAATATACTGGAGTTAATCACCTTTAATTAATCACAGGACTGTTTGCAAAATGCTGGTGATTTCTGACAGATTTAAGACTAAATGTCTAATTTTGTCAGAGTCTTCAAATCAGTTTGGACTTAATGGATTTTTTTGTAACTGTTTGTAATAAAACAGGACATTCGTCGTCTCTAATAAAATCCATACTGAGGATTAAACTCTCTGACTGCTATCTTTTCCACAGCATATGCACCAAATTATAGCACCCCCCCCCCACACACACTCTTTCTTCCTCATATCTGTCAACTATTTTGTCATCTGACCCTGAGCGCACACTTCATCGGCCTTGGGCATGAAGGTAATCTCTGTCTGTCAAGATTTCTGCATGTATACAGGAGAATACCACAGCTTTAGGGGAGCCTACCTCTCAAATGTTTTATTTATTTGGCTGCAAGTCGGAGCCAAATGCTTTGGCTTGCATTTCATTTTTCTGCTGCCCTTGGAACGGAGGCCAGATATGTGTGGACTGGAAACCCCCGGTGTTTGATGGTGGGAAGTAAATTAATCAGTTTTAGCTGGATCCCTTAAAAAATAAGCTTACTCACAGTTTGAAGAGCTGCTGACTCATCGGCTGGTCATCCAGTCCGCAGTCTGGACTGGATGATAAAAGTTTGAGCCTGTCCTTACAGCTTTAAGTGAAGCTTGTTAAAACCTTTTGGCCCTGGTGTGCACATTTGTTTTTACTCTGTGTCAGTTTTGGGTCATTTTTGCATGCAGTTTTTCAGATGGACTAGCTGGGGGCCCGTGTTGACTTCTTTATGCTGTTTAAGCAGGACCAGAAAGGTGTCTTGAGACACACGTGTGACTCCAACCACACCCACCCAGCCGCCCACACTGTCCACTGTCATTTAGCAGACTGAAGGTTTGTTCAGCACTGCTAACAATGTTAGTGTTCAAGCTTTTAAAGCTGGCTACACTATTTGTTTTTTTTTCAATCAGTCATGATTCCAGCATGCAGAGTTATGGTACAGTATGTAATGGTTTTGATTAATATGTTAAGCATACTAGTCCTGTGAATTTAACAGCAAAAGACCATAAAATATTAAGGGTTTCAGTACAAAGATATGATTCTTTCAGGATTATGCCAGATTTTCCTCTGCATTGCAGTTCTAAAAGGATCCAGACGTCTTGAAACACAGCATAAACAGAAGTTTAATAGCACTTCCTTTGGGAGTATTAGCAGAACATTTCGGTGTGGATTCAGAATTTAGCCTGCAACAAGAAGTCATGTCCAGGGGATCGAACAAATGTTTGCTTTGAACACGATGTAAGCGTTGAACTGTGCATTCCCACACTCAAATGAACTTAATGGGGCAAAAAATAAGACAGATTAATAACATATTTGTCTCACAGAGACTTTGCCTCATTTAACGTACATTCTGGGTTCGGGTGTGTGTTTTCAAAGTGAAAAACGTCAATGTTAGCTGTGCTGGCCTTGTTTGTACCTCACCAGTGCACAATGAGGATTTGGGGCTTTATTAGAATCCCCACTAGCTCACACAGGACATCAGCTCCTCCACAAAAAACACAAACACTAACTCTTTAGCCTAATTTAGCAACATGAATTTATCAGTAAATTAATTCTTGTAATTACTTTTTGAAGCCTGTCAGTGACAAGAAAAGTGTATGCACATTTCCTTTTATTTTTTTTAATGTGAACAAGCTCCTGTTCAGTTCTCTAGAGTCTAGGCTGGCAATCTGAAAAAATCTGAAATATAATCACCTGAAAAAGTAGACAATGAGCCAAATCTTGTCCTTTTTCTCTCCATCCAGAGCTGTCCAGACTAATTAAGGGATCATTTTCACACAAAATGATGGATTCCTTTTCTTCCACCGTTTCTGTAGGTCACGCTGGAGTTGGTGGGTGAGAATTTACAGCCACCTCTTCCACGGGTAATTTGCAGCGGACATCACAGGCTTTGAAGTACGAAGAACACCAAACCACAGGTATTTTGGCCTTGTGTTGTGAAAGTATCATTAGAGAGTCTTGTCATGTGTTTTCAGGAACATTTGTCAAGTGCAGAAGCGTGATGTTGAGCAGAAATATTCTGTTGTGCATGTGACTAAAGCAAAAAAAGCCAAATTCCTTCCCGCTTGTGTGTTAGACGAAGCCACAAAGCCCTGTTTTATTTCTGCACTTGGCAAAATATTTGCATTAATATCTTTAAAACAGGCTCACTTTTATGCCTCACAAACCAGACCAGGGTGCTCTGGTCCCAGATTCTGTCTGTTACAGGTTTGAGAGCACAAACTCAGGCGTGATACCGAGACTTTCACACACAAACACCAACCCTAACTCCATCCAAAGCTTCTCAGGCACCGTTAAGACTAATAGGCAGCAGCCATAACGCCAAAGCCACTGTGCTCATTACACGACATAAAACACATATCTAGGCAGCGAGGTAGGAGTTTATGTCCGTGTGTTTGTTTGCACCCAGAAACAGCAAAACTGAGCTGGAGCCAAAGCTGAAGCAGACAGTGCAAAGAAATTCCCAGCATTCCTCTGAGGAGCAGAGTAACTGACCCTGGACTTCTTTTGCCACACAGGCTGAGACACTGATGCTTCAGTGTGCATTTGTGTTGTTATGGCCTTCAGTGAAGAAGCTTGTCAGTCACAAGCACAGGGACAAGTCTGAATTAGCTTTGGACTGCTTTCATTTTTCTTAAAGTTAAAGCTGAAGCTAAATCTTTCCTGTTGATACTTCGAGGCCAGCCCGGGGGACTGTATTTATGTCTGAAGTTAGTGGCTCATTTTAGTAAAACTAGTTTTATTTGTCTTCTGCGGATCTGTCAAATAGCTATAATTTTTTATAGTCTCATTTAACATCATTCCTCGAATGTGAATCCTACGTAACGGTAACTTCTTGTCTGGTTTACATTTGCTGTTCTACATATGAAACTACATTCCTTGTAAAACAGCGGTTGTTGTTGTTATTATAATGTTTTCCCCTCCTTATTCACCTGTGCTGTCTGGTGTAAGTCCTTCCCACATTCCCTCTAGAGATGTTTTCAGAAACTGTCTTCTAAAGCTTTTCGAAGGTGACATTTAGGATATTAAATTCCTGCTGGACACGATTGGCTCTTAAATACAAAGGCATACACATATCCCAAAAGGTTACGCTAATTTCATACTGCTCTTTATTATGCTGAGAAATGACTTCCTGAAATGGAAACAGCCTTCAGGTCTCACAACTCAGTGCTGCAGTGTCGATGTGTTCATCTCAACCTGCTTCACGTGGTGTTGATGTCGAGGGGGTTCTGGCAGTGCCATTTCAAAGACCAGGAATAAAGATGAGACTGTGAGAGCAAGACGGAGTCAAAACAGAGAGAGAGAATGATAACAAGAACGAGGCCAGACCAGGAAAAGAAAGGCAGAGGACTACTGTTGGTCTTCGCAGTGGGTCTGCGCCTCCTCAGCAGCTCGACTGTGGATCCTGTTTGTCCAGGTTCGACGGCCTGAGAGCGCTCTCTCTTCATCTGCCAGGAGGACAAGTTTTTACTGGCTCGATCTAGTCACGTGTGGACATTACACACACACACTGTGTTGACTGAGAAAGAAGTCGCTGCCTGAGAATTCAGGATGGAGGTCGGCCCAAGTTTACAGATGCTAAATCCAGAGAGTCACAAGTTTGTTTCACAAGTTCCTGTCCTAAAATTATGTCTGGTAGGCCATGAATGTAGTCCAAAACCGCACTTTAACTCAAAAACAATGGGATTATAGTTGTCCACAGTGGCTGTCTGTGTTCATAATCATAAACCTGTTCTCTATTGAAAGAGTTTCTTTATTTCTTGAACATTTCCTTTTCTTTCCTTTCTTTTGTGCCTCAATCAGACTGTCAAAGACGTTGACATTTATGGGCAGGAATTCCTAGACAGAGGAAGCACATCTCTGGTCTCTTTAAAAATCTTAATGTTTACTTATCAACGTAGTGTTGAAGCTAGAAATCACTATTTATCTGAGCTCATCGCAACAAATAGTTGTAATCCCAGAATCCTATTTAAAACAGTCGATTCTGTGTTGAGTCCCGCTGCCAGTGAGTCTGTTGAACCCTGTCTGAACCATTTTACAACAAAAATCAATGATATTTGCAAACAATTCCAGGAAGGAAGAGTGTATTTCATAATGCTGTGCCCATTCATATCTTGCCATTTCATAATCATTTTTGTAAATGTTATGATTTGCAGGCTGGCTTCACAAGCCTGAGAAAGACAATTGAGAAAGCCTGCCTTATGGGTGAGTCTGAGTAAAAAGGCACAATTCAGAATAGTGTGATGTTGAGTATTTGTAGTGCATTCTTATCTGACTTCACAATTAATTAATTTGTCAGTTTTTGCATGGTAGTAATGCAAACAAACATATTTCAATTAAATTCAGAGATTCAGAGATGACAGATTGTGTAAATTACAGGCTTTTATGTTTGATTTGACAACATTGTTATATGATATAAATCATCAGTTGTAAAACAGCACAGTCCAGTGTTTTAGCAAAGCTTGAAAGAAAAGTGGGACGTAAAAGCTGTCACAGGATAGAGATTAATAGTTTTGAAATGACAGTAAATCCATCCATCCATCCCCCTATTTTTATATATAGTCACATTTGTAGGTTTATGACAGTCAGATGAAGTACAGAGATGAGATGTAGTGAAATTGAGAGCTTGTCAAAAGTGTTTAAGTCATAAATTATGAAAGCACTTCTGTAAAATATCAAAGATATCACTGTAATATCAAATACCATTTTAACATTTTAAATCTTATGCGTAGTAATGTTTTGCTACAGAGTGTGTGTGATGTCACCAACAAGAACGCCAGAAACTCATTCCAGGCTGAATACACAGTAAGTCAACCCAGACACACACACACATGTATACACTGCCCTCACTCGGTGGAGGTGGGGAGTGGTGGTGTTTAGACCGTCAAGGAAGGAGAAATTTTCAGAAGAGACCCGGACCAGATCCAGCGAGCGGGCAACAGAACCAGACACAGCAGCCCCCCAGTGAACACAGGCAGAGCCACTGCCAGGATCCAGGTGAAGGTGCTGTCCTTTATTCTGTCACTATTGCTGCCCAGCAACAGATGAATAAAACTGAGTGAAAAAAAATCCTCCTTTTAGGTGAAAAAAGAACTTTTAACTAACCAAGTGATTTGCTATGAGCCATAGCTGCGTGTGTTAGTGTGTGTCATAGATGTTGTGTTATGGATTATCCCTGCAGTAATGCAGAGGTAAACAATTTTGTTTGTGGAGTATGGCAACAACATGGACTCCATTTCATATTGTTAGCAAAATAAAATTTGATAAAATTTAATTCCACGTACACTTAATTCAGTGTTGGTTGTTTTAGACTGGAGGAGGGTTAACTCTTTTTGTCTAAATCTGAAAAGTGAAAAAAAGATTTTTTTTACAAAAAGGCCTGTCCTGAGACTCTTGACAGCACTGGGCAGTGTGTGAAATTCTGATATTAGACTAGACACTAATAATAACTAGTAGTGGTTGTGATTTGTGATTACGATAACATTGTAACATGCAAATGTGGAAATGAAAGTCTGTCTCATATGTTTCATATTTGGGCAACACATTTGGCCCTCCCATGACGCACTGAGCTCTTTCTTCCTCTCCCTCTTCTTCTGCACACATTTATGTCCCATTAATGCATATCACTAATCCAACTTCTTCCCTGGAGTCTTTGTGCTTCATTATCATTATCACTATCTACAATTCCAATATTTCTGTATTATTACTGCTGCTATGCGTCTCTGCTTGTGTGCTCCTTCTCTCACGCCCCACCTCCCTCTCCGTCTCTATCTGTCTATCTGTTGGGTTCTCTGTATTACAACTTAATTAAAGAGTTTGGTCTAGACCTGCTCTAATTGGAAAGTGTCATGGGATACCTTCTGTTATGAATTGGCGCTATATAAATAAATTAAATTGAATTGAACATAATGAAATGGAAACTTCTTGTCGTGACTTTCAAAATAATGTCAGAACTACACGAAAATTCTCCGCATTATTGTGAAAACTGTAATTATATCCAGTTAAAGTAAAAGAGTGTATAACAATATCAAATTACAGGATATATTTTCATTGTATATGTTCAAACAAATAATAACAAGCCACGCAATAAACAATATTTGTAGTTTAAGTTTTTATTTTGAAGGTGGCACGGGTGGCTTCTGGTCTTATTTGGGTGATTTGACGCAATTTAGTGACGCAATTTAGTGACGCAGGAAGCAAGCAAATGGTATTCGCTCACAGCAGGTTGGCCCCGCCTCTCGGAACACTAGCGTCACTATAGCAACGGCAGTGTTTGAAAGTGGGTCCTTGGCATCAACGAGAGAAAGTGTCCAAACAAAATGCTCTGCAAATAGGTGAAATATGGCCGTTTTATCTGAGCAATTAAAGGCAACACCATTGTCTAAACCATAAGTAAGTAAGTTTGGAACATCTATGATTGGAAAGGTTTTAAATGAGGAGATGCTAAGACTAAAATATAAAGTTAACGCTAGTAAAATTTAAGCTAGCAGCTCGTGTTCGAATTATTTGCTAATATTAGCCTACTTGCTAACGTTTGTTGAGCGTCTAGTAATTAGTGTTCCCCAGAAGTGAATATGTAGTCACTTTCTAATGTAAACAGCTGTCTACGTCTTTTTATGAAATCATTTCAAAAGGTGACGCTGAAATCGGATGGTTTCACCAAAATATGTGACTGAACACAAACATAGTACTCATTCTTTTTTAGACTAGTTGATATGCAAACAGCAGACATATTGCAACCGTGGAGGGAATGTGATACTCCTACTCTATACAGCATCTTCATTATTGCAGTATGACAGTACATTTATAAAAACCTTTAACTATCCCAGTGAAGTCACTGAATTAACCCTACACATGAAAACAGTCTGCTGCACCTCCATGTTTTTCCTTTTGTGCTCAGATTATAAATTCACAGACTTACCAGCCTAATATTTCCCAACATGCCTCTCTCTCCTTCACTGTCCTCCTGCAGCTTTCTGTCTTTTCTCTCATAGCTGACCTTTTGCCAGGATGGAGGTGGCCCTCTCCGGCCCGCAGATTCCCTCCGAGCCTCTGCGGAGGGGAACTCCTCTGCCTCTGGGCCAGCTGGTAGAGGAGACGAGGAACAGAGCCAACATTCCCAATCATCTACTGCAATCAAGTATGTATTAAGCATGACCTCTGAAACCCTTTGAGCGTTAATATCATTTTCATACTGCCAACAGCAACAGACAATGTGTACACTGTAGCAACCAGTTTATGTAGTGAAGGCAGAAGAGCCCATTGCCTTAGTTGTGTTACAATGATGAGAAGAGTGGGGTTTACATTGCTATTTATTTTCGGTTGTTTGAATCATATGAGTGGAAAACCTCTTTATTGAAAAGCCTGCATGCAAACAGTTCTCTGTTATGCAAAAAGTTTATGCAATTTCAGTAATTGTTATTTTTTTCCCCTTCTAGAAATCTATGCCAAACTGAAAAGTAACAGCCTGATCCAAGCAGAGCCACCAGTGCTTCACTTCAGTGGGTTTGAGCTGGAGAAGGATTACATAAAGATCCTGGTGAGGAAGCCAAAGCTTCTGAATTCTTGGACTGTTTATTTTCCACAGTCCCGTTAACAGGATGCAATGAACAATGATAATGTATTGATTGTTGGGTTTTTGTTAAAAATTAAATTTTTATACAAGTAAGTGAAAGGTAAGTAAATAAGAACAACAAAAAACAGACAATGGGTGCAGAGACAAGGGGCGCAGCCTCCACAGTTTGACAGGCCTGCCCCAACATTGCTCTTTGTAGACAAACTTAACTATTGTACATTTTTATTTTTGGAATAAGCTTACATTAGCTTACCTTAAGCACAGAGGTGAAATTTCTAATCCAGTGTTTCTCGAAGAAGGAATTTCCTTGTGTAGTAAAGGTGAGCCAGTAAACTTTAGGCAGCCACCAAAAGCAGATCAATTTAATAAAAACATGGCAGTAAAGTGTTAAAATAGCCAAAATAAAATCCTATCCCTAAACAATTTCCTCTCATTTGGTTTTCATCAAGGATAAATCTGATTTCATTAAACAGCCATTGATGGAGTAGACTGGATATAAGAGCATGGAAATGGTTTTCTCAAGTGTGCATGCTTGGATGGAAATGAATTATTCTTTCCTCTCCTCTTCCTCTCCCTCAGAAACTAATCAACATCTCATCTGAAGTCATGAATATTCACATCATTCCCACCCAAACGAAGCACTTCCAAACATCTTATGACAAAAAGGTATGTTTTTGTTTTCCATGACAAATTGCTGATCTGAATATAATATTATGACTCCACTTGTCCGTTAGTGCAATCAGTGTGGTTTCTGAAGATCCAACCGTGTGTTTTCTCTGAAGTACCGACTCATTCCGGGCCTCGCCTACACGCTGAAGGTCAGATTCCGTCCTGACGAGTGGCGTTACTTCTACGACTGCATTCGGGTTCACTGCAAGGTTAGGATGCAACAGCCGCGTTCACTCTACTTCTGTTTGACTTGGAGTCATCTGCGATGTTATCCATCAATGGAAAGACCCAGCTAATGCTAGCTCAAGTAACATGCAGTCATACAGTCTGACAAACAGTTGGACGACAAAGAGAGACCATTTCTAGCTGCTTTAATGTATCCCTTTTGATGATACATTCCTATTTTTACCTCTCTATTTTTTCTCTTTCACCCTCTCCATATGTTCTCCCTTGTGTTTTCTCTCTGCCTTGTTCCTTCATCCTAACTCCACTCTCAGGGGGAAGAGAATCTGCTCGTTCCAGTTCATGCTTACCCTGTCATCGATGACTTGCACATCCCTTCTCGCATCGACCTATCGGCTGTAGCACTCGGACAAAGGTACAGCACACGCGTGCGTTGGGATCCTCAGCGGACTGTGTTTTGACTTCCTGTCTGCATGTTTCTTTGTATTCTTCCATACAACCAAACATGCTTATTTTCACCTACTGGTATCAAATCCTAAACATAAATCATCTCATCTGTCTCTCCATCTGTCGCTAGTGTTCGCCATGTTATTCCTCTGAGGTGCAGCTGCCCCACTGACTTTGAGTTTGAGGTGAACGTTATTCAGCCCCACGAGGCCTTCTCCATTCATCCCCTCACAGGTAACCCTGAATTAAATCTGCAGAAAATTGTCTTCAATTAAAACTTGTTAAATTACTTAATTTCAGATGGGTTTATTTTTACACTTTTACTAATACCACTGCATGACAGAAACCCGATGTTTCGCCAATTTATTTATTACAGTACTTGTAGCTAACTGCGAGCATTGTCGTAGAGCACCGGATAAACAGTCATGCATTCAATTGCTTTTAACTATTTTAACTGTTTATCCATAGTTAACAGTTTCTGTTGTTTGTCCCGCACATTTATCCCATTAACTGGAGCATGTTCTGCTTGCTTTGCTGACTGCTCTTCACACAGTCTCATTGGCAGCACATTGCTGACGGTATCTTTAGTCAGTTGAAGCCGTGTATTACTGCATCCATCCCTCTTGCTCTTCCAGGTGTGATACCAGCCAGTGGTGAAGTGAACATCGTTGTGACCTTTAGTCCTTTCCAGTATGAGACTTCTCAGGTCACCATCCAGTTGATCATCTCGCAGTTCAACACCAAACCCTACCTCTGCACCATCACTGGGAGCTGCTTACCTCACCTGGCCCTCAAGTAAGCAGAGCAGTTAATTGTTTAGTTGAAAACTCCGTTCAACACTAAAAGCTGCCAAAAAGATAATGTGATTTTATTGACACATTCACTTACTTTTAAAACTTTAATGCCAACAATGTATAAAATGTGTAATGGTTTTTGGGACTTATGTCTAGATTCACCATGGGCATTAAAGGTGCACAGGTGAGACAGGTACCATTATCTCCGCTTTCACTATGTTGCCAGGAGCCAGCAGTAATTATGTCTTGGAGGGGGGTGGTGTTATGTTTTCTACTGTACTGTAACACACCTCGTTCTTTTGCGCTCGCTATATGTTCAGCTGTACAATGAGACAAGTGTATTTGGCAGTACATCACAAGCCAAAGCTCCACCACATGTTAATGTTACATAATAATGTTAAAATATTTCAGGTTGGGCCTTTAATAAAGTTCTGCCTTAGTTTGTCTTCATGAGAGGACTTATTGCTTTCTAATAAAGATAACTCTTCTCTGGTTTTGTGCTTAAACTAACTACCAGACTTAGTAGTTTATGTGAGGACAAAAAAAAGAAGACGGCCTTGTGTGATGGTTCTGTTCTCATGAGAAAGAGGTCGCCATCCATCACACAGCAGTAGCTTCAGCCACTGCACTGTCTCGGCGTTATCTCGGCCCAAAGTTGACAATTCATGAATTCATAGCTTGGTAGTATCAAGATGGATGTGCCTTAAAATAAACAGATTGTAGTATCTTGAAGGACTCTGTGTTTTTTCCACCAAGCTAATTACTCTAACTCTACTCTAATCTAATATTGCAATAAATCCATAAATTCACCTTGTAAATCTTGGTGACATCTTTTAATGTGACACCCTTATTGACGCAGTGTCAGTGAAGTGTTGAGTCCACTTTGTGGTCATCAATGCCCCCGGTGAGCCATGCTGTTTCTCTAAGAGATAAAATAAGATAAGAACTTTATTGACCCTGCAGGAAATTATTGAAATTGTTCTACCAGTATTGACTGGGCAATCTCAAATGTCAAAATTCTGTCATGAGTAAAACAATGTTATATGTTTATTTTTCTGCATGATAGTGAACTGGGAAGAAAGTGGGGTCATGTCGTCACTGCAGTGCCTGCAGAAAACAAAAGACCTTCACCTGCCACCCAAGTGCCATCTCGAAATAAAGCCAAACACAGGACGACCAAGGAGGCTGACAAATCGAAGGTAGTGTTAGATTTTTCTCTCATTTACTAATATGTAAAGTTAAAAGTTTGGTCATGATTTTCTCTCTTCGGAAAGTGTCATGAGAGAACTTTTGTTGCGATTTGGCGCTATTTCAGCTGAACTGAAAAGCAGTGAAATAATAGTTGGTGGGTGGTTTACGAAGAGGGTTACTGAATTCATTAGGAGAAGCTCTCACTCCTTCATGGCAAATGGAAACATCTTTATATGAATACATCTTTATATCAACAAGATATTAGTCTGTTTCAGTGTTGTTGTTAAAGGAGACAAAGGAGGAAAGAACACGATTTTCTTTGCACAGCCCCCTCCCACTCTTTTATGAAAGATGGTTCATTTCGGAATATTTTTAATTTAGTTTCCACCCTTTTTTTTTTTTTTTTTTTTTTTGCTTGTTTCTTTTATTTAAGGAAGACATCTCTTGTCAACGTTACAACCGTTCTTTAGTGCTTTCTTTTGTAATGCTGATGAATTTGTGCAGTGGTATGTGTTATCATTCATTCCTTGCCGTTATTCACCTGTCCTCCAGACGTTGAGAGATCAGGCTAGTTTTCAGCCTGGACCGAAGCCTCTAGCGGATGCCTGTACCACTGCAGGGGTGGCAAAGATACTGATCCAAGGCAGCGATAAAATCAGCTCCAAAGACCTGAGGGAAGGTAGATACAACACAACAGTTGAGGAGTTTTTATGGCATACATGCCACTACCTCAGAGCCTGTTTTATAAATCAACCACATTGGGGTATTAGGCTCCTGTTACGTTCTCCTCTTGCACAGCATCTTTTGGAACTTGTTGCTATGAATTAAGTGCGTTTTGTTTAAGGTATGTTTCCTGTCATTTTCTGCCGGTGTCCCCTCCATGTCAGCCATGTCCTGTGGCAGTATGGTTGGTCTACAAAACAGGCGGATGAAGGAGGCACTCTTCACAAAAAAGGTTCAGCAAAATGTTAAGGAGGAGCAAGCCAACCAGGTCAGATGGTAAGTCAAGCTAAAATACCAAATTTCAATTCAAAAACCTATGAATGCTTGCATGGTTCCATTTGTATTTCTTGTACTTATTATTGTCAATTATATTTTCATTATCATCAAGATATACAATGATAAACACATCACAAAACATCACAAAAAAATCATTTTATTTCCTTGCACCGTGCATTCACAGTCAGCATACAAGCGTTTGTCTTATCAGATATCAGCCTGGGATACCTGGTCCACACATTCACACCATTTGGCCAATCAAATCATATATATAATAGTTGGTGTGAAGTTGGTGACTGAGAGATCACGTAGCACAATGGCTGAGGAAGTGAAAAGAGCTAATAATGTCACTTCAGTGTTTGTTTATCACAAGTCGCACTGTTGTCGCAATACTAAGCAATGTTACTGGAGAAAGCAGTTTTTCCACTCGTCATACAGGTGCAGTCCATACACTGGAACTTAAAATAGACATTTAAATAATGAAGCACATCACATTTGAGTAAAGTGCTTACAGGGACAAGAAATACTATGGTACACTACTATATATTGTACCATGTTTGAGTTTGGTTATGTAATGGTATATAGTCTTATATTTGTTATTGTGTATTTTATGCTTTTTTCATCAAAACGACAATTTAATTAAAACAAAAAATAAATTTCATTCAGGCAGGTTCACCTCGGTAAGGACCCCGTGTCCGAGCACACCAGGAGGCTGGTGGCGGAGGAGAGAGAGATTGCACTACATGAATACATGGTAAGACTTCTCACTCAGCGTGGGCACGGAGCGGAAGCGCACTCACCAGTATTCTTACTTTTGCAGAATTGTTTAATGTAGAGGAAGTCTGGTTTTCAAAGTCTGACACTCTACTGTGCTTCCTAATTTTGCTGTAGGTAAAAACGGGAGATGCAAGTCAAAAGGAAGACTTTGCTGCCGGAAAACCTACTCTTTCCTGGAGTCGAGTGCTTTGTGAAGCAGGAAAGGTGAACCTATACTGTTGGAGATGCCTCTAAAAAAAAAACAAAAAACTTGCTCTCAGCGGTCTGGGATTAAACCACATAGCTCTCCTGCAATGTCATTCCGTCTAGCATTCACTTTAACTACCATCGTATGTTTTGCCATTTAAATACTCCAATTTGAAAACTCCTCAAGTTTCAATTCACATTCCTTTCCGCACGCACTGAATGTAATGACGCCGGGTGAGTGAAAGGTAGCTATGAATGTCTCTATCATCTTCTAGGCCTGTGAAGGAACCCCTTTCTTCCAGTTTTACTCCAGTTTTCAGTGGGAACTGAGACGAAGAGCCCTGACACTGTTCCAGCAGGCAGCACGCAAGGTACACACATCCAAGTACTGTAAATTTGTACATAAATGCACACACGCATGACAATTTTCTTAGACATACAAATACATATTACGTATTAGTTTGTCCTCGTGTGACAATGTGAGAAACAGAACGGTCAAACATTACTATTACAACATCACTGCGAATACTGTTGTATTATGTACGTCCCTCGGCTCGGCCGGTCGCGATCGGAACGAGCGCAAACTCTTCGTCAGAAGCCTGACACGGGAGCGGAAGAGGCGGATGTGAATGACCGGTATGGAAGCAGTCACAGTCTGTACTCTTATCTCCCTTTCAGGTAGTGATCCGATGTCGCGTGAACCGGAGACTGACCCGTTTGAAGAGACTGTCAGATGGTCCACAGAAGCTAGAGGAGAGAAATGAAATTGCTTCTGGTGATTATGAGTTTTTTAAGAGCACACATGCATGCCATACATGCCTCACTGACCGTACAAATGAACTTTGTTCACGTTTTAATTGGCTCACTTTTGTCAGTTGTAGGGCAGATGACAGGTGATTTGAAGATCTCACCGGATAGACGCTTTCCGTTCGCTTTTCCCACTTTCTCTGCTGAAGTTCATCCTCTGGTGAGTGTGATACATACCTGACAAAAGTGTAAAAATCACAGTTACAGCACACAGCAAGTTGTTATTGTCTGATACATTCAGAAGTCTGTCAACAACCGCTTCTTTGCACACCAGTTTATCTTGTTTTGGGAAACAAAACTATCTAAGCGTGCTCGCTCTTGTCCCGCACATGGAACAACTTTTAATTTTTATTTTGTTTTCATTGGGTTTGTTCAGTGAATAAATAAATGACTAACAATAAAAGAAGAGGCTCCCTGCACTTTGATTAAATCTTTCAGTTTGGCCTCTGTGTTTAGCTGAATAAATAATAATGCCATTTGTCTCCTTGATATTTCTAGGCTCCTGGTAATCTGGTGACAGTAGCTGTGGATCCTATTGATGTGACTGTGACAACACGTATGCCTTTCTTCAAGCTTCAAGTAGGCACTGACTGCATCATGTGGTCATCTGAACATCATTCTTATAAGCGGTGGTGGAAGTAATAAAGTACACAGTTACTATATGGTGACGCACATGTATTTTAACCGAGTATCCATTTTATTCCACTATATACTTCTGTGTCTGTGCTTTTTACTGTTTGAAATTTTTCAGTTTATGTCACCAACTTGTTTATGAGATGTCAGCTGCTCCAATATAGAGACATTTCCCCTCTGAACTTCTTACGTGGTTTAATTAGAATGAGTGTGGTGATTAGAGAAATGCAAATCTGTAAAAGAAAACTTTGGGGGTTGACCCCCAGTTTGGGACCCAGTAAGCCAAATAAATGAACTGCACTGCCTAAAGTAGTTCAATGTTGTGTAACATAACAACATAACAACCTACTAATTTTATGCATAATCATATATCAGTCACAGGGGGCATTTTCTTACAGGAAAAGTGAAATGATCTGAATACTTTCTCCAGCACCGACTAGAAGACAGAATTAACATACAGTGTGACATAATGTGTATACAGTATGGATATATGTATAATGTGTATGAAAGTATGCTTATTTGATCACACTTTCCATCACTTCAACTCTGTGTCGGTCCATCTGAATGGAGGAAAAGAAGACAATATTGTTTTGTCTTAAGGAGACCGAGAAGAAGCCCTGTGGCTTAACACATCCAATAAGCTCGGTTCATACCAAACTGAAATAAGTGAGCCTTGTGGGCGCCTCATCTCTGTTGATGTGCATCATTTCTCCATCCGTTTCTCTGTTCTGATGCTATCGGAGCCTCATCATTTCTTGTGCGGTTTTGCGACCGTAGGTTCCTCAGCACTACAAGCTTATGGGCTACCAACCTGTGTCATCCTGGGAGGCGTTTAGGTCTTACATCCCCGCTTCTCTGGCCAGACCACTTCGCACCGGAGCTCTGGTAACAATGCAGAACCCGGATGAGAGCACGCACAAGTAGCCCACATTAGAGCCAACTACTCACATTCATAGCATACACCAGACATCCATTCTGCTTTACCCCATCATTTTAACATTTCTTTTACTGTGTTGTTCATCACTCTTTAGGATGACCTGGTTCCCGACGAAGACGGAGCCCAATCTGCCACAGGAGGGGAGCCCAAAGCACGGGACAAACTGCAGCAAGACAACGTAGCGGAGGCTGTCAGTCTCACCTTCCGAGCCCCTGACGCTCTGCTGAGACCCGTTCCAGCAAATCCACTCAGAATCTTTGTAAGGCCATTTTTCCTGCAGGAGAAATGACGCATGTCGGTATGAAAGCGTACTTGAGCTGCTTTTGTGTCCGTTTGTCTCATCATATGCTTTAGAACCCAGCTCCGGGCCTGCAGACGTACACACCGACCCCAAAATACCTGGAAAGCGACCTAGAGTTCTACCTCTGCCCTCTGCCCAGGTAACAACCTCAATGAGTCGGCCGTGGACTTGATTTTCCCCTGACCAAAGCCAGATACTGAGGAAGAAGGTGCTTCCTTATGCAGGTATACGATCCCTGAAGGCAGCGCGTGTGGCATGACAACACACACTCAGAAGAAGTTTCTGGACCGCACGGTAACTTCTTCTCAGAAATTTGCAGTCTGTGAGATTCTTTGGAAAGCTGTCAGTTATTACAGTTTTGTAATAACTGAGTGTGATGTTTATGCGCTGCGATTATCATTCTGTTGCCAACTTCTTTTTTTCCTCACCGACCGCAGGAGGTGATCACAGGACTCGTGACATGGAAGAATTTTGATGGGATTACCTCAAAATGTCTGTCCAAGCAGCCTTCTCTTGGCGGTGACTACGCTGTGCGCAGGTAGATCAGAACTAAACTCTATGACCGAGTGCAGCACCGAGCTGTGCTGCTTTCTGACAGTATTTCTCCTCTGATTCACTCAAGAAGACAGTAAGAGTGCCTTCATAATGACAACAGCAACCTAAGAGGTTCCCAAATTCCCATGATGCACCAGTGTGGGACCCAAAAGTGCAAGCACTTGTTTATTGTACTTGTTAAGAAAGTGAAAAGTGGCTTTTGTGTACTTACAATGTCAGTTATCTGTCCAGTCCATGGAAGGATTTGAACTAGTGCTGAGATTATTTTTCTCCTTCAGGTTTTAGAGATGGCCAAAAAATACATAATGACCACATTTCAATAGTTCTGTGTTTTGTTTTGTTTTTTTTTGTTTGTTTGTTTGTTTTTAAAATAAAACTAATTTGAACTAAGGCAGTTCGCTGCACTGATGTAGCTTTGACTATTATACTGTTTTACTATTCATCCACACACTCCACAGAAACGTATCCTCAGAAATTCCTTCTTTGCTGTAGAACTATTATATACCTTAAGTGTATACATTTGGTGCGTGCAGAATCCAAGCCATACGGAGGCAAAGGGCCCTGTGGCTGTCTTCACTTGCGCTGTGAAATAATGATTTATTGAGTTTTTAGCCCAATTGGCCAGTGAATAACTTAGCTGTTGTGTTTGATTTGCTGTTTGGTCTGTTAACGTTGTTATCACTGCAGTTAATCAGTGGTTTACAGCTAGTAGCAACTAAGGAACGACATTAAATGCAATCTAAATGACAGATTTAGACGTACGTGATGCGACCCAGTCCAGCTTATACGCCCCCTTTAATTGCACCGTTTGTCTTGGTACACAGTGTCGTCACTTGTCACTGTTTTAAATCTGTTTTGCCTCTGAGGTGTGTCAGCTTTCACTCTCGGGGGTGTTTTCTGTCTATGAATTGGCAGCCTTTTCCTCTAAGTAAGACAGAGTACTTATATGAGCATTAATATGATTTGGTAATGTGCGGTCAGTCTCCTCAGGGGAAAAAGCAGCGTGTATGTGTGTGTCCTCCATAGGTTTGTCGACTACAGCGCAGATACACTTCCTCTCAGGACGCCTCCTTCTCTCACCGGCCCTCCCGATGACCCGACGCCACCGACGGACCAACCGTGAGCGCGTGCAACACTGACATATGGACGACCTCGTCGGAAGCTTTTCCTGTCAGGTCTCAACTTGTTGCTTTCACCTGTGTGCGTTCGGGGCGTCAGGTGAGAAGGCTCAGGAGTCCTGCTAACACCAGGGACGACCAGAGCTCAGTTCTTGCCTGGGGAAGCCCTGGTCTCCAGTGGCAACCTCACCAGAGGAACGACAGCCAGGCGCATTCACCGATCCGGCTGAAGCGACTCGGAGTCACAGCTGGACACCAGGGTCTACACATAGACACCGGAAATGCACAAGTTAACATTTAGATTTCCACATTTATGTACCCTTCAGTGAGTGTGCATATGTGTGTGTGTGCACGCGCTTCAGCAAAGAATAAAATATAAAATGAAATGTATACACTGGACGTTGCAAACGAGAATTAGTAGGCCTACTAATATAATAACATTGCGACCTCTGTAAGTGGATTTAAAAAAAACTATATTAGACTGTCAGTAGACATGTGAAACCTTTACTGGCTGTAAATAAAACAGAAAAAACAGTTGTGGAAGAGAGCAACGTGTTGTATTTCCTGTTTCTTTATGTCACGTCATGTCATTCGTGTCCTCTTTAATTGCAGCCGCAACCACAGTTGAACGCCCCATCGGGGGAAAAGGATGCGTTTGTCACGGTTTATGGTCATATGAGAATAAGTGTCAGTCCAATATCCCAAACTCATAAGGGAACGGAGAGGACACGGAGATGTTAGAAGGGCTGCACGGAGATTCAATAAGGGAAAGGCTATAAAGTCAGTAATAATGTCATAACCCTCTGTCCTGTCTCTGTGTCCTGTCTCTTACATGTTCCTCCAACATCCAGCAAGCAAACGGGTCTTATTCACGACAGTCTCTGTGTATGTAAAAAAAAAAAAGAAGAAGAAGAAAGAAAAGAGATGCTGGCACTCCCTCTAGTGGTCGAATTCTTGAATAGCTCAATACAAAGCATATGAAAGATGTAACGTCAGTATGAATACACGGCTGTGCTGATATGATATCATATTGGCAGAGAGAAGACCTGCTTTATAAACTGGAGGCACGGAGTTAAAAAAAAATATGTGGTCTGACATAAATTCAAACCTTGACAAATATCTAAGTATTTTTTAACATAAGTTGCAAGTTATGTTGA
This sequence comes from Scatophagus argus, assembly GCF_020382885.2. Lineage (NCBI taxonomy): Eukaryota > Metazoa > Chordata > Actinopteri > Scatophagidae > Scatophagus > Scatophagus argus. The sequence continues at coordinate 4,369,002 of NC_058516.1, read as the reverse complement.
TGAGTTTTAATTGGAGCTGTGAGGAAACAAGTGAAGGTTCACATGTTGATGTGAAATAATGGTATGAAAGCATTAAAGGGTTCCAGTGAGACGAGCAGCTGATGGAGCTGCTGTTCCTCAGGTTGAAGCCTGGAGGTGCTTATCCTCCATGTAATTTGCCGCTGCTCGTAATGGGCCGCATGTGGCCGCTAATGAGGCGGGCCAGTATAAAAGCGGTAGTCCTCCCACCAATTCTCTCTTTGCGCGTCATTTCCGGGTCGGAGGTCGTTTGTCCCGGCAGGTGAGTCCGCGTGCTGCATTGTGTTTTGTTACTGCGCTTAAGACATTGTTCTTGTGTTGTAGGGCGACTGCTTGCGTGCGGCTCCATGGCCCCTGCGCGCACTGCTACGTTTGTTGGCTGCGGTAAGTGTCTTCTGTCTTCTGTCTTTGCAGTACGATCGATGCTATCAGGTGGCTAACGCTAGTGTGGCCGCAGGTGAACGCCGGTGGCTGCCAGGAGTCCTGTCCCCGTTCTTGTGCGAGGGTTTGTGTTTCCGCCAACAAGGTATGTATGTGTGCTGTAGCGTGCGCCGCATCATTGTTCTTTTAGCGTAGTTAGCAATACTAAAAGTGTTTAGGGCGAGAGGCGGGGTGCACCGTGGACCGGTTGCTAGTCAGTCGCAGCGCCGACACGCGAAGACAGACAAGCAAGCACTCACTCACACGAAGCGGCCACGTAAGTGGCCAATAAAGCCAGCGTGCATGTTTCGAGGAGGAAACCCTCACTGGTGTGATGAAAGCCATGCAGAAATTAGCCTAACCATCCCATGTTGGGACACCTGTGCAGCTGTGTCACGTGTTTATTAGTCGGTGGGGTCTTGGTCTTGTGCTCCGGTGATTTGTGTGGTAAGTGAAGGTGCCGCTATGGCGAGGTAAGTATATTTGTCTATTTAAGTATAAGTAAGTATTTTTGTTCTCATTTCTTTTCGTACGGCATCATGTGAATGTGTGGCAGAGCGTTGCTCCCAGCCTGATTGTGCAGCGGTGTGGCCTTTTCATTTCTCTCTCTGGTTTTGCTTCGTGTGGTGCTGCGTTAGTTGGGACCCAACGGTGATTTGTGTGGTAGCCTCAGTATTTATATTTTTGGGCTCGCAGGCGAGCGTCTGGTGGCCGGGTCTCCGCCCACGGGACCCGGCCAGGTACAGCCCGAATAAGCGACGTGGGCCCGCTCTGTCGCAGGCCCACGTCCCGACCCACGACCCAAATCCCGGACAAAAACTCTGGCTATGGGGACATGGAATGTATTTGTCTATTTAAGTACAAATAAATATGTATGTATTTTATTGATTTATTGTGGTATGTCATCATGTGGATGTGTGGCAGGTAGAGCGCTGCTGCACCTCCATCGTCATTGGTCCCACCTGTACAGCTGTATCACCTGTTGATTTGTCGCGGTCTCGCCGGTGGCGGCCTCCTGTGTGGTAAGCCAAGGTGCCGCTATGGCGGAGCTAGTATATTTGTCTATTGATGTCTAAGTATATATTAAATAAGTAAATATTTATTCATTTTAGTTTATTTTTTTATGTCATCCTGTCAATGTGCGGCAGGTAGAGCGCTGCTTCACTACCACTGTCGTCGGTCCCACCTGTGTCACCTGTTGATTTGGCCGCGCTGTCGACCGCTCGCACAAGTTGCTGTGTGGTTTTCGCTGGCGGGGGCTGGTATGGTAAGTGAAAGTGCCACCATGTTGGAGTAAGTAAAAGCATATTAGTTTATAGAAGCATGTATTGTATGTATTTTTGTACTTCATGTGTTGCAGGTAGCTTGCTGGTCCAGCTCCACTGGCAGTGGTCCTACCTGTGCAGCTGTATGTCACCTGTTTATTTGGCCGCGCTCTCTTCAGCGGGGGCTTCCTGTTATGCTGCGGTGAACGATGATTTACGGTAAGCCAAGATGCCGCCATTTCAGATAAAGGTTATAGTAATCACATTGGCAGCGGGGGGTTACGTCTTTGCTTTACAACTGCGTCTGCTGCTTCCTTTTGTCAGGATTGTGTTTGGCGTGCATTCTGTGACCGCGTTGTGCACGGTAAGGTTCCCTTTCTTTGTGTGCTGGTTTCTTATCTTAAATCGGTGTCTCCACGGTCTGTCCTGCTGTGGTGTTTTTATGTTTTCCTCCTCTTAATTGGGTGATTGTTGGGGGTAAATTGTACTCTTTTGTTAAGTAGCTGCTTAACTTGGCTGTTTTGAATAAAAATCACTTATTTGGCTGCGGTCATCTTTCCTTTGTCTGTCTGCTAGTTTATTAGCTTAAATCACTGTCCCCACAGTACAGTACAGGCTTTCTCCTTAACTGTTGAATCACTCTCGGTATCATGATATTCTAATTAATTTTTTTTTCTTTCTTTCAGGGCAGGCTGAGTGGCTGATGTCCCTGGTGGTTCTTCTCTTCTCACTCTCCATAATGTGGTATGGCATGTTTTGATTTGGTTTGTAGTGCTTTTTTTCCTGTAAGTGTGTTTCCCTGCGACTGTTTTGTTTGTGTCAAAGCCAGAGGTTAGTCTTGTCCTGGTCATTTTCTGTATTGTTAGGGTGTGAGCATGTTAATTTGTAATGTGACCTCATCACAATAAAGATACAGCTCAAAGTTAATTTACTGGGTTGCTGGCCAACTTTTCACAAATGTATTGTTAGTCTTTACCTGACAAACCACATTCCACTGTGATTAAAATATCAGTCTGAGAATAACCAAATTCCAGGTACTTTTAAATACTATATAACTACTTTAAATACTATATATAACTATTATAACTACTTTAAATACTATAACTACTTTTAAATACTATATAACTATTATAACTACTTTAAATATTATTAACTGTCTTTAAATACTATATAACTATTATAACTACTTTAAATACTATAACTACTTTTAAATACTATGAACTATCTTTAAATACTATATAACTATTATAACTACTTTAAATACTAGAACTACTTTTAAATACTATTAACTATCTTTAAATACTATTAACTATCTTTAAATACTATATAACTATTATAACTACTTTAAATACTATAACTACTTTTAAATACTATTAACTATCTTTAAATACTATATAACTATTATAACTACTTTAAATACTATAACTACTTTTAAATACCATTAACTATCTTTAAATACTATATAACTATTATAACTATATTAAATACTATAACTACTTTTAAATACTATGAACTATCTTTAAATACTATATAACTATAACTACTTTAAATACTATAACTACTTTTAAATACTATTAACTATCTTTAAATACTATGAACTATCTTTAAATACTATATAGCTATTATAACTACTTTAAATACTATAACTACTTTTAAATACTATTAACTATCTTTAAATACTATATAACTATTATAACTACTTTAAATACTATAATACTTTTAAGTACTATTAACTATCTTTAAATACTATATAACTATTATAACTACTTTAAATACTATATAATTATAACTACTTTAAGTACTATAACTACTTTTAAATACTATTAACTATCTTTAAATACTATATATAACTATTATAACTGCTGTGTGTGATGAAAGCTATGCAGACGTTCACCAAACGTCACGTGTTGGGACATGGACTCTGTATCAGAAGTATATTAGTGTATATAAGTATTTATTTTGTTTATATGTACTTGTTTTCGTACGTCATCATGTGAATGTGTGGCAGGTAGCGTGCTGCTGCACTTCCACTGGCATTGGTCCCACCTGAGACCTGACAATACAGTTCCTGGTTTTGCTGGTGTTGCTGTATTTTAAATACATGTGTGTTTGCCTGTCTGTGTGAGACAGGGAACAGTGTGGGAATTTATTTTACTTTTGTTTTGTTTTTTTGTGTGTGTAATAATTGGTTTGGTTTACTGTGATTAGTTAAATGTTTTTTGTTTTATTCTGTTATTGGAGATTATTTTGTTCATTATTTGCCTAACCGGTGGTTCTATGGTTCTGTTCCTCCATTCAGGTGCTGAGCCTACGGTGGTGAATTGGTGTCCAGGTGGTGGTGTTCCCTTTGTATTGCTTTGCACTTGGTTGATTTCTTCTGTTTACTTTTAATTGCTTCACATGTGGTGTCCCTGGGATCCCTGTTCTTTTGGACCCTTCAGTCCCAGTAGGTCTCAGCCATGTTTGGCTCCTGTTGTCCCCCACAGTGAGTGATTTTTAGTACCGGAATATTTCTTGTAAAATTGTGTCTTGTTAATAAACACTTCTGTATAACCTCAAAGCACGGTCTCTGTGTCTCTTGCAACAAACCTTAATGCCTTTCTTTCCTTGGTCTCCTGCTAGTGTACTTATAAGACATCCCTGGGTGAAATTCCGAGGGTGGCGTTGTCCGGCAACTGCTAAATTTACTAAGTAATTTCCTCATCATTCACATCGTCCGGTGCGCCCACACAGGCGCGGCGTTTGTTGGCCGAGGTAAGCGTCTTCTCTCTTTGAGCACGGTCGATGCTAGCAGGTGGCTAACACTATAGCGGTCGCACGTAAACACCGGTGGCTGCTTGGAGCCCTGTCTCCCCCCCCCTCCTCTTGTGCGAGTGTGTCTGCTAACAAGGTGTGTATGTGTGCTGTAGCGTGCGTCAGTTATTTTTTATTTTTTTTAGTGTGGTTAGTCATACTAAAAGCGTTCGGGGCGAGAGGCGGGGTACAGCGTGGATCGGTTGCCAGTCAATCGCTCGCTCGGTCACACGAAGGGGCCATGTGGAGTAGCCGACGAGGCTAGCGTGAATGTTGTGTGGAGAAATGTGCTGCTATGGCGGAGTAAGTATATTGGTGTAAGTATATTAGTCAATGTGACTTTATGTGCAAGTTATTTTCGTACGTCGTCATGTGAATGCTGCTCCACCTCCATTCTTATTGGTCCCACCTGAGCCTGATTGTGCAGCAGTGTCACCTGTTTACTTGTCAGCGCTGTTGACAGCGTGCACATGTCGCCATCTGGTTGGCGCTGGCGGGGTCTTGGTCTGGTGGTTTGTATGGTAAGTCAAGGTGCCACTATGAAGTATGTAAGTGACTGTTGTATGTAAATGAGTTATTTTGGTATGTATTTATTTTGTTTATATGTATTTGTTTTGTATGTCATCACGTGAATGTGCGGCAGGTAGAGCGCTGCTCCACCTCCACTGTCGTCGGGCCCACCACCTGTGTCACCTGTTTATTAGTCTATGTTCTTCCCGGCGGGTGCTTGGCATGTTCCGGTGGTTGGCGCCGAGCGGTGATTTGTGTGGTAAGTCAAGATGCCATGGTGGAGTAAATATTAGTCTGTAAGTATCAGGAGCATTAGTATATTGTGTTTTAGAAAATGTTTACTGATCTGCTTTCATACGTCGTCTGACCTTGTGGCAGGTAGAGCGGTGCTTCAAGTCCAGTCATTGGTCCCACCTGAGGGCGATCGTGCAATGCAGTCATGCGATTTGTCTGGTACGCGCACACGTTGCTGTGCGGTCTTTGCCGGCTGCCCCAGTGGTTTGTATGGTAAGTTGAGGTGCTGCTGTGAGGAAGGAAGTAAAAGCATATTTATTGAAAAGTATGCGACAGGTAGATTTGTGATCCCGCTTCAGCGTCAGTGGTCCCATGTGTGCAGCTGTGGGGCCCGAGCAAGCTTCCCTTTCTGTGTCGTCTGCTAGTTTATTAGCTGAAACCAGTGTGTCCGTTTTAGCGGAAAGGGTTCATTGTTGGAAGTAAATTGTTTCATTTCATGTGGCTTAGTTTAGTTTCTCTTGAGTTTGGGGCTTTTTCTTTGTTTCTTGACTGTTGTATGATCTTAAGTGTTGTAGTTTGTTTCTTTCTTTCCCAGGGCAGGAGCTGAGCAGCTGATGGTGGTTCCCCTCTCTCTGCATAATTTGGTATGACACGTTTTAATTTGGTTGGGGTTGTATTCTCCCTCCCTCTGCAAGCTAGTATTCAGTGTGTCATGTTCTGTATTACTTATGCTCCTGAGGTAATATATGTTCAGTGTGTCTACATTATTTTAAAGCTGATTTGGAATAAGTAAATGTAAAGTAAATCGGGAAACTTTCCCATCTTGGCTACAAATGCATTGTTTAGCGTGGAGCTCATCCAAGTAAAGTACATTCAAGAGCTGATGTATTGAAGCTCTGCGGCAGATGAGAGAGCTTGATTGCCCCAGAGAAAAAGGGCTCAACTAGAAAAAAAGTGACCGGAAACCAAAAAGGTCACTGGAAAAAACGCCACTGCAAAAAATTTCACGGGAAAAAAAACGCCACTGCAAAAAAATTTCACTGGAAAAATGCCAGTGCATAAAAAAAATTTCACTGGAAAAACGCCAGTGCATGAAAAAAATTCCACTGGAAAAACGCCAGTGCATAAAAAATTTCACTGGAAAAACGCCAGTGCAAAAAAATTTCACTGGGGAAAAAAAACCGCCATTGCAAAAAAAAAAAAAAAATAAATAAAAAAGAAAAAATTTCACTGGAAAAACGCCAGTGCATAAAAAATTTCACTGGAAAAACGCCAGTGAAAAAAAAAAAAATTTCACTGGAAAAACGCCAGTGCAAAAAAAAAACAAAAAAAAAAACAAAAATTTCACTGGAAAAACGCCAGTGCATAAAAAATTTCACTGGAAAAACGCCAGTGCAAAAAAAAAAAATTTCACTGGAAAAACGCCAGTGCATAAAAAAGTCGCTGCAAAAAGTCGTTGCCAAAAAAGTCTCCGCAGTAAAAAGTCGTCGGAAAAGTCGTTGCCAAAAAGTCTCCGCAGTAAAAAGTCGTCGGAAAAGTCGTTGCCAAAAAAGTCTCCGCAGGAAAAAGTCGTCGGAAAAGTCGTTGCTAAAAAAAGTCCCTTTTTTTAAAAAAAAGTCCCTTTTTTTAAAAAAAAGTCCCTTTTTTTAAAAAAAAAGTCCCTTTTTTTAAAAAAAAGTCCCTTTTTTTAAAAAAAAGTCCCTTTTTTTAAAAAAAAGTCCCTTTTTTTAAAAAAAAGTCCCTTTTTTTAAAAAAAAGTCCCTTTTTTTAAAAAAAAGTCCCTTTTTTTAAAAAAAAGTAAAAATGACTTGGAACGTAAAAACCCCCCTGGTGCCCCCACCCTGGATGCGTGGGGCCCCTGGTGCCCCCACCCTGGATGCGTGGGGCCCCTGGTGCCCCCACCCTGGATGCGTGGGGCCCCTGGTGCCCCCACCCTGGATGCGTGGGGCCCCTGGTGCCCCCACCCTGGATGCGTGGGGCCCCTGGTGCCCCCACCCTGGATGCGTGGGGCCCCTGGTGCCCCCACCCTGGATGCGTGGGGCCCCTGGTGCCCCCACCCTGGATGCGTGGGGCCCCTGGTGCCCCCACCCTGGATGCGTGGGGCCCCTGGTGCCCCCACCCTGGATGCGTGGGGCCCCTGGTGCCCCCACCCTGGATGCGTGGGGCCCCTGGTGCCCCCACCCTGGATGCGTGGGGCCCCTGGTGCCCCCACCCTGGATGCGTGGGGCCCCTGGTGCCCCCACCCTGGATGCGTGGGGCCCCTGGTGCCCCCACCCTGGATGCGTGGGGCCCCTGGTGCCCCCACCCTGGATGCGTGGGGCCCCTGGTGCCCCCACCCTGGATGCGTGGGGCCCCTGGTGCCCCCACCCTGGATGCGTGGGGCCCCTGGTGCCCCCACCCTGGATGCGTGGGGCCCCTGGTGCCCCCACCCTGGATGCGTGGGGCCCCTGGTGCCCCCACCCTGGATGCGTGGGGCCCCTGGTGCCCCCACCCTGGATGCGTGGGGCCCCTGGTGCCCCCACCCTGGATGCGTGGGGCCCCTGGTGCCCCCACCCTGGATGCGTGGGGCCCCTGGTGCCCCCACCCTGGATGCGTGGGGCCCCTGGTGCCCCCACCCTGGATGCGTGGGGCCCCTGGTGCCCCCACCCTGGATGCGTGGGGCCCCTGGTGCCCCCACCCTGGATGCGTGGGGCCCCTGGTGCCCCCACCCTGGATGCGTGGGGCCCCTGGTGCCCCCACCCTGGATGCGTGGGGCCCCTGGTGCCCCCACCCTGGATGCGTGGGGCCCCTGGTGCCCCCACCCTGGATGCGTGGGGCCCCTGGTGCCCCCACCCTGGATGCGTGGGGCCCCTGGTGCCCCCACCCTGGATGCGTGGGGCCCCTGGTGCCCCCACCCTGGATGCGTGGGGCCCCTGGTGCCCCCACCCTGGATGCGTGGGGCCCCTGGTGCCCCCACCCTGGATGCGTGGGGCCCCTGGTGCCCCCACCCTGGATGCGTGGGGCCCCTGGTGCCCCCACCCTGGATGCGTGGGGCCCCTGGTGCCCCCACCCTGGATGCGTGGGGCCCCTGGTGCCCCCACCCTGGATGCGTGGGGCCCCTGGTGCCCCCACCCTGGATGCGTGGGGCCCCTGGTGCCCCCACCCTGGATGCGTGGGGCCCCTGGTGCCCCCACCCTGGATGCGTGGGGCCCCTGGTGCCCCCACCCTGGATGCGTGGGGCCCCTGGTGCCCCCACCCTGGATGCGTGGGGCCCCTGGTGCCTTCCTTTACTACTTACCTTGAATAAACCTATAAAAAAATTTTTTCCTAAAAATTTTTTTTTTTTTTTTTTTTTACTTTTAATTTAAGCTACTTTTTTTTTTTAAAGCTAATTTTTGTGAAACTAATTTTGTAGTCCTATTTTTGGAAAGCTAAGTTTTGTGATCCTATTTTTGTGAAACTAATGTTGTAGTGCTATTTTTTTGGAAAACTAATGTTGTGATCCTATTTTTGGAGAGTTAAGTTTTTAAAAGCTATGTTTTAGGAAAACTAATGTTGTAATCCTATTTTTGGAGAGCTAAATTTTTGAAAGCTATGTTTTGGAAAACTAATGTTGTGATCCTATTTTTGGAGAGCTAAGTTTTTAAAAGCTATGTTTTAGGAAAACTAATGTTGTAATCCTATTTTTGGAGAGCTAAATTTTTGAAAGCTATGTTTTGGAAAACTAATGTTGTGATCCTATTTTTGGAGAGCTAAGTTTTTAAAAGCTATGTTTTAGGAAAACTAATGTTGCAATCCTAGTTTTGGCAAACTAGTGTTGTGAACCTATTTTTGGAGAGCTAAATTTTTGAAAGCTATGTTTTGGAAAACTAATGTTGTGATCCTATTTTTGGAGAGCTAAGTTTTGGAAAGCTATGTTTTGGAAAACTAATGTTGTGATCCTAGTTTTGGCAAACTAGTGTTGTGAACCTATTTTTGGAGAGCTAAGTTTTGGAAAGCTATGTTTTGAAAAACTAAGTTTTTGAAAGCTATGTTTTGGAAAACTAATGTTGTGATCCTAGTTTTGGCAAACTACTGTTGTGAACCTATTTTTGGAGAGCTAAGTTTTGGAGAGCTAAGTTTTGGAAAGCTATGTTTTGGCAAACTAGTGTTGTGAACCTATTTTTGGAGAGCTAAGTTTTGGAAAGCTATGTTTTGGAAAACTAGTGTTGTGAACCTATTTTTGGAGAGCTAAGTTTTGGAAAAGCTATGTTTTGGAAAACTAATGTTGTGAACCTATTTTTGGAAAGCTAGTGTGGTGAACCTATTTTTGGCAAGCTAATGTTATGAACCTACTTTTGGAAAACTAGTGTTGTGATCCTGTTTTTGGAAAGCTAATGTTGTGAACCTATTTTTGGAAAGCTAATTTTGTCCAACCTATTTTAATCAGCTACTTTTCTGTAAACTTAGTTTTTGACCACTTGAAAATAACAAGACAACATTGAAAAGTTTCCCAAGCATTTCACCAAAACCAACACTTGTGTCAGAACACGCTTCAACCTTTCAAGATTTTTGAACACTTACCTTAACAAATAAAACAAAAAACAAGTATTTAACCCAAACATACTTTTCAAACAATAATTTTTCCCAGATGTTTAACCTTTCGCATTGTTTCAAACACTTTCACCTCAAAAAAAATCTCCCAAGTGTTACATACTTTTTCAACACTTTAACCTTTCAAGATTTCCACTTACCTTGAGAAAGACATTAAAAATGTTTAAAGGTTAAACACTTCAGTAAACACTTACCTTGAAAAAGAAATTGCATAAGTGTTTAACCTTGAAAGATTCCTAAACACTTACCTTTACTAAATTGACCCTAGTGGTCAACAGTTACAAACTTTTTAAACACATCAAAACCAAACTCTTTAGTATCAGAAGGCAGAAACAAAACCTTCCCCAACAGTTTCAGCTTCATGAGCAACACATGACAAGGACAGAGCACTGTTTTTTTTGTTACAGCAATTTATTCTCCATGTTTCACAGCTTTACAAATACTTTAAGTACCATCTCCAAACTCTTTTGTAGAAATATATTTTTGAACCTTGACATACTTTTTCAACACTTTAACCTTTAAACATTTTGAAACACTTACCTTGAAAAACAAATGACATAACGCTTACCTTTAAAAAATGTCCCCAAGTGTTTAACCGAAAGTACCTGCGAGTTTAACGGTTACGTAGTTTTTGAACGCTTTCAAAACATTTCTCAAATGTTTAACCTTGAACAAAGTTTTACACACTTTAACCTTGAAAAAAAAAAAAATAAAATAAAAAAATAAAATAAAAAAACAAAACAAAACATTTTCCAAGTGTTTCACCTAACCTTTTGTGTCAAAAGCCAGAAACAAAAACATCCCAAACTGGTAACACCGCTCTTCATAAACACCACATTACCAGGACAGAGTAATGCTTTTATAGCAATTTACTCTCATCTGGAAACTCTTTTGTAACACTTTAACCTTGAAAGATTTTTTTTTAACACTTACCTTGAAAAAGAAATTACATAACACTTAACGCCCGAGTGTTTCGCCGTTATATACTTTTTAAACACTTTAACCTTGAACATAATTTCCCCAGGTGTTTCACCAAAATCAAACATTTTCGTGGCAAAAGGCAGAAACAAAACCTTCCCAAAGAGGTAACGCCACTCCTCATGAGCAACACATTACAAGGACAGAGTACTGTTTTTTTTAAGCATTTTATTCTTCGTCTTTACCGCTTTAAAAATACATTAAGTACCGTCTCCAAACTCTTTTGTAAAATGTATTTTTGAACCATGACATACTTTTTCAACACTTTAACCTTTAAACATTTCAAAACACTTACCTTGAAAAACAAATTACCTGTGAGTTTAACAGTTACATATTTTTTGAACACTTACAAAACATTTCCCAGGTGTTTTAACCTTTAACAAAGTTTGAAACACTTAATATATTATTGAAACACTTTAACCTTGAACTACATTTCCTAAGTGTTTAACCAAAACCCAACACTTTTGTGTCAAAAGGCAGAAACAAACAGAACTTCCAAAGAGGCAACACCACTCTTCATGAGCAACACATTACAAGGACACATAACTGCTTTTTTTTGGAAATTTATTCTTAGTCACTTTAAAAATACTTGACCAAAGTACAATCTAAAAAACATGGATGAAGTTCTGCTGTCCTCTAATGTCAAATGCTGTCCTCTGCAGTCATCTGAAAAAGAAATAAACAATTTGATCGTTGTAAGACGATACAGTTCCGAAAACGTCGCTTTACGCTAAAAATCGCAAGTATGTTGGCTGTGAATGACGCCTACCCTTCGGACACGGAAATGACCTCCGCCTTCACGTGGCCCCCGCTCTCTGCGTTGTCCGCATCCGTTGACTCGGGAGCTGCAAGTAAGTTACAGTTTTCTGTCAAAAGGCAGAAAAAAAAAAAACCTTTCCCAAGCAGCTAACGCCACTCTTCATACACATTACAAAGTACTGCTTTCTTTAGCAACTTACTTTTGCAGGGTTTGGGCAAGTACTTCCCAAGGCCTCGTCTTTTGGGATGTCACGGTAGAGGAAGCGGAAGCGGTTCTCGGCAGCCGTTGTCTCCTGCGTGCGGTTGATGTCTAGCAGACAGTTCCAATACAATAACAACAACAACAAAAAAAAAAAAACAACACTCATTCAAGATAACTGGTAGTCCACTAGTCATTCACATTTTCCGTTTAACATTTACCGATGTGGAAATATTTTCCAAAACAGAGAATGCCCTTTTTCAACTTTTTACTCCTGTCACTGTCCTCGTTTCATGTGACAGTATTACTTCAAACAATAACAAGGGTCATCTAAACAAACTTACGTCAACACATATATTCAAATGGTTTAAAGACGTACTCTTTTTTTTTTTTCTCTGTGACATCACATGAGCTGGCTGTTGAACTCCTGCAGCAGGAACCTGAGTACAAACAAAAACATTTGGATAAGTGAATGAATCTCTTGGAGCTGGCCAAGTGGTGGCAACAGCAGGTTTATTCTGCATCAACAAGGAACAATGGGGAAGGATTGTCATCTGATGTGGACAAAAAATAATAAATACATTAAAAAAACAACAATGCTCCGTCTCAGGGAAATCCTCCGCTGCATTGTTACAGTACGAAAGTCTATACTTTGTACTGACACTGACGACACTGACACGGTGATCGTATGGACAAAAAAACAACAATGTTCCGTCTGGAATCGCTGCATAGCGCATGTTAGCTTGCAAAACTGATGGGGTCCACAAAACAAAAAACATGGCGACATTACTCTCAAACAAATAATATACATCCCGACACAGGTGCTGCAGGTGCTTTCGACCAAGAAACGCGATGACGTACTCGTACTTCCGCGAGACCTTCCTTCTCACGTGAAGGAGGAGCGGTTCAGTTCAGTTATCAATCGTGACGTTTAGTGCCGTTTTCAATAGCGCCACAAAGATAGATTTAAGAAGTGGATTGCACTGCTGCTGCTACTTTTGTTGCAACCCGGGAGATAAAGCGTGGAAAACCGTTCAGATAGCGAATACATGAAGGATTCATTCATCACAATATCAGAGCGCCTACTTTCCCGACTTCCAAAACAAAACCGAGATAATCCAGAAAATTAAAGACATGCCTCTCTCCGCAAAGACGGTGAAGGAAAGAGACATTAAAATGGCAGGCGACATCGCCGATCGGCAAATCGAGAACATTAATTCAGCTCCGACGTGCTCAATTGTCTGAGGAGTCGTGCGATGTGATCGATACCGAACAGACAGCGCTGTTATGCGGATATGTGAACTCTGATGGGCCGCAAGAAGAAGACATAATACGTTAACATTGTAATGGAAATTAAACTTAAAGCACCAAATATCATATAGCACAGTCGTCGTGTAGTGCGTCAATCTCTCCAGGGTGCGCTGCACGCAAAATAGACATTTAATCATGAATGCTCGTTATGTATTTGTAGCCTAATTGGTCATGTTGTTACACTAATATACACATACAGCCTGTGTTCCCTTCATACAAGGCTTATATAAGGCTTTAAATTTTTTGCAATCAAATGCCTGATGTATACTTAATAGGAACGGCTGTGAACCTGTGGCATCTGCGGCATGTGTTTAAGGAAGTTTTAACGCATGTCCAAAAACGCAATCATCAAAAGAAGGTCCAAACAGCTTGCCTTTCAATAGATTCGTTTCCATGGCAGATGACAAAAAACAGCTTGATCTTATCGATAAGGATGATGTCCAGTCAACTGATGGTGAAATCAATTACAAAAACATAAAGGAAAGGAAATCCAAAAATGTTGTGAATCACTGTCACAGTACAAACTGTCATTCACCAGTGCGCTCTCCTTTCCACTGCACTATTCACACCTGTGTCACCTTATTGGACCCTACCTCACCTGTGAGCCATGACTTCCCACTTCTTGTGCAGTCAAACATATCATTGCCATCTAGGGGCCAAAGCCAGTAACTTAACCAGACACATAACATCCATATTACTCTTAAACATAAATCAACACCAAACACAAAACGTCATGGCTCCTTGTCCATTAGGAAAGGACAGGTTCAAAGGATGGGAGACTAAAATGAAGAACACATGAAAATCAGCCTATCGAGGTCACCGTGGACCAACAAGGTCTCACCAGTTCGCAGGCGTCGGGCGGATCGATCTATGACCACATCCCCACAAATGCGGCACGAAACGGTTCATAGATCTGAACAATTAAAGTTTCCAAAGCCCAGCCTGGTGTTGATTAAACTGACCACATGGAAAACATTTCTGAAAATGTACCAAGTCCAAGATCATACACACAACATACAACTCACCATCACCAAAGCACAAAATAATAACTTGGGGCACACTCCGTCCCAACGCTGCAAACCAATAAACTTGGACAAGTCTAAAGAAGAAAGCAAAAATAAACATCTGGGAGGTTAACGCTGTTTGTGCTTCTTCATTAGCATCTTAGCACTGATACCACGTGCTCCCTGCTCCGTGACAAGGTTTTACAACAACATTTTGCAACACTGAACACCCACCGCCTTGGCGTTCAATCGCTTCTTTGCACTGCATCGACACAGGTGCTGCAGAAAGCCACGAGTCACAACAAAGACAAGTCAAGTCAAGTCAACTTTATTTGTATAGCCCATTTTTACAAGCAGTTTGTCTCAAAGGGATTAACATAACATCAGCAACATCCTCTGCCCTTCGACCCTCACATAGACTAAGGAAAAACTCCCAGAAAAACCTTTAACAGGAAAAAATGGAAGAAACCTCAGGGTCAGCAACAGAGGAGGGATCCCTCACCCAGGACGGGCAGACGTGCAATGGATGTTGTACAGGCAGGAAAGCAATTAACAACATGAGAAATTACATTACTAAAAAGATAAGTAAAACAAAATCTCAACTGTTTAGTTTCACTTTTTGCTACCACCTCAATATGATTGTAACATTTCACAAGTTATAAGAAAATTATAGTAATGAAAATTATAATGAACTGCTGTAACATTCATGTATTCTTTTTTTATGTGATGTTGAGAATCACTATCCTATCAGTTCGATTTCGGCCTGTAGGGAGAACCACCTCGCCGATAGTCGGTACACAGGGGAATGACAGGCAGATGTCAACAATACACATTGGGTTGGTCATAGAGCCGGCTACAGTTCAACTTGAAGATCTGGATGGAGAGATACCTGCAGAAAGATACAGAGAGAGAGAGAGAGAGAGAGAGAGAGAGAGAGAGAGAGAGAGAGAGAGAGAGAGAGAGAGACAAGACTACGAGGAGCACTGGACACATAGTTAGTGACATAAAATAATGAACTGCATGTTAATCTGACGAGGGGAAAGGATAGAAGAGGAGAAGGAGGGGAAACTGCTTGGTGGATCATGTTTGTGTCCTCCAGCAGCATAGGCCTATAGCAGCTTAGCCATGACAGAGATTTAAAGATTAACAGTTAGTCAGACCTATTCTACCTGTGGCTATATATCATGAGGAAGACATTACATTTCAGTACAGCTTGTGTATGTGTGGCGATGTATAACCGATGGAGAATGGAGATTATATCTGCGACAGCGCCACCTGGGGAATTACACCCCAGGAAATCTGAGCAAGAAGGCATTTGGCTCTATGAACCAAGGCCACAGGTTTAAGCACCACAGGGCGAGACTGTTCCAAATCAAAGAAGCTTTATTGACAAAATATAAACCAGTCACACAGCAGTTAAACACACACTAAAATAAACCATTGGGCACGATGAGTGAAACCGGGCTGGGGCTACCGTGCGGCAGGGGGATGATGAAGAGCGCAAAACTATGGGGTGCAGTTTGTAAAGTTGCTCATGCTGAAAATAACAGCAACATTTTGTCACATTTGCCTTCAAATCATGTTTTTAAAAGTGGTGTAAATTTTTGAAAGTCACTTTTTAGCACATTTAACACAATATTTGTTAACTTTGAAAATGTATTAAATAATTAATTCTAGATCTAAATGTTTAATCTGAAAATTAAATCCAAATCTAAACATTAAATCTAAATGTTAAATCTAAATCTTACGCCTAAATGTTTTGGGTGAAACTAAATATTTAGCTAATATGCAAATCCGAGATGCCGGCAACCGGAAGTACCAAAACAAAAGCTCGAGGAGGTCAAAGTGTGTTTATAGTGTCCAATAACAAACAACGATCTTTTCTGGAGAAACTGACTCTTGGACATAGATTACAGTGATAATAACTACCCAAAATGACAAACCCGTTTGGAGAAACAATATTTTACGAGTACCTTGAGTTTTTAGTGTCACTTTTTGTGGGACTTATAACCTGTAGCCACTACAGTCAGTCACAGGGGGGCGCACTACTCAGGGCATCAAATTACACTGTAAATTGTTGGCCAGATGGAAATCGGACTCTGTCCCCCATCAGACATTCTTCTTACTAATAGAAAATCTGTAAAATTCGCCTGGATAAGTAACGTTACTCGATGCTACGTGATTTGGAAAACACACTTAGATCAGCCAAAGTGCGCCCCCCTGTGACTGACTGTAGTGGCTACATGTTATAACTCCCGCAAAAAAGTGACAATAAAAACTCAAGGTACTCGTAAAATATTGTTTCTCTAAACGGGTTTGTCATTTTGGGTAGTTATCACTGTGTTAACAATTAGATTTAACATTTAAATTTAGAATTAATTAATTAATAAATTTTCAAAGTTAACAAATATTGTGTTAAATGTGCTAAAAAGTAACTTTCAAAAATTCACACCACTTTTTAATAATTTGCGGCACACTCCGTCCCAACGCTGCAACTCTGACCAGTCTAAAGAAGAGAGCAAAAATAAACCTCACCTGAAAGGTTAACGTCACTGACAGCATTACTGACGAGCGTAGCCCCGTACACACAAACGCACCATACAACTCACCATCACCAAAAACAGCATTACAGCATTACCAACGAGTGCTTGACTTTCAGAAAGCAACGATTCACAAGGAAGACATTACATTTCAGTACAACTTCAGTATGTGCAGCGACATGTGACCGATGGAGAATGGAGATTATATCTGCGACAGCGCCACCTGGGGAATTACACCCCAGGAAATCTGAGCAAAAAGGCGCTTGGCTCTATGAACCAAGGCCACAGGTTTAAGCACCACAGGGTGAGACTGTTCCAAATCAAAGAAGCTTTATTGACAAAATATAAACCAGTCACACAGCAGTTAAACACACACACTAAAAATAAACCATTGGGCACAATCAGTGAAACCGGGCTGGGGCTACCGTGCAGCAGGGGGATGATGAACAGCTCCAGAAAAGATTGTTGTTTATTCGTTATTTGACACTAAACAAAATTTGACCTCCTCGAGCTTTTATTTTGGCACTTCCAGTTGCCGGCATAACATTTAGATTCAACATTTAGGCGGAACATTTCGATTTAGATTTAACTTTTAGATTAAACATTTAAATTTAGAATAAATTATTTAATACATTTTCAAAGTTAACAAATAGTGTTTAATGTGCTAAAAAGTAACTTTCAAAAATTCACACCACTTTTTAAAACATGATTTGAAGCTAAATGTGACAAAATGTTGCTGTTCTTTTCAGCATGAGCAACTTTACAAACGGCACCCCATACAAAACCACCAAGAATTAATTGCCGCAGGGAGCCCGCAACACCTGGCAACAAAAGAAACAAACAAAACAATCCCAAAAGTTCAACAGAGCTGGTGTGAACTAAAACATTTACCCAAATAAAGAAAAAGGGAAAACGATTTAAAAAAAAAAAAAAAAAAAAAAACTCATCAATGCAACGAATAGGAAACCAACACAATTACAAAGAAAGAAAGATGGCAGGCCTCAACAACATGGACAAAGGCGGAGGGCGCTTCAGTCACGCCAGCCGCCGCAGTGCGGAACAAAACACAGAAAACGGAAGCAGGAGAGGAAGCAAAACCCACACAAAGCCAAAACGTCACCAAAACGACCACACACGAGCAACGGAAGAATAGCAGAATGCTTACCTCAGTGAAGAGGATCGTGCACCCACAACGGCCACGCCAAACAATCACGGTGGTCACGCCAAGCAGGTGGCCACCGGAAGGAAGCGGAGGAAGAGGCAAGCGAAGCTGCACGTCTATATATACACACGCAGGGACGCATTGTACCGCCCCTCAATCAGGGCG
Organism: Scatophagus argus; assembly: GCF_020382885.2. Classification (NCBI taxonomy): domain Eukaryota; kingdom Metazoa; phylum Chordata; class Actinopteri; family Scatophagidae; genus Scatophagus; species Scatophagus argus. The sequence goes on along the minus strand of NC_058516.1, from coordinate 4,351,072 downwards.
CTCAGTGCGTTAACACGGTGCCACGCAGTGGCAGGGAGAGACACGACCTGTCACATATGCAATTCCACGTGCTCCCTGCTCGCCATAGCAACGCTTAACACACAACATAAAACTCACAGTCACCAAAGCACAAAATAATAATTTGGAGCACACTGCGTCTCAACGCTCTAAACGAGTAAACTCGGACCAGTCTAAAGAGAGGAAAAATAAACCTCACCTGAAAGGTTAACGTCACTGACAGCATTACTAACGACTGTAGCCCCGTACACACAAACGCACCATACAACTCACCATCACCAAAAAACAGCATTACAGCATTACCAACGAGTGACTGTTGTGGCTACAGGTTAAGTCCCACAAAAAGTGACACTAAAAACTCAAGGTACTCATAAAATATTGTTTCTCCAAACGGGTTTGTCATTTAGGGTAGTTATTATCACTGTAATCTATGTCCAACAGTCAATTTCTCCAGAAAAGATCGTTGTTTATTCGTTATTTGACACTATAAACACACTTTGACCTCCTCAAGCTTTTATTTTGGTACTTCCGGTTGCCGGCATCTCGAATTTGCATATTAGCTAAATATTTAGTTTCACCCAAAACATTTAGATTTAACACTTAGATTTAACATTTACACAGAACATTCAGATTTAACATTTAGATTTAACTTTTAGATTAAACATTTAGATTTAGAATTAATCATTTAATAAATTTTCAAAGTTAACAAATAGTGTTAAATGTGCTAAACAGTAACTTTCAAACATTCACACCACTTTTTAAAACATGATTTGAAGCGAAATGTGACAAAATGTTGCTGTTATTTTCAGCATGAGCAACTTTACAAACGGCACCTCATACAAAAACACCAAGAATTAATTGCCGCAGGGAGCCCGCAACACCTGGCAACAAAAGAAACAAACAAAACAAGCCCAAAAGTTCAACAGAGCTGGTGTGAACTAAACAAACATTTACCCAAACAAAGAAAAAGGGAAAACGGTTTTAAAAAAAACTCATCAATGCAATGAAGCAAAAATAAACCTCACCTGAAAGGTTAACGTCACTGACAGCATTACTGACGAGCGTAGCCCCGTACACACAAACGCACCATACAACTCACCATCACCAAAAAACAGCATTACAGCATTACCAACGAGTGCTTGACTTTCAGAAAGCCACGATTCACAAGGAAGACATTACATTTCAGTACAACTTCAGTATGTGTAGCGACGTGTGACCGATGGAGAATGGAGATTATAGCTGCGACAGCGCCACCTGGGGAATTACACCCCAGGAAATCTGAGCAAAAAGGCATTTGGCTCTATGAACCAAGACCTTTATTGACAAAATATAAACCAGTCACACAGCAGTTAAACACACACACTAAAATAAACCATTGGGCACGATGAGTGAAACCGGGCTGGTTAACATCGCAAAACTATGGGGTGCCGTTTGTAAAGTTGCTCATGCTGAAAATAACAGCAACATTTTGTCCCATTTGCCTTCAAATAATGTTTTTAAAAGTGGTGTAAATTTTTGAAAGTCACTTTTTAGCACATTTAACACAATTTCTTAACTTTGAAAATTCATTAAATAATTAATTCTAGATCTGAATGTTTAATCTAATGTGTAATCTAAAAATTAAATCTAAATGTTAAATCTAAATGTTTTGGGTGAAACTAAATATTTAGCTGATATGCAAATTCGAGATGCCTGCAACCGGAAGTACCAAAACATGAAAGCTGACTGACTGTATTGGCTACATGTTATAAGTCCCACAGAAAGTGACAATAAAAACTCAAGGTACTCGTAAAATATTGTTTCTCCAAACGGGTTTGTCAGTTTGGGGAGTTATTATCACTGTAATCTATGTCCAAGAGTCAGTTTCTCCAGAAAAGATCATTGTTTGTTATTTGACACTATAAACACACTTTGACCTCCTCAAGCTTGTGTTTTGGTACTTCCGGTTGCCGGCATCTCGAATTTGGATATTAGCTAAATATTTAGTTTCACCCAAAACATTTAGATTCAACATTTAGGCAGAACATTTAGATTTAAAAATTAGATTAAACATTTAAATTTAGAATTAATTACTTAATAAATTTTCAAAGTTAACAAATATTGTGTTAAATGTGCTAAAAAGTACCTTGAAAGGTTAACGTCACTGACAGCATTACTGACGACTGTAGCACCGTACACACAAACGCACCATACAACTCACCATCACCAAAAAACAGCATTACAGCATTACCAACGAGTGCTTGACTTTCAGAAAGCCACGATTCACAAGGAAGACATTACATTTCAGTACAACTTGTGTATGTGTGGTGACGTGTGACCGATGGAGAATGGAGATTATATCTGCGACAGCGCCACCTGGGGAATTACACCCCAGGAAATCTGAGCAAAAAGGCGCTTGGCTCTATGAACCAAGGCCACAGGTTTAAGCACCACAGGGCGAGACTGTTCCAAATCAAAGAAGCTTTATTGACAAAATATAAACCAGTCACACAGCAGTTAAACACACACACTAAAATAAACCATTGGGCACGATGAGTGAAACCGGGCTGGTTAACAGCGCAAAACTATGGGGTGCAGTTTGTAAAGTTGCTCATGCTGAAAATAACAGCAACATTTTGTCACATTTGCCTTCAAATCATGTTTTTAAAAGTGGTGTGAATTTTTGAAAGTCACTTTTTAGCACATTTATCACAATGTTTGTTAACTTTGAAAATGTATTAAATAAATAATTCTAAATCTGAATGTTTAATCTAAAACTTAAATCTAAATGTTAAATCTAAATCTCAATCTTACGCCTAAATGTTTTCGGTGAAACTAAATATTTTACTAATATGCAAATCCGAGATGCCGGCAACCGGAAGTACCAAGACAAAAGCTCGAGGAGGTCAAAGTGTGTTTATAGTGTCAAATAACGAATAAACAACGATCTTTTCTGGAGGAATTGACTCTTGGACATAGATTACAGTGATAATAACTACCCTAAATGACAAACCCATTTAGAGAAACAATATTTTACGAGTACCTTGAGTTTTTAGTGTCACTTTTTGTGGGGCTTATAACCTGTAGCCACTACAGTCAGTCACAGGGGGGCGCACTACTCGGGGCATCAAATTACACTGTAAATTGTTGGCCAGATGGAAATCGGACTCTGTCCCCCATCAGACATTCTTCTTACTAATAGAAAATCTGTAAAATTCGCCTGGATAAGTAACGTTACCCGATGCTACCTGATTTGGAAAACACACTTAGATCAGTCAAAGTGCGCCCCCCTGTGACTGACTGTAGTGGCTACAGGTTATAAGTCCCACAAAAAGTGACACTAAAACTCAAGGTACTCGTAAAATATTGTTTCTCTAAACGGGTTTGTCATTTAGGGTAGTTATTATCACTAATCTATGTCCAAGTCAATTTCTCCAGGAAAGATCGTTGTTTATTCGTTATTTGACACTATAAACACACTTTGACCTCCTCGAGTTTTTAATTTGGACACTTCCGGTTGCCGGCATGTCAAATTTGCATATTAGCTAAATATTTAGTTTCACCCAAAACATTTAGGCGTAACATTTACGTTTAACAATTAGCCGCAGGGAGCCCGCAACACCTGGCAATAAAATAAACAAACAAGCCCAAAAGTTCAACAGAGCTGGTGTGAACTAAACAAACATTTACCCAAAAAAATAAAAAGGGAAAACGATTAAAAAAAAAAAAAAAAAAAAAAAAAAAACTCATCAATGCAACGAATAGGAAACCAACATAATTACAAAGAAAGAAAGATGGCGTAACACCACCGGGACCGTATCGGTTGGCGTGGGCACTGCGCAGTCACAAAACAGCCGGTGTCACGCTCAAGCGAGGAACACGGAGCAGGCCCCGGCAGGCCTCAACAACGTGGACAAAAGGCGCAGGGCGCTTCAGTCACGCCAGCCGCCGGAGTCGGGAACAAAACACAAAACACAGAAGCAGGAGAGGAAGCAAAACCCACACAAAGCCAAAACGTCACAGGCGTTTAAATCTTCCATACGGCCACACATTCACCGACACGTCAAAACAAAGCTCCCTCACCTTGCCGTTCAACCGCGTCTTTGCAGTGCACCGACACAGGTGCTGCAGGTGCTTTCAGTCAAGAAACACAATGACGTACTCTTACTTCTGCAACAACTTCCTTCTCATGTGAAGGATGAGCGGTTCAGCTCAGTCATCAATCCTTACATTTAGTCCTGTTTTTAAATAGCACCACATAACTACGTCGATCTACACTTGACACAACGTCAAACACAGCCGCTGCTTCCGCTCAGGCAACAACGCCTGCGTGACGTTCAGCAGGTGTGTCATCACATCCCGACAAATGCAGCAGGAAACATTTCACAAATCTGAACAATTTAAGTTTCCAAAGCCTGGCATCGTACAAAACCTTTCAACTGAGGCATTGATTAAACTGACCACACGGAACACATTACACATTTCTGAAAATGTACCAAGTCCAAGATCGTACACACAACATACAGCTCACCATAACCAAAGCACAAAATAATAATAATTTGCGGCACACTCCGTCCCAACGCTGCAACTCTGACCAGTCTAAAGAAGAGAGCAAAAATAAACCTCACCTGAAAGGCTTTTCAGAAAGCCACAATTCACAACGAAGACATTACATTTCAGTACAACTTGTGTATGTGTGGCGATGTGTAACCGATGGAGAATGGAGATTATAGCTGCGACAGCGCCACCTGGGGAATTACACCCCAGGAAATCTGAGCAAGAAGGCATTTGGCTCTATGAACCAAGGCCACAGGTTTAAGCACCACAGGGCGAGACTGTTCCAAATCAAAGAAGCTTTATTGACAAAATATAAACCAGTCACACAGCAGTTAAACACACACTAAAATAAACCATTGGGCACGATGAGTGAAACCGGGCTGGTTAACAGCGCAAAACTATGGGGTGCAGTTTGTAAAGTTGCTCATGCTGAAAATAACAGCAACATTTTGTCACATTTGGCTTCAAATCATGTTTTTAAAAGTGGTGTGAATTTTTGAAAATCACTTTTTAGCACATTTAACACAATGTTTGTTCACTTTGAAAATGCATTAAATAATTCTAGATCGAAATGTTTAATCTGAAAATTAAATCTAAATGTTTTGGGTGAAACTACATATTTAGCTAATATGCAAATTCGACATGCCGGCAACCAGAAATACCAAAACAAAAACTCGAGGAGGTCAAAGTGTGTTTATAGTGTCCAATAACAAATAAACAATGATCTTTTCTGGAGAAACTGACTCTTGGACATAGATTACAGTGATAATAACTACCCTAAATGACAAAGCCGTTTTGAGAAACAATATTTTACGAGTACCTTGAGTTTTTAAGTGTCACTTTCTGTGGGACTTATAACCTGTAGCCACTACAGTCAGTCACAGGGGGCGCACTACTCGGGGCATCAAATTACACTGTAAATTGTTGGCCAGATGGAAATCGGACTCTGTCCCCCATCAGACATTCTTCTTACTAATAGAAAATCTGTAAAATTCGCCTGGATAAGTAACGTTACCCGATGCTACCTGATTTGGAAAACACACTTAGATCAGTCAAAGTGCGCCCCCCTGTGACTGACTGTAGTGGCTACAGGCTATAAGCCCCACAAAAAGTGACACTAAAAACCTCAAGGTACTCGTAAAATATTGTTTCTCTAAACGGGTTTGTCATTTAGGGTAGTTATTATCACTGTAATCTATGTCCAAGAGTCAATTTCTCCAGAAAAGATTGTTGTTTATTTGTTATTTGACACTATAAACACACTTTGACCTCCTCGAGCTTTTGTTTTGGTACTTCCGGTTGCCGGCATCTCGGATTTGCATATTAGCTAAATATTTAGTTTCACCCAAAACATTTACATTCAACATTTAGGCGTAACATTTACGTTTAACAATTAGCCGCAGGGAGCCCGCAACACCTGGCAACAAAAGAAACACAAAACAAGCCCAAAAGTTCAACAGAGCTGGTGTGAACTAAACAAACATTTACCCAAATAAAGAAAAAGGGAAAACGATTTAAAAACAAAAACAAAAAAAACTCATCAATGCAACGAATAGGAAACCAACACAATTACAAAGAAAGATGGCGTAACACCACCGGGACCGTATCGGTTGGCGTGGGCACTACGCAGTCACAAAACAGCCGGTGTCACGCTCAAGCGAGGAACACGGAGCAGGCCCCGGCAGGCCTCAACAACGTGGACAAAAGGCGGAGGGCGCTTCAGTCACGCCAGCCGCCGGAGTCCGGAACAAAATACAGAAAACACAGAAGCAGGAGAGGAAGCAAAACCCACACAAAGCCAAAACGTCACCAAAACGACCACACACGAGCAACGGAAGAATAGCAGAATGCGTTACCTGAGTGGACAGGATCGCGCACCCACAACGGCCACGCCAAACAATCACGGTGGTCACGCCAAGCAGGTGGCCACCGGACGGAAGCGGAGGAAGAGGCAAGCGAAGCTGCACGTCTATATATACACACACGCAGGGACGCATTGTCCCGCCCCTCAATCAGGGCGCTCGGTGCGTTAACACGGTGCCACGCAGTGGCAGGGAGAGACACGACCTGTCACATATGCAATTCCACGTGCTCCCTGCTCGCCGTAGCAACGCTTAACACACAACATAAAACTCACAGTCACCAAAGCACAAAATAATAATTTGGAGCACACTGCGTCTCAACGCTCTAAACGAGTAAACTCGGACCAGTCTAAAGAGAGGAAAAATAAACCTCACCTGAAAGGTTAACGTCACTGACAGCATTACTAACGACTGTAGCCCCGTACACACAAACGCACCATACAACTCACCATCACCAAAAAACAGCATTACAGCATTACCAACGAGTCCTTGACTTTCAGAAAGCAACGATTCACAACGAAGACATTACATTTCAGTACAACTTGTGTATGTGTGGCGACGTGTGACCGATGGAGAATGGAGATTATATCTGCGACAGCGCCACCTGGGGAATTACACCCCAGGAAATCTGAGCAAAAAGGCGCTTGGCTCTATGAACCAAGGCCACAGGTTTAAGCACCACAGGGTGAGACTGTTCCAAATCAAAGAAGCTTTATTGACAAAATATAAACCAGTCACACAGCAGTTAAACACACACTAAAATAAACCATTGGGCACGATGAGTGAAACTGGGCTGGTTAACAGCGCAAAACTATGGGGTGCCGTTTGTAAAGTTGCTCATGCTGAAAAGAACAGCAACAGTCTGTCACATTTCGCTTCAAATCATGTTTTTAAAAGTGGTGTGAATTTTTGAAAATTACTTTTTAGCACATTTAACACAATATTTGTTCACTTTGAAAATGTATTAAATAATTAATTCTAGATCCATATGTTTAATCTAAAAATTAAACCTAAATGTTATATTTTAATCTAAATGTTACGCCTAAATGTCAAATGTAAATGTTTTGAGTGAAACTAAATATTTAGCTAATATGCAAATTCGAGATGCCGGCAACCGGAAGTGCCAACATGAAAGCTGGAGGAGGTCAAATTTTGTTTATAGTGTCAAATAAATAAACAACGATCTTTTCTGGAGAAATTGACTCTTGGACATAGATTACAGTGATAATAACTACCCTAAATGACAAACCCGTTTAGAGAAACAATATTTTACGAGTACCTTGAGTTTTTAAGTGTCACTTTCTGTGGGACTTATAACCTGTAGCCACTACAGTCAGTCACAGGGGGGCGCACTACTCGGGGCATCAAATTACACTGTAAATTGTTGGCCAGATGGAAATCGGACTCTGTCCCCCATCAGACATTCTTCTTACTAATAGAAAATCTGTAAAATTCGCCTGGATAAGCAACGTTACTCGATGCTACCTGATTTGGAAAACACACTTAGATCAGTCAAAGTGCGCCCCCTTGTGACTGACTGTAGTGGCTACAGGCTATAAGCCCCACAAAAAGTGACAATAAAAACTCAAGGTACTCGTAAAATATTGTTTCTCCAAACGGGTTTGTCATTTAGGGTAGTTATTATCACTGTAATCTATGTCCAAGAGTCAATTTCTCCAGAAAAGATTGTTGTTTATTTGTTATTTGACACTATAAACACACTTTGACCTCCTCGAGCTTTTATTTTGGCACTTCCGGTTGCCGGCATCTCGATTTTGCATATTAGCTAAATATTTAGTTTCACCCAAAACATTTAGATTCAACACTACGATTTAACATTTAGGCAGAACATTCAGATTAAACATTTAGATTTAGAATTAATTATTTCATAAATTTTCCAAAGTTAATAGTGTTAAATGTGCTAAAAAGTAACTTTCAAAAATTCACACCACTTTTTAAAACATGATTTGAAGCGAAATGTGACAAAATGTTGCTGTTCTTTTCAGCATGAGCAACTTTACAAACGGCACCTCATACAAAACCACCAAGAATTAATTGCCGCAGGGAGCCCGCAACACCTGGCAACAAAAGAAACAAACAAGCCCAAAAGTTCAACAGAGCTGGTGTGAACTAAACAAACATTTACCCAAACAAAGAAAAAGGGAAAACGGTTTAAAAAAAAAAAAAAAACTCATAAATGCAATGAAGCAAAAATAAACCTCACCTGAAAGGTTAACGTCACTGACAGCATTACTAACGACTGTAGCCCCGTACACACAAACGCACCATACAACTCACCATCACCAAAAAACAGCATTACAGCATTACCAACGACTGCTTGACTTTCAGAAAGCCACGATTCACAACGAAGACATTACATTTCAGTACAACTTGTGTATGTGTGGTGACGTGTGACCGATGGAGAATGGAGATTATAGCTGCGACAGCGCCACCTGGGGAATTACACCCCAGGAAATCTGAGCAAAAAGGCGTTTGGCTCTATGAAACAAGGCCACAGGTTTAAGCACCACAGGGCGAGACTGTTCCAAATCAAAGAAGCTTTATCGACAAAATATAAACCAGTCACACAGCAGTTAAACACACACTAAAATAAACCATTGGGCACGATGAGTGAAACCGGGCTGGGGCTACCGTGCGGGAGGGGGATAATGAAGAGCGCAAAACCACCACGAATTAACTGCCGCAGGGAGCCCGCAACACCTGGCAACCAAAGAAACAAATAAAACAAGCCCAAAAGTTCAACAGAACTGGTGTTAACTAAAACATTTACCCAAATAAAGAAAACGGGGAAAACGATTTAAAAAAAAAAAAAAAATCAAAAACTCATCAATGCAATGAATAGGAAACCAACACAATTACAAAGAAAGATGGCCTAACACCACCGGGACCGTATCGGTTGGCGTGGGCACTACGCAGTCACAAAACAGCCGGTGTCACGCTCAAGCGAGGAACACGGAGCAGGCCCCGGCAGGCCTCAACAACGTGGACAAAAGGCGCAGGGCGCTTCAGTCACGCCAGCCGCCGGAGTCCGGAACAAAATGCAGAAAACACAGAAGCAGGAGAGGAAGCAAAACCCACACAAAGCCAAAACTTCACCAAAACGACCACACACGAGCAACGGAAGAATAGCAGAATGCGTTACCTGAGTGGACAGGATCGCGCACCCACAACGGCCACGCCAAACAATCACGGTGGTCACGCCAAGCAGGTGGCCACCGGAAGGAAGCGGGGGAAGAGGCAAGCGAAGCTGCACGTCTATATATACACGCAGGGACGCATTGTACCGCCCCTCAATCAGGGCGCTCGGTGCGTTAACACGGCGCCACGCAGTGGCAGGGAGAGACACAACCTGTCACATATGCAATTCCACGTGCTCCCTGCTCGCCGTAGCAACGCTTAACACGCAACATAAAACTCAGTCACCAAAGCACAAAATAATAATTTGGAGCACACTGCGTCTCAACGCTCTAAACGAGTAAACTCGGACCACAGGTTTAAGCACCACAGGGCGAGACTGTTCCAAATCAAGGAAGCTTTATTGACAAAATATAAACCAGTCACACAGCAGTTAAACACACACTAAAATAAACCATTGGGCACGATGAGTGAAACCGGGCTGGGGCTACCGTGCGGCAGGGGGATGATGAAGAGCGCAAAACCACCACGAATTAACTGCCGCAGGGAGCCCGCAACACCTGGCAACAAAAGAAACAAAGTTAACAAAACAAACATAAAAGTTCAACAGAGCTGGTGTGAACTAAAATATTTACCCAAATAAAGACAAGAAAAAGGGCAAACAATTTAATAAACTCATCGATGCAATGAAAAGAAAACCAGCACAATTATAAGAACAGAACAACAACGACAACTATAGAAGATGGCGTAACACCACCGGGACCGTATCGGTTGGCGTGGGCACTACGCAGTCACAAAACAGCCGGTGTCACGCTCAAGCGAGGAACACGGAGCAGGCCCCGGCAGGCCTCAACAACGTGGACAAAAGGCGCAGGGCGCTTCAGTCACGCCAGCCGCCGGAGTCCGGAACAAAATACAGAAAACACAGAAGCAGGAGAGGAAGCAAAACCCACACAAAGCCAAAACTTCACCAAAACGACCACACACGAGCAACGGAAGAATAGCAGAATGCCTTACCTGAGTGAAGAGGATCGCGCACCCACAACGGCCACGCCAAACAATCACGGTGGTCACGCCAAGCATGGCCACCGGAAGGATGCAGAGGAAGAGGCAAGTGCATCTGCACCTCTATATATACACACGCAGGGACGCATTGTCCCGCCCCTCAATCAGGGCGCTCAGTGCAGTAACACAGTGCCACATAGTGGCAGGGAGAGACACGACCTGTCACATATGCAGTTCCACGTGCTTCCTGCTCGCCGTAGCAACGCTTAACACACTACGACATCTGCTTCTCTGCACCCACACAGGTGCTGCAGGTTCACATCCAAACGTGATAACGTAAGTGGGATTCGAACCCGGCTCCCATAGATCCATTAATCCATGGTGAGCTGGGGCACGCTCTTAAGTTTGCACCACACCTGTATTTACAACTACACCTGTAGCACTCTTGGTAGTGCGTGCGCTCCGTGTTGACGTGGTCCCGGGTTCGATTATTGCGTGTAGCTTCTTTGTTGCGTGTCATATTACAGAACAGTTTTTTCTCCAGGGAAGCGTGAAGAAAAGAAAGAAATTGTTCAATACCACCACCTTTCTTTGAGGGGAAGAGTGAACTAACACTTCAACCTCCCTTGCTAACATATAAAAATTAGGGCTGTCAAACGATTAAAAAATTAACTCGATTTATCGCGATTAATCGTGATGCTAATATTATTTGTATTTTGTTGGGGAGATAAAACAAGTATGTGGTGTTGGAAATAAAGAAATGACAAACTAGTTTGAGAAATCGATTTCTCTTACTTTATGATTACACAGTTACGTCCGACGCCTCCTCCTCAGCCATCCTTCTCTGTCGCTGCCAGGCGTTAACGCGTTAATTTTGACAGCCCGAATAAAAATGAAATCATGAATATGTGCATACACGCAATTGACGACGTTCCTCTTCGTTCCATTTTTATTGAATTTAACTGACGCAGAAATTATAATAATCATCACATGTTGGCACATGGAGCCACACAACATTGTCGTTATTTCCCATTCATAATACTGCTGGAGATCTCTCTGTACATACTTCATAACAATCAATTATACTTAATAATACACTCTTATGATACACTCTTTTATTTATATATATACACACTCTTATATTACACATACTTACTTTTATGTGATACACTCTACATCTTATAAGTAAATTAGCAAGTAAAGTCAGTAAATTCACACTTTGTGCACACGTTCACATTCAACACTTTCAGGACTCATTAACAAACCTAATGGAACCCCAAAATACTGACACATCACGTTCATCACACTCTTTCTCTCTTTTCCCTGCTCTCAAGACGCCACACTTCCACTCTGCAGCCAGCAGAGGGCAGCGCAGCATCATCCCCACATTCCTCACGCCTCCACCGTGGGACCACCTCACTGCAGACAGAAACATGTACTCACATAAGAGTCCAGGGAACTACTTCAGTAGTCTCACTCAGTCTACTTCTATATACATATATATTTGTATATATATATGCAAGTAAATACAAAAGTGTATGTATGTAAACGTAAGTTTCTAAGTATCTTTATTAGTCAGTCTTTATAAGTAACTATATTTATCAGTAAGAGTAAGTAAGTGTATGTATAAAAGTGTATGTATATATATGTGAGTTTCTAAATGTATGTATCTTAGTGTATGTAAGTCAGATTCAAGATTCAAGATTCAAAGCGTTTATTGTCTTGTGCACAGTAAGGAAACGGGTTTCCCTGTACAATGAAATTCTTACTTTGCCGTCCACACTGAATGCCAACAAAAGTTTAAAGTATAAAAGAGACTAGCAGAATTGAACAAAATAGGCAATTTCAGAAGAAAAGCAAACATGAAATATAAACGATGAATAGGAAGATAAATTGAGTGTATGTAAGTGTACGTATCTAAGTAAGTGAAGTGTATGTAAGTGAGTGTATATGAATAAGAGACCACCACATCACGTGTTTTTATTATTGTCAGCATCCTGCCTGCTTTTGATAAGAAAAACAAACATGTTTGACTTCATGGTAAAATCAGGAGCAGATTCTGAAAGTTTACAGGGTAAATCTGAGCCGCACATTCAAACATTTTTGGAATTTCACTTCAGTTACTGCTACTTTCAATCTGATTTATGTACACATTTAAATTACATATGACACACTGTATGTCTGAGCACTGATAAAGACCAGGTGAATTATGAGTCACACAAAATCGCAGGAATGTAATCGACACGCACTCTCGTATTCCTGTGCCAAAGGTGGTCGCTCTGCTTGGTAACAAATGTTCAGCCTGCATGCTGGCAAACATATTCACAGTTAGAGAAACCGAAAGAAATCATTCTTTAATACAACAGGAAATGAGTTCAAAACACGTCCTGCGGCTGCCGACCTCCTCCGTGTTCCTCATCGGCTCATTCCGGACAATGTGTTTTAATGCTGCAGTCGCAGTCTTCTGCCACTAGAGAGCAGTACTCACCCGTTTCCTCCTCAGTGGATTTCACTTCACACAGAGTCCATATTCTACAATAACTCAGACTCTCGGGTCAATAAGCTCTCCATTTGGATAATCCCACTGAAGTTCCTCAGGCAAAACGTCGCTCGCCGTCGCCTCCTTCGCTTCCCGAGTCTCGACGCCGACAGCCGAGCTCAGACTCTAATGATGCTGATGGAGGAGGAGGCCCTGTGAAGCTGGAGGACGGAGAGGGAAAAGGGCAGTGAGAGCATGAGAGCAAACACGTGAGTCATAAACACAGAGGATCACATACCGAAGAAGGCAATCACATGAATGTATGCACTCGAAGAAATTTATGAACTAATCAATGACCTGTGTGTGTGTGTGACAGCTCTAACAGCACCCAACGGGCTCGGCTGAATTTCTCACTTAATTGTGATCAGGTTTTTTGGAGCATTTTGGCAGTAAGAAAGTACAAAAGTCAGATATTTGTAATAATTCTTCCTGTGTGGAGGAGGACAAAGCACTTCTTGTTATCGAGACAACCACACTTACTCTGTTGCCTTTAACACATCCCTTCCTTGAGGCAACTTCTGCCAAAAAACATTTATTGGATTTTGCCACAAACATTTTTTTTAATTAGCTTGGATACCACAAGACACTTTCAGTACTTTTTATTTAATTTAATGAGATCATATTTAAACTCTAACGGTTTTCATTTTTCCCCAGTATTCACTCTCTCTTGGCTCTGCTTGTGCTCTCTTCAGGTCCTGAGGGAAACGTTTGGCTCTTCAGCTGCTAAAGCTGCTGTTTGGTGCCGAGCAGGTCGTACACAGTGGGGGTGGGGTGGGGGGGTTACAGCTTTTTGCTGCCTACTGCGGGTGAAAATGACACTGCTGTGGGAGCTGTGGGTTGGACAAGTAATGGAAAATGGGTCACTTCAGGTTTTTAGGATATACAGCTTTTATATTTCCACTCATGTTAGTTACTTGTTCAAGCTGGCTCTCCTCAAACTCCACTTCATCGTCAGATCTTCATAAATCTACCTTGTCAGGCTGCTCACTTCCACTGTGCATGTCGCTGAATAGATGCACAGCAACAGCAGCTCAGTCTGCAGCTCTCTATCCAGTTTTATATTTAGCCATGATGGCAGCAGCTCTGGTTGCCAGGAGATCTCTGATGCAGCTACAAAGGCTCTTCAGAAGAAACAAAGTACTCCTGGCAGCCAAAAATGATCATGCATTATAGAGGAGCTCTGCAACAAAATGAAACGCTGTGGAGTAAGGCTGAAGTTTTCTTAATGAAGTTCAAGAAATTAGTCACCTTGCTGCTGCGCACGGCTCCGTTGTGGTAGATGGGCGAGCTGCCGGCTGAGGCGTTGTAGTAGGAGGAGGTGGCTCGAACCAGCGGCCTCTTGGCTTTCTCCTTGGTGTTGTTGGAGTCGTTGTCTTTGATGATGTCATACTGCCGGCAGAAGAGGGCGATGACAGCTGCGGGGGGTTGAAAACAATGTCAGCCTCACAGAAGATGAGCAAAGAGTGTCTTCATTTGCATGTGGATGCTATTATCACAGCCACATCCAGCACATCCTTATCTGCACACAAGCCGAGCAGACGCGTCCGCACACCCACACATGCATATAAAAGGCTGACCTGCCCACAGCAGCAGCACAGTGGTGATAATGAGCAGCTCTCCTGTCTGTAAGTGAGGAGTCATGCCCAGACCTTCCATCGCTGGTTCATCTGAGGGAAGATGAAGATTCAGCTGTGTCAAACTTTATTTACACATGAGGCAGCAGACAGTTTTTCAGGTTTGCTTGACAATCCTGCAGAATTGTAAAATAACAGTGCTGGTGTTTGTTCTGTTTTTATGCTAAGCAGCTTCAAAATAACTAACTACTGGTTCAGTGGTTTGTCAGCAAGGTCAAGTAGATGGCTGTTGTAGTACAAATTTTGCTTTGTCGTTTTTGTTGCAAAACAACACAAGAGAAAGTCTTCGACTGAAGGGGCTGTTGTTTTTGCGGAGAAGTCGTTTCATTTGTGCATAAATATTTATTCCCCCCTCCCTTTGATTCTCTTTCGTGTGCTTTTTCCTCTTTAAAATGTGCATTTTAAGTGATAAACTGTGAGTCATGGTGTCAGGGAATGTTATTAAGTGTGTATTTTATATTCAAAAAGGTCTCTTTTGAATAATAAATACGTTAAAAAGACGAGCCCCACTTGCACTTGTGTGTGTGTGTGTGTGTGTATTTACGGTGGTCCAGGACTCCGGCTGGATAATGGTCACTCCGCTCCAGAGTCCTGAAGTGGACGGCGCGGCTGGGCTGGCTGTCACCGTGCGGCCCAACAGACTGCACCTGAGGAAGGATTGAACAATGGCTTATACTGAAGGTGAAGCCACCTCATCACAATCAGTTTTCTTTACAGCTGACCACTAAACACTGGGTACAATCCCAGCTGACATTAGCGGAGGATGACATTATGTAATGATGACGAGAAACTGGCAAGCAGGGGGTATATTTAGCGAGCAAATGGTGCTTTGGTTTTTGGCCGGGATCCTGAATGGCTGCTGGAGGACGACGAGTAGCAGAGTGAAAGCTTGAAATATATAAGAGGGAATACAGATTTGAGTTAAAGATTCATTTGGGGGCCTTCAGGTAAAATCCATCCAAAAACTATGCTACTGGCGAGAAATAAGCAAGTTTGATGGTGCATTTCTCATTCAATCAGAATATTGAGATATTTATAGCAGCTACAGCAGAGTTTTATAACAGGCAGAGAAATCCATCACTGAGGCACAATTACATCCACAAGAGGGTCCGGACGCTGCTGTCTGCGCCAACGTGTCGAACCCAGAGGTTGAATACAAGAAGTTTTCTGCAAGTCATTCTAGGAATATGACTAAGCAAGTTAATTACAACACTTCATTGCAAAATAAGTCACCAAAGCAATCTAAGAGGATCCAAAGGTTTGTCCTTCGCAAGCAGCTTGAACTGGAAAAAGTCCCTAATCCATCCACTGAGTCGGGATAATGATGAAGCTCCTCACCAAACCCCACAGGAAAATCCTCCCTTTTAACTTTCTCTCCTCTATTGGAAGGTCAGAGGTGAAAAGTCCAAATTTGTGTGCTCCTGGTGTTGGCGAGGCTTCAGTGAACTGCTGAACGACGCTTCAGCAGGACGTCTCCTTGCTGACGAGCACATTTAACCAAACCCTCCGGCTGAAGGACAATCTGTATCAGTCTATTAAGCTATAATGGATTACAGAAAGTTTAATAGAGTCATGATAATGGAGTCACATTAGATACTCCTCCTTCAGAGAGTGGCTGCAGTTTGTGCCACTTTTTGATTTAAGCTCGAGCTGTAATAACTAAAAGCCACGTTAATGTGCACAAAGACGGAGAATTAAAAGTTCATTTCTAAAATCATCAGTGGCTTCCTCAATTAAAGATGCACTGCAGACATCTGTGGAGCAGCTCATCCTGTCTTACGCAGGCAATTGTAAGGAGAGAAAACTACCTTTAAATCAAGAGTTATTTCGAATAATAATAATAATAATTTTTCACAGCTGCAAACAGAGAAAATGTGAGATCATAAAAGCTTTATGTGTTGAACCTAATGACTTTATTAGTGATTCATGGATGTTCTAATTAGTGCCAAAGATTTAATTAGAACAACTTTCTGGGTTGCCAAGTTGTGAGGAATCTCTCTGCGAGACCCTCTGGGCATGACAACAACACCTTTCCACACTGGTCTCACCTGGACGCTGTAGTGAGTGTCCTCGTCCAGGTCCCACAGCACACACCAGCGGCTGGACGTGTTCACCTCTCGGATGGAGCGCTGCATCAGGCCGTCCTGCCTCTGGAGACACACGAAGCAGCATCAACTGAACAGGGGAACTAATGCACAGACGAAGGCAAGCTCAGAATGAGACACAAGTTTCCCATAAAGTAAATGTGGCTGTTAAGTACAAAAAAGGCAGACGACGAGTCAATAAACAGAAGGCTGGGGGGACGCCTGAGGCTCTCCAGATGTCTGAGTCACCGGAGACTCGGCAGAGTCAAAGTGGAGTCTTCTGCTCCTCTGGCAGCCCTGAAGCAGGGACTCGGTGAGGAAGGTTTTATTGCACCAACAGACCACACTATACAACATCTCTGCAGGGGTTAAAAGGGTTGTAAATCATGACTCAGCTCTGATTCTGCTAGAACTGCTGGTTATGAAGCAAAAATTCCAAAGCCACTCAATTTTAAAAAAAGGCCATTCAACTCATCAAGGAGCCAAAAGCCAAAAATGCCTCATTTACATAAAAAACTCATTTTTTAGGAGAGTAACACTACATATTAATACATTAAATGTTTTGTGGGGTTTTTTGGAAATCCAAAGCAGGAAGACGAGTTCCCTGAGTGGTGTCTGCTGAGAGGCAAAACCAGGCTGTTGCAAGTGCCTGGTGAGAATATTTTGGGAATAAATGCCATCTTGTGCTGACCAACATGGTCCTCTAACATCTTCTTCTGTGTTTTCCAACAACATTTATATGCTGGGGAGTGAAGAACTGGAGGAAACTGGATCTGTTAAAGCCCAAGAGGCAAAAAGAAGAGATGTCCTGAAATCACATTAGTCAGTCACATTCGATCCAATGTCATACAGAAAGAGCATCCGACTGTCGGAAGGTGAACTGTAATGACATTATTTTGCTGTGGCGGTTTTGCTGGCACTTTGAACAAACAGTGTGACAAGAACAAGCAGAAAAACAGGACTTCTCAGTCGCTTCTCTCTTCAGTTGGATAGATTTGGCTTTTAGCTTGTTTATGGTTCAACTGAGGCAAGCTGGAGCCTCAGAGACTTTTAAAATGGTCAATAACCTAAGTAAAATGTGTCTTCTGTGCGGAGTTTACAGGTGAGGACAAAAGTCTGCTTACATGGCTATTTTTAGGTCAGGAAAGAAGTCGGCAGCTTAATGCATTTCAGCGGCGAAGTGCAGCAGATAAACAAACGTCTTGTCTCTTTTTGTCACAGTTGGCTGGCAGGTTTCCTTCTTGTCGCAGGTTAACAAACCTTCAAACACGCCTACGGCTTAAAACAGACTCAGCGTGGATTCATTTGATCGGCGTCCACCCACACACACCCACACACACACCAATCATCAATTAGCCTTGTGTTTGTGATAGTTTGAGATTTGTGAATCTGAATCAGGATCATTGGGAGTTTGTGCAGCTCTGATATACAATCGCAAATTGGGTTACTTCCTGTGTGTGTGTGTGTGTGCATGGTGTGTTTGTGTGTGCGCACGTTTGAAACCGGCTGTTGCATAATGCGTGAATCTCAGCAGTCGGAGCTCTGGGATTTGGAACAACTTCAGATGAGTGAAGCGACTCTTTGTCTGAGCAGATTCGCTCGTCCTGCTTCTCCTTCACAAAGAGAAGCACTCAGCTTGTTACTGAGAGATTGTGTGTGTGTGTGTGTGTATATAATAATCTCCTAAAGCAGCAGACATCCAAATCAAGCCTAAAGCCTGACAGGATCGTCACTCTGGCGCATTGTTGAGCCCGTAACCTTTTATATAACTGCATTTCTTAAGATTTTTTGCCCTTTTGTACACTTTCACTCTAATCCAGAGCACCTTTTGATGACTAACGGCAGAAAAAAAGGAGCTGCAGTAGATAAAACCTCCTGCGTGGATACCCAATGCATATACCTGCTCCCATCACCTCCCCTATTAATATTTGAGTGAGGTTTTTACATAAGTGCTTTCTGAGGTTATGGCAGGAAGTGTTTTACATCCCCTCCTTCTGTTTCCCTGAAAATGCCACGAGACTGATGGACTCTGAGTCAGACGTGAGGAGACTTCACCAAAATGAAGAAATAAAAGAGGAAGAGTTGTTTGGCATGGTCGCCGCTGTGGATGTTTCTCCTGCGAGACGAGTCCCAGCCAAATAATTTCCACTAATGGAGACAACTCCCACTCAGAGTTCAGCTAATGTCTGATTCTCCTTTTTGCCAAACTGTGGGTGGCAAAAACTGATTAGAATGAATCAAGCTGAGTTAGCAGCCTCGGTTTCGGGAGACGCGAGGCAAACAAAAGGCAGTGATACGAGCAGAACTGAATGTGACACGGCTCCTTATTCCCAGCCAGGTGAAAAACTCTCCGCTGGATACGATTGTGTAGTCGCACAACTAATTTGGTTAAAGCAAACAGATCAATGTGGAAAACAGCAGGGAGGTCTTCACTTCATTTCTACACTTTCAATTTAACAATATTTGTCTGATTTGGTCTGGTCGGACACTTGGAAAGTTTCCAGGCCTGCTGGAAACTTCTGTAATCAGGAGATTAGTTTTTTATTATGACTGCTAAAAGTACGTAAGTCAACCAGCTGCCAGCCTTGACATTAACAAGCCTCTCACCAAGTTACTCTTCAGACAAAATGCTGACTGCCTACCGGCCTCGCGAATGACGCAGCGATTTAAAAACCCCTGCGGACAACGTGAGGGGGGGAAGAAAAGAATCCAGTCCTCAAGAGATAAAGACGATCACAAAAAATACATAATTCAACTTTGAAAAAGCTGTGCTGTTGCCCTGAGCGCGGCAGCGATCCAAGTTTTCTGGCCATTTGATTCATAATTTATAACCCTTCAATTAATATCCCTGCAAAATTAATTGGACTTCAGCCAAATGAGAGAGAGGAGAGCGAGAAAGGGTTAGATCAGGGAGGATTTGACGCGAGACAGATTGAGTTTAATGAGCAGTCTGACAAATGATCTTTCAGGCTTTCTTGAGGATTAAACCAATTAAGAAAAATCAATCTGTGAGCTCAGCGTGCCCACAGTTAATGTTCACAGATACACTCGCACACACACACACACGATGAAGATGATGCCAGGCGGCTGCGCTGTACCTGCTGCGAGATGGAGTATCCGATCACAGTGTCTCCCTGAGGGACGTTCCAAGTCACCATGGCCGAGTGCGCCCTCAGCTGGGTCACGGACACGTTCACAGGGGCCGCCGGCACAGCTGTTAACACAAACACACACACACACAGATTTGTACTGCATGTTAGGGATGGTCAGTGTTACCCCTCAGAGTGTGTTAGAGAGATTCAGATCCTCCTGGAGCAAAGAAAGACACACAAAGTATTTCAAAACAACACACACTGTTATGAAATGGACAAAAACAAGTGGACATGGCTCAGGCCTTCAGGCTCGTTACCGGATGTTGGAAGCTGGCAGCGAGGATTCGACAACGTGACCTCATGTGAGGTCCACTGATGCTGGGTGGTGCATAACTGGCAGTCCAGTCCCAACCAAACTGTTGCCAGAAAGTGTGGCAATAACATCACCCTTCATAAGGGCAAAAACCATTTGTTTGGGGGCGTCCACATACTTTTGATCCTGAAGCCAAAACAAAATGCCACTTCTCCCATTGAAAATCAGAAAAGTTTTTCCCCTCCCACAGAAATACATTTAATACATTTACAATACATTCAAGTTAAATCCACTCCCATGATTGATGCACAGCGGCCCCCTGGCCTTTCCTAAAGACTGTTTTAACAGGTTTAACAGCCTGTCACTTCTTTGTTGAACCACTGATCCAACCTAATCTCAGAGTTCTGCAACGACAAAACTCCAGGAAGTTACTCTGCCTAATTAGGAGCCCACAAATTGTGCAGACTTGCTGTTTGCCCCCCGCCTGCTTTTGTTTGAGTGACAAAAAGTTTTCAATAAAACTTTCAACCTGAATCAAAGTGACATAAACTAATAAAACACAGCTGGACGTCAAACACTGAACACAAAACCAACTGGCCACGCTGACACCCATCTGTCCTTGAGCAGGACGCTGCTGAGGATGACTCGCCCATCAGCGCTCTTAACGTGAGTCAGCTGTTGATTAAAGTGTCAGCTAAACGGCACGAACGTAATGAACGACCATGTGCGAAAGATGAGAAACGCACTCGCACACTCGAAGGATCGTGTCAACTCGTCTCTTGGGGGAAATTAAAACGGAAGTGTTCACTAAGCGAGTGTGAGATTTTTTTTTATGTCCATAAAAAGTCACTTAAAGCAGAAAATTTAAACTGAAAAAAGGAACGATTAAGTGAAAAGGAGACAAAAAAGAAAAGAAAGACAGATGAGCACGACTTCGATCCTCTTCGATGACGTACAATCTAATGCAATCCATGACTGGATTTTTTACTGCAAGCTGTTGATGACTTCACTTCATCCACTCCAACTTCTTCTTCTTCTTCTCGTCCTTCTTTTAGTGCCGCACAGGAATAGAACTCCACATTTCTCATCACTTTTTTCTGGCTGCAGAAGGTAATTAATGTGTGCCCACTGGAAAAGAGTGTGTGTGTGTGTGTGTGTGCGTGCGTGTGTGTGTTTCCATGTGTGCATGTGGTTTTAAAAACCCCATCAGAGGGGAGAAGCAGCCTGCACAGCAGCCAATTAGGGCATCAAGGCCAAAAACAGGACATTAAAAAGCTGAGGTTTTGCTTTACGCTGCATTAAAGTCAAGCTGAAATTTCGATTCTCCTCACGTTTTGTGTGTAAAAAAAAAAAACAACCCAAAAAACAATAATGATATGCTTATGTTAACACTGTTTAGTTTTCAAAACATGAAAATCATTTTTTGGCATCACAGATGCGGCTAAGCTTCAAGCCTTTCAGTGGTGTTTCGCACAGCAGCAGTTTCCTACCAACGACGATTCAAGCTGTACTTGGTTCAGTATTTGATGATGTCGGCCTTCCAGTGGGCTCAGACACCTGCACCGACCTGCACTGTCATGAGGACATGACCAACTGGCTGAGCTGATGAGATCACCTTCAGTTTCTTTTTATCTGATACCTTAAGAGCTGGAAACTGTGCATCTAGAAAGAAGATGTTGCAACAAGATTTATTTTATTTTATTTTATTTATTTGGTTGCATGCAGGTTTCTCTTGGGGTGCAATTGATTATTGGTTGTTATTTATATTGAAGTGTCCTAATAATTTTTCCCAAATTATCTAAGCTTCTTTACAGTCCTTTTAATTTAATTTTATTTTATCACAACTGACTCAAGTTCATAGTTTTATCGATGCGCATGACACCCCCTTGTATACGATGTTGCTATGACAGCAGAATCACCTCCCCTTTGCTGTAAAAACAACAACAAAAAAAACTTTCCAAGCTTCTGGAGGCCGCAGCACTGACAACAACTCTCCCAATATTCAGTGACAGACTAAAAAAATATTCAGCGTGTTTTCAAAACCCAAAGCATCAGGCTCTGTGGAGTATGACCGTGAATGTCAAGCTCTATCTCAGGCTAACAAGATAACCACAGCTCATTACAGCCAGCCTTCCTCTGCACCCCGTGGGACCCGCTGGCCTGCCAGCCAAAGCTGGTCCAGACTCATTAAAGGAAAAAAATCCACATATTTTCTCTTAACACTGTAATCTATAATCGAGTGCGTCTTCAGTGTGTGCCTTCCTACATTTCCCAGAATCCCCTCTGACAGCTCAGAGCGAAGGATTATGAGCCTGTTGCACTCAGCATGTGTAGGCGGAGTGAATGAAAGCATGTCGAGAACAAGAAAGTGGGAGTTTGTTTTTTTTCCTTTCATTTTGAGATGAAGAAGAAGCATTTGTGGCTGCAATGCATTCTGGTCTATTTCCTGACACTGTGGGTGGAAAAACTGGCCACAGTGCCTCTTCTGTGACAAATTCCTCTCTGTATAATTACTGAATGTCTGCGCTATGCGGTGGTTGCAGAAAGACAAATCTTGATCTTTGACTGTGAGGACAGAAAACTCAAAATCAAACTGGGCAAAATAAAAAAAGCTCTTCCCCAAACATCATCCACATGTCCACATACTTTTGGCAACATACAGTACCTATGAGGACACCACAGGAGGACTTTCCAGAGAAATGTAAGGGGGGGACTTTCTCTTCATGGAGGGAAGAGAGAAAAAAACAAACAAGCATATGTAAATATAATAAAAACATGCAGGAAAAAATCCTAACCTCCACCCACACACTCCACAGAGAAAAACACACATTCAGAACCATGTTTCCTTGTCTCTGGCAATGAGAGCCAAGACTCCCCCCCCACCACCACCTCCCATCACGTTACGGCTGCTAAACCCCAACCGCTTTCATCTGCCAGAGCTGCGACGGAGTGCGCACACGGTGAATAGACTTCTGCAATTACATTATACACGGCAGGAGAGGAGAAGAGAGGGGAGACTTAGATGGAGTCAGGAAGACAGAGGAGAGAGATGGAGATGAGAGAGGAAAACAGGGGAGACGAGAGGACGAGTATGAAAGACGACTGGAATATGACAGAACAAGGGATGAGTGAGTCAGAGGGAAAATAAAAGGCGAGCAATTATCTCAGCGAGATATCAAGAGGTGGCGAGTGAATTTTTCAGCCTTTCTGGGTTTGAGAGGAAAGACATACGAAGGGCAAAGTGAGATGGATGGACGGGGAGGAAGGAGACAAGATCAATGTTGGAGGCAGTGGTGGAGAAAGAAGTGAGAGATGGAGGGAGGGTGGAGGGAAAACTGGGAGCAGGAGGAGGAGTAGAACGTGGATATTGATTAAATGATGAAATATAGCAGTTCAGGTGAATGTTAGAGCGTGCACACACACACACACTCCTCACACGTCCTTGTTTGTCCTTCATGTTTCAGGCTGGTTTGTCCAAATTAATTATTAATGCACATTCGTCATTTTTGCAACACTTCCCGACGCTTTAAGCTGCTGTCTTTTCAAACCCGCAATTGCTCCACGAGAAGCCAGACCTGGGATTCAAAAGATTCCTCTCGTCAGCTTAAACCTGACAAAATCTAATATAGTATCACCACAGGAAAAATGTAACATGACACAGATTTCACGCATCCTTCAATCTTCTTATGTAAAGGAAATTAAAGCAGAAAACAGCTTTGGGGCCAACAGCAAGCAATATAAAGTCTTTTGAGGCTGAAGATTAGGACATACTTTGACCTGATGGTGGCGCTAAGGGATTCACCAAAGCCTATCAGAGTCATCCTCTGGGGATCATGAATGTCTGCACACAATTTCATGGCAATCCCTCAAACTGTTGTCGACATATGTCAGCGTGGACCGAAGTGGACAGGACTCAGCTTCTAACAGCTACAACGCTTACGACGCCGTGATGCTCGTTTTAAGATGTCAACAACTCTTAATCAAGAAAGTTCATGAAAAAGAACCTGCCCTGGGAACAAAGGAACTAATCTCGCTACAGGCAGAAGTGAAAACACTAATCCTAATCCTGGTTTAAGCACATGAGTAAAATTAATAAGTTAATTAATTCAAAGAAGAAGAAGAAGAAGAAGACGAGGCACAGCCAGGATGTGTTTACTGAGGATTCATTCATCTTTTTGTCCTTATTTTGCCCTCAGAAGTTGAGAAACACAGCGATGCATACACACAGCCAGCGGTGTGATCTTTCCACACAAAGCTCTATTCATCTGTTGCACTGCGAGACGGACAAAAGCGTCCACCAAACTGGTCAGATCCGTCCCCGTGTCCCTCCGCAGCCACTGACTTCGTCACCACCGGCGACAAAAACAACAAGGAGCCTCGTGACTGCTGTTGTTTACGTTGTTCCTCCTGGTGTGGAGTAGTACGTGACGTACGACTCGGGCCGGACAGTCGACTTTAAATCACAGCAAAGTAACAGTGTGCTGATAGACTCAGACAGCCTAATCTGGCTAATGGCTCCCCACCACTCTCTGAGATGGATGGACGTCTGTGCGTTTAAGTGTACGTGTGTGTGTGTGTGTGTGTGTGTGTCTGTCTGTGTCTGTGTGTGTGTGTGTGTGTGTGTGTGTGTGTGCGCGCGCGCTCGAGATACCCTCACAACCTGTGCATGCTGATTAGGATACAGTGTGTTTATGGACGGACTGTGAGCCAACGGACACCTGGGCACAGATTCAAGGATTCCCGCTGGTTATGTAAGAGCGAGACGCACAGACTGAAAGAAACAGTCAAGTAAAAAGTTTTGTGTCTCTAATATTTGGTGTCTCTTGAGGTCATTTTGCATCCTTGTGATCATTTGAATTTTACAAGAAACGTTGTATGAACGCCTTCTGTAAAGGTATGAAGGTAAGATTCGAAAAACAAGCTTTTTAATTCTTGAGTAACTTTTCTGTGAGTCAGCTGAAAGTTGGGAATCATTTTCTGATGAA
Organism: Scatophagus argus; assembly: GCF_020382885.2. Taxonomy (NCBI): domain Eukaryota; kingdom Metazoa; phylum Chordata; class Actinopteri; family Scatophagidae; genus Scatophagus; species Scatophagus argus. The sequence continues at coordinate 4,325,848 of NC_058516.1, read as the reverse complement.
TGACCACATTACGCAACAACATTTCTGAGCACAACCCGAATGTCAGCAATTAGCCGGCGAGGGCAAAGCTAAATCACGACCCACACGAGCCCAGCAAAGTGCTGAATTTCTGAGCAGTGCAAACCTCAAACTACTCAGGCAGAACAACCCCCAAAAGGAATCAGGCTGCCTGTGAAAAGAGAACGCATGAAGAAAATCAACAATTAGCAAAGCAGTGATGTGAAGCAGAGGGAAAAGCAAGCCCTTCCTGCATGAATAAAGAAGCACTTTGCCCTGCTGTCTTTTAATAAAGACCTCCTGCGGCCACAGTTCACAAAGCTTCCCCCCTACGTGCTGCAAATGTTCAGCTTCCTTCTCTGAGCTCCTTTCCAAAAACTCTTGTAGATTTTTTTCTTTGGTCTGAAAATGAGCAGCTTTTTCATTTCACTCCAACGTTTTCATCTGGGAGGAGGGAGGTGCAACACATCCCAGAGTCGGACCAGGTCTGATGAAAATTTGTCTTGTCAAGTCCAGTCAGAGCAGTCCAATCACAGCAGGCCTCAGGGGGATTTACACCGCGTACAGCATACAACACCGTACGTCCTCACACTATAACAAATAACAAAATGTACGCAAAACAAATACAATCCACTGAGCTATTCCTAAAGCAAACTCATCCAACAGACTTCTTTTCTCACTCAGGAGCTGCCACATGAGCCAAGTACAGGACCCGCATCCACGACCACATGTGGCTGTGCGCACGATGCCAGCACAACACGACATCACAAACATCGAGATGATGCTCCGTTCCATCGCTCATCACACGTTTTGCTGCAATGCAAGCAAAAATCTTCAGACGGGTGAGCAACATGAACTGCATCACCACCTTAACGTCTTGTTTGCCGAGTGCTTCAAGTACTTCTCATCCACGCTGACTTCAAACCGAGGAAGAAATGTTTGTTTGCAATCCCGGCACAGCAAACATCACATTGCAGATCATAAAGCAGTTCATTCATTATTACTGTTTCCCAGGTGCACCTCATACATTAATGAGAATCTGGAAGAATTTCAGTTAGGCAAACAAGTCTGCTTGATGAGGCCAAAAATGGCCTCAGGTCTTTGTTGGAAAACATTTCCTTGGGAAGCCAGATACGACTGCATACCAACATATTTTGTGCTTACATCTAATATTTTCCACTGGTTTTAACTAAAGGCTGCAGTTGTTTTTCATGAATGAAAATCCTCATTTAAACCTGAGGCAAAGAGCAGCAGGATGCTGTGTGTGGTTAACGAGCTCCGGTAAAGACGTGATGTTTATGTCATGAGCCTCGAAGGTGAGGGACGTGTGGGGAAATATAAAAGCTAAATCAACCTTCAAATCTTCATTGGCTAAATCAACACAGAGCCTGAAGGCAGATCAGCCGCCTCTTGGCAATCAGCCAAAGGAGAAGCAGGTTGATTTGGTCTCGTTTTGCCACAAGATTGCTCTGATTTTGCGTAAAAGATGAAGACGGCAGAGATCTGACCGGATGATTTAAGTGCATTCCTGCTCCAGCTAATTAAACAGACCAGAGAGCAGGAGACCGCTTTGAAATTCCAATCCCCTGATAGACATTCAATTAAGGTTCGGACAGTTTTACAACAGCTGTTTGTCTAGTTGAAATATAAGGCTTAAACACAGCATGGACACCCCCACTTCACACCAGACAGACGAAGCAACACATTAATGCAAAGCTGTGAGGCTGTCATGTACTTGAAGCTCTCTATGAATTTATGAATATTGTGAGGGCTTTTTATTTGGCTCCTTAACATCCTGTTTTTCCATTTTGCTCCCTCTGTAACTGCTCCAGTTCTTATTCTGCACTGTCTGACGACACATCACATCTACATGAGCCTGTTCTAACTCTTCACTGGAGGTGTATGAGTGAAATATTCAAACCCTGAGGATGTGTTTTCGGTCATTTTAAACTGATATCCGGGAAAATACACCTACACATTAGAATTTAAAATAAAGTTATTTGGCTTCCAGTGATGTTTGGCTGCACAGCATGACTTTGTGTCGACCGGACCACCAGCGAGTTAATGGGCTAAATGAATCAGTTTGAAGAGATGTCTGCAGTGAGAAAACCAGAATTTCACCCCCTTTTGGTCCAGAAAACACAAATGTTTTAACTGTCTTTTTTGTGTGTCTATGCTTTATGTTTAGAGAAGGTGAAAACCTGTTGACAGGTTCTTGTCCAAAATACAGCATTTTTAATATTTGCTTTATTTAAAATATCCCTTAAAGTCATCAAATAAGAAAAAGCTGGACAAAAAAAAAAAAAATCAGCATTTTACATGAGGAGAAAGAGCAGCTTCAGGTGACGGCTCGATGACTGGCAGGATGTTATCACCTCAGAAACATCTGAATGATGACCAGCATTTCCCGTATTTTCTGTCTTATGTTGATGAGATTTTGTCACGCAGTTTTGCATGTGTGCTCATGTTTGATTCTTTTCAGCTGGCTTGTTGAATTTGCCTTTGGAAATAAATATTTTGGTATGTGAAGCACACATCCATAAATCACACCCTGGTACAAAAATCTCGCCACTACATATAATTACATCACCTGCCCTGGACTTCACTTTGATTATTATAACATGAAAACATGAGAAGCCCAAGCACATTGAGTCAGATCAGAGACACTCACTTCCTCCGACCATCCCCGGTGTGTGCCAGCAGGCCAGCAGCAGCAGCAGCAGCCCGAGGTCCAGGTGAAGCGACGCGGTCATCACCTCCTCTGTGTCTCTTCAGCGCGCCCCTCGGCTCTTCCTTTTGCAACCCCCTTTAACTGTCCTGCGTTTTGCTGGAAGCCCCCCCGCCACCCTTCCCACTCCCCTCACAGGGTCACCACTGTCTCCACGTCCTCATCTCCGACCAGAGCCCGCACTGCTGCCTCTCCTGCGTCGCTTTTTGTTTCCAACTTGCACAAAGTAGGTCAGTAGGTATGCAGCTGCGAATTCAAACGCGGATGAATGTGGAAGGAGCCGTGCAGGTGCCTTCAGAGGCGCAGCAGGGCCACCAGATTCCCGAAGCTAACAGGTAGTTCGAGTCTGTCCACCGATTGGGTCTAACGGGCTCAATTTTGCGTCAGATTGTCAGCTGGAGGCGCATAAATGTCGCCTTTCTCCACGGCAGGTGGAAGGTCGTTGTAGCAGTTTCAGCAGCGCGGACAGGCGGGCAGCTCGACTGTCCTTTCGAGGAGAGACGGGGAAGTCGGCACGGTTCGTAGGTGTGAATCAGGAGGAGCACAAAGAAGAAGACAGCAGGGCGACGTGCCGGCAAGCGACGTCTCCGCGGAGGAGGCAGGAGGCGCACGAGCTCAAAGGTGCTCCCAAGGTTTTCACCTGACAGATGATGGGAAACCCGGAGGATGCGAAAATGCCTGTCTGCAGGAGCCTCGTGGTAACTTCTCGAGCCAACCACTCACACACACACACACACACACACATACACACAAACACAGGAGGGACGCACGGCGCTCGTTCCAGCACCGAGACTGACGTTACAAATCCTGTCACTATACGGAGGATGGAGATGGAGGTGGAGGACGAAGAGGAGGAGGAGTGGGGTGGTGGTGGTGGGTGGGGGTCGCATTTCATCACACTGAAAGACCTGCCTGTTGTCAGTTATAAACTGCCGATTATGTAATCGGATTACAGAGACACACCTTTGGCCTGCAGTGTGAACGCAAAGTCTCAGTAAACAGCATCACTGAGAAAGACCTTGGAAAAGGCTTCGTTTCATGTTTTTGTGCTACCTCAGAATTTTTCTGTTTGTTTTTAAAATTCTTTGTTGTTTTGGTTTAAGGTTTGTTGTCATGGTTACGATAATGCACACTTTGTTAATGTGATGAGAAACCAGGAGACTGTAATTCTCCTTCTTGTTGGTGAAAAGTAGCAGAGTACATCCACTCAAGTACTACAATGCAAGTATTGGTTCTTTAAATGAGTATTTCTACACTCCCTCTGCATTACAATTAAAGGGGCAATTCATAAATTTGGGGGTACTTCTTACAGAAAGCATACATGAAGAGTCAAAACTGATGCAGCGGAAGATGAGATGTGCTGACTTTTGATTAAAACTGCAAGAACTGATTTTTGTTGTTTGTTTGTTTTTTTGGACCACATGGGGGCTGCAGAAACGAGCTGGGATGCATTACAAACGGGATGCATTATTATAATAAAAACAACAAATATTTTGCTTGAAGCAGGAAGTCTCCTGAGATGCATCATCTCCTTTATGAGAGAAATGTGGGCAACACAGAGAAGTTAACAGAGAGTCACAGGCCTGAGGGGGAAAGCTTATTTAGAACATAAAATGCTTTATGAAAGTATAGAATTTAATCACTTCTTAATATTTATTATCAGATAAATCAACTGCAAGGAAGGCTTTGCAAACTCTCTGCTGATGCACTACAATACCATGCAGCTTTATTGTGAAGGTATCACTTAAGTATTATAAGCCTAAAACTGTAACTGGAGACAAAACTGCAACAAAACAAGTAAAATAGTTCCCCAGAGTAACATGAAAGCAGAGGGTGACAGATTTTCATTATAACGCCAGAAAAGAGCAAATTATTTTCTCCTTGTTATTATAATACTAACTTGAAAATTCAGCTCCAGCAGCACAGGGCACGTCCACTCTCTAAACAAACAACATGGCTGCAGACCTTCTGCAAAGCCTTTCTATGGTGTGAACCGGCTTTTGTCCCGAATATGGAAGCAAAATAAAACTCCTGCCCTTGTTAAAAAGCTATGAGGCAGCTTTTCACACATCATTAATCTTTGGTTGAAGCTTTCGATTTAACACATCTTTAAGGAGCTCACACCACCTAATTTGCGGCAAAGTCACACAATTTGACATCTCTGACAGAACATATTGATTCGAGATCAAACCCTGCGCAAGTTTTAAAGTCTTGATTTTCCGCGATCAAATGGCATCCCGTCCTTCAAAGGGGCGAACTGGAGAGCGAGACTTCCAAAGAAGAAGACAACTTGTTTCATTTACTGAACTGCAACAAGAAACGTGAGGCTACCATCTCGAGGCGCAGCAGTTTGTTCATCCCCGCCAAGTGACAGTGAGATGTCAGCGTGCACTTTGTCGGGAAATGTTGTCTGCTAATACGTGTGAAAGATGCAGGTGTCAGCTGCAGGGTGGTCCTCCGTTCAGGTGACGGATGAATCTCCCCAGACCTTCACCGACTCAAACAGCAAATTTAAAGGGAGTGTCATACTGTTGGGTCAAAATAATGTCCTTTAAATGTATGAAAACATTTGAAATATTATAGCAGGTTCTGGCAAGCTTAACTACCACATTTTCTAAAATAGTGACCGAGGCAGCAGGATATATTGGGTCATATTTTATATTTTAGGGCACAAAGTCTATACATTTATTGTGTGGTATGGACGTGGGACAAAGCAATGTGTCCGCTGTGTCTTAAGAGCAACTATCACAACTCTAACTGTTTTTATACTTTGGGAAGAAGAAATCAGCATACATAATGAGTGCAAATCAAAGTGCACCTCTGGAACATTACTGTTAATTATACACACAAAAAAGGAAAGACTTCTCTGGAGATTTGATTTTTCTTTTTTTAATCCCCATAATGGTCCTCCAGCTGTCTCATCACCGCCCATCATTTGCTGCAACTGTTTGCAGCTTTTTTCCACTGCTTTAATATGCACGGTCAGTTGTTTCTCATAGTCTGACTTCGTCACTTTTCCAGTGTGCTTCACACACTTAAAACCTGCTCAGATTTAGTGTGTAGAGCTGAATTGGTACGCAGCTTAAGTGTGTCTTTGCACTGGGACGTTTTCTGAATCTTTTCTGTATTATTATCATCATTATTATTATTATTGTTATTGAAATGATCCAACAATCCCGAGGCACTTGAGAAGCTTTACAGTTTTGTTTGAAAGTCTATGGGATCACAGATCTGTGAAATAAAATAAATTATTGAGACATAAACTCAGTTTTTCTTGTTTTGTTGTCATGAAACAGTTGAGCTGGTTCAGACATCTGCTCAAGACACCTCCCAGTGGCGGATATTTTGACCAACAGAGAGAAGACAAGAAGAGGTAAGATCAAGCACATGCTGGAGGGTCCAAATATCCCATCTGGTCTGGGAACGCCTCGGGATTCCCCCGCAAGAGCTGAGTCATCCGCTAGAGAAAAAGAAGTTTCTGCTCCGCGAGAGAGCAACAAGTACGGACGCGGTGAAGCCGAGGAAGAAAGGAGCTTAAAGTTTCTGACAAACTGCATAACAACCACAAAGGTTGCAATATGTTCATTTCAGGCCTTGTAAGGCTGATCATTTTACCCAACAAAATCACTGCTGTACAACCTGCAGCATCTCCAATACTCTGAAAGTCTACTCTGTAAAGTCCATTAACACTGACTAACCCGACAGAGGTCCAAAGGATTTCCATCCTGGATGTTACACATTGTGCTCATGTGATCACCAGCACTGAAACACGACAGTTCATTTCAGCTGCAGTTGCTTTGTTGTTTAAGTTCCACTTTACTGCACGGCTTGATGAGCTTTGTCTCCCTCTGTCTCTGTCTCTGTCTGTCTCTGCTCCCGGGGGGACTCGCTGGCAAAAATCAAGCCTCTCTCTCTCTCTTCCCCCCCTTTGTTTACTGCAGTATGCTAATGTGTTTCTGCTGTATGATGCTCTGACAAAAAGGAGAAGCCCTGAAGTCAAGATGCAGCGTGAAAGGATTAAGGTTTGCCTCTGCTTTCAATGAGACACGCCGCAGAATAAATTAACTCCTTTGACTAATTTTCAGGCTGACATTTGGCCTTTGAGATTTGAGCTTGAACTCGATTTTCTGGGGTTTATTTCGAGTCTCCTTCAAAATGCAATCTCCAGGTGAAAATATTAGCATCTCATTTTGACATTGATATTGCTTTCTAATACTGGGTTCATGCTGACAATCTCAGTGTCTTTCATTAAGGATTTTATTAGTTTTGAAGGTTTTGTTGATCCATGCCGAGCTGAAACTGACTTGAGTTAGGGTCTCTTGTTTACTTCTGTGTACCAACTCTCTCCACCAAGGGGAGCTATCAGCCTGCAGAGCATTATTTGTCCTGTGGCAAAACTGAGATTATGAGTCAACCAACTTCAGCTCATGTCTTCCTCCAGCAGGACACACACATCCAGTGCAGGCCCAGAGAAATGAGGCCAAAGCACGTCAGGGTGCAGAGGTACAGCCTGATTTAACTGTGCTTTTGTTTAACCTTATTAAGCTGTAGAAATTCAGGAATTAGCTCTGCTTCAGTGGTGTCGACCGCATGTGAAATATGTAACACCCAAACAAGGAAACAGTGAGATAACATAAGTGTACTGTCTATATGAGAACAGGAGATAAAAAAATGTTTAATTTAAAAGTTTAATTTCTTAAAATGACCAATCAGTGTCGGTGGGTCACCAAAGTCAATAAGATTCATCCTCAGAGCAACATGAAGACGCACACACAGAAAAGTAAAAACTAGCCAAAAATCTGAGATGTTTCATCTCCACCAAAATGACAAGACAAGCCTGAACTGTCAAACTAATACAGTACGTTACCATGATTTATGAGCGTTCACTAAACCATGTTTATTTAACAAACTTCTAGAGCTGTGCTGAAGCGGTACTTAAAAAAACAAATGAAAACACGTCCCTGTTAAAACAGCACTGAGCTTCAGGGCTCCAGTTTGTCACAGCTGACTGGATGATGCTACCTCACAGTATCCCTCAGAGATGTTTAATGCAAATTAAAACGCATAACGACGGCGATGGCAGGAATTACAAATCACAAACGCTCCCTGCTGGGTTTGGACGGTTTAATTCATCATGTCTTTATTCAAAGGCTGTCTTCGCATGACTTTGCTGATTTGTGTTGCGTTTTGCTACTTGAAGTAAGACTGATTTTTTTTCCACACATTTATGCAGCCATGAAAACTGCTGGATCTTTACTCAAGGGAGGGGAGAAATGCTTGAAATTACAAGGCCTAATTAGAATTTTTCTTAAGTCGTTGCTAATGATGAAAACCAGCCATGCATGGGCTAAATGAGCAGCTCCACATATGGTGCTGCAGCCATGAGGGATGTCGGTTTTAGTGAGCAGCAAACCCACTGTGTGGCCACGTCCATATTGCAGAGGCTGCTGCATAATATGGACAAATGAAAGAAGAAATAAGAATGTAGGTGACGTCTGACAAAAGGAAGAGACGTTAATAAGATAAAAAAAGAAAAAACCAAAAAACCCTGAGTCAGATGCTGTCCGGAGCTTTGTGTGTTGTGCTTTTGTCTCAATGTTCGGCTTGTTATTCATTCATGTAACAGCCTATTATAATTTCATAAAGACACGAGCGCTAAATGTTTCAGCCGCATTCACAGAAACTTCTGGCTCAGTCTCCATTTTCCTCTCAGCTCATCTGCTTTCCTTTCTGTGACACATTTTAGACATGTTTTCTTTATCTTGCCTTCAGAAATGTTTTCCTTCCAGGAGGTCAGCTGGTCCCGACCGGGTCAGAGCCTCTGCTGGAAGATACATTTTGTGTCTAAGACATAAAATGACCACAAAGGGACACAAAACTGCGACAGAGCAATGATGAAAAAGAGAAACAAACAAACCACAAAGACTCAAATAGTCGTGCTGTTTGTCATCATTCCTGTCCGCTGTCTCATCATCTGTCCACTGTGCCACTAGAGGTCAAGTACTCCACTGGGTACCTTTAAGAAAAGTATTGAATTGCAGCACTACAAGTACATTATTTTCTCTTCTCAGCTTCAACTGAAATGAACAAGCCGCCATGTTGGATCACACCTCAGCGCCAACGCCAGCCTGACAAGAGAGGAAAAGGGTCAAACAGAACATGAGTCAGCAGTGTTGTGACACTACTCCACAGAACTTCAGCTTCATGTCGCTAAACTACTTCACTGGAGAGACTCCGGGTGTCCATGTTGCACTAAACTGTACATGTTTGAAGCTCCACACACGCAAATAAATCAGAATACTCCCAAATCTGTTCAAAGCTGCGTTTAATACCAAAATCCAGGATTTTCCGTTCCTGTTCTGGTCGTATACATTTTGATCAGAAAATCTGCCAGGACATGCCACTAAAATCCCACTAAAATCATGAACGGATGTGATCCATCCACCCTCATCTTAACCTTGAAGCTCTGAACATTCACCAGCTTCCCTCACATCTCTACGCTTGTGAGTGCGTTTGGCCCTCACAAGTATAGAATAACCACGCAGAGCCTTACACAATACAGATGCTGAAACACACACCCACGTGCACACAGCAACACTTCCAGTATATTCAGGGCATCGAGGCCTCAGTCCTACTGACACCCAGGAGGAACTTGTGTCCTTTGTCAAAGCAACTGGTTCTGCCACACTGGCAGCTTCAGCTAGGAGGCAGCCAGGGCAGAGAGAGAGAGAGTGTGTGTGTGTGTGTGTGTGTGTGTGTGTGTGGATGACAGAGTATGACACAGAGAGAGAGCGAGGGAGAGAAACAGCTGTATTTGTGAGTTCTGCATAATCGTTACAGCTACAAAACATAATCTACATGCAAGTCCAAAAGGACCAACAGGCACATTAAAACTGTTTGACTGACAGGTGGTCCATAGCAACAGAGCTGCTATGAGTGGTTAGCAACAAGGACGAGGAGGAGATGAGATGCATCTGCACTTAATCTGGCATCTTGAACAAAAAGGAGGAACTGAAGCCAAAAAGTGATGTTCATCTCTTCTGTCCCTCACATTTCTTCATTGTTTTACATTGTGGAAGTGGTTATGGGGGATGTGAGTTATTGCTTTTTGGTTTAACTTGTGCAATTACTAAAATGCTTCCTATTAAGCTTTTATTACTGACACAAAATTTCTTTTTTAATTTTAAATGGTTGGTTTAAAAAACCAGCAATTTTCACAAAATAATTCATCCATTCCTTCTTTTTCTGCACCTCATTTTGCCTTTTCAGGCTCTTCGCAACACAAACTGGAATCATTTTCTATCCTTCAATTATTTATGTCAGATAAACTGTATGTCTACTGTATGAACGCACAGCTGGTAAATATTTAATAAAAAGCCGTCTGGTTGCTGCAGTCGACTCTCCTCAAGGCCCCTGAGGTCGTGAGTGTTTGTGCTATGGGCCCTCCAACTTTGCTAGCGTCAAAAACTGTCCTTCTGAGGTTCAGCGATGTTCCTCCATGTGTGCGAGTGTGTCTCGTCTCCAGCCTCTGGCATGGTCAGGTCCAATTTCTATCACTGCGCTCTTTCGGACGGGCTCAGAAAATGGTTTGCTCTGCCACTGCAATGCACCAGTCATCCATTTTCTCATCTGTTCACTTCTGAGCACATGCATCCTCCCGCTCATTCACTTATACATCCATCTGCCCATCGATTTATCCACCATCAGACCTCTGTGTTGTGCATCATCTCCATCACAGATGTGTATTCTTGCACTCCCTGCCCTGCAGTTACCGTACCCATAATCCCCTGGCTCATATCACTATAGTTCAGCACATGGTTGCCCTGCTCATCATCCTCATCTGATTTCACAGCTGTATGTGTCCGGCATCTTAACATGTCAGATCTCATTGCATGGCATGAGTTCTAAATCCTATCGGGATTGTTCCAGGGGAGCCCACGTGTCGATGCATCGTGTTGATTAAAATAGCTTTCCGTCGTACAGTATCTGTTATGACTCAAAAGCAATGTTCTGTCCTGTGTTACCACCAAGGTAATCCTCAGATTGCAGCAGACACTCTGAGAAAGACTTGACAACCCTGTGTGTCCACGCTGTGTGCAAAACACACTGAAAATGTAAGCAGCAACATTAATCGACAAAGAAATGTGGCGTCATTAAAGCCGAACAAGTCAACAGTTTCATCAGAATGAAATACAAACTGTGTCTGCAAAAGCAAGGAGCATCCAGTGGCTTTTGTTTGAGGAAGATTCAGCTTGATTTGCCCATAAGAAAGCCCACATGGCGTCATTTAAAGATGCCAACGTGCGACTTTGCAGTGTCGGTTTGCTGCACCAAAGAGGACTCAAATGTCTGTGCGCTTTTTTGGTGCTGATGAGAGCGTTGATGAGAGCGAGCAATAAACATGTGTGCCAAAAAAAAAAACAAAAAACAAAACAACGAGCTGAAAGACACTCGGGCCTGGCTTAAAGATCACAGACAGGACAAAGATCCCCTGGAAATCATCTGAGGAAGATGAGATCATAAGTAAACGTCACTCCATTTCTCAGGAAAACAACATCAGCCACTGAGGCAGGAAAGGCTTTGTTTTCAGTGGAAGAAGTCTGACATGACATGTGTCTGGTTTTATAGTGAATTTATAGCCTGATGGTAGATCTTTTACTTATAAAAGGCAGTGCATTTAGATGATGAAAAAAAAGATTAGGATTGACAAAAGGGGTGAGGATTTAGTAAGCTGTCAAATGAAAATAAATCAAATAAAATAAAATAAATAAAACATAAGGATTATCTTATGTTGTTTGAGATCAAATTTGATCCTCCGTCTTCATTCAACCTGCAGTTTGTCCACTGTGGTTTTGATTTTGCTTTTCTCATTTTTTTAAGAGAGGTTACTAAATCAGTGGTGCTTGTTAAAAACAGATGACCAAATCTGTGCAAGAGGAAGCAAAAAGACCAGAAAAGGATGGTTTCCAGAAAATGTTTAACTCATTTCTCAGCTTTCAAAATGTTCTTCTACAACTTTTATTAGACTCATTTTCTGTACTAACCAGTTTTCAATCTCTCTACAGGGGAAAAAAATCATGGTTAATATTTCATTTACCCCCCTTCAGAAGACAGCTTGTAGGATTAATATGGGAAATAAAGCATCCCTGCATGACTCAGTGCAGTCTGCTCATCAATTTGCAATAACGTCTCCCTTGTGTGTTATGTGTTTTGTTCGGTGGCCCTGCAAATAAAGTTCCTCACAAATAAATGTACCTCGTGTGGTACATCTACACAGTACAGTATCTTGTTTTTCTAGTACACTAACAAAGCAAGAACACAGTGTTTGGGCTCAGAGGAGTCAGACACAAAGTTCCTCATCAAACAGAAGTCTATTCATCATCGGTTTTTGCCAGGAGGCAACGTGTCCCCATTACCGGCCGCATTGACCACATCAGCGGAGAGGGTCAGGCGATATTTTCCATTAGGAACATGAAGCTGCTTTGTGCGGAGAAGCTTTAGAGTCGTGGGCAAAGGCTTTTAGAGCATGCTGAACACATACTGGAGGTTTATTGTTCCCGTGACACAAGAGTGCTTCAGTTGTGGCTATCGGGGATAAAGTCTCAACATAAAAGAACACGGTTAGACATGATCAAATGGAAGAGGGTTCAAAAGGGCTTCATCTTTTCATTTGAGTTTATATTTATTCTGGGTGTTTATTACCTTTCAGATTCTGCTTGTACACTTACTTCCTCATTCATAAACCACAATACTCAGAATATCCTAATTCTGTTTTATGCAAAAGCTTGTGGGTGTTTAAGATAAGAATTTCACATGGATCACCATGAACTGTGGCTCACACATTCACACATTCCACCACTTCGTCTCACTTGTCTTCGAGTGCCAATTTCCATTTGTCCAGTACTTTGATTTGTCACCAAATCCACACAGAACTTTTGTCTTCTAACAACACAACATGTCGTACAAGCTACTTTCTGAGCATAATGAGCAGGTCATGAGGACATGCTTCTTGGGACTTCTCAGGCTTCCCTTACACATGCAGTCTTCTCAACCTCTAAATCTTTCTTTGAGACCAATTAACTTCTTTCTTCTGTTGAGTTTGAACGTCAGCTGAGAGGGCCAATGAGTAAAAAAACAGAGGGTCAATGTAGAATAGCGGCTTTTGAATAAATACAAGCTTTAAATCAGCCAGGCTGCAGGGACAAATTCACTGAAGATGTAAGATTAAACTTTCTGACATTTTCGACAGAAGACAACTGTGAAAGCTGTCTTATCTGTAGCCTGATTAATTCCTCTGCCTGCTTTTTCTAATCGTTTACTCCATCACTTATCTATTGAATATGGAATTATAGAAGAAAGCTTGTGTATAAAGCATTATGGCTCTGACTCTCAAATACAAATAGTCAAAGGAAAATGGACAAAATAAAGAGTATTGCCGAAATCTTTACAGGGTAAGAGATGGAAGGGGAGGTAAAGATAAATGTGTACACAGAGTTCATGGTACCGAGCTCATGTAGATGACAGCCACAAAGGGAATAATCACTTTCTGTGGTCCATGTCAAGTGTATATAAACAATCATAAATCTCAGCTATAGACAAATATAAATTCCAAGAAAAGACAAGTCCACACTGCACTGAAACCTTCAGCGAGAAAGTGGAAACACTTCAGCCAAAATCTAATTAGGTAAAAGGAAGGAAATGTTAAAATAAGACATAAGGTCACCCTTAATCTGGATTATCACATGGGGATCACAAGCAGGACCAAACCATAACTGTAACAAGTGATGATGATGAAACAGCAATTGGGATACTGCTGATCTGTCAGTGACTGAAACAGAATGAAATGGACCTGAAACCCAACCAAAGGCATTTATATCTTCATGTCTTTGACTCACACTCACTAAAATGGCTGGCTGGTCCAATTCTCTGAGTGATAACATGCCGCTGATCACTCATGGAAAGTCAACATCGATCGCAGAGGACACTCAATATGAGCCATCAGCTATCACACAAACAGTTCCATCACTCCCCAATTCTCAGCTGAAGAGTTTCTCTGACCATTTTCGTCATTTCATAGTTGCGATCTTACTTTTTCTGACTTTCCACTGCTACTTGACCAGTTGGTAAATTGATATTGACAGATTAAGAGGGTGCAAAGAACACATCTATAAAAATTAAGGGAAAATCAAGAAACAACCATAAACAGTCATAACACCTTCTTTGGTACTCTTTTGGGTACGACTGGGGTCAACTCGTCCCCCTTTTGTCGCTGCTCTCCTGTGTCCATCAGCAATCAGTTGGATTGACTGATCACTGCGATCTCCCTGACTCTCTCCTTCACGCCCTTCTGCCTCCATTAGGACCCTGGCACCATGATAGGACACATGGGCGGCTATGAGGACAAGCTCTGGTAACGGGGTGGGGGGATCAGCCTGAGTTCATCACCTTGCTGGAGGCCATGGGCGGGGGTTAGTCAATTTATAGGTCCCTAGGAGCTGCCCGAGCCCTTAGTGTGCCCATAATCTGCCATCTTGGTCCTAAACTCCCAGGTTGTACCTCTTCTCTCCCGCAAAGGAGCTTTCCCACATCTTAACCGGTAAGCAAACTGACCTTTGACCTAAAGTAGAGCTTGGTTAATAAGTTTGAATGCTTGACCACCACCATCAAACAGGATTAATTTTTCAGCTTTTGACTGATACTGATATCGCTGGCTTACGAATGCTGTCAATTTATTCAGTAGAAAATTATTTATAATGTCAGTTTTTCATTTAGATGGCTTATTACAGCCCTCTAAGCCATTAATGCTCTTCCATCAAACAACTTTTGACAGATTATATGTCATTTCTCAAAGGGACAGAGTGCATTTAGCAGTAACAAGGATTAGACTTCACTCAATTATACAAGAGTGTTATGTAAAACAGGGGTTTTTTTTGGTCTTGGTTTTGCGTTTTGAAGGTGAGCCAACAGTGTCGTTCGAATATAAAACAGATTTCCTACGACGTGGCGCTTGATTTTACCCCCCACACTCTTCCTTTTATGATTCAATGTGGAGCAAATTTGATGCTCTATTTGTAGTTTATCCCATGGGCTGTTTTACAGTCGGGTGGGTAGGTAAGTGGTGACCATTTTGTGTTGTGTAGGTACAAAACATTAAAAGCATGTGCATGTTGGAAGTCCCATTACTGAGCCTTTATCTTGTTTGATGCAGGATTCAGACTGGATTTTGCATGGAAAGCATCTGTGCTACGTGAAAACAATTGACAATGAGAGGAAAATACATTCTTCATTGTCTGCATTGCCCCTAATCCAGACAACACAACCTCTGCTGTTTGCTTTCCCCTGGCAGTTTCTTTAAATGCTTTGCTGCTGCTGCCATCCAACCCTAATAATGTCAGATTAAGCTCTGCACACAACTGTCCATCTGACATGAGGACTGGATTTGTGCTGGATTGGAAAATCTGGATGGGATGCCTCCAAAGCTCTGTAATTCTGCACATACACACTCATAGGCAGACACACGCACACACACACACACATACACAAAATGCAGATTAAAAAGTAGTCAGGCTGGAGAGGATGTGCCTGCCATGGTGGTGTGTTTGTGCACTGCAAGGGTTGTGTGCATGTCTAAATGTGTGTGTGTTTGGTTTGACCTCCACTTCTTTGAGGTGTTCAATCGCATGGAGACCAAAAAGTTCTTCAACTGTGCTGAGCGAGTCCTTAGTGGCTGTGGCATGTTTTTAAATCTCAGAAAGGAATACTTGAGGAAGCAGTTGTGTTATTTTTGTGTCGATTGTTAGCAACAGTGACAAGGATGAACGCTTGGTGGGTTTCAGGGGTGCTCGATTCTCTTCGGGACAGACGAGTGCCCCAGAGGCTACAGTTCTGATTCAGACCACCTCATCCCCAGACATGCCTCCGCAATGCCCGTGTGCCTCACTGGGCATGCCCCCCTTTTGTTTAATGGGGTGTGGGGGGGAGTTCGGGGGGCTGGCAGACAGGGAGGTGGGTGATGGTCACCCAGATTACACCTCATCATACGGCCTATTTACACTTGACACCAAACAGTATGGCAAACAGAGTATCGCACCACAGCAACAATAACTGTGCTCGCTGAGGATGCCAGTCGGTTTGGTTTCGTCATATAATTTCGAGAACTGTCACGTGTTGCGCTGGTCGCTCATGTGACCCTGTGGTAGGGACCAATCGGGTGGCGCAGTTTGTCCTGGGCAGAGCAAAAGGAAGAGGGGAAAAAAATCATTTTCCCTTTGCGATTTTTAATCTTCCAACACCGAAAGTGGTCGTCCTCTACGGTATCCTGAGCTACATAAAGGTAACCTCTCTTATTATGGCACTTATGAAGACTTATTTTGTGCATTTTCAGCATTTTTTAATTTTTTTTTTTTTTACTGGAATGCTACTATTCAAATGTATAATTTATTTTTAATTTAAAAAGATGATCAAGGTTCCTTGACTACCAAAAGCATCAAACTGTTGAGAACTTGAAATACGAGTCCATGCCAAGTTGTGTAAAGTCACTCAATAATTAATTAAGTTGACACCTTACCCAGTCAAGAACAATCATTATCTTGTCAATGAGCTGTGACACAATACGACTTATTGACTCGTTATCTAATTTGGCCATTTGAAGATCAGATCAAGTTACCATTCTAAGAAGTTACCTTCAGCATGTTTAAATAAGATGACTGCATGCAGCATGGAAATATTTTGGTCAATTTTATGGTCAGTCGATTTTGCTTTCAGGGATCTCTTCATTATTCCACACTGTTTGGGTGTTCATTGTCTTTACTTGGATTCAAGCATGAGCGACTTTATTGTTGAGTGACCCCTGAATGAAGAACGTAAAACAAATGAGCAATAATCGGTAGAACTGCTGTTTATCTCCTGCTATCTGTGCAGCTGGACTGACCTTTTTTCACTGCAGGATTGATACTGTAACATACATCAGTTCCTCCCAAGATCATTATTCCAATTATCGTCACACTAATATTAGCGCTGCTGATGGCCTTATTCTCAGCCAGTTATAGACCAGAAATGTCATTCGTCATTATCTCAAAAGCTAAAGCGCTGTATTCGCGTTGAAATACGCGATGAATAACTGCTTTGTTTCGGTTAAAAGCTTGTCGTTTGGCAGCGAGATCAACAGTGAAAGTCCGGTGAGAATATTCAAACAGAGCGATGTCTGAAATGGGTTTGGAAGGAATGAAAAGAACAATTAGTGAATGTACTTCTGGATGACTGCTCAGTGAAAGCTCCGCGTATGGAAGCCATGACTTTGTGACAAGCGGTGATCTCACATTACAAACTGTGGCAAATCTAAAATGGCCGACTTAACGCTCAGCTCTTAGCGCTGCATTCGCAGCACAACATGGTGTTCCTGCATTGTAAATCTCTTTACACACACTGGAACCCCCACCCCCCTCAACACTTGGACTATTTTAAGCCAGCACATAGTACTCTGAGGGATACTTTTAAAGCTACTCGGCCCCTGTGTGTTCTTTGCTCGTTGCGTTCTCCGATTTGACTGGTTGTGGTGAGGATGTGGTGGCCAGAGTTTTGATTGTGATTTAGGCTGAGCTATCAGGATGCTGGGCTGCTGATGTGGGTTGACAGCTCTTGAGAGCACTGTCATAGTGGCGTATAGGAAGGCCGATGGGGTAGATGCCCCCCCCCCCCACGCCGTTACACCGCACCACGTACAACAAAAGCCTGCGCCAGACGAGACCAGAGCTGCTCATATACCAGGAAACTGAGGGCAAAATCCTCAGGACTCAGTGTAACTCCTCCCGATTTCTTCTACTCGATCTGCCTAGAGTTACTATTTCTGACAGGAGTGACCATCACCAGCAATTATTTAGCATCCTATCACCCCCACCCCCCCACCATTCCTGTTGCTTTCTCTGTCACAGACTTTGAGGTTTTTGCACTGCAAGCTGAATTTCATGAGTTGAAAGAGGCCTGAAAGTGAGAAGTTCCCCCACGTGGAACAGAGAGGCTTTGAACCGATCTTGTGAAAACATATGGATCAACGAGGTCACCCTCTGTGCTCCCCCTCTGCTGCCCTATATGCACGCCAACTTTCCTTTTGTTCAGCCTTAATTGGAGCACAAACACGCATGTCTCCCCAGTCATGGGTCTAACACACTGGCTACATTACAAATAAACCTTTTCTTACGGTGGATTAGCTGTGCACACGTGCAGTTCAGTTTTGCTGTATCTAAGCCTTTTGTTCTGTGCCTCTTCTATCATTACATCCTAAAATGAATAACAACAAAGGCGAGGAGTCATTCTCCAGTGTTTGCCTGAGGACGGACAGGCAGAGAAAAGAGTCACTCAGAGCAACAAAGATCTCTAACGATGTCTGGAATTACAGGATGACTGAGTTTTCTGTGGATTCTTCACTATTTTTCATTTCTTAACCTCCCCAAGACTAGCTTACTGTATAGCTGGACAGTTTGCCTTTAAAATTAACCAAAAGTTCAACTTTCTGAGTCACCACCACAGTTCACTAAAAAAAAAAAAACGGTTGTTTGCCAAACTGGACTTGAACTCTTGAAGAAAAGGCTCAGAGTTTCAGTACAATATCAACCCACATCTAATTTTAAAAAGACTGAGAATACAGCCATTAAAAGTTAGCTGCAAAAGGTCAGAGAGCTCAGAGATGGACACCTCCATTAACCGCATGTGAATAGTGCAGAAAAACTCAGTTTGGGATTCATTAGGGCTCTTCACATTTTCCCTACAAACCCCTGATTGTCAAGCAAAAGACTTTAACTTGAAATTTGTTGTTAAACACGAAACCTCCGCTGGGCGTCCAGTCACAGAGGGTTTTAGATCCAAACGTCATAATGACATATCTGTAGATATGTGGATCAGGGTGGAACAGATGACAAGAGCTCTGGCCTAGATTAGACTGCCGGTCGTCCATTTAATGATTTTCTTTACAGGACTGCAGATGTCTCTCTGTCTGTCAGAGATTTCATTGACAGTGTGACTTTATGCTGAATGAAATATAATGAAACCTGCAAGCTGCAACACACGCTCACTCAGTTAAACTTGTATTTTTCATTTTTCTTTCAACTCAACTACAGTTTGTGTCACATGATCATCCAAATTTACACGGATGAGGATCTGATGTAATCGCTGAATTCTAATTTAATTTAATGAATTCTAATTTAATGCTAAGCTCATTATCTGCATAAAGTATTTCATATTTGCAGTTTCAGTCCAAAATACTTTATGCACAGCTTGAGCAGTAAACATAAATCTGAAATAAACTGCACAAGTACAGACTGGATTCAGGAAGGTGACTCACTGGCAGAGAGACACCCACAGTCACTGCATCCATCCATTCACCCCTACACCAACATTTCACACCTTCATGTGAGTTTCCTGCATGTAAAATCTGTTTAAAAAATGGCTTCAAACTAAATTCACCGGGCAGGAATTCAATATTCTCATTAAGCTATTGGAGAAGGAGGTCTTGAACTTTTCCTCTCATTCTTGATACTTTGAGATGGATACTGCAGTTTTTTCACGCTTCACGTCAAAGGGGTCGAAGTGAGCTGATGGTCACTTATCTGTGCTCTTGGCCCGGAGTGCAGGGCACAGGAAGAGAGAAGTCCAGTTCATGAGCATTGCAACGAGATGCCTGCGTATCCCTGCCCTCATCCTGTCAGAGTCAAAAAGGCAGACAGATGCATATAATCCTCTTTCTTTAAACACCCACATACTGGTTTGAAGTAGCTAAGGGCGTCATTAACGATCAATAGCCCTTTCCAGCTTTGCTCTCCACCAGAGCATCTTAAAAATGCACTTTCACATGCCGAACATCTCCCCTCAACTTTGCTTTTTCTAGTCCATTTCATCATTTCCACCCCAGTGGCTTCACATAAGAGCAGCATCTCCTCATTGTTGGCAGTACATAAAGAGGGATCAAGAGATAAAAAGACGGACCTTCGGTTCAACTTCTTCAAGAGCAATGCACAAGTTTTTTTCTGTGGCGAGCGCTGAGCAGACGCAGGGAGGAGCGGGGTTGCAAGGGAACGGGAAGGGGGGGGGGGGGGGGGGTAGCCATTTTGTGCACTGCGTTGTCCATCCGAGCGTAAAGCGTGATTAATTCAATAGCCGCCATAGAGGAGGAGGCTAGCAGCACTGCAACACCGAGCATGACCCACTTTCCCCATCAGATGTCATGAAAAATTCCCTGCCATCCCTCTCTGTGGTTCTCATCCCCCCCCCGCAACTTTGTGCCTTATTAACAAAGAGACAAGGGGAGGAAATCGATGTTTGAAACGAGCGGCCACAGAGCAGAGATTTCACTTGTGAAAATTTGGGGAAAATGTCTGCTTTTAGGTGGATGTTTGATAGCTTTTGGATGCAGCTTTTTAGAGGAAAAAATTCAGACCTATTTGCTGGAAGGTTTTAGCCCATTGGGGCAAATGATTCACAGGGCCTTGACCTAATTCTATTATGCTACAGGATGTATGAGCAAAACACAGTCTGGGAGGACAACTATTCAAATGCAGCCTTAACGCTGACCTGGTTCATCTCTGAGGTCCAACAGATTCAATTTTGCTGACCTAAATCTACAGTTTCTGTGTCTTAATCACAGGGAAGGTTATTTTTTTCTCTTTTAAGGGCAGCTCATTATTGTGCCAGAGTGGACAGAGAACATAGCAGGAAGTAGGGCCTCGGTGTTAAAACATAAGTGGGAAAGCATGCAAACGTTATTCAGTCAAAGCCATCAACTTTCAAAGCAAAATCTTGGACTGAAAGTCTTAAACTCGCTTCTCCGGGATGAACGCTGTGCCTTCCATCATCGTTAGCTTCAATCCCATCTTCAGTCTTGGAGGTTTTTTCCTGCCCCCCACCCTGCCCCTGGAGAGGACCTGCACCGCTGGCTTGGGTCTTAAATCCAGATTAAGGCTTTTTATGTAATCTGGTCTCCTCTGGGAGATTGGAGAGACAGCTGGCAACAGAATCCCTGTCCTTATCTCTCGAATCTCCCCTGGCCTCCACCCAACACATCCGTCAGCTCTGCATGCAGCGTAGATTAGAGGAGGAAGGACTTCTGGAGCCAGTGGGTGATGGTACCGTCACACTACTGCAAAAAATGTTATTTTTAACATATCTGCAGATTTAGTTTCAAACTATTAACATTCAGCAGCTATTTTGATATATTTAACCCTCTGGAGTCCAGGTTCATCATAAAAGTCATTGCAGACTATCATTTTTGTATGCATGCAGCCCACCAAGCTTTTGTCAGTTGAATAAAAGCTGCTTTTGTCTAAAACTTTTTTTTGTGTTCCCAGCTACCTAAAATTAAATTGCTGTTGGTTTTGGTAAACAGAATATATTTAAGGTTTGCACAGAAAAAGGTTTTGCTTTTGGAAATTATGATCAGTATTTTTCTGACATTTTACAAATTAAACAATCAATCAATCCCCTCATTGATAATGAGGTGAGCAGAAGCTGACAATAAGGTAACAATGAATTTATTTGTGGATTCTCTGTTTGTTTATCTGTTTATGTGTCAGGTGACTTATTGGCAGCACATGATGCATATTAACTAAACTTCTCAGCATGTTTTAGTCCACCTACTTTACCTACCAAGTCGTGTTAGTTGTATCAGTTTGAAAAATTAACATTTATAGCTGAAACAATTAGCTGATTCGACTCCACAGAAAATGAATCAAATTACATCACGGAAAACTGAATATGTTCAGACTGTCAGACATTAGAAGACATCACCTTTGCACACTTTCCTCCTTTTTCTAACATTTTATAGACAAAGCACATTGAAGCACACACGAACGACATGAAAGGTTTTTAAGCATTTGATGATGAGAATGTTCTTCGTCGTTTAGATTACAGTCCTGAATGACCTTCAGGGAATTAAGATGTTTGGCATCTGTTTTTACACATTATTAAAACATTTCAGATTCACAGTTGTTTTCCTGCCGTATAACGAAGCTGCAGGGCTTTAATCAGTTGTATATGTGAACTATCATCACCTGTCTCAGGCCCCACGTCGACCGACTCACTGCTGGACCACCAATCTGGGCGATGTTTACATTTGTTCAAGGGAATTAAGCCATCAAATTAGACCCCCCTGATGAAGCAAATGACAATCCTTCAACCTGTTAACTTCCCGAGGCGTTCGTTTCAAATACTCTCATTTCCTTTCTGCCACAACCGTGAGAGCATATTCCTTCGGCTAATTAGTGATCACACAAAGGAGGAAGGAAAAAAAAGTCCACCTCCACATAGCAACAAGGCCTCTGATTGGCAGACAGTGACTTTGTCTGCCTCTACAGTCAAGGTCAGCTGCTTCAGGTGCTTTTCTCACTGTAACCAGGCTGCAGCATTGATTACAAACATATTGTTCAACTCATATTCAGTGCAGTTTGTCTTCAGATTGTTTTTTCTCTTTTCTTTTTTTTTAACCAAACTCACAGTCTTTAAAGTATCAAGAAATACCATCATTATGTTTATTGTTCTTGTGCTTATTAGTGCTTGCATCTTTATTTTCCTGGCAGAGAACAAAATGCAAAATATCATTAATAACTTTAATTCACATTTTCAGCTCCAATTTCTAACTCCACACAGCTCGTTTCTCGGTATAATTCATCCATTGCATTTTAACCCGTGTTCATTTTTCTTAATTTGAGAAGTTAAGGTTATCATCCACGCTCATTATTTCAACTTAACACAACTGAGAGCCAGTGTTTTCCTTCTAAGATAAGATGATCATTTATTCAATGCAGTGTTTTTTTTTGTCATCGATTAGAGCCAACGAATGAATCCGGCTGTTTCTGCACAATCTCATCATATTAATGCCAGTTCAGCTTCAATAACTGATTTCTAAAACCAAAAAGTTGTGAAAGTGTTCTCTGCACACTTGATTACAAATCAACCAGGCCTGACACTGCAGTGCACGCAGGCCTCAGAGCCAAAGTCAGGACTGCAGCGCCCTCTTGTGCTCAGACTCACGATTGAAGTCTTGAGTCATTACATCACCTGTCAGCTGGAATTAGAGGCGTTCCAGCTGAAACAGGCTTGATAAAAATAAATATGGCGCTCAGCGTTCGATGGCTCATCTCGTGACTGAGGAGACATATGCCGACCTACATTTCAAAGGCTTTTATGCACCAGGCTTTGTAGACAGGGACCCCACCGCTCATTTGCTCAATCAGAACCAAGACTGTCCGAGCATATTTACATCATGCGTTGACTTCTTATGATTTCTTTTTACCCCTCAGGGATAAAATCAGATGCTGGGTTCTAGTTAACCCCCACGCCCCCCTCTGTTCTCCCCTTTTCTGTTCATTTACAGTATTAAAACACCACCAGGTTTACTGTGTGGAAGCGCAAGCTGAGAAATGAGAGAAGCACAAAACTTAAATTACAAGTCCCTGAAAGTAGATATCAGGACCTTTTTAAGACTACCCCTCAAGGTCTTTCTTTCTTCAGACAAGAATCTTTCAAGGGATTTATTAACAAAAATATAGACTATAACCAGTCAGATTGTGATATTGTGCACAGTAAACCAGGAGCTTTCAGGGCCACTTGAAACACTTAACTTGCTATCGAGCAACATGTGAATAAAAAGAGTTGCATCCTGCTTTTTCTCACCTGGAGGCTGAATATCAACACAACACAAATAAAATCCTCAAATTTATTTTGACCCCCGACTTGTAATTTCAGATTCACTGAACTGACTCAGGAGACACACCTCGGTCCCTTCTCGACATCTGCTCGGCCTGATCTCCTCGTTTCTTTTGTCCGGCAGGTGACCGGTTGGCTGACTCCACCATCACACTCGCGTTGGCCCTTGAACTCCTTTCTCACGTGACCACGCCCCTTCCTTCACATCCAATCCCGACATGGAGCCCATCAAGGTCCAATCAGAAGGTGGACTGAATGTGACCCTCACCATCAGGCTGCTGATGCACGGCAAGGTACAGAACAGAAAAGGTTCTCGGCAACGAATTCAATTTCCTGCTCTGTAGCTCTGCTTTTATTTCAAATTATCTGTCAAAAGAAAATCGATCATTTCAAGGGGTCCCTGTGGCACAAAACACACTTAACACTGTTTTTCTGTCTTTCTGCAGGAGGTCGGGAGCATCATAGGAAAGGTACTTATGACAAACACAACAAGCAAAGCACGTAAAGCATCACAACGCCTGTGGGAAATGCACAAAGCATCTTAATAACATTTCTCTTCTCTCCTTCCAGAAAGGAGAAACGGTGAAGAAAATGCGTGAGGACGTACGTAGAAGCTTTCTGCATATAGTCTATTATTATTAACACTCTTAGTATCTCCTTTAATCTTATAATCATGTTTTTTCTCTTCCATTCTTTGTTTTGTTTGTTTAGAGTGGTGCCCGCATCAACATCTCAGAGGGGAACTGCCCTGAACGGATAGTCACCATCACCGGGCCAACAGATGCCATTTTCAAGGCCTTCGCCATGATAGCCTACAAGTTTGAGGAGGTACAACATCACCATCACACACTACAAAGTCTGACTGTACAATTTACATTATGTTGTACAAGTACAATGTTGGAGGAAGTATTCAGATCCTCAAGGAAAAGTACAAATACTGCTACAAGTCCTGCATTAGAAATGTTTTAGTGAAAGTATGCAAGTATAATAAAAAAATGTACTTATAGTGTTAAAAGCAAAAGAATTCACTGCAGAAAAACGTCACCTGTGATACTATGATGTATTCTATCAGGAGATTCAGCTAATTTCCAACTAATTTAAGCACGACTGCAAATAGTTATTAGATTATATTCTCGATTAATTTAAGAGAATACTCAGACACCTCAGATTTGCACTACTTGTCCACCACTGTGCTGCAGTGTCTGTGCTCACTCGCTTCCAAATGGAATACAAAGCAGGCTTGGCCCTGTTATGCAGGACAGAAATGTGCTGATCTAACCTTGCAGCGCTCTTTGAAAGTGGGCCAGAACTGCGTTTTGATTTGGGTGACGTGTCAGAACGCCTCCGGTCGCACCAAAGCCCAAAATGTCTCCAGAACGTGAAGGATAAACCTGCATGAGGGTCACGGTCGTTCATTTGAAATGCAGCACATTAATTTGCAAACTATAGCTCACAAATAAATACAGTGGAGTAAAAAGTACAATATTTGAGTGCTGAGCTGCAGCTTAATCCCACAAAAATGCGGCTGTTCCTCCCCTCAGGACATCATCAACTCTATGAGCAACAGTCCAGCCACCAGTAAACCCCCAGTAACCCTGAGGCTTGTTGTGCCAGCCAGCCAGTGTGGTTCCCTCATTGGCAAAGGAGGCTCCAAAATCAAAGAGATGCGAGAGGTAGGGCACAAACAACAGGAAAGGTCTTCTCCTCTTTACTATCATGTAATGATGTTACCAGTTTTTTAGAGGAAATGCTCCGGTTTTGGAGAAATTTGACCTCTTAGAATACGTTTAAATATGAGTTAGTTCCTAGCTTTCAGTTTTTGAAATTTGATCTGTTTTTTGATCTGATTTTTCTTTTTAAATCATATGCTCAAAGTGTATTTTCTCCACTAAATTCAGATGTAATAAATGTTCTTCTTTACCTTTAGTCCACAGGAGCTCAGGTCCAGGTTGCAGGAGACATGCTCCCCAACTCCACAGAGAGAGCAGTGACAATCTCAGGCGCCCCAGAAGCCATCATCCAGTGTGTCAAACAGATATGTGTGGTGATGCTTGAGGTACAAGAGGGGAGGGAGGAAAAAATGTCAAGGAATAAAGGAAACACTATTAACACTGAACATATGCTGATTTGGAGAATAAAACAGTTTTCTGTACAGTTATGACCCTTTAAGATTGCAGTCCTGATGAATCTGGCAACACTTTGTGGTTCCCGCATGTAAACTAAGGCAAACACTTCCCGAGCAGCTCCAAACCAACTCCTGTGAATTCCTTCTGTGTGTGAAGGCAATCGGAAAACAAAAACTAGCAAAAACAGGAAAATCTCAAGAGTCATAACTTCAGCAGAACTAAGAGAGTGTCAGAAGTAAACCTGCTGCTAATGTCAGGGATGCATGACAACCTGAGCATGTAATCCGCATCAGTGTGTCAGATGAAACATCGTTACTGGCTTGTGAATTTTTCTGCTGATATGACCGACTGATAAAATTAATTATTGTTGACTAAGTAGATTTTCTGTTTTGCCCAGTAATTGTCTGCATTTTGTAGGCATAATAATACGTTGATTCAGCTACAAGAGAGACTTTGTGTTCTCTGCAGTAAGTGGAATAAATATGTGCACACCAACGTCTGCCAAACTGACTGAGAATACTGGCATATCAGATATCGACAAATATTCAGCACTGTGCCTCCCAAGCTAATAACGTTTCATAACTAAAGCTTCTGATTTTATGTTATTTTTATTATACCCTTCATTGTATTGCTGCAGGCACGTCTGGCTTCACAGCTCACTTAATTACATGTGAAAATTAGGATATTAGGATATAATTTACTATCTTGCAGTGTAAAAACTGCTGAAACAGAGTTGTTTCATTCAGGTTCAAAGGGCTACACACTTTGCAGCTGTCTCTCTTTTTCTTGCCCCATTAATGTTCATAATTAATTATCTGCACAGCCAGTTCTCCATTGGGCCTTCATGATGGCACCAGCCATGGATTCTAGGAGATATGTGACATGACTGTAAGTCTCTAGAATACGGACTCCATATTTAAGAACAGTAATGTAGAGTCATCATTATCCAGTTGAAAGTGGTGTTCCAGGTAAATCCAAGTTTAGTTGTGCACTGAACCACGATTTGGACATTTTCCGTCAGCATGAACACACATTGAAGAGCACTTTTGTGTGAGTGTCACAGGTTGTCTTCCCTAAGGCACTGTCCCTCATGGTCTCACTTTATGAAACTTCTTTTCTTTCTTTCTCTCTTCCTGTCTCTTTCTTTCCGCTCTAACACTCTCTCCACGTCTCACCCTCCTTCTTCTTCTCCCCCTCCCCTCCCCCCCCTCCACTCTCTCCTCCTTTGCTCTCAGTCCCCACCGAAAGGTGCCACCATCCCCTACCGCCCCAAGCCTGCCTCCACCCCTGTCATTTTTTCAGGTGGCCAGGTAAGAGCAGACCCACTGGGGGCGTCCACAGCCAACCTCAGCCTCTTACTGCAGCACCAGCCACTGCCTGTTAGTGTCGCACCAGGTTTAACTCACTGTTCCTCCCTCCCTCTCTCACTCATCCCCGCCCCCCCCGCCCCCGACTAGCATGAAACCATCACTGCTGTTTACTGTGGCCTCACTGTCATCCATCACCTGCAGCCACTCAACCAGAACTGGGATAAATTCAACAGGGAATTTGTAGACTCACCTTTAAATTGATGATGACAGAGGCAGTGGAAACATCCTCCTGTTCTTCTTTGTTGGGACTAAATGAAGAGAGGAAAAAAAACTTGACTTAGAAAATGAAGGAACTAAAAATGTAGAGGTTTGTTTGTTGGTAAACTTTATGGAATTCATGACATTTTATTCTAACAGAGCAGATTAGACTGGGGAGGCAGACAAGTGACTAAATAAATAAGCTGATATAATTCTGGATAATTTTAAATTTCTGTCAATAAGCAACAAAAATATCTAAACGTGACCTCCTGCAGGGACTTATGTTATTTTCTTCTGGTTACAGTACAGTACAGCTCTGGTTGCCGTCTTGACAGACGACATGAAATTTAGCTCAGTTCTGACCTCTGTGGCCTCTATTAAACCACACAGCCAATAGCTCAATCACATTACTCCTCTCAGGGCTGCTCCTCTGGTCTCCTCCACGCCCTCCCCGTCACTTCCCCGCTGTCTCAGTTGTCCCTTATTGATTTAGTTCAACTGGATCTGATTGATGAGCAGTAGGAGAATATGACAAAGTGCACGACTTTCTTGTAATTTGGCTACAGATACAGTTCCAAGGGTGCCACAGGGCGCTCGAGTTGCAGGAATGTCGTTTATCTTAAGTGAATAGTTTTAACTTGTCACAAAAAAATGATTTCATGCAGTCCGTGTTTCATGTGACGTAACGAGATAACAGTGAGCTCTCCTTCTCGTGTTTGCAGGCTTATACCATTCAAGGACAGTACGCCATCCCGCATCCAGATGTGAGTGCTAACCTCTCGAGGCAGTCCACAGTGCACTCCCCATCACTCTGTCTCGCTGCATCCAAAATTTCTCTCTTTGACTTGCAGGCTCTTCACTGTCTCTCCACCCATATTAATATTAAATGTTAATATTAATACAAACTTTTCTTCTGATATGTAATTCCTTTATCTTCTAACTTTTCTGACTCTTCCCTCCTTGCCCTTTGTTTGGCATTAAACCTCATGGGGCTTGGCCTGAAGGAATAACCAGATTTGGCTGGAAATATTGTCTTTAAAAACATTTTTTTTTAAAAGAGTGATTTCCTTCTGTCTCTTAGCGGCTGCTGGCACTTCTGGTCAACTTCAGTATAAAAAATTGAATAAAACAAACTTGAGACCTGGAATTTGCTTGATAAACACTCCCCCATTGCAGCAGACATGTTTGTGTTGTTTTCAAATTTATTCATTATTTTCTTGGCAGTTCTGAGCTGGAACCATTTTGAAAACTCTTCTGCTGGCATGTTCTAAGGAGCTCTGACTTTCAAGGCTTAAATGTCAGCTGCCAAAAAGCATTTCATTCATGGGCCGTGTTGTAAGACAAACGAGACGCTCCCTGAATTCGAAAGGTGCAACTGCAGCAGTGTGATCTGTAACGGAGTTTCACTTTGACATCTGCTGACTTTTTCCGAGGTAGGAAATAACAGCCTGACAATCCAAATCAAGAAATCAATCACAGCTGAAATAGGACAATAATACTGAAAATAATCATCCAGACTTGGGTGTTAATAATAGCATGATTATGCTTATTCCATTAATGAGATTGAGAATTTCTGTAAACCAACCACCAACAACCTCAGCATCTGCGTCAATCTCATCCGTGCTCTGAATTTCTGTGGCAAAAGCAAGATGATGCCACCTGCAATGCTCTGATTGGCTCTAATGTTTCTTTCAAACAGACCAAAAAAACTAACGGAACGAAACCTGAAAGATGTTATGATTCAGACATCTGAAGGCAGGCTCAAGAAATAACTCTAATAGATAAACAAGATGTCGTTAAGAAATGTGCAAAAACTCTTTAAATCCAAAGGCAAGTGACAGTCCTCAGGCTAAGTCCTATAAGAGCGTCTTCTCTTCTTCTTCTCTTTTCTATCTCTCTTTGTCCTTCACCTGTCTGTGTTGTTGTCCTCAGATCCTCTCTCTACTCTTCGGACAGACCTGTGTGTTTGTGCTTGTGTGTGTGTGTGTGTGTGTGTGTGTGTGTGTTTGTGTGAGCGAGGGCGGGTGTGTTTTTTAACAATGACCTCATAGCTCTGCTGTCCTCCTCCTCCCCCCCTCAGCAGTTGAGCAAGCTCCACCAGTTGGCTATGCAGCAAACCCCCTTTACCCCCCTTGGACAGACCACCCCTGCCTTCCCCGGTACGTACCCACCTACACGACGACCCTCTTTACCAAAGCTCCTTCTCTCGTTTTTACCTGTAGAGACAAACACATTCTCTTCCTCCTTTTTTTTCTCTCTGTCTCTTCTTTTCCTGTCTCTGTCCTTTCTCTTTTTCTTCTTCTCGTCGTTCTCCTCCTAACGGTCTCTGTGGTGCACTGCCATTGACATGGCCTGCTGGTGGTCTGCTCTTGTTGATGTTGAGGTTTCTTTTGTTGGTTTTCCCTTAGTATCCTTTTTTTTCTTTTTCTTTTTTGTTTTTAAATGTTGCCTCAGATTTTCATTAGGGGTCACAATGTCAGTGTATTGTAGTTAGACGGTGTTGTGTAGGCTCTGCTCAGGCCTGAGCCAGAATATCCACTGACATAGAAAAGCAATAGACAGAATGAAACACTCCAGGACTACAGTTCATCAATGCTGCTCCCTCAGCGTGCCAAACTCTATTTTATGTCCTCTTCCCTTCCTCCTTTTCTCTTTCTGTCTGCTTCCTGTGTTCAGCAGCAGGTCTGGATGCCAGTAACCAGGCCAGTACTCATGAACTCACCATTCCCAATGATGTGAGTACATTTGTCATAATGCGTAAAATGTCCCCTGGTGGCTATTTTTCACCCCCCCCGATGGGGATTAATTCTAAACAAAAACAACACTTCAGTTTAAAATGAACACTTTATTATTTGGAAACCAGCGGGGAGTTGACTTTTTAATTAGGACAGGCTTCTCTTGGCATTCAGCACTACAAGTATTTAAAGATAAAGTTGTCAACACTATTGCAAACACACCGTCGCACTTATTCAGCAGTTATGGTAACTTTGGGGTTGCTTGGAGCTAATTTGTCACTGCCAATATACCACACACAAAAGCACTCAGCTTTTCAGAGGACACATAAAGATTAATGTGACGTTGCGATCACATTTGCAAACTCCTCATCTATTTTCAGAGAGATTAGAATCACAGCAGCATGAAACTGAGACAAAGCACGACACTGGGCAGGAACTCACTTCGAACAAACCAAAAATTCACAAATGTTGCTCGACCACAATGTCAAAATTGCTGTTTTTCCAATCTTTTAACATGGCTTCCCGCTTGCTGAAGTTTGTAGCGATAGAAACTGACAGCAGCTCAGCTCCGGCCATTGAGAGCTCCTTCTCCACAGCAGATATAAAGTACAGCCAAAGGCAGTTGGCTTTGTAAAGTGAGTGTCCTTAATGGAAAAGACTTGCTGGACTAATGTAGGAAGAAGTAACAGTTGAAAAAGGCTGACACCTACTGGCCTGTGCTCACTTGTCCATGTCGAGTCAGTTAAAAACAACCAAAAAAAACCCAACGCAT
Source organism: Scatophagus argus (assembly GCF_020382885.2). Classification (NCBI taxonomy): domain Eukaryota; kingdom Metazoa; phylum Chordata; class Actinopteri; family Scatophagidae; genus Scatophagus; species Scatophagus argus. The sequence continues at coordinate 4,295,231 of NC_058516.1, read as the reverse complement.
TCTGGCCATCCTAAGTCCCGCCCCCATTTTCTTCCCAGCTAATAGGCTGCATAATCGGACGCCAGGGAACCAAAATCAACGAGATCCGTCAGATGTCTGGGGCGCAGATCAAAATTGCTAACGCCATGGAAGGGTCATCGGAGCGCCAGATCACCATCACAGGGACCCCCGCCAACATCAGCCTGGCCCAGTATCTCATCAACGCAAGGTCGGTTTAGCTCAGTTTGGGGTTAAACGCAAGCTTAATGAGAAAGAGAGAATTTATTTCTTGCTTTCCAACGATCCTGCTTCAGGTTCAGAGACGTGGCGGCCATGTGGAACGACCCATCTTCCATGACCACATCCTGAGATCCCTGACTGGCTCCTCCGTTTGGCCCTTTCCAATGACTGACTACCGCAGACAACCCTGATGAAGCCCTTCGGACTCTGGCTCTGGCTCTCCGAAAAACCTTGACCACCTTCCTGCCCTGGTATAAAGTTGTTTCCACGTAAGGGAGGGTTGGGTGCTCATTTTTATTTCAGAGGGCCAGATTAAATTAAAAAAAGAAAAAAGAAAAATTCTCTGTTGATTAGGCTCTTATTTTTTTTTTTTTATTTTTTTTTTTAGAGAACTGTTGAAGCATGTTGAATGTTTATTAGGAACAGCTTGTGTTACTCTTTCTTCTTCTTTTTCTCTCGATCTATTGCTTTCTCTCTCTCTCTTGCTGTCAGTGCTGCGTCATAGAACATCATTTAAAAGTATAAAAAAGTACTTGTAAAAGATTGAACATTTTTGTAGAACGTAGTTATTTGCATATTACAGCTGCTCAGTGATGCTATCGGCAGAGTGTGTGGTGGGATGTAGCCAAATTATTACATTTTGATAATATATTTTGAAATGAAAGGAAAAAAAAATTGGACTGCTCTGCTCTGCTCCCAATTTGCATCTTTGTCTACTTACAAATCCAATCTCTACCCATGACTCTTTGCTGCATCACATGACCCTTTTAAGCCAATGGTATCACTCCTAGAGCCTCCCTTCTCATGTTAATTTCCTATACTTACATTATCGCTTATATTGCATGTGTTCAGTGTTGTATTGTTGTGTATTTGAGTAAACCTGTTCGGTGTATGTGTTCCTTCAAATATTATTATAATATCTTTGCGCTCCCGTTCTTTTTCCGCAAACTTTTTCAGCATTTTTGGCCATTCACGTCTAGTCCTACTCCCTGCCCAAATGAAAAACTTTCCGACATAGCCTCCTTCTATCAGCACCCATTATTAGTATATAGATGCATGAATGGGAATTAGTGAAAAATCAGTGGCTAAAACACTAACTGAAAATTTAAATGATTGTTTACTAACTTATTATTATACTGTATTTGTTTTGTACAAAGACTACTGTGACTTAGCACATTAGTCGACTACGCGGCGCTCATGCAATAGACTATTCAACACTTTACTCTGGACTGCCTCTGATGCGGGAGGAATTAGTTGGACTTAAAAGCCAAGCGTTGCGTCCAAACCTTTCGGTTTCCTTCCCTTGTCTCCGAAAATAATCGCTAGCCTACTGGGAAAAAAAATTTTTAGGAGGGGGACTTTTGAAAGAGTAAGAAACAAGGGAAAGAAGCCGACTCTTCACGGCAAAGAGGCCTGAACGTTTGGACGAAGCCAAATGGTATTTTTTGGGCCAAGGAATGTTCAGGGGTTCATTGGGGGGAACCCACGGGGCCTGGGCGGACGTGACCACTCAGTCTCTTTTTCAAGATTGTTCATCTTGTCGTGTTCTTTTTGTTGTCATAGGGTTGATTTGACGCATTAGGTTTGAATGTCTTTTTATTGTCACGACTATGTCAGCAACTTAATTGTTTTTATTTAAAAAAAAAAAAAAGAGAAAGGACAGGTTGGATGAGAATTCCTGCTTCATTGGTTTTAAAACCAGCATGTATTTTTTTTTGGTGTATGTATATTTATGGTGTGGCGACGCACATGTGACTTCATGTTTGTTGATCATCACACTGAAGCTAAGTTAGTTTTATTGTATTTATTTTGAGAGGGAGGTGTGGATGATATTTGGTATGATTCAGTATTTCCACCATCCTTCACATGTTCCACTCAAGAGGATGCTCTAAATACTATTGGACAGCTTGAGTCTTCTCATTTCTGAGCTTCAGCTGAGCTCAGTTAAGTTTTGACACATACAAACAGCTGTTGAATGTTATTGTCGAATCACATTATCTACTGTCCAACACAGCAACATCCTGCATTTTCAGTGTCTCAGTTTCACTACCGTTGTTTTATTTCCGGTAGCCTATGCTGAGCTTAGGAGGCCAAGTTTGACATTTTGGAAAATGTGCTTATTTATTTATTTACTTGTGAAGAGTTTGACGAATTTGATGTCATATCTAGACTGTTTAATGACCGGAGTCAGGTTAGCAGCTTCCCTTTGTTTTCAGTCTTTATGCTTAACTAAATTAAGATAACCGTCTTCTGGCTATAGCTTCATATTTAGTTTGTGCTAAGCTAAGCTAAGTTAGCCAGTTGCTAACAACAGCTTTGCATTTAGCACACAGAACTGAGAGTGGACTCAATCTACTCGTCAAAATTCCCAGCAGGATAATGAATGAGCACATTTCCAAAAAATTTTGAACTTTTCCTTTAGGCGCTTTGATGACATAAATGTGATTATGTAAATGGACCAAATGCTGTATCACTACACTGAACCATGCATACCGTCGTCAATGATTATTCTGCAATAATTCTTACATTTTGATGTGAACTCAAGTAGTAGTGCTAGCACTGAAATTATGAATTTGTGTTTGTTTTTATTCTCAGTTGTCATAGCTTGTACTTCAGTGAGAATGTTTGTCAAATGAACAAACTGAAGTTGTGTTTCTTTGGCAAACTTGCTTTTTTAAAAAAAAAAATAATAAAAAAAAAGACAGTTAGCTAATACCTAAGAGGGCATTCTTCCTCAACAGTACTGCACCAGTAAAGAACATCCTTGAGGGTATTAGGGCTTTTAACTGTAACCACCGCATGTGTACCATTGAAATGTCTGCTTCAAATTAGGACACAACTGTAAGAATTGAAAACAAAACAAAACTAGGATCGCTAATGCTTATTAGCACAGTTGGCGCGGGCATTTGACATGGATCTAGTTGTCGTAATTGAATTTGATCGCTAAGCAGGAATTATTGAGTTGTAAGTGATGGCAGTGTGATTTTAATAACATCAATATTCATGTGTTACTCAGTGTTTGAAAACTGTATTTACATTTGTGTATATGGCTGAGTATACTACGACTTTGAAACAAACTGCAACTAATGCAATAATAGGGTGCAATGTGCAATTATTTATTCAGTTATTATCTTATTAGCATAGATACAGAAGAGCTGCGTGGCTTGTTGAAAAATGCATTTTGTTTTTTAAATTTCACCCACTTTCCCTGTGGCAGCAACAGCAGGAAAAAAAGAATGACTAGACATGTTTTTATTTCAGCTTTTGTGTGTATTGCAGTTTGGGGAAAAAGTGATAGAACTTTGTAACTATTTTTGATTGATTTATTTGCTATGTGCAGATCTATATTAGTTGTGAGTAATTACATAGGTTTTAATTTCAAAGTGTTGGTAAGTATAAAGACAAATAAAGTTTCATTTTTTCTTTCTGTGACTTGTTTTTTTCTGGTTTCTCTTTGCTGGGTCTGACGGAAGAATGACTTCAGATAACTTCTACGATATCCCTGTGCACACATTAAGGCCTGGTGAACCATGAGCTGACAAGGGCCCATGTAAAGCAAAAATCCCCCTGGGGAGACTCTGAGTTATTGAATACAGCCAATTATTTTATGGCAAAGTGATTACGGTAATTAGATGATGAGGTTTAAATGGGAATCTCATCTATCCCTTTTTTAGCTGTGCGGTTTTACAGGAAAAAACATTAAACTCATTAAACACAATTAAATATTATCAGCGAAACAATTAAGTGCCGCGGCACACTTATTGTGTAAAGCAGCGGTGGTCAAAGAAAGGTTCGGGTACCTCCTTCAAGTTTCGTTGGGGTCCAAAGTGAAGGAGTAACTGTAATTTCTTATGGTTATAACCATTAACTCTAATTTAATTTTAATTTGTCCTAATTAGAGAATGACTAAAGATGACTTTTGTAATTATCGTGACCATCATCACGGACTGCTGAAAGTTCACTGTGGACGCTCAACATGCTTTGTATTTCGAGAACTGAGAGAAATACCACCTCAAGCAGATGGTTTGGGAGGTTAATGGCAGAGGAACCTGGTGACTCAAGTTTGGAAATAGAAAAGTCTAAACTGAATACGAATGGACAAATAACTTTATCTTTAACTCAGATAACCTGTGCTCATATGTGAGGGGCCCACATTCTGGCCCTCTCACTCACATACATTTCCACTTGCACACATGTATGTATTCTATAATCTCACATTCATACATTCTCATTCACATTCTCATGTATAAACAAATGCCATATATTCTCACACACATCATATTACATATCTTGCATTTAAAACCAACCTACTTACAAACTCATTACTTTCACTGACACAGGAAGTCCCTTTTTAAGCAGGAAGTCACTCTCAAACCAGGAAATAAATATCCTAAACTTGCTCAGCTTATCCTAACCTGAGGTTAAATTGCAGGACTGTAAAATGAAGCTATTCAAAGTTATCCTGATTTCTTTTCCAGTGCAGCTGAAATGGCAAAGCAATGCTTAGGGGTAAGCTGTTGGACAGCAGCTGGGTACTTAGCCACTGACATATACAACAATATCAAATTAAAACCTCAACAGAGTTGCTGGTGAAATTCTTCAGTCTACAACAAATGTGGGTGAACGATATGTGGATGGAAGCTTGAGGTCTCGTGGGTTACACATTCAAAGGTGGTGTGTTAGACAGAGTCTGCAAGAAATCGACCCTATTGGACGCTCTCTCAGAAGACGCCATGCAATACATCAATGATTTACACACACAAAATCAGTGGTTAGTTTCTTATAATTATATCTTATATAACAGTAAGCATATTTTCACACATTCATCCTTAATTGCATCCTGTGCTCATCAACCCGTAAAACATGGCTAAATGTAGGAGGTTGTATTTTTAGAATCCAACCACAGCTCTTTGTAAAGAGTTGGCCGTCATTCATTTCATCATGTGTAATTTTTAACACTGCACTAAATCTGTCGACAGAGAGCACATCAAGCCATTTTATACTTTTAAATTAACAGGCTGATGGATGAGCGAGAACACAGAACTGGAAAACAGAAAACATGCTGTCCTACAATGAATTCCAATAACAACACATGAGGCGCTGTCAATACATTTGTCTATACGTTCAGAGGGTTGCTCATGAATTATGTGACAATGGTTTGTTGTGGTCTACACTGACATTACCAAGACCTAATCAATGTAGAGTGAAGGAAAAGAAAAAGAATAACCTGCACTATAAAAATAGCACATATACAAAGCAATCTAAAAATGTATACAGTATACAACAAATAAGCCGACAGACAGGATTCAGGATTTAGTAGGTTACATCTCCAATTTAGTAAACACTGATCTCACCTTTTCCTTGACCGGGAGCTCCAGTTGCCATAGTGTTGCTGAGTCTGGTATCCAAAAGACTGCCGTCGCAATCCACCGTCCCGGACTCCTGTAGCTGCTTAGTCTGCTACTGGAACTTGAGGGTCGCTGAGAAGTTATCTTGGCACCGTGTTGCGGCCAGCGTCAGGTACGGACGAGCATGTCCTCTGCTGCTCAAGTGACCGGGACAAGGCCGTGACAGTTTCCGGAAATGATAAAATGTTTCTTCATATAACATCAGCTTGCCGTAGCATTCCCGGCTCATCGCTCACCTCCATGCTGACCTGGACCCGAACGCGACCCTGCGCAAACTTCTCGGCCAATCACGCGTCAAGTTACCTGCCTTCCGTTTCCACTCTACTTCCGTTCACGCAGGCATCCGTTCTTCTCTTGCATGCATGTGTTTTCAGATAAACACACATTTTCTCCTGACATGTTTATCATATTAAATGCATACACTGAATGCATGTGCATAAGAACTAAATGTTTGAATGCGTTATATGAATATGACAATAAAATATGTAGGTGTGTGAATAAAATACATTGATTTGAGAGTGAACATATATGTATGTGAGAAGAGAATATATGAAGAAGGTAAGACCCAAAGGTTCTTCTTCTTCTGCACTGAAAGCCTCACAGTAATTTCAACATCTTGATATGAGTGATTGAACCTACAAACTGCTTTGGCAGAGTGGATATTGAATATCCTTGTTTTTATTTTCTCCAGGGTATATGATATATACCATTTTGAGTACTGTGAAATTTTCCTGCCCCCTGTTTGAATGATAGTTTGACTATATGGTGCGTGTCAGAGCAGAAATGGCCACTGAGTTTATCTAAAGAGAACACTGACAGCTTTAAGCAGAGCACAAGACAACACCGGTAAATGTTAAGTTTCATGCTGGTGAGATGGGGATGCCCCAAGTTTTTGGGAAACAGAAAATGTTTCCAGGATTCAAAAATTTTCCCCTCACTGACACCAGAATCTGAACATGAGCTGCTGAATGGTTCATCATGTTTCTGCAAAGTCAAATCTTTCACTTGGTGCATGAAACAGAACTGTTTGTAGCTGAAAGGCTCTGTGGGGAGGACTATCAATGTTGGAAGATTGTGCATTAAACCCCTTTACATTCAGTTTTGACTTTCTCTCCTTATGTTTTTGCAAACGCTGTTTATCATTTTGTCATGCAGTTGCTCATCTTGTGTACTGATGAACCAGCCAGGAGAGTTTAATGTCCATTCAAGCCTTGGAAGTGCTCCAGCTGCAGCCATCTAATATTCTCTCTGCAGAAAAAGGACTGGACCGCCCAAAATAACTCCATCCACATCACAACTCCATTGGAGCGAGTTCTTTATATAGCCTGAAAGAACGATGTGACATCCAGCTCCTCAATCACCTAAGAGGCTCACAGCAAATCTAACATGACATCTGACTCAGAATTAACCACTGATCAGATAATCTGCTGCGGTTAAAGAAAAGGACACAATTACTTTCATCTATCGTTTGCTGTGGCCTGTCAAACAATACACTGGGGGTAACCTGGAGCACTGTGCAACAGACTGTGCTCCCCTCAAGTCAATTTACCTTCAATAACAGTTCAATAAGGCTTTGTCCCACTGGGCTCGTCCAAAATGTAGAGACATTCTCTGCCCTGGCTTGAATGTTGGACTGAGTCCACGCTATCACTCAGCATTTCTGTAAGGTGCTTAAAGACAGCCTTCTCTATGATGCAAATGACTGATGTCAAAACATACAAAAATGGACACGTGGATCACAGAGCTGAAACACGCCGTGTCCTCGCTCACAAGTGAGAGCAACAGCGAGAAGGGTGAGCAGAATCCAATGTCAGACAGTCTCTACAGCGGGAAAGCATTATCAAATGTACTGAGCGTGGCTTCGGAGAGGTCAGTATACACTGTAGGGCAGTGTAGTGCGGCTTTCAGAGAGTGACTTCGCAATGTCATGTGAAACAAACCAGTCATGAAGTGCAGATGGGACAGAATGAAGTTGAAACTACAGCTTTGCAAACAGGAAATAATGTCTGCTGCATTTCATTGTTCACCTGATAAATATGTCAAAATACAAATTATGTTATGATAAAATCACTCTGTGCAAACTGCTTACAAGACAAACGTTCCCTAAGTTGGCTCAGCTCCATATCATTGTGATCCTGTGGGGCAGCATGAATTTATTTAAGATGGCTTACCAGGCAGGAATTTTGCCAGGACTCTGACAAGATGAGTAAGGCTGTTTAACAGATGCCTTGGCAAGTTTCGAGTAGTTTAAACACCAAACAATGTGAAGCAGATCTATCAGCCTGATTACCCAGCAGCGGCAGAAACACCAGGGGCTATTTTGGCATTTGACATGGTTTTGGATGAAAATGAAGCAAACTCACACATGCAAAAAGAAAACTTAAAAAATGCTTCAGTGGTCACTATAATCAATAAGTGTGCCTTTCAGCAAAATTGACAGGGTTGCCCTGTGCACATTTAATCGTGCAGATGCTTGGCAAAGCCCTGGTTGCACTCAGGTGGGCTTTAGGCTGCAGCGATACAGCGGGTTGCACCTTTAAAGGTCTTGTGTCAGAGTTGGTGTGAAAAACTCAAGATTGATTGATTGCAATCAGTAGTTTATGAAGACTGACAGAATGTGACACGTAGGCCAAACAATCAGTCTCAGATAAGAGCATCAGGGGAATAAAGCACTCAGGGGTTTGGTGCTTTTCCAGCTCACACTATAGTTAACTTTGCTGTGGTGTGCTTCAAACAAATACCCACAGGCATCAAAATATAAATGAAATTAAATGTGCAAAGGGAGGCAGAGCAGACCTCCTAAAACCAGGAAGAAAAGGTTTCGATGTCATTCAAAGGTGCAAGTGTACATAAAATTTAAATTTGATACGCCAGTGGGTGCAGTGGACTGAAAAGGGAACAAGTAGGGGAGTAGCAAAAAAGAGATTTTTTTAAAAAACAATAAATAAATAATTCAACCAATCATTTACCACAAAAGCAAATACCACAAAATGATGTTGAGTGTCCATCATACGTCCCTAAAGGCTCAGAACTTTTCTCACGCTTCCTGTTCAGCATAAGAATAAGAAACAGCAGCCTTGGCAGACAAACTCACTTACCTGGAAGCCTCACTAATTAACACATTAGAGCTTGTTTCTTTAATCCATAGACAAACTGGAGTATAAAACAATGCACGGGTTTACAGGTGGGTGCTATGTGGACCAGTAACTTCTTGAGGTCTCTGCTGGTTGCCTGGCAACTGGATATGGCCAAGAAAGTGCAGATTACTCCCCTGTAGGACAGCAAATTGAGATTTTAAAGGGAAATTTCATAACATTTTATCCAAGAGAAGAGTAAAACTTTAATGCCCAGAAGTGCACACATGTGCTCTTTGCAGCTCACCATCGAGGACAGCGCCAAACAAACACCGAAACTAAACCGAGACTAAATCAAAAGCACCACCAGCCATTTCCTGCTGGACATGTCCGCTTGCACCAGTAAAGCAGCTGCAGTCTCGGCGTCTGCCTGCTACACTCCTTGTGCCACATACTGTGGCTCAAATAAGTGTCTGAGTCAGCCAATGAAATGCATCCTCGTCCATAACACTCTCTGCACTCACATTTTGGGATGTCATTTCTGCTGTTGGAGGAGCTAGATTGCAAAAGAGTCAATAAGTAAACAATACAACAGTGCAAAAATATTCCTAAGTTCAAGTAAACTCCTGTCTTCAAAATCTTAAGAAAAAGTATAATCAGCAAAGGGTTACATTGCAGACAAACATTTTAAATTATTATGCACTGCATTGTTTATATTGCTACCAATGCAGTAGTACTGCTGTAGTCAGTGCAGTTGGGTAGTACGATCTTTGTTATACTTTACAAAGTGATTAAACAGTATATTTTGGGTGTAAAATGAAACATTTCAAAATGACAGTTTAATTAATTTTGGGGTCTATGCAGTAATTCAGAATTTCAGAGGGGAAATTGATACTGTCATCGCACTGACATAACTGGATGCTCGTCCGTGCAAAAGTTGGAGTTTCTTGTGACAGAAGCTTCCCGGTGACGCGCAGCTTCAGCGGGGATCCTTTTAATGGAGTGAGGAGGAGAAACGGGACCACAGCGGTGCGAGGTGCACTGCTGCGCCTCTGCGCATATCCACACACACACACACACACACACCGACAGACAGACACACAGCTGCTGCAAGCCCGCACTGACAGGAGCTCATAAACAGTTGGACCCGGACTCTCGAAGTGGCTCTGTTCTCTGGATTTCACTGCTGTCGGGCGTCTTTACTCCCAAAGGATTATTTGATGTTATTTATTCCTGGATGTTTCATGACACAAAGAAAAACATCTTCCCCTGCCTGCCCCTGACCGCATGGTGATCTGAACTGGACTGGAGTGAAGCTGTCAGGTAGGTGTGGACTCACATTACAATCCAAACTCACTTTTTACACTTTAACGCAGCTGGAAGAGGTCAGCACATGACGGATGACAGAATCATTTAGTGTGCAATAAAAACAGGAAATGGATTTTCGCACGGAGCTTTGATTGTTCATTTCAATATTATTCAACCTGTCTTAATTGACATTGTTAATGACTGATGTGACAGATATAGAAGATATTCAAAAATTAAAATAAGGCAACTTTAGGGAACTATTTATTATTTTCTAGATTCATTTATCAGTTAATGTTTGGGTTAAATCCGAGTTTTGGATCAATTGTGGGTATTTTTGCTGTTAAATCTTCTAAAGAAAGACCACTTGATTAAAAGACTTCCAGCTCCAGTGGTTTTATGTCACTTACTGGTAAAATAAGTAGATTTCTAAAAGCAATTTCCTATTTCTTTAATTTTTTTTTAATACAGTGTCCCTGAGAGGATGAATGATGGCACTTTCTAAGACTTGGCTATCCTGCTCTGACTGTTGCACCTCCAGTAATATAACCATAATATTCTAGCATTGAATTAGTTTTACTGAGACGTTTAGCTTATCAAAATAGGACACCTGGAGAAAGCAAAAAGCATGACCTTCATCGTCTTCATCAAAAAGCAGTGTCCTGCTTATCGGCTTCTCTTTGTCTTGTTATCTCCCAGCCTAATGCATTGTGTCCTATAGTCATTTTAATTTGCATCCTGACCTTGACTGCTCTCACACACACCACTGTTAATCTTATAGGCGACAACAGTTTTTATATTTAATCACAAATCACTGTTCCAAAGTTCATCTGCTGCATATTGATGAGCTCACACCTTGTTTAATGGCTTGTCATTTCCTTACAGGGGCGCGTTTTGATTGACGGGACGCATCCTAACAGAAAAATGCTATTATTATGATAATGTTGAACTTTAACGGCTTCCCCTCAAAGGAGGAAGACACAAAGTGGAAATGGTGTGGGAATCTCACCGAACACGTGTTGTGAGATGATGGGCCGGGAAAATTAACAACATAAGAATGTTTGAACGCACATAACAAGTTGTCAGTTCTCCTTCAAATTTGCATTGTTCAAGTATCACCTGTAGACAAAGAAACTCCTAAATGTGAACTTGACATTTTCTCTATCTCGTCTCCAACTTTTTTATCACTTTCTCCCTTTCTCAATCACAGGTTTCTCCCAGGTTAAGATGAACCCTCTCACCATGAATACACGGTTATGACTCAGCCTGTCAAGTATTCTGCTTCCCCTGCTCTCCTTTGACATCTCATTTAACTAGAATGCAAAGCTTTGGACATTTGCTCCTGTTTTGTTGGATCAGGGCTTTGTATTCCATAACTCTTATGGAGGTAATGTGATGAACGATAATGTCAGAGTGAATGTTGAAAAGTGCCCTAAGAATGAAACTTTAGACAAAAGACTCATCTGAATGAGGCCAGCTGAGCGACGCTGCAGGGATGCCAGCGCAGAGGACAACAGCAAAAACCTGCAGGGTCGTCTGGCAACAAAGTTGAACCTGGCTCAACTTTTGCTTTTCATAGGCAATTCAAATGCATTCAAGCACCCATTCCTGTGACAACTTTCCGGAGTTGTGTAACTGTGTGACTGAGGATCATAAATATCATATATTTGACCAGTACGTAAAGCAACACACCTTCACTGACGCAGACTCTTGCGTTGTTTAAACGCAGGTCCGATTTCAGTCTGAGGGCTCTCTAATGGCCTCTCAAAGCTGCAGGTCATCCACAAAACCTCCCTCCTGCCGTCCTCTTTCGTCTGCGGGAACATTGTGGTTTCTGTCAGTGATTATGACTGCGTACGCTTGCCCTAAGATCTGTCACTGCACGGACAGGAATGGTGTGGTGGTGCAGTGCACCTCACGCAACTTGGAGAACATCCCGCCCAACTTGCCCAAGGACACCGTCGTTCTCTTGCTTTCATCTAACCGGATCAGACACATCCCAAAGGATGCCTTCACAGACCTTCACCGTCTCAGGGAACTGGACTTATCTCACAACACCATAGAGAGCATGGAGGTCGGCGCCTTTCAAGGAATTTCTGAGAGCCTGCGGACCGTGGATCTTTCAAACAACCACCTCAGCAGCCTACCCAAGGACACCTTCACCAAGCTCCACGCGCGTGTCCGCCTGTCCCACAACCCCTGGCACTGCGAGTGCTCTTTGCAAGAGGTGCTGAGGGAGCTGAGGCTCGACCCCGAGACGGTGAACGAGGTCAGCTGCTACACGTCAGTGCAGGAGGAGTACGTGGGACAACCAGTCATCCAAGTCCTGGACTCTGGGATCAACTTTTGCAATTTCCACCACAAGACGACAGACGTGGCCATGTTTGTGGCCATGTTCTGCTGGTTCTCCATGGTGACTGCTTATATCATTTACTACATCAAACACAACCAGGAGGACGCCAGGAGGCACATGGAGTACCTCAAGTCCCTGCCCAGTTCTTCTCACATTAGCAAGGACTACGACACAGCCAGCAGTGTGTTTTAGTCTGTCTGAGGAAAGATGCAACGTGTGAATACAGATGAAAATGCACCAATGAATATGTTTACGGCCTACAAGGAATATTGAGAAGTGACAGCTTTGCAGCGTGATAAAACTCTCAATGATGGATTGCACAAGGCACAAAACAGCTGAAAGATGCTTGAAAAGTAGCACCAGAATCTTTACAAAAGAGTGAATTACTTTTTCAGCTTCCTAAAAAGTAACCTAGCAGGAAAAATACTCAGAGGCTTAAAGCGGTCTCGATTTGTTTTCCTTCCATGATAAGACAAAAGGTGGCACATCATTATTTTTCACCAAAAATATTTTGTGCAATGCATAAAAAGCATCTCAAAGGGAATCTTCACTACATCCCCAATGCATCTGATGATGTGGTTTAAGAGTTCACTGTGAATTCAACCACTGAGTGAGGTGAACCTGGGAGCCACTTCGGTGTCAGTCAGAGTTCGGTGAAATTAGGTAGCTGAAAAATAATCCCCAAAAGCTTGAGAAGGGGGATAACTTGTAGAGAAATATTATTTTTTAAGCTGTTTTTGTGAAAACGTACAGTTTTATGATGTAGTTCAAAAAAGTAAATCCTGACTGGGGAGTAGCAGAGAAGGTTTGCAGTCTCTCTGTGTACGCTTCTTAATGTAAAGACTTTTTAGGTTTAATAATCTACAAAGGATCTAAACCAGAAGTGCAGATTTGCTATCCCTGAATCCTTCGGGCACTGCTTACATTTCAGGTGGAACTGCAGCCATGAATTACATTTCACGCCTGAACACTTGTCACTTCACTTAATGTTTTGCTTCCAAAGGTAATAACTTTGCCACTTTTGAGAGTTAAAAAAATAAAAAAATCGATTCCTGTCACAGAAAATTTTGATTAGAGGAGCCTGTCTCAGCTCTGAGTCATCTCACAGGTTTATATAAATTACACTTAGGTAACATTTCTCAAGTTGAAGATATAAGAAAGTAGAAGTAGGAAGCGTCGTAAAGGGCTGAAACGCCTCAGTTTCCCTCTGCTGCTGTGCATTATTAAAATTATTCATTATTCAAATTCCAGTACATTATGGACATATTTAAACACACGTATAACAATTTAATAGGAAAACAAATTAAAATACTGACTACTACACCTTTATGTTTTGTTAGTTTAGTTGTGCTTACACTAAGCTTCAGCTCACCACTTCTTATGAGAGGACAGTGCTGCATTTATCATTTTTCTTCCTTTCTTTCTTGTTTGGAAAATAAAACGAAACAAAACATAACTTTTATCAGAATCCTGCTCCTTTTTTTGCCTCAGGAAATGATGGATCCGTGTGTTCTCTGATGGAGAAAGACATTTGAACTCTGCATCGAGTTCTGTGTTCTTTAAGGACATCATGGCCACAGCTTCCAGCCAATAAACATGCCACGAGTTTACGTGACTCTTAAACCTCCGCCATCCTTTATCAGCTCATCCAGAGCCACAACACACTCCTCACGATGAGGTCCTGTTATTTATCCCTCCAGATTACCATGAAAAATACCCGCAGCTCCAAATGTGGAACCTTTATATATCTTCTGCTGCACAGATCTGGATGAGGCATTAATACGTGTCTCGAAACCCTAAAATAGTTTCATCCCGCTAACAGTTCTAATCTATAAATCTAATGAGCCTTTCTGGAAAGCAGTTTGGGAGGCTGCTCACTACAGTGTCCATTTATATTAGGGAACTTCTTCTTCTTCTTAAAATATTCACATATGGCAATATAACAGGACTGCAAATCCCACAAAATAGCATCCAAATTACCAATAGTCATGTAAGTACAGTAGTTAGTAGTAGTTCTGCACTTTTTAACTTTTACATGTTTTTATTTTTGCTGCTTCAAAACTACCTCCCAAACTCTGTAACACATTATTACTATGACTGCATGCAGGAAGATGGGTGTTTTTCAACACAAGTCACAAAGCCAAATCAGAAGAAATGTCCGCAGTGGACCATCTAAAAAGCTGAGGCTTGCCTAATCAATTGCGTCATATGTTGGTATGCCTTATTTCTCTGCTTTGCTCTGAAAGCCGGGATAGAAAACCCTCTCCAGGTTTTCTCTGCGCTCTCTGTTCTTCATCAACTCTCATGAATTGTCGCTCGGAGGACAATCGCTTGCTTAAAATTGTGTGGTTTCTGCACAGTAAAGGACTTCCGCCTCAAACTGACCACAGATCAGATTACTCAGGCTCTCGTATTGCTGAACAAGCAAGACTCCAAATTTACATTGAAGATTTAAAGACACACGGCGGAGATGCGGAGACATACTTTCAAATGTGAACAAAAAAGTTCACAAATGAGTGTCAGAGTTGTGGTTCGTTGCGGAGGTACAATAATAAGAATGCTTTCTCAATCCTGTACCATCCGTATGAGTCAGAGTGTTGACTCGTGCCGTTTTATTAATGCTGTACTATTCAGTGTTCTTATTTGCTTGAATCCTTTGCATTGTCATTGATTTATGACACATGTTTCAAAAAGGGGATAACAGGATTCCTTTAGGGAGATTTACCACGACCTCTGCAGACTACCTGAAGGCCACCCTGTGTGTTCACTCATAAAACAGTGACCTTCAGTAAAATAGAAAACATCAAGACAAAAATGTCTATGCATCATATTATCAGTTTCTCTCTCTCAATACTGTCCACAGCCAGTCAGGATTGGGCTGCACATCAAGGTAAATGAATTCTTGAACATAGGTGGGACCAATTCTTTGTGTTGTCCCGTGTCAAAACCAACAGGTCTTAAGTCAAGTCTCAGGTCCTAAACTTTTAGTTTCGACTTCTGAACAAGTCGTTATGTGCCCTTCATCAAATGTAGTGCCATTTTAACATCAGAGCAATTTAAAACGCAGCAAGAGGTTGTTGAATTTGTCTGCAATTTTCAACCTGCATAGTTTGCGCAGCCTGCTGCAATTTGTTTTAAAAACACGGTGCTGCTGAACACACACTAAGGACCACGTGGCCTAATGGACAAGGCGTCTGACTTCGGATCAGAAGATTGAGGGTTCGAGTCCCTTCGTGGTTGATCTCAGGAAAGGAGGGGATGTATACGCACTAATAATTGTGTCAATTTAAAAACTGTGCTTCAGCATACTGACACTTAGTTAAAAAAGTTTTTTTTTCTGAACAAGACATTTACCTTCCATTGAAGCTCCCTCTCCTCAACAGAAGCCAACCAACTAAAACATCACATCAGACAAAAAGGCCAAAATGAATCTGTTGTTTTTGAGCCTGTCCCTGACTAATTCAGTAACAGATTTTGCAAACCAAAACCCCGTAACTGGCTGGGTAGCTCAGATGGTTGCAGTGTGGTGCTACAAATGCCAAAGTCATGGGTTCAACCGCCATACTGACCAATGGAAGTGGAACTATAAATATTTTTCCTTCCCAGTCTTGTTTCTGCTCACAGAAAAGTGAATGTTCTCCAATTTAAGCTGCATCTCCCCTCACTGACACCCCAGGAGGATGTGATAAAACCTGAGCCATCATTCAAAATGGACTAGTTGTTGTCTGCAATGTGGTGCTGACCAGACCACACCAGACTAAACATTAAAGCTGACTCCTTCCTTTGGTGCTTTTGGGCACCAAAAAGAGGTAATAAAACAACATGCTGTGTGATCACATGGCCTAATGGACAGGGTGTCTGATTTTGGATCAGAAGATTGCGGGTTCGAGTCCCTTGGGGGTTGAAAGTGCCAGCTTGACTTGAGTAAAGAAGAGGAATGTGTTTTTGAAATGCACTTGCAATGCAAACACTTTAGAAAGGGTTGCAAAAAAAGACATTCTTCAGAGGAAGGCAGCTAGCTCAGACACCTCGAACAGGCTACCCATAATGCCAAGGTCACATAGGTTCAACTCCCATTCTGCCCAGTAAAACCACAAAGCTCTTTTCCCTCCTAGTCTTGCCTGCTTTACATTTTAATCTATTTCTCTTCTACCGATGCCACACGAGGAGGTCATCAAATCTGACTCATTGTTCAAAATGGATGCTTTCTTCTTTGACCTTTTGCACGAGTCACTATGACTATCTAAACTTATAATACTGTTTTTTATTGACAAAGCGCAATAGAGTTGTTGCGTCCCAACAATCAAAGCCAAAATTACCGTATGTTCAAATTAAAATTACACATTTTAAGTGAAAGCAGAACCTAAATCCTTTTTGTTAATCTCTCTCTCTCAGTTCCAGGCCTGTTCTCAGCTATCATCCGTCACACAGACTTCTTCTAACACTCATTCACGTTCACACACACACACACACACACACACACACACACACCTTACCTTTGTCGGTCAGAGCTGATGCAGGACCACCTTCACGGATCACCTTTCAAGGTTCAAACAGCTGCAAAGAGACAGAAAATAAGAATATTTAGACCCTTAAGTTCTGACTGAGTTCCGTGCCTCCCACCCTCTTTCTGTAGGAACACAGTTTTATTTGCATTACATAAAGTCAAACCAAAGAACAATGCTGAAGGCTGTTTACAATTAACAAGAAATTCACCGCAGTTTACTGTACAGATGCTGTTTTAGTATCAGTAAAAATCTTCAGGGGACTATTTTTGCTGAAAGAAAATTGCTGAACGTGTGAAGCACAGTTTTACAGCTGGTGATATTACTGAAATGATGTCATGCTGACAGGACAGTTTCATTTCTAAGGAAGAATTAAGTTTTCTCTTCTACTTCCAGCAGGAGAAATAGGTTGAAATTAACTAAATGTAATTGAGCCAAGGTATTGTTTAGCTTTCCAACATGTACAGTATGAAGTATGCCAGTTATGCTAAAGTGGTGTTTATCCCATCACACAGCTTCGTATTCAGTGTTTGCTTCTGCACACAAACACATTTTGCTTTTGAGAAAGTAAGATACATGTTTCACGTTGCATTTTATTCTTCTTTTATTCCTGGAACAGACGGTGCACAGCTTTCTGAACACATTAATTTTCACTGAAATTGTTTCTGAAGACGGGCGACAACGATGCTGAACACGAGTGGAGAAAAACAAAGAAAATGCTGCAATGAATACAAACTCCTGCTGTTAAGACATTTGTGGAGCACATAATGTCTCATGATGACTGTCTGTTCTCCACAATTGCACTGGGAAGCGCATGCTAATGAAACAGGCCACTGACTCAGGAGGCATCCTGGAAGGCGAACATTGTGAGTGAATGACTGTTTGCCATCATCACGTTTATTTTTCCTATTCAGGGCGTATTCTCCAAGCACATTTTGATGTTTTTAATATGTGAGAAAGCCATTTAAGAAGAAGACAGGGATTAAAAAGGAGACACAAAGAGAGGCAGTCTCTGCATGTTGCGACAAAGAAGTTTCAATTTAGGATGCAGGTTTGAAGAAAGTTTGAGTTTAGAGAGGAGGACAAAATCATTCACCACTGTCATTGTGTTGCATGGGGGTTGGCGGGGCCACTCAGTTCACAAGGAAGTCTCAGAGATATGAAGCACTTGAAGTGTGTGTGTGTGTGTGTGTGTGTGTGACAGAGATGAGGCAGAGTCAGAAAGATAAAAAGAATGTATGAATTCAGCACGCAACACGACTTTAGATTCAGGGTGCATCCTCTGAGATGCAGTTTTTAAATTTATGTGTGTGTCTGCGACAAGAGGGAGAAAGCAATAATAAGATACGCTTTGGTCAAAAGTTAATGGACACCCAGATGTGATTAATAAACATCTAATTCACAGACCGAGGATGTTAATCTGCCATCGTTAAAGGGATTTTCTTCCTGACATTTCAACTGTGCTCTGTTGGCTGAATTCAGCCTCCTCTCTCCACAATTATAACAAGTTTTCCTGGTGCAAAATCTTTTCGACACGTGGCCCCCTAAAATAATGTAATGCAACTTTTAGATCTTAGTAGTGGTTGTATAGCCTATTAGAGCTGAAATATTGGCCCCATTAGAACATTTAACTGATTACATACCTCCAAATGTTACAGCAAAATTATAAGCCTCTGCAGAAGATTTTGTTTTCTCCAAAGAATTTTTGTTTCTGCATGAATTTAATGTTTTGGGTTTTGAAGTCCTGGTTCATTAAGATTTAGAAAGAAGATACAAACTGAATCAGTGCCCTCAGCACTCGACTATAATCTGTGGCTGGGGAGGTCATTTATCAGAGGCAGCTGCAGCTCTTGTAACAGGGTTTGTTTCCATCTATAAAAGGAAAGGTAAAAACAGCTATATCACAGCTAAGTGTACCTTTGCAGAGTGAAATGTTTAATCCCTTTGGGACTGCTGTAAGTACACTTAATCTTTTCCTTCTCTGCTGCTCTTGGGTCAGAGGATTGTCTTTGCAGGATAGCTGAAAAATCACTCACGGCTTCCCGACCTCCCAGCAGCGTGGTGTGCAAAGTGGGCTGACATTTCTGTGTGCCAGTGTTGGAGTCCCTGTGGTCTTTTATTCAACCCTTTTCCAAACTTTAAAGTCAAGAAACTAAACTGCCCTCCTCCGGGTAGCACCGTCAGGATGAGGTAAAGCCCAACACAAAGCCTGTATGTTGGGTAGAAATAGAACAAAGCAACAAAAAAATACAGTCAAAAATACAAGTGGATGAACTACTGCAGCTCTTTCTTCACCCGTTAAAATGGCTCTCTGGAAGAAAAAGAGTTATTAAAGGCAAGCCTCATAGATGTATGTTATTATGTGTCCTAAGGAAGCACGCTCTTACCTACAGTGCTGTAAATTGGACATCCTAACAGCTTAGATGGAAACTTGACATGATCCTCTTTGACTTGTCAAGCTGTCTTCGGATTTGCGCTGAAAAAACCTTTTCAGGCTTTTCAGAGTCAAGGATACGGACCACAGAACTCCCTCCCTCCAGAATAAATCAACCAAGCAAACACAAAACTCTGTGAGGTACATCAAATATTGTGATTACAGCAACAGAAGGATCAGGTCTGCAGTCATCCAAGTGCAAAGCCCAAGGCTGGATCTTATAATATAAATTTTAAATATTATATATATAGATATATGTTGACAAGAAGGATGTCATTTCTCCTCACGTCCCCTACTGCTGGTGGATACAGGAATGCAGAGACTCCTACAGTGCAGACGCAAAGATGCACGACACAAAATGGCTAAAGGGCTCGAATCAGTCTCTTCCAGAAACTTTGCCTGGAGGTTTAACACCTGCTCACACTTGGAATCTCAGAACCCATGCAAAGAACAGCAATGCAAACTGTCACATACACAAATTTGAGTGAAATGATCCTTTAACACTTACCTAAATGTGTTGTGTTGTCAGTATTACAGGGAACAAGTACCTTTTGGCTTGCCACAGGGCACAGGTGTGACTGATGGCCTGAACAATGGCTTCCCAGCAGGCAGGTCATTACTGTTATTGATGAAACCTGTGTTTTCCCTGCACTCACATGTCAAAAAGTCTGTTTAATCACAGTCGTATTTATATCTTTGAAGCCGTTATATCTATCACTTAAAATTCAGCAAAATGTGAAACTAATTCTTCTTGGTTAACTGCAGAGTCTGTGGATTAATCATATGATAAATCTACTTATTAATTAACCTCAGTGAAGCTCAAAATACATTCGGATGTCCAGAGAGTCTGCACTCCACTTCCTCCTCTTCACTTCTAAATATAACACAAGCTCTTTCCACTTGTGAAGCTTTTGGTTAAAGATAAAAATACAGCAACGTGGATTCTTCTGTTAGTTTGAGCGGCAGATCTGCGACCAGGATGTGCAAATTTCCAATCAAGGCACAAAGTCAGATGGAAAAAGTCACAAACAGACTTCCGAGATGTTTCTTCTCTATCGGCTCATGCATTATTTATAACCTGAAGATCTCAGACCGACACTCACCAGCACAGGCTCACCCAAAGAGACAACATGTCACTTTACTTTGACTTAGACATATTGTAAAAGTGTATTTTACAGCAGTGCCTTAAATGAAAATTAAATAAAATGTCAAAAATCATCAGCAATACATTCACTTTGTATTAGCAGCTTGATTTTCAGACTTTTTCCTAAGAAAGTTACAGATTGATGTTGACTTGGTGTTCTCAGAGCTACCAATAATAGTGGTTTAATGTCAGCACTTTTAAACTATTTATGTACAGTAAATACATAGAAAAATCACCCAAGAAGCTTCACTGAGCGGTGTGAGTCCTCCTTCCCTTTCCTCTTGACTACACATTACAGTCCTCTGCAGTCTGGTGGTCCAGGAGGGAGCAGCGGTCCTGCTGCTCCTGGACACAGTTAATGGACGGTCCCTGGCCGGACGGCCGGCTGGAGAGGGTGGGTTGAACGGAGCTGCTTTGGCTCAGCTGTTCCCAAGCTCGGGCGGGGAGGGCGGGGCTCCGCCGCTGGCCGTCCAGACCCAGATGTGTGCTGATCTGTGACGATCGGAGGCTCCTCATTAGGCCCCGCGCTCGCACCTCATACAGCTCCGCCGAGGTTTTCTTGTACCTGGAGGAAACAGACGGATATTATATTCAGCTCTGAGATGTGATGAAAAATATAATGAAACAAATGAATCCGGAAAAGTCTCAGAACATGATCAGGATGCACACAAAGTATAATACTCACACGCATTTCATTCACACTCCAATTCGAATGTCAATTTGAATATTCTCAAGGATTAACAGTTCATTGGTGTTTGAAGCAGTTTATATGGACTCACAATTTCAGCAGTAAAGAAGACAGAACCACTGACACGGACGAGGCCGCCATCGCAGCAGAGCCCATCCAGGGCTGGAGCACGAGGCCGACAGGCATGAACACACCTGCAACCAACAGAGGAGAGGACCGCATGGGCAAATGTTCGCTCACTGCAGTATGTCCGGAACAAACACAGCAGGAAGCTGTTTAAGCAGTTTAAGTACCCAACTTTGGAGGGTAAGTGAAGTTGATTGTGTTTGTGTAAGTCTAACTTGACGAATTTGGTGTAATTTGGTGTCTAATCTGTCCATACCTGCAGCGATTGGAATTCCTAAGAGATTGTAAATGAGGGCGAAGACAAAGTTGATCCGTATCCTCCGCACCGTCTTCTGTGACAGCTCAATACTGGCCACCACATCCAGCAGGTCATTCTGCAGAGTGAAAAAACCTCCAGGTCAGACACTTTTCTATCCCTCTACACAAGCCCGTCAGCCACAGCGCATCACCTACACGGATCAGGACGATGTCGGCCGCCTCAATAGCCACATCTGTGCCCGTGCCGATGGCAATGCCGACATCAGCTCGAGCGAGGGCCGGCGAGTCGTTGACGCCGTCTCCCACCATGGCCACTCGCAGGCCTTTTTTCTGCAGCTCTTGCACTTTCGCCACCTTGTGTGAAGGCAGCACCTCTGCAAACACCTTTCTGATCCCCACCTGTGCTCAAATAAAAACATGTGATTTCACTTTATAGACATGCAGGTGCCTTTTTGGGGAAAAGACTTGATAAATGTGTTTACCTGTGCAGCGATGGCTTTTGCTGTGCGTCTGTTATCTCCGGTTATCATCACCACCTCGATGCCCATGCTGTTGAGCGTGTGCACTGCTAATGCTGACTCTGCCTTCACTGTGTCTGCAACAGCTATCATGGCACACAGCACACCTGCAGAGGAAATGCATACAGCTTACAGTGAGGTGCAGACTACAAGGATAAAAGATAAAATCCCACGAGTGCTCTTTTATCCTCACCATCTATCGACACCAGGATGGCAGTCTGTCCTTTCGTCTCATGGCTGGACATGGCGGCGTCAACGTCTGCTTCGATGTGGTGGCCGTTCCTCCTCATCCACTCTCTGTTCCCAATCAGGACAGAGTAGGACAGAGGCTCACCTGGAAGCCGTGTGTTTATTGTTAAAGGTTTATTTTTACTCATAGTTTGTGTTTGCTTGTCTTCTTTATCTTAAATTTTCTCCAAGCTGGTCTTGTTTTTGTTTTGCTTTCTGATGTTATGTTGTCTCCCTGAGTATCCTGTTTTTGCTTTGTCTGCCAAAACAGGTTGTAAACTTTACAAACATTTAATTCATAACAAACAGCAGAGCTAACCAGCCTGGTGGACATCTTTGTTTAAGCTGAAATTAAGTGGGATTTTTATCAGAATCAGCTTATGTTTATCAAGTTTGACATTTCACTAAAGTGGAAATCAATTTAAGCTTGAGCTTGCACCTAAAGTAAAGCTGCTCTTCAGATATCAACAGGTAAATACATAATGCTGCATGCAACCCCAGCCAGTGAAAGGCATCAGACCTGCAGACGAGGCCTCTGCAGCAGAGAGGAGGCTACTTTCATCAGTGGTGGCTCCTGCCAGAAGGAAACACTCTTCACTCTGCTGGTGCAGCAGATGTTCCACGTTGGAGACCCGGCAGCTGATCCCACAGCCGGGCACGGCCTGGAAGTCCTGGCAGTAGCCCAGCATGGCGAAGCCCAGCTCCTGATACGTGCACACAGATTATCGAGTGTGTTGTTTTATGTGGGTACAAAGTTGGCAAAGCAAACCTGTAGTTGTTCAGCAGACTTTAAGTAATGTGTCCGATCTAAGCGGCTCAGACTTTCACCTCTTTGCAGTGTTTGGCGACTGCCGTGCCCAGTGGGTGCTCGCTGCTGGCCTCTGCTGTGCCGACCAAAGCCAGGATCTTCCTCAGGGGCATGCGGCCCGTTTCCCACAACACCAACACACGAGTCACCCGTGGCACGCCGTTTGTTATCGTGCCAGTCTTATCAAACATCACCGCACGAATCTGAGGGAGCAGCGATACACAACAGAGTCAAGACTCCATCTTACTTTTTGATGTTTTCTTTTTGATCGTCTTTGTGTGACCAGTGGATTAAGTCTCTCAGGCTCTTATTTTCACCATCTCTGCCTAGAATGACAAAATATCTGCTGTAGCACAACAAAAATTTAAATCCATGTTTCCACAGACGCAGTCAGTGTGGACGAGTTGGATTTAAACGTTGGTTTCGCCCGAGGCAAAACACTTTCTCATTTTCAGACTGCAGACATCTGTGAGAACATGAAAATACCTTTGAAGATCTGAGACCTGCTGCTGGATTACAGGTGAAGTGATAGGATTAGATGTGAAACAGCAGTATTTAATGAGATATGGTTGAACAAACAGGAAAGTAAAAATAACATCCCATAAAATATGAGCATCAAAGTACTAATAACCAAGCTCAGCAGGATGTAAAGTGCATTGCCTTATGCGCCAACTCCAGTGGCTCGCCTCCCTTAATCAGGATGCCGTTCTGAGCTCCGACCCCCGTGCCCACCATGACAGCTGTCGGGGTTGCCAACCCCAGAGAGCAGGGGCAGGCAATGGACAGAACAGTGATGGAGGCCTGGAAGGCAAAGCGGACGATGACCTCCGCCTTCGGGATGTTCTGGTTGTAACCCTGTGAGGAAGACAATTTCAAAGTACTCAGACTTTGACTTGAATTTTCAAAAGTTGCTTTTGTTCACATGTGAAAACTTTCGTGTGCGCACCTACCGGGAAATTCTCCCTCACAATTTCAAAGTCGACAAACCCGACTGCCAGCCAGGCCACCAGAGTTAGCAGAGAAACGATCACTATGAAGGGCACAAAGTAGCCACTGAGCCGGTCTGCAAACTGCTGGATGGGGGCCTGCACAAACAAAATAAGATATAAGATGCCAAACTTCTGTCACGAAGTCTTTATTGTGGGTCATAATCTAAAAATGAACTTCAAGCTGCCCTTCACCTTCGAGGTTTGCGCCTCTTCCACCAGTTTAACGATTTGAGACAGAGTCGTGTCTGCACCCACATGAGTGGCCTCCACCAGCAGAGTGCCGTGAGCGTTGATGGAGCCGGCGATCACCAAACTGCCCACCTTCTTACTAACAGGCATCGGCTCACCTGACAGAGGTGCATTCAGAGAGACAGACCAAGAAAGACCTTTGATGTGTTTTATTCAATATGTCCTTCCTCAGAAAGAACAAACAAAGGCCTTTAATTATTTCCTTTTGTCATTTTGTGATGTAGTTTTCCAGGCTTCGTGTCAGATAGCAAATAGCATTCGTGGATTTGCCGCAGTGTTTGCTGCTCGGTTCGACATAATTTGACACAAATGGCACAGGAAGCTGAGAGCAACACTTTTTCAAGTTGAAAGATTGTAAAAAAAAAAAAAAACAAAACTCCAAAGACCTTCTGCTACCTGTGATCAAGGACTCATCTGCCATGGAGCTTCCCTCGATCACATTGCCATCAACGGGAAACTTTCCTCCTGGGACGACCTTCACGATGTCACCCCGCTGGACCAGCTCCACCACCACGTGCTCCTCGCTGTAGCATACAAATCCACCTACAGTTACATGTCAGGTGGGAATTCATCAGCACAATTTTGCTTTAATGTAGAGAGCTGATGGAGGCTCACCTGACAATGGAGTGGCCAGGTCCCAAAGTGACAACGGTGGCATCAGTGGCTTGCAGCGACATTAATTTGGCCAAAGCTTCTGAGGTTTTACTCTAAAAATGCAGCAACGACAAACATTTTTAAAACATGGATCAAGTCACTGAATGGTAAACTCTGATTGGTTGGAATTATTTTTAAGCAATCACCAAATCTATAATTTTATCCATGTGACATGTTCTTAAGCAGAACCAGGGCTCATGTTAATTTTCTATTTAAAGGAACAGTTCAACACTTCAATAAGGAGATTAATACCGAAGTATGTCATGGAGAAGCTAATTCATTACCTCAGAAACAGATATAAATTCTACTGTTGTACCTCTTCATCAACTCCATGAAACACGTTGGAGTTATTTCATACCATTAGCTAACTGTCAATGTTCAGGTTCTTCGTTTGTTTACTGTTTAGCTGCATAATATTATTTCAACCATTGTGTCTGTTGTATACTTTTACCTTTGCAACGTGCTCCAGCCATCGACCCAGAGCGATGAACACGAAGAGCATAGGTGGCGTGTCGAAAAAGGTGACAGGGCTCTGGCTGGCTCTCTCAGCCATGGCCACAATGAGGACCACACAGGAGTAGATGTAGGCAATGGAGGTGGCTAACACAATCAGCACGTCCATGTTGGCTATGCGGTGTTTTAACGAGCGATACGCCTGGATGTAGAAGTATCGGCCTCCAAAGATCTGTGGGGGAAGAAAACTGACGGCAGTCAGAAAGTGGCGACCGTACTGTGGCATCTTCCGACAGAGATTCTTTATTCTTGCTTTTTGTTTTTGCAGCAAAGTAATCTGTTTAATTAATTAATTA
This sequence comes from Scatophagus argus, assembly GCF_020382885.2. Classification (NCBI taxonomy): domain Eukaryota; kingdom Metazoa; phylum Chordata; class Actinopteri; family Scatophagidae; genus Scatophagus; species Scatophagus argus. Next base: position 4,269,462 of record NC_058516.1, on the reverse strand, counting down.
TCCAATTTTCAAAGGTCTTCAGGTGTTCCTTGCTCAAAATCCAGGAGTCAATTTTGTCGCGTTTGCATTGAAAGCACAATCTGAAAACAAAATCTCTCCCTTTCTGAGGTCTTAGATAAATGTCCCTGTGGGTAAAGGCCAAGCAGACAAGGAATGGATGGTATTTTCATTCACAAGAGCTATCTAGTGTCTGAGGCATGCATTAAACTATCAATTTACTAACTTCTAGAAGACACAAGACTCCTCTGACCTCCTCTGTATTTAAAAAAAGCTCTAAATGGATCACTAATCCCAGAGCTAAATGTGACTCTTTAAAAGAAAGCCCCCCATGTCAGACATATTGTGTTCCCTTACCTGCACAGGTGTACAGAGCAGGAAGAAGGCCAGGTTCAGGAGGGAGAGTCCGGGCAGCAGGTTCTGCTCCTCAGGCATGGAGCCTCCATGTTCCTGGTGTTGACTGTCCATCACCATCATGTAGATCATAAGGCCCATGACAGGCAGGCCAAAAACAAGGCTGAGCAGAAAGGAGCTCTTCCACCTGGAAAGAAGCAGAAATGCATCAAATTGTCTGTCAGATGTTTCTATGTGGACATACAGATTGCAGAAAGATGATATTCAGCATGTTTGAAAAACCTCCTCATAGCCCCAGTGGCCTAAGGGACGAGGCACTGGCCTCCTAAGCCAGGGATTGTGGGTTAGAGTCCCATGTGGGGTGCAGTGGCTCAGCACTGACATTGTTGAATGTCTGCTGTTTTTTGTATTGATTTCTACATGCACATTACTCTTTAAAAGGGAAGCAGGTCATGAACTTTCAATGGAACCTACCAGCTCGGACAGCCAAGCCATGAGGCCACTGTACTATTTAAAACAACACAGCACATTGTTGAATGCTGAACCATCTGAACCATCTGCCTGTTATCATCTGATTACATCTACTGTATAGTTAACACTAACTGAAGGCAATTACAGGTGCTTAATGAGTTATTAATGTGGCTCACTATCATTTTTATATCATCTTACTTGATATACTCATGCAGGACAGTTTTCTCACACAATCTGCATCTATGTAACAGAGGCTTAAGTAACAATCAGTATCGAGTGTAAGTGTATTAACATGTATTTGTGACGCCTGAAGGCCAGTGTGCCTTAAAATGGCAAAGCCCTTTAAGAGTGTATTCATTCTGATGATGAGGACGATTTTAAACCGGATACTTGCCGTCGAATTTCTTCTGTGTGGTCGAGGTTGTTTTTGAAGCCCGCCTTTACCAGACTGGCCTCAAAACCAAGGCCCTGAATAGAGAAATGAAAAGAGCACAGGCAGTTAATGTCAAAGATTGATAGGTGAGGAAGACTATAATAGAAAGTGATCATTACCTGAATGATCTTGACAATATCTCGAGCTCCGATCACTTCCGGGTCAAACTGGACCTGTGCTTTTTTGGTTGCCAGGGCCACTGAGGCCCCGAGGATCCCTTTGGTTGTAGTGAGCCTGGACTCAATGTTGTGGACGCACGATGCACACGTCATGCCTGTTATCTTCAAGCGAACATTGGAAGAAATTTAGAACATTTTTAGATTTTGTATCTCCAGCACAAATTAATTATATTTTCTAAATTGAAAATGCTGCAACATAAGCTTACAGTGAGGTCCAGTTTCCCATGTGTCACTGTATTGTCCTCTAGCACTGTGGCACCAAAGCCTAAGTCCTCTATGAGCTGAGCAACAGCAGCGGCGTTCATGACTTCTGAATCATATTTCACCTCTGCCTTCCCAGCCATTAGTGACACCAACACTGAAATGATTCCTAGAAGCCAAAGTAAAATACTGCCTTCACATGTCTGAACTAAAACAAACATTGCACAGCGACACTTGAGCCTGCTCACCCTTGTGTTTCAGCAGGTTCCTCTCAATGTTGGCCACACAGGAGGCACAGGTCATGCCCATCACGCAAATGAAGCATTTTTGAACTTTAGTCCTGCTGCTTCCAGAGGCTGACTGTGACCCAGTGCCATTGCTGACTCCAGCCTTATTGTGAGACTGTTGGTCAGAAAGGTGAGAAAGTCCAGAACGAGCAGGGGAGGACTTGTCATGACTCTGGACACTCGTTGTGAATTCTGCAGAGAGGAATGAACAAAGTCAGTAGCAGCAAGAGCCAAAATGCATAAGGACAGAGGTGGACTTTTCAGTGGGTGAAATACCTCAACAGATACTGGACTGAATTATTCAGCTTAGATTTTTAGTTCTGACCTTGAAGGAGACTACTCAAGCAACTGATATACACTCAGTCAGTTTCGTTTGTGACAGTAAACGAATTGTACAGAGTCTCTGCTTTTTAAAGAAAACCCAGTGAACTAAATGAAACCTGACCTTGAAATGTACATGAAGGAGTATGCTCATAATCTGCCTGAATTAATTCCACGTCTTGGCAAGCTGTTGGCCCACATGAGAGCCCTCCATGTCGCCCCAGAGAGCATACTTGTCTGGTTGCCACTGCAACTGCTAGAAACAGAGCTGAGCTAAACAGGAGGTGTCCTGTTGGGCTAGTGGACCAGAGCATTATGTACCTCATACTGGAAAAGAATTTAATCAAAGCGTTTTTGCTCAAAACCTACTGGGGCTGTCTTTTGCTTTCTCTGTAGAGATGCTATTTGCTTTTCAGGACTGTAATGAACACATTCTGTGATCATTTTGTAATTCTTATGAATACTAACTGACTATTGGCTTAGGTCATCATAATTATAAATGAACCATAAGGTGAATCCCTGAAACGAGCATCGCATAGAGACACACATTGTCATGTTTCTTATGTCTCCCGTCTCGTTTCAAAATAAAACCCCTGCACTCACACTGCCGTCATTTCTTGAAGTGTTTTATCTTGACAACTGCCACACTCTATTTGATGTGCAGCCTCAGTGTAACTGACAGCGTTTAATTATGTATGCATGTTAAGTAAACATCACTTGCTGCCGCCTACCTTCAAGTGATGCATCAAAGCCCATGTCCTCGATAGCTGCCCTGAGCTGCTCCGGCTCTGTCAGACTGGGGTCAAAGGTTATCGTTCCCTTTCCCTCCTTCAGTGACACCACTATGGAGTGCACTCCCGTCACCTGAGAGATCCTCCCTTCTATGGACTGCACGCAAGAGTTGCAAGTCATCCCTACAATCCAGATGGTGACAGTCTGGATTGATGAGTTCAATGCGTCCTCCTGCCAATAGCTTATATCTTGTCCAGGTGGATCTTCGGTCAATAAAGTGGTGTCAAAACCCATATCCTCGAGCTTGTCTCTCAGCTCCTGTTGGGTAACTAGAAGAGGCTGATATACAATCAGTGCTGTGCCCTCTTGAAGGGACACCTGAATATGTGAAACCCCAGATAAAGGACCAATATGTCCCTCAATGGACTGCACACAGGACCGGCAGTGCATACCATCCACCCTGATCCGCACAGCTGACTCGACATTGAATCCCATGCTCTGGAGCTCCAAGGCGATCTCTTTGGTTGTGATAACTGAGGTATCATAGTCCACTCTGGCCAAGCTGCTGGTTGGAGACAAGCTGGCAACAAGTACTCCATTCAGGGTGGCAATTCTGCTTTGAACAGCTTGGGCCTGGTGCTCAGGGGAGAGTCCCAGGAGTTTAAAGGTTGCACTGGAGACAGGTTTGGGTGGAGGGTAAAGTTCACTCTGACTGCCATACTCGTAAGCCAGGTTTTCAAAGCCATGTTTCTCAGTGTCAGGGCCATTCCTCTGGGAAGATACAAGAAATCAGCAATCTTCTTGAGAAACGTTTCCTGCTTTCAAACCACACTGTTGTAGCTGCACAAGGCCTGTCTTATCATGTAAGATTTTTAATGCTGGTACATTATTACTCGATTGGCTCAGGGATAAAGACAACATCAACCTCAAATGCATTTTTAATTTCCTGTTGAATCAAAGTAAACATGCATGCTGTGTTTTTATTTCCTGAGCACAGGAAAAGTGAAACAAATGTGATGGTTCCTCAAGCCAACCACCATTCAAGTACCCAACAAGCATCCACTTGACCCCATTCAGGCTTTATGTTCCTTCATCCCTTGTTTAAAGCCTCCACCCACAAAGCTCTGCTCTCATGAAAGAGTAATCCCAAAAGTTGTGTGAAGATCAGTGGCCAGCCATCAATAAGGACAGGAAAAAAACAACACAGTGCCAAATGGACATAAAAATATAAGGTTTCATTAGCAGCTGTTACAGTTTTGACCTACAACTTGTACATGTTATTAAGCTCAGAACTACAGCCTCCATTGTCTATTAATGATCAAACTGAAAAACTAACCAGGCTACTGGTTAGCAAATTTTCCAATCTGACAGGCAATAAGAACACACAAATCAAATAAAATCTTTACTATAACAGCTTTCTCCAGGATTTATTGTCTCAGTATCTAAAATCCAGCAACAGAACAAACACTGAACACAAATCACCTTGACGTATCTACTTTAGATGTTATCACATAGGAATTCAGCTGAGTGAAGTAAAAGTTTCCCATGGAAAAAGAGTTTTAATCCCCTTGTGAATCAATTTATCACAACCACTTTTCGTCAACACTGGCTGGACCGCTCCTTTCTAAAAACACAGACCTGCTCCCGCTAATCACCAAAACCTCAAAGAGGACTTCATCATCATCATCATCTGTTTCCATGCACTAATCTAAGCCAGGCTGGAGGCTGTCATGTAAAACGGGGGTCTACCTTTGAGGCCAACAAAGAAAAGCCCAGCGTTGCCAGTTTGGTGGCCTAAAATCCACATGACTTGCCCTTCATGTAAGCCTCCCAACGTGACTCTGCTTAAAGTCAATAGTCGTTGGAACCTCAGAGAACAGAAGAGAGAAGTCAGGTCCTGATGAAGGGCTGCACTCCAAACAGGAAAGCCATTTGGAAATTTAAATCCTTCATATGCTAGTTATAAAGTTACTACAGACATAAAGATGATCTGTGTCAGCCATCTATTTTGGAATAGCATCTTTCAGCACCTCTTAAAAAGAAAGGCTGGTTTGGAGCCATTGTTTGTTCAGTTTGAGGCCCAGCAGATGGGAAATCACCCCAGGTGGGATTTGAAATGTTGGCCATAACATGAGGAAGAGCTGCCCGCTAAGCTCCTGCCACTGTCTGAATGGCTTTTAGTCTGAATAATCCAGCCTGTGTGGCAGACTTCTCATCTTGAGAAGCATCACGAGGTTTTTATTTTAAAAATTCTATTTTTTTTAAAGTTGTCCTGCAGCATTATGGCTGAAATGCCCCACTTGTGGTTACACAAGTGAAACCCCAGGTGATAAACCACCTTCGTATTCAGTATTAACACATGAGCTAAATCACACGAGACAACCCAGAGTGTCTACAAATCTGTCTTTGTTTTTGCTTTTTGATTTTATTGTCATCACATTATCTTACCGCCTGGTTTTTAATGTAGTAGCAGTAGCAGTACTGAAAGGTGGCCTCTGAATAGTTCTGTTTGGGTTCAGCTGTTCAAAGTGCAACAAATTACACGCAGGCACACGTCAATCAAGGCAAACGTTTCCCAGAAACACCAAACCAGTGTCTAAACACAGTAAACGATGTAATAGTGTCCCTGCTGTATTTTATGGTTGGCTTATCATTTTAAACCATGAGTGGAAAGAGGAACTCATGGAGCCAGTAGGTGATTTGAGAGGGGTGGGAGGGGTCCGTTTTGTTATCAGTTAACGAAAATGTGTCCCCCCCTGTCAAGCTGCCATCCCTCACCAGCAGCTGGAGAAGTAAATGGGGCGGATAAAAGTAATTTCACATGGCGTGTTCAGATCTTATCATCAGCAGTGGACAGACATGCTCAGGTACTTCAAAACCAGTACGTCTCATATCTGAGGCCGTGACGATGATTAAAAGTGCACCGCAGTGAAGCGACACCACTCGACAAAGCACAGAGCATCTTTTGTGCAAACACTCAAATCCCAACTGAGGACACAGACATGAAAATATTTCACAAGTTAGACATGGACATCTGACCTCTAACTGGTCTGTGGAGGTCCATAGTATAAAGTAGCAGAAGAAGAAAACACTCAGGTAAAGTACAAGCACCTCAAAACTGCATTTATCTCGAGTATGTAACAGTCACACTCAGTGACTGCACATTTCACCATTGGTTATTTGAAACGTTGACACTCAGGTTTTTATCATGATTGTTAAAACTAATCCTGAACTCTTCTGAATGCCATGACTTGCATGATTACATTACAGTCACTTGGCTTTAACCCAGAGCACATACAATAAGTGCTTTCACCCTGTAAAGCAACAAGAGCTAGAAGTTACAGGCGACACATGAGCATATTCAATGACTTCATTCACTTCCTGACAATAAAACGTTTAAATGGTCTGACACGCAGGCGTGGGGCCAAAATCATTCAATAAATAAAATGATTCTTTTAGCTTGTAATCCATTAAAAGAAAGCAACATCCATCTGTCAGTTGTATTTTTCATAAGCATGGCTGAGTCGATGGTGACTAAAGTATCATTTCTGAGTAAACTGTTCGTTTATATGTTTAATTTCAAGAGCTGTCAAACGTAAAAAAGAGGCGAAATCATCCAACACAAATCACAAATATTGGAGAAAAAGGTCAAAGACTGAAAACAGATTCCTCTGACAGAATACTGTTTTCATCGCTCGCCCCCTCACAGGTATCCGGCCTCAGGTATTCCAGTCACCATCATGATCATCCTGCTGCTCATCGGGGTCGCCCTTAAACCTCGGATGCGCCAAAATACACTGAATTAAACCAAACTTCTGCGGGTGAAAACTTTCAAAATAAAGTTCCATCCTTCAGCATGTCCCACTGTAGAGACGGGGTTGGGGATTTTTGAGCACGGACCGGAGGCCTACCTTGAACCCCGGCGCGCAGCGCGTCGTGCCGCCGCACTCGCAGTGGATCGCACAGGTGCAGTCTGGTTTACAGGCACATTCAGTCATACAAATCTGCTCCCCGGCGCCGTGCGACGACTTGGACGCATTCTTTGACGGACTTTTCGGCGACTTTGGCGAAAACATGCTGGAGCTGCTCTAACCCCGCTTGTGTTATCTTTGCCTATCTGAGCCGGAGGGCAAAAGTCCGCAATGGGCACGCGCTCGTGGAGATAAGAGGAGCGCAGCGCAGCGCCGGTGCGCACTCCGCCTAAACGTCATGTTTTTTGGAGAGAGCGTGCGTGTGTTCAGCTCTGGAGTTGGAGGTTTTTTGGTCAGAGCGGGGTTCAAGTAGGAGAGGTTGGGCAAAGCCTCCAATCACATGACTTCTGCATGTTGGGGGAGGAAAGCAGGGCAAGAGTCCCACAGGAAGTTCATTTGACCTGATGGCAAATGAGGAAAAACTTGCAGCAGAAATAAATCATGCTCTCTGTAGAAAAATAAGTTTTATTAAATTCCAAATAAATTCAAGTACAAGCACTCTATAAAAGACAGAAGACTCCCCACCCTGCACTCCCAGCAGCAGACTTTTGTTACAGGGAATCGAGGCTCAGTTTTCAAAATAAGAGCAGGTTTTCGACTTTCAGAGACCTATATAAAAGAAAAAAGCTGCTAAAATGACTTCAAACAAACTGACTCTTGAATTTATATTTACAAAATACTTTTTATTGGGTGTATTGTGTGTTTGTGTGATGGAGGTAGGAGGGTGGGGGGCTTTAACAAAAGATGCAAAGGAATGTAAGAGATGGTGGAATAACAAAAAAAAAATAATACAAAAATCTTTTGTGTGTGCCTATGACAATAAAACACATGAAGATAAAATGTGGCACACTGAAAAAAAAATCTGTCTTTAGTAATTTTCTTGCTTAAACAAGTGACAAAAATGTGCCAGCTGACTGAGACACAATCCCTACTGATCGAAGAAACTGCAGAAAAATATCTGATTGATCTAACAACTTCTGATGGATGAGTCTGCATAGGGAGCGAGAAGGCACTTAACCTCTGCCAACACCTGTCACCAACACGTTCTCATTAGTTTTCCATTGCTTTCAAAACTCACACTTTGGAACAAAGCTTTCTGTTCGTCTGAATAGAATCTTGTTTGTTTGAATTGTTCTGTTAGGAACAAACTTCCACAAAATTGTTTCCTCCCAAATCCTGCTGGCAGACAAAACAGGAAATGAAAACAATCAAGCAGAATAACAACAGGAATCATCTCACCTTGGCACAGTTTCTCACTTCTTTAAGGGCATATACAACATATTTGCAGACCACACACAGGACTAAAATGGTCAAAGGGGACACTTCTTGCAGCGTAGATCTGTACAGGTTGGTGTGGGGGGGCAACAAAGGTCTTCAGCGCTGTCGGTCCCAGCGCCAGATTGAAGCGTCGTCACACACGGCGATCAAGATGCTGCTGTCGCGGCTGAAGCTGGTTTGCCGGATGGCAGACGTGCATTTGGGGAGGGTCAGCGTGGTGCACCTGGAGACCAGAGAGGAGATGGTTTTCATCAGCGCAGCCTTGGAAAATTCACCTCTTCATCAGTCTGACAAATGCAGCTGGAAGGTCCTCATCGCAGTTCTATAAATCGCTTCTTTTGTCATAAAAAACAATCATTGTCTCCTCTTTAATGTTACGTTGTGTAATGCCTGAGGAAAATTTTGCATCAAACGAAAGAAAAACCGAACGTGTGTTGTTTTGTTTTGTTTGGTTAACATCTGTGAAATATTTGCGGATGTGTTTGTGCCTGTTGGAAATTATTTAAAAAGTCTCATAAATCATGAGGACGTGCAAAACAAAGCAAACTGCATTTGCAAAGAAAACAACAGCTTCAAGTAAACAGTGCAGACAGTGAACTGCTTCACATAACAAACAAAACATAAAGGCCACAAATCACCACCTGACAGAGGAAACGAAAAATAAAAAATTACGAGTTTCAGTGAACTGCTGTTTCTGTTTTTTGTCTACTCAAACTAAAGTGAAACTGAAGCCGTTTCCTCACACTCTCATCGCTTCCAGGGTGACTTAAATGCTGTATGTCTAAAACCCGGGTGATATGAAACACGTACCAAATTACATTCATATTTCAGGGAATTTAGCTGACAATCCTTATCAGTGGCAGGCAGATTGTTCTGGTTATTTGTCTGCGATGATAAAAGCACTCTTAGATCCGAGACAGGGCACTTACTTTGCTTTGTGTGGGTCTTCCACTTCAAGGTCCCACACATAAAGCTTCCCCACCTGGTTACCGAGAGCCAGCATCTGTAAGGCAGCGTCACAAAAGACAAAATATCAGCAACAGGATCAGATCTAAGCTACACTTTAAGGACGAAAATACTCAAGAAATGCAACAAATGGAACGTAAAAAGACACGGAAAAACCATAAATTCAGTTACAAATGAAAATTAAACGGTCTTCACCTTCTGCCAGAAGTCCATGGAGAATCGCATGTACCAAATGTCACACTGGCTGTAATCAAAGCGGCCCAGGATTGTCACATTTGATTCATTGGGTTTAATGTGATCGATGTCATCCTCCATCTTTCCCGGTTTCCAGCAGACGATCGCGTTTTCACAGGACTGCAGTAAAAGGAAAAGCATTAGCATTAAATAACTAACATTACAGCAGTTCTCTTTTTGTCCGACCAGACAAATGTTTCAGAATACAAAATATTTAAGATCATAGTCCGATTTTTAACTACATTTATAAATCTGAGCAGAGTTAAATCTAAAATATGATTAAGATGGCAAAAATTAAAGGGTCATTACCCTCAGGACAAACTCGCCTTAGAAAGAATAAGGTCCCCGAGCCACCGCACACAGTCCACATAGTTTCTATGGATGTCTCGTGTTGAGAAGTCGGGAAAGTGAATTTTCTGTGAGACAAAAGGCCTGGACAAAAAAACAAACAAAACAACACATATGCAGCAAATACAAAGATGAAATCATGGCGATTTGACAGCCTGTGAGTCCACACGGGTAAAAAGAGAGGAAAAAGGTTTAACCTGTTGGTCTTGGAGGGATTGTACTCATAAGACCCACGAATGGCTTTCTGCATCCTCTCTGAATTGATTCGCCACAGTTTTAGGGAGTGGTCCATCCCACATGACATAATCTTTTCCCCCAGAAGATCAAAATCCTGCAGCGGGATTGTGTAAAATAAAAAAAAGACATATTTACATCAAAGTATTGTTGGATGTTTGTTGTTACACGCAGGGTCTAAGACACTCACAGCACTCAGGACTTCATCTCGATGACCTTCTACTCCACCAAATATCGCCACCAACGTGTCCGTCTGTATGTTCCACAGACGAAGGGCGTGATCTAAGGAAGCAAGTCAAGCCACAAATAGTCAAGCTGACGAATAAAATCAAGTTGTTTTAAACATGTAATGAACAGATGGTAGCTTTTATTAGAATGACTATTAAGTCATTCTAAGAGTTTAATTCTACATGAGACGTTTTGAAGGTGTTTATTATTGGGGTGGAAGTTTATTTTATTTACCTTTGCTGACAGACAGAAGAAGATTTGGATCCCTTGGATGAAACTTGAGCTCATTGATGGCATTTCCATGACCTACGTAATGCTGGATTTGAAAACAAAAGGGAGGTAAATGCAGACGTAATCTTGATTTATCCACACACATAACTTATGTGAACCCCGAAGCCACTGAGTACTAAAATGCATTTTTCTGAATGACGTTATCAGACGTCGAGAAGACAGATCACGTTTACCTTGATACACTGCATTGTGATGTGGTTGATCACTCGGATGATGCCACGGGACCCGGCTACAGCCAGCAATGGATGGCTTGTGTTGGTGTCGTAGGTCCAGGCACATGTATAGAAGTTCTCATCTGCCTTTACGCACATTTAGTCAAGGAAATCCAAACGAAAACCCTCCAACTGACCTTGAAACAATGTCTACCAACTCAAGCTATGTAACAGCTGTTCAAACCAAGAGCTACTAGACTTAAAACTGTGCCTTAATGACAGCTGGATGATGAGGAGGGATCCGGTTTGAAAAGCAAAACAAGAGAAAGGATACGTCTGCATCAACATACGACTGCAAGAGTCTAATTTCTCCCTGAGAGTGACATTCATACAGAGTTACCTGGTGAAGAGAAGACAGCAGCGGGTCAGTATGCAACAAGGGGATAATAAATGGAAAACAACAGCCTTGTACACATAAAAATGGTTGGGCCACATCTCTGCAAGTGTGGGTGCATACGTTGACCCACTACAGTATGGATACACCTGCAAAATACAAGCCTTGCAACATAAATACTTCAAATGCTGCAAACCACCAAAACAAGGACAACATCAAGAAATGAGCCACTTAGAAACACCACCTGACTCCCTCCTCACTTACCCTGTTACTCCCGACTGTGGCAAACACCAGCGGGTCTCCCTCCTTACTGTGCCAGTTAAACTGGACTCCGAACAGCGGCTGTCCGTGGTCCTCCTGCAGAATCAATTATGTCATTATTACTCTACGAGCACAAGTCACCTGAAACACGCCGGATATTTAATTGTGAGACCAGACTGTGGCAAGATGAACCAGAGATGTACGTATGTAAGCACAAGTTTGTCTCAATAAAGTCTGGATGGGGTTTATTGCTCCTCAAACTCGAATTTATTAAGCTTCATGTTTGACACAGATGAAAAGAGATGGATAACAGGCCATGTGCAGATTTTTAAATGTTTTTGTTCAGGGCGGCGTCTGTACTCACCCTCAGACTGTTGACACATTTAAAAGAATATCTGCACTTCTTGGACTTCCACTTGCCCTTTCCCCAGCTCTTCCTGCCTGGAGCGTTGGCAGTGTTGGTGGGTGTGTCGGGGCGCTCTGCGTTGGTCCCACTCTCAACACTGACAGCATCATCCTGCAAAGGCAGAAACAAACAAAAGATTATGTGAAGATGGGATCAAGAGTTATCTTGTGGAAATGACAGACTGCTGACATCTTCTATAGCAGGAGCACCTGACCTGCACTTTGCAAGCTAAACACTGATTTGTTACCAGTGTCTGTTAGGCATGATACAAGACCCTCAGAGGTGAAAATACTGTGTGACATGTGTAGAACAACCTGCATTACATATATGAATAGTTCGAACTGTCATACTGCACATGTCCTTACTCTAATTGATTTCTTGTTACCGTATTGCAATGAACTTTCCGAGCTTTACCATAAATCACGACTTATAAATCGCATTTGAGCCTGAGGAGGCAAGTCGTGTCTCCTACAGGAACAACATGGCTCTGACACTCTTTGACTTCCATGCAACACATTCCTCAGTAACACTACATATTATAGCCGCCCCTTAAGCTAACTCCTCTCCAGCAAAACTTAATTTACCTCTACCACAACACACATTTCAATCATAACCTCCCACTGATAACTTTTATAAGCTATTGGCTAGTGCTAGTGCTAACCTTAAGACACACGTGAATTGTGGTCAGAGCGTTAAGTAAAACATCGTTTCGTGTATGTACATGAAGAAGTCCGACGCTGTTTGTGCGTTATGTAGTTTGAACAGTATCGTGCTGGCCAGTTGGCATCATTATAACTTAATCAGACCAGCAGCTTGAATCTACCCGGTGTAGCTGAACAAAGCTGCTAGCTAACCGCTTTAGCCGGCCGGCTACTTTAGCACGATGCTAACTAGCTAGAAGCATTTTATGGGTCGCTTGTCGCCGAAGAAACAACGCCGTACGACTGCTTACATTCTCGTCTCCTGATAAATCGGGGTTACTGTTCTCGTCACTGCTTAGTTTTTGTTTTTTCGCCGGTATTTCTTTTCCCGCTTGAGAGGGGGACTCGGACATGTTCTTATTTTCCCTCATTTTGGCTCAAACTCCACCTCTTCCGCCTTGCCGTGCTAAGTACTGCCGGGTATGGTACGCTGAGCCAGTTTCAGGTGGTGGCTCATGCAGCTTGACTTCTCTTCAAACTTTCCCATCAGTTACGGATCAGTGGCTTTTCGCTGGTGGACGTTGCTGATATCATTTAAACTAGTCTTACCATCAGGCCACAACCTCAGAGGTGGACATTACACAGTCAAAGGACCATTTTGACAGCTTCTTATTTAGGGGCCCTTTACAGCCACACAAGTGTTTTCATTCGTGGTTGACAAAGAAAACATAAAACCATGCATACTGAAATGGATTTAATAAAAAATAGTTTACAATCAAAATGTTTTCTGAAGAACACAGAAGTTTGCTTTTACAGTCCAATGAGATATCAGCCTTGTGGTTGGAATGAGGTGGTTTGGCTTCAGGCCTACAGGATCATGTCTGCACCCTCCAAGGAGGCCTCGCTCATCTCCTCGGATAGCTCTTCATCCTCATCCTCTTCCTCCTCCTGCTCCTTGTCCCCCTCAGCTGCTCTCTTTATGCCCCTCTGCTTCCACAGGGCCTCAGCGTAGCGAATGTTGTACATGTTGAAGTCACACCTGTGCAAAGAAAGCACACCATTACAATTAGTGATCTGGTTTGAATTTGGGTTTCAGGGTTCACTGGGGCCAAATGCTGAGACTTACAATTTGGACAGACTGTCAAAGTGTCTCTGGATGCTCTTCTGCAGCGCCTGCAGCGTGGGCAGTATGGCTCCAGACCTGCACACAACATAAAGAGTCACAATTACACAGAGACATTAGTGAGTATGGAATAAACCACGAATAAGTGACTGGGAGCAAACCTGTTCTTGAGTTTCTGTCCGTGCAGCATCAGCAGGCTCTGAGCCCAGGTCATGTAGAACTGTAGGTGACCCGACTTCTCCAAACACGCTGCCACGAAGCCCAGAAGCTTCTCAACGTAGATGTCAGGAAGAGAGCCACACACTACTGGGACTGCAACAGCAAGCAACACAGTCAATATCAGTCAGCTGTGGTATTAATATTCAGTAGAGTATTAACAGAAGGAGAACTCACTCACTCTGCTCATGCAGCACCGTCTCCAGCACCTCCTGCTTCAGGGCTTTTTCGTTGAGCCTGAACGCCAAGACGATGGCCGACACCCACTCCTGAAGCCGCAGCTGTTTACGTATGCTGGCCGGCGTCACGTCCAGGTCGAGGTCGTAGGGGTCAAAGACCATGGACCCATCAAGGGAGTAGACCAGCAGGCCCTCGGTGGTGGTGGCCGACCAGCTACGACCTGAGAAAAGATGGAACAACTTTACTACATATAAACTGAAAGAAATGCCATCCAATTGTCAGACTTGTCTGACTTTACTGCTACCCACATAACACGATAGAGTCAACTTGTAATAGCTGTTATTCTATCACCTACCAGTAGGGGAGAACCGCAGCGAGGTCACTCTGATCTCTGGCTTGAAGTGTCGAGAACTCATATCACCTGTAAAGACAAACAGAAAGAAAAAGATGTCGAGAGAACAAACTGCTGTGAGTGCACCGAGGAAACTCGAGCGAGAGTTAGTTAACCACATGAGTTGACCAATTTGTTGAAAATCTATTAATTTATGGAGAAAACCAGCCTATAAAAAAAATAATAACTAAAATGCTTTGTTTTCATCTGTAAAATGTTCTCAACCTCTGTTTGGAGGAAAAATATATTTTCATATTTCATAATATCTGGTCTAAGTGAACACTGTACCTTTCCTGACTCCAGGGAGGCTGATGTTGACCCCGTCTCCGTCTCCGGCTCCCTCGTCCACCAGAGCCAGGCTGCCGAACTCTGTCATCTTCCGTCGGTCCAGGAACTCCTGAAGGTAACGCACAACGCGAGTCGGATAACAAGTCTCCCACACTGACCGACACACCAAATTGTTTTAGTGTATGCTGAGGTAAGGTGAGTCCGTACCTCCATGGCATCAAAGGACAGATTGCAGGAGATCTCAAACTTCTTCATGAGCATCTGCTCCTTGACATTGTAGATGCAGACAAACTTGGACTGGCCTCCTGCCAAGATGGACTCCCCGTCCGCGGAGTAGCACAGCGACGTGAAGGACCTTGATGCGCAAAAAGCATGAAACGCGACCTCAATCAGTGCTGACAAAAAGTCATCAAATCAAACTTTTCCTCCGTGGTTTGCACTTAAGTCCAGCTCTCTCACTCACTTTCCCTTTGCGGACTGCTTGGCTGAGATTTTGTCCGTCTCTTTGCGGCCGGTCTCCAGGTCATGGCGTCCTGCCACGGAGCCGGTTTGTGTGGCTGTGTGAGGGTTCCAGAAAGAGATCTCGCCGTTCAGAGTGGCCACAGCCAACTCCTGACCATCAGGGCGGTAAGTCACTGACAAAGCTGAGGGAAAAAAAAAAACGTACAGAAAAAGTTAATCCACCCCAGATGAAACAGGTTATATAAAGGAAGGATCAGCCAAGGATCAGTACTTACCATCAGAGGTGAGGGAAAGTGTTTCTTTGACCTGCCAGCTGTCCAGCATGTCCCACAGCCGGATGGTACGATCCCACGAGGCGCTGGCCAGGATGGACTGGACCGGACTGAAACACAAGCAGCTGACTGGACCCTCATGGCCGCCGAGGACCTGGTCAGTCACAGGAAAAGTATTTAAATTTTCATATTTCACTGGCAAACGATTTGAGAAGACCACTGAGAGCTGATACTAATACACGTCACTACATGCTTACCTCCAACAGTCTGCCTGTCTGCATGGACCACAGAAAGATTTCAAAGGAATCCTGGGCTCCTGCGCTCACCAGCTCCCCACTGACATCTACTGCGAGGGAGGAGAACTGCGCAGGCCGGGGCGACGTGAACGTCCTGAAGTTTCTGTACCTGTAAGAAATAAGCAGGCACACACGGATTCACGTCGTACATCCTCACACATTTTTCTATTCTCTGCGTTTTTTCTCAGCCTCTTCCGTTTTTCACCGCAGGTCACCTGTGCAGGTCGAACGCTCTGACCGTCCCGTCCAGAGAAGCGCTGACGATGACGAAGCCGCTGGAGGTGAAGGTGACGTTGGTGACGCTGCTGGTGTGCTCTGTGAAGGTGACGAAGCAAAGGCCGCTGTTCGTGTTCCACGCTTTGACCTGTGGAAATTTACATCACAGCAACAGCATCAGCATCTGGGCTGGTCAAGAAAATGCGTCAACATCCCACATCAGTGTTACTGCTTTTGTTTTTTGCCTCTCAGTGTTCAAAAATACAAAACCTTTTTTTTCCAGTTAGTTTTAATTTTTAGTTCTTTTGATCGACTAATCAATTAATGAATTGTGGCAGCTCTTGTACCACGTCACGGTTATTGCAGGGGTGCAAAGTGTTACTGCGCTCACTTTGCCATCATCGCCTCCGGTTGCGATGTACTGTCCGTCCGGTGAGTAAGCCAGCGAGGCCATGTTGTTGAAGTGTCCCTGCTGTTTGAAGACGTAGGACTCGCTCTGCCACTCCCACACCAGCAGCTGGCCCATCCCTGAAACAACAACACTTCCATGTGTAAAAAAAAAACTATACTCAGTGCTACTGACTGAAATAATATAATATAGACACTACAGAAAATATAACAGAAAGACGACTTCTTACCTGAGCACCCAAAGCCGATCCAGTCTCCAGTGCTGTTTATAGCCACAGAGTTGATTCTCTGGTCTGAAATGCTAGATGGAGAAACATTCGAGTAGATTATTTAACTGGGAAAACAATCCTCGATCAAATCTGCTCTGCCATAAGCTTCTCTCACCTTAGAGAGTGAATGAGGTTAAACTCTGGAAGTTCGTGAAGGTGGAAGATTCCAGAGGAGAAACCTGTGACCAGGATGTGAGTCGGCTTGTGGTAGGCGGCAGCTGTCAAGTTGTTAAAATCCCCCTCCTTGTTGAAGAAGTGTCTGCAAGAGTGAGTAAAGACAGTTAAGCTGCAGCAGTGGCATCTGAAGAAACAGCTCAAGTCTTCATTATCAACCTAAAACTTGGCACTTGAGAGGCATTTGAGTCATCAGCTGGCATTTATTTTCACTCAGCACCTTGTTGGGTAAAAGACGATGGAGTAATCTGAAACTAACAGAAACTAATAGACTAATAGAAATCGGCTCAGTTGTACTGCACATGCTTATTTTCACTGCAAATGCTGGTACCATTAGAGCAGCCAAGGGACAAATAAACCTGCACAATGTGAAGCCAACAGCCTAATGGAGAGTGGGATAATTGCCACTCAGTGTCACGGAGCGAACAGTTCAGCATTTTTTGGAAGGACTTCTGGCTGTGTATAACAACTGACTGAAATGAAAAATTGTTTGATGGCTTTAAGGTTGAGCAGGAAGTACATTCTTCTAACAAAACAACAGCAAAACCAAATTAAACAAAAGTAAGACACGTCTTACTTGCTTATCTGCTTGTATCGAACATTTTTGTTCTTCTTATCTTTTGGAGCTTCAGCTTTCCCTCTGATGACCTCTGCCTTTTCTCCCTCCTCCTCATCCTCCTCCTCCTCCTCCTCGTCCCCCTGCCTCAGGGTCCTGGGTTTGTTCTGCTCCTTCTTTAGGAAGAGGCCGTCCAGCTCAGTGTCGCTCTCCCAGACGCACAGCGTCCCATCCTGGCTCACCGTGTACAACTGAAGACAGAGGAACAACATGCTCATTGGGGATTTTTTTTTGAAAAGCGCACTTACCTTTTCGGTCTGAGTCTTAAAGTAAAAAATACACTCACATCCAGGCTGTCCTTCTCAAAGAAACAGCCCACGATGACGTCTTTGTGCCCACCCAGGGAGTAGTAGATCAGGTTGGCCCAGCGTTCAGCACCAAACACCCACGTCGACATGTCTTTGCTGCCCACCACAAAGCACCTGAAGGAAAGCGTCACAACTTTGAATTATTTTTCCACACTTTCGGGCTTCTTGTGCGCTTTGATGTTTAATAAAAACGTCAAAAATTAAATGCTGTTTGATGTCGTCAGCCAAACTGTCTGAGTCCTTACACTTTACAGAAAAGTCTTAAATGCACATCATGACTTTTATCTTCCCACGTAGGCAGTTACATATTAAACTGAACAGTTTTTGAATGAAGTTTGGTGTGTTCCCTGTCATACAGGAATTGCAGGCCAACCATAACAAACTGATGAATATTCACTCACTTGGAGTCGTCTGTCCAGTCGATGCAGGTGGTTTCATCGTATGGGCCGTAGTAGCTCTTGTCCAACACAAAGGCATTAAACTCCCGCTGCTTTCCAGGAGCGTGGTACATCAGAGCTACGTTCTCCTTCGTGACAATAAACTTCCTGAGGGACAAATACATCGAATGCTCAGCGTCAGTTTTGTTTCTCTTGTAGTTACTGGCCCACAAAAGGGTAACAGTTCAGTAATAAGCTAGTCAGTCAAGACACCAGGGGGTTTGGGAAACTGTGATGGGAATTTTTGACTATTTTTGTGACATTTAGTTAAGTTCATCAGACATCCTTACCTGCCATCAGGAGAGAAACGGATGCTGCTGACAGGCTTGTGAAAGTGGAAATGATGAAGGACAGCTCGGGTGATGAGGCTGACCAGCAACGCTGCACCGTCTGCGTGACACGAACACACAGAAACACATCTGGATTTTTGTTGTTTTTATTTCTGAAGTTCTTACAACCACACAGGGCAAAGTTTTATTGATGTCGGTGGAACCGCTTACCTTCATCTACCACGACTGCCAAGTTCCCATCAGGGGAGAGACCCACACATGTTATGTTTTTTGTGGTGGAGATGGGTAATGTCTCAGATGTGTTGCTTGAGGACAAAAGATATAAAAAAAGAAAAAAGTCTTGCACTGGCTTTTCATTTGTCAAGAAGTCAAACAAGTTCAAGACTGGACTCACTTTTTCAGGTCAAACACAGAGATTCTGTTTCCAACCGGACTGACCACAGCGTTGCCATCTTTGCAGAAGTTTAGATTTCCCTGACGATAGACTGCTCCGAGCAGATTGGAGAACTACAGTAAAGAGACAGCGATTTCATTTAATAGCACCCACCACCTCCTACTTGCGCCTGGGAAGAGAACCTCATTACGAACTAGATTTAAATGAATGTGGGGAATAGACAGTGTTTTGCTTTCGAGCCGGCGTACACAAACATGAAACCCATTTAAAAAGGATTCATTTATATGACGAAACGCTAAATGGTATCATACATAAAAGAGATTAATGGTGAATACACAGACACAATGTTTTCTATCAGATTCATCTTTAGCGATACGCAACAAATAAAATCAAGACATTTTTGAATGAAGTTCGGTGTGACGCTTCCACACAGACCGAGGTTGACAAGCAATTTAGGTAGCAGCGACGTACTTACCCTATAAGCAAACTTCATTTTCGTGAATGTCCCTTAAACGTCATGCATTTATCTAATTTTTAATTATTCATATAGCAGGCTGGAGCAGTAAAAATGCAGCTAACATGTCATGCCTTCCCTTCCAGCTCTAGACCACACGTGTTTGCATTTTGTTGACACTTGACGCATCCGGCTTGAGTTGAGTAAAACTTCAGATACTGCGCCCTCTAGCGGCAGGGAGGGCAAACAAGTGAAAGTCAGAGCATGGCACGTCAATCTTTCTTCACGATAAAATTCAGTCCAATAACGGAGAAAATGCACACATGTGAGAGGAAGAGAGAAAGGATGTGATCAATATTTATTAGAAGTGATAATGAAAATGTATAATAAGTAAACATACAACTAATAAATATTATATTCCTCATGTTATGTTCATTTCAAGTTCGGCTGCATTTTGGTTTCTTTTGGCTGTTATTATGACACAAATATCAAATACAAATTTCTTGTTCTGTCTCTATGTAGGAGTAAATCTGCTGTAACTTTCACTCGCTAAATGCCAATATATTCTAAAAGGCAAAAACAACATTTAACCTGGGATGTTCACACAAGGAGAGCAATTCAATTTGGGTTAAACCTGCTTCATCACAGCTAATGAAGAGCTGCATATACACCCACAGTGAAAACAAAACAACCAAAAAATCTGGCTCAAAATAAATGACACACTTGGAACAGAACAAAACCAGGTCCCCACTGGCCTTAACATGATCCCTCCGGTCCATTTTCACCCAATACCCTTGCTGAATAATTTAGCACCAGGCAGCCATAACACTGCACACATGTAGAAATGGGTTGGTGCCAAAAGTAAACTGAAAAGGATTCTGTACATGAGACCAAAATTTATATCTGCAGCTTTTACTGGAACTCTTGGCTGTTGCTGAAGTAATGGCTCAAGGTTTTGTCATTCAGTATAAAGTTTAGGCTGTGTCTTGTGTGTTTTTATGTTTTTATGACTTTTACTTGAAAGACTACATCATAAAAAAACCCCCAACTTGGTAAACATTTGTATCTTGCACCACCAGACATAGCAACCAAAGAGAAAAGTTTCTCATAGCACAATCAATTATCCTTTTCACCTCAGCGTTTTGTGCCAGAGGTCGAAACAGGGCACCACGTGCAGCCGGACGTATTTCTGTCCCCCAGTCGAGCACTCCACGCAGCCGTAAACAGTTTCCCGCCTCTGGTTGCCCATGCCGCAGAGTGCGCAAGGACCCTTGGGGATGTTGTGCTTGAGGAGGTTGACCCGTGTGTGGGAGCTTTCCCTCAGGTAGGCAGTGGACACGTCCGTCATGCTGGCAGCTTTCTCGTAGTAGTCGGTAACCATGTCGTCCATGTAGGTGTCAGAGTGGGTGAGCTCCTCGAACGTTCGGTTTTCTGCGTAGTAGTTAAATTAAAGCAAAGTGGCAAAATTTTCACGAAATTGGTCGTGTATTTAATATGTAGCAGAGGAACGTGGCTGTACCTGCTCTGAACGGGTTTCCATAGATGATTCCGGACAGGAAGCGGCGCAGTCGACCCATTGAGAAGTGACCGATGAAGCCACCGAGCTGCTCCCTGATCTGCTCCCGCTCAAATCCCCCCTGAGACTCCGGGGCTACACAAATATCTGACACAGAGGAAAATAGGGTACTTCTCAGATGAGATTATATATATATTTTTTTTTTTTTCAGATTTGTCTGTCTCCTGTTGTCCAGTTGGTTGCTTATTGGGGTTTGCTGATTGACACACAAGTGCTGTAACTGTTTTCTTATACTGACATTCTGTGTTTTGCATGTCTTGTATTCTTTACCTTAACTTTCCACTCATCTGGTCTTGTTTTTGTTTGGCTCTCTGTTGTTATGTTGTCTCCATGAGTATCCTGTTTTTGTTCTGTCTGTCAAAGCACTAAAAATAAGCATTGCAAACTAAGAAAGGCAAGACAAGTGATGCAGTGCACATCCTTTCTAAACAAGTACTGAAATGTAAAATACTGGCCAGTATGGGGATCGAACCCATGACCTTGGCGTTATTAGCACCACGCTCTAACCAGCTGAGCTAACCGGCCATTGCTGGCTTCTGGGTGTTTTTCACAAAATCTGCTTCGAGTTAATCAAAACAGAATTAAAAACAAGAAAAACGACCCATTTTGGATATTTAATCAGGTGCAACCTTTCAGGTGAGCTTCTCTAGAGAATTAAATTATTCTCCTGTCTCTGAGAAACAGACATGCACTGTGCTTCATTTGGCAAAGACACTTCAAACATTTTGATCCACCTCAAGCTTTCAACCACAAAGGGAATCAAACTCTCAGCTTTCCAATCCAAAGTCTAACACCTTGTTCGTTAGGCCACATACAGAAACAGGTGGACCAGTTTGTTGGTGTCATTATGAAGCTGACAGGCAGGAGCGCTAACTCATTCCAGAGGGCTGGAATTATAGCTGGAATTATTCATTTTATCGGTAGCTTTCTTCTACAGTGCCAGGCCTCAGCAACTCATTTTTCAGATGCAGGTTTACACACAAGTTTATTCAGACCTCCAAGTTTCATCCAAAACTGTCAACTGACAGTGCAGCTGGATGAAATCAGCTGAGTTTTAACTCAAGTCTTTAGATGAAGTTTACAAAGCCTTTTGGCTGACTGCTGACATTGCAAGTGCTTTGGCATTATAGATTCTATTTATTATATATGTGTGCATATACACGTGTTAGACTAACTCCATAAAGTGGTTTGCTTAGTGAATGATCACAATTTGGGATTAAAGCCCTTAACCTCGGTGTTACTAGCACCGCACGCTAACCAGCTGAGCCAATTGGCCTGCTGTTACGGAGGGTTTTACAAAATGTAGCAGGATTAATCAGCTTAAACTGGCAAAGATGAGCTCACCACGTTTGCTCAGTTCAGGCTGGAGCTGCCAACCACGAAGGGACTCGAACCCTCAATCTTCTGATCCGAAGTCAGACGCCTTATCCATTAGGCCACGTGGTCACATGCAAATGATGCATTCACAGTCTCATAGGGTGACAGTTTAGCTGATAGGCACGACTGAGTACATTAGTCGATGTTAAGTGACATTAATATTAATAATGTTAATTGAATATTATTGGAGCTCTCCGATGCTTCCTTAGAATCCAAAAGGTTAAAAAATCCCTTGTACTCCCGTCACTCCCGTTTAAGATGAGACACGTATGGCACGCAGAGCGCCGAGGAGCCTCAGGTGTTAACCGCCATCGATGCCCCTCAGCTTTTCATGTGGGATGCAGCTTTCAACCGTGACAGGATTCAAGCCTTAAATTTCCACAGTAAATCACACTCCTTATCCTTTAAGTACCTCCATGACTCTAATCACACTCTTTGTTTGTAGAGGATTAAAGTCGGAGTCAGCAAAACTGTGGAGAGCAGAACAATTTCATTCAAAGGTGCAGCTTGTAATTTCAACTCTGTCAGCTTTGTTTAGTCATTTTATGTTTGCAGAAGGAGAGTATCCATACTTTCTAAAATCATTTCAAAGAACGAGGGGGAACACACAACAAAGTACAACTGGAATCATGTAGTTCAGCCTTCCCCTGCAGCCTTGGGGGTCACTCTGAGTTTCTGAACGCTGCCTGAGGCGCAATTTTTCTGCACTGTGAGTTGTCAAATTTTATCGAATCAGTGCAGCCGTGACAGGCACAATTTAAATTAGAAGTTAGAGCAGGTGAAGGAAGGGGAATGGTGTCGGCAGCCCTCCTACCGAGGCGTCCGTCCAGTCGAACAAACAGCTCACAGATGCTGAAGGCGATGGTGGTGTGAGCCGGGATGACGATGGCCTTGTCTTGGCCTTTGGGATTTCTGCCATCGTCGATCTGAAACTGCAGCAAAACAGAAGCCAGTTTACTACTGGGGACACAGCGGACGAGTTGGATGGATATAGAAATAAAAATAGAAGGTCCAGTCTGAAAAAGAATCTGCATTTTGAGACGAATTTCAGTGAAGAACCTGCAAATCTTGATTAGCATTTTAGCATTTAAAAACAGATTATGTAGCTTCTGTCAAACATGGCAACAAATGACAATTATAGGCTAACAGTAAAATGTTGCATAACAGTTACACATGCAGCGCAGAGTCATAAAGCCTTGGATGACTTTCTGCCTCCAGTTTGATTCCTCTGCAGTTGATTTTTAGCCCAGGTCGGTTGCAGTTGCTAATGTCTTATGTTCAGTGTTTGCGTGTGTGTGTTTACCCTCATGGTGGTCCCTCTCATCCCGGCGTGAACCGTCAGGGAGCACTGACGTGTGGTGCGGATGCTCTCCACGACTACACAGAGAACACTGCGCCCACTCTCCTTGGACTGCCGAACCAGACAGTGGTCCAGATCCACTTTCCTGAAATAAAAAGATCTTGTTAGGTCTAATGATAGATTAATACCAATGTCAGGGCTGTAAGCTATGGCTTGCAGTCAGTTAGCCTAGCCTCAGTATAAAGTCAACACTAAAGTCAACTGGGGGATACAAAATCCACTTAACAGCCCCCCTAAAGCTCAGTATCACACAGTGGAAAGCTAACATGCTAATGTGTTGGCTGTAGACTTCTGTGTTTACTGCCTCCACATTTCTGAAGCCGTTTGTCATTTGGTCATGTTCCCTTTTGGCTGACCAACATTTCTAACTCAACCGCAGCAGAGCTTAAAGTCTGACACCTGCTCAGGTGAAACTACACATCTACAGTCTACTTCTTGTATTGTTCACATGCATGTAGCTGCTATGCAGCCCAGTGTAGAGTAACACAATCATTTATTCATCTTACAGGGAAACCCTCTTCTCACGTTCCCTCTGTCACAAGGTCAGAGGTCAGACACCAACTCATAGCTCATATTCCCTCATCATACTGCCCAAAAGATAAATAGTTAATCAAAAAACAGATCATTTAATTTGGATATGAATTAAACATGGCAGAGACGGCACTTCATCTGATCTGTCCTTAGTAACACCATGATGACTGACGACTGAAGATAAGAAGGCACGCTGAGCAGCTGTTCAAAGTGCACCAGCACACAGCTTTCTGCGTTAACCTGGAGTTGAGCTCTCGCAGTAACGTGGGCACCTCCAGCTCGTGTTTGGTCACGATGCCGAAGGAGGCTTTGACGGCCACAGAGTCCGAGCCGCTGATGTTGAAGCCGACATCGTTGATGAGGTGGTTTCCCAGTCGACCGTTGAGCGCCAAGTCAGATTTGTCCTCGTAGTTGAGTAGCTGATAGGAAGAAACTCCTTTTTCGGAAAGAATGAAGTTGAGAGATATGCAGTTGTAGTAGTTAATGAAGTACTCAACTACTGTTACTTTATGTAAATACTTCCTTCAATACAGGTCATATTTACCCACAATTAAGTTAATCCAGTCCTAAGGCGTGAATATAAGCCTTATGGTATATAAAAATGGCAAAGAAATAAATTAGGGATATTGAGTTTTAACAAACCTTTAAACGAACCCACAACCAGCAGAAATTTATTTAAAATTATACATGAAATCTCCAAAGTTCCACAAATACCAAATCAGATACAATTTTGGAGAAA
This sequence comes from Scatophagus argus, assembly GCF_020382885.2. Lineage (NCBI taxonomy): Eukaryota > Metazoa > Chordata > Actinopteri > Scatophagidae > Scatophagus > Scatophagus argus. Next base: position 4,244,706 of record NC_058516.1, on the reverse strand, counting down.
TTCATGATGAAGGAAAACTTCCATTTAACAGAAGGATAAAAACATCAAATTTCAAGCCTCTTAGAAGGACAAAACTGTTAAAGGTTCCCAGCTCTGATCTCTGTTTCACTGCTGTACCTGCTGTGATCTCTTTCTCCCCTACCAGGATGTCCTTCAGGGAGAAGGGAGTCGAGGCGTACTTGTTCTTCTTCCAGAAATGCCTCTTCCTCTTCCTGGTGACCAGGCTGAGCGGCTGGTAGCGGTCGGCCTCGCTCAGGCTCGGCACGGGGATCAGCCTGCCCGTGTCTCCAACCTGCTTCACAAAGTTCTTAGTGGCTGAGGCGAACATTTCCAGTGACGCACGAGTTAAAAAAAAATATGTGTTTATCTTTTTAGAAATCACCTCCAGAGAACATCACACACACTGCTTGCCGTTTGCTGGACTCTCCTGAATGGGGAAGCTGACTCAGGAGTGTTCTTTCAGACTTGTGAAATGCTAAATAATGCAGGCGGTGTGTAAGGGAATATGGGACAAGGTGTGTGTTAATTTGATAGGTCACGGCAGGCCGGCAGCTTCCTGTCACGAGACAAATGAGGTGGAAAAAAAGCTAATTACAGGCTCCTGTAATTAGCTTTTTTCCCACCTCTTTGTCTTACACTTTTTACCAGCACATATGAGTTTTTACTTATTTCCAACTGCTGACTAAAGCTTGAAATAAATCCTACACAGTACATTCATGTTGACTCGATGTGATACATCTGCTTTGGCCACAAGCTTTTCTTTGAAATCCTGAAAAGTGATCTGGGTTATTTTTTTTTAGGGACGTCTCTGCGGTTTTTGTAAGATCTAATGTTTTTTCACTGCAGCTTTCTATTTTTTTAGTTTGGATAATGTCCACCTTTCTGACTGGTGGCCTCGACTCAGTGTGTGTGTGTGTGTGTGTGTGTGTCCTGCATGCACACTCGTGGGCTGGTCTCCTGCTGCTGTCTAGTCTATACATCCAGAAATAGCTTGCATGTCGGAGGGCTTTAAACACCACATGGAATAAACTTTCTTACCACAGGAGCTGAGGTCAGTTTCAGCTTTCTGTACATCACATTCTCTGTAATCTTTACTTCTTGGCCAAAAGAAGCATCATTTAAGGATAAAAAAAAATCACCATACTGCATTTTAAACATGCACGTGAGTGTAAAAATGCCTCTTTCAGTTTATCTGAACCTCAGTTAACCAAAGTACCTGCAGCTGCTGGAATCACCTGGTGAGAATATTAAATAAAAACAGTGAGTTTCGTGTAAATTTGGTGAATTTTGAGCATTTCAACCCTTTTAAAAATGAACTGTGGGAGCTCGTAATGCCATAAAAAGTTTTTACAAACGATGCATTTTGTGAGCCATTTAGATGAAAAAAAGCAAAGGAGGTCTGCACAAAACCTTTCAACATGCAGCTCACGGATGCTGCCAGTTTTTACAGATCAGTTCAAAGATGGCTGTGGGCCGATGCAGTCAGTTGTTGCAGTGCAGCTGTGACACATTATCAGGTGCAAAAAGATGGAGCATTTAGTCAATGGGAGCCATGACCAGACCAGCTCTGAGGAGGAAACAAACACAGACTGTTTCCGGAGTTGACATTTGCGAGCTCCGGTTTAAAAGATATCATCTCTGAACACAAGTTCATCATAAAACAACTATGAATGTACAGAAGCTGAGCTGTCATTTAGGAGGAAGTGTCTCACCATCTGCTTCGGTTATCGTCCCCGATGGCTCTGGCCCGCTCTCTGACTCGTTAATGGGAAAACAGTCTGTCCTTCAAGCACCTTGAACACTTCCTGGCCCGAGTTGTTTAGCAAGGGAAACAAGTGAAATCCAGTCATCCACTGACAGGAATGTGACTTTATGGTGGCTCTGATAACTCAAAACTGCTTGTTTCGAATACAGTGTTCTGTGTGGAAACAACAGTAAAGAAGTCTGCTGTTTGCTTTGTCCTCTGCCTCCGGGACATCACCTCAGGGACCGACTTGGCTGAGCTTTGCCCTGGAAAACACATCAGGTGAATGCAACATGCACATTGTAAAGTGTTCAAGCTGGAGTTCACAGATTTAGGTCAGCAAAGTCGAACTTCAGGTAGACAGAAGAATGAAGCAAGTGAAGGTTGCTTGATTTATAAAACACTATTTTAGGTACAACTTTGGTACTCATACCAAGAATTCATTAACATAAATAGAAAGCAGCAGACAGAGGATATGAGCTGAAGATAAAGAAAAAGTGAGGTGGAATATATCTCCTCCTCAGACATTTTTCATCAATCATATCATACACTGCAGGAATCAAACAGTGGGGAAAAGGAGGCTACTGTTTTCAGTCAAGCAGACGTTATTCTTGAACCACAAAGTGGTCGAGGTGAAAGGTCATGCAGCAAACTGTGAATCCTGCACATCTAGATCCTGAAAACAAACGCTCAACCTGAGCTTATAGAAGTCTTTTTGTTTTTTTCCCAACAGCATCATCCTGCCCATCTTCTTTCATAAGTCTTTTGGGTTGGACGAGTTTAATGCAGCCTCTAATTAGCTGCATCTGTCAAGGCGACTGTGAGAGCCCGAGGAGGAGGTTGGCTTTGAAATAAAGCAAGAAAAAAAAATGATGACAGAGGAGGAGGAGAGTGAGAGGAGGAGGGGATGTAAAGAGGGAGAGCTTGTTTCAGTTTGTGGTAATCGCTCATCCAGGAGCCTGTTCCTCTCAGGGATATTTGGATTTTTCGGTCTGGATGCTGTAGCTCAGGGTTGCTGTCTCTGACGTCCTTGTCGGTCTCGCGGCGGCTGTGTGTGAGGACGCTGCGTCTCTGGGGGGGCAGACATGGACCTCTCGTGGCGCTCTAGGATTACCATCTGCCTGGTCATCACTTTGGCTCAGGTGATGGCCGTGACCTGCCAAGAAGATGCCAAGAAAGGTGAGCGATAACTGCTCCTTCTGTCCTCTGATTGGTTTTCTGTGCTGAAATCTTTCAGTTGCTGACAGTTTTATGCAAAAAAGAAACAGCGAAGGGTCATAAACACACTTTAGCCTTGTGATAAGAGATGTTCCTCTGAGGGCTTTGGTGCTGAAACAAACATCTGTCCCACGCTAATATTTAGACTTGAAATTTCTAAGAAGTTACTTCAGGTTTTCGATGCTATATTTGTGTTTCATGTGTAACTCAACAATGTCTCCTCCAGATTTGCTGTCATCTCATGATTCATGACTGGGTAACCAGGTCCTGTGAAGACATTTCCCTCTGTGCTTTGTTCTAAAAAAAAAAAAAAAAAAAAGTGACATGTTTTTTGTTTTTTTCACAGCTGTGCTTGTGTTTTCTATTATGTTTTTGGTTTATGATTTTGTCTTTTTTCAGATTATAGAAAGTGGTATTTGGGAAGCATCCTTTTCGTGTTTAGTTGAAACTGGGCCGCTCTGCCTACCAGCTGCCGGACCACACTGACCTTGCGGTTTGGGAGCTAAAGGTTCAAATCACACCCACAAAGTAGACCAGAAAAGCTTATTATGCCTTTATGAGACACCACTTTCCTGTGCATGGAGCTGCTATGTGATGATTAAGAGCGTTCTTGACAAAATATCTGGGGAAAGCTGCAAACCTTTCAGGAATTAATTAGAGATGGAGAAAGTGATTACAAGCTCCAAACATCTTGGAAGAAAAGTGAAACTGATGGCTGATATTGAGGGTAAATTGGCCTCAATCTGATGAAACAAAATCTCCAAATCAGACAATTTCTTAAAGATGTGGCTGAACTAAAATAAAATGTCCCAGTGGATGTGATCCTGGGTCAAAAATATCTTCCTCCTCCTCCTCCTCCTGCAGACTGCAGTTCGCACTAACACACGAGCAGGGCTGGCTGGGCTATTTCAGTGCGAGGTCGAGGCTGAATGACGGGGTTTTGAATGCCACGGCTATAATGATGTGGCCTTGCGGATGGGATGGACAAAAGCAGGCCACTAATTTTGGTCAGACTTCAGGCCAGAGGCAGACAAGACACACCCAGAATGAGAGAACGCTGGATGTGAAATATGCCTCACTCGCTTCCATCCAAGTTCACCTCCACTGAAGATGCAAAAGGAGGAGAATTAGAGAGTCCCACTGATGCTCAAAGGTTGTGCAGCAGCTGTTTCTGGGACTGAAGATGTGACCTCTCGGCGCAGTACTGCGTAGTAATGTCATATTTTACTGTATGTTTACATCTGTGGACTGACAGGTGTGTCACTATAGGCCAAAAACCCAGCAGGTGGTGTGATTTGAGCAATTCAATCTTCTTTTCTCACTCGTGAATGTTTCCAAAACTGTGAAAACTGTTACACATTTATATTAGCTGTTGAAATACAAGTTTAAATAATTTTGGCTGCTTTTTCTGTATTTGTGTCTACTAATTGCTATTAATCAGGCCTTGCTTGAGTCCCATAGAAGCAAAATTATCCAGTTATTAGAAAGAGACAAAGATTAAAACAAAGGGTTTTGTTTGTCTTTCTCACAGTAATTATCCTGTCACTTACGGGGGGGGGTCCCAGTCAACAGGAAGGGAACCAAATATAACAAAATGATGTCTGGTACAGTACAGCCAGAGCCTGCATTTGTAGTGTAGCTGTAGTTTTTTGTTTTTTTAAAGCAGATGCTGTGTGTAGTTTCTGAGGCAGGTGTGTCGGCTGTTGTTGTGAGGGAACTGAGATTTATGATGCTGGATTGTCGACTGGCCAGATGAGATCTTAGTGTGCTGTTCTTGGCTCTGCGTATGGGAATGTGTTTGTTGGTTTGAGTGGACTTTAAATGGAAGGAAGTAACAGCAGCAGGCTTAAGTTTATTTCTGCTTCTCTCTGCATGTGTTTTTGCTGCTTTTAAGGCAAATTTTTAAGACCTGATATTGGATTTAATGAATTTCTGTGACCTTTATGGTCTTAGTGTGGGCATAATGAATGCATGTGTGTCTTAATGTCTGGAATAGCTTGAAAGATTGAGGCCTGAAATTTTTTCCTAAAAGATTCCCTTTAATGTTAGCTCTATTCTTTACAAAAAGAGAGAGAACAAATAACCTAGTGTATTTTTACTCACTGTGTGGCTTAGTCACCTGTCTGTGAAACAAATATCCCTTTAATGTCACTTAAGATGAAGAAGATGAAAAAGTATATGAATCATCCCCTTTGGTCTATCTTGGGAGCCCTCAAGGAGTCCCAGGTTTGAAGCCACTGGCCTACAGTCCAGTCTATGTGGGCTGAATATTGTTTAATAATAAAGCTGAGTTGAGCAGGTTCAGGTGCCTACAAACCACAAGGCCAGAGAGCTGCACGGACAGTTTCCACTTCAAAAGAAACCATCACTTTTTTGCCCTTATGCTGTATATCCCAATCTATAATCACATTCAAATGCTGAAAAAATACAGATTCGATCAAAGAATACTCAAAGTTTCATCTGCAAAGCTCAATAAAATGAGCACTTTTGCTGTAACACATTTTTAAAAATGCAGCTGCAGAACCTCTGCAGCCTAAACAACCTGCAGAACTAACGTTTAGCTCAAAGGTCTTTTAGCTGCTGTTTCCTACATGCCGCGAGCTGCTCCTCAGGGTGAAGCAGGTTTTCGTAGCAGGAGGCTCCTCGGGGTGTGGCACCTCTCTGCTCTCCCAAATAAAGGCAAGCCACAAGTTCTACCCAAGTCCAACGTATAATACAGCCACTGTGGTTTTCCCTGAAATAACTGCTGCTTCTGAAAACGGCCTCTCTCGTGGGGAGAGGCTCCACCACATAATTAATGCTTACAGTAGGACATCACTAAACTGCCTGAATTAAAATATGCTTGCAAAGTTTGTAGCAGGTGGCCATATTTGCTTTTTCTCCCTTTTAATTTCAGTTCAGAACTTTTTCCTGTGATTTTTCTCTTTAGGATTTCAGGACTGGGCAGGGATCACCTGCCCAGTCTGGTGGAGATGGCCAAAAATATGCCTTTAAAACTGCAAAAAAAGAATTTGATTTAATATTAACCCCCCTAACAAACATATTTTTCTCCTTGCATTTCAAAAAATGTTGCTGATGTTAAATAATCATTAAAACCAATCAAGAAAACATCCCCTTTTGACTATTCATGCTTTGCTTTCAAATCAGGCAAAATCATGTTACACTGCTGCTGGATTTCACCACTTGGTTTATAATTTCCAACTGATGAAATCTGGTGTTTTAAGAAAATTATTTTTTCCTCGATATGACTGCATTTACCAAAAAAAAAAAAACAATGCATAAATCCTAATCTTCCATGGGCACATTTTGGCCTCCCTCCCGATGACACGACATGTCAAAGTGTCCTGTGATGCGTGAACATGAATACCGTCCGTCTCATCTTGTCTGAGGGAGACGCTGCTGCTTCTGCAGAGATGATTACATACTCCACATTTATAGGCACATTTTCAGCCAGAAGCTGTCAAACTCAACCACAGTCTCGTCAGTGAAGTGCTTTACTTGATTGCAGCTCAATGGCAATTTGCATCAAAGTATAGACGTCAAATTCTTATAATGTCTCACCTCAGCCCTGATGACATCGTCTAGGTTATTATATTTTCACCCTCCGGGGTCACAGACGTCGTTAGAAAACAGTTTTATTCACAGCCTGAGTGCTGACTCTGGTGTGAAGAATCTGTGGAGTTTCCCTCCTCTGAGTCGCAGCAGCTGAGTGTAATTCATGCCTTTTTTAATTTCACGTTTTCATCTGAGGATTGTCACAGCGAAAACAATACTTAACTTGTGAGTCAGTAAAATTATACTTACACATACAGTGAGGACAAATAACCGATATTATACACATTTTTCTGTGTAATTGCTACCTTTACCTATGATGCTGAAGTGTTGTTAACGACACTTACTTACTTTTACTGCGGTGATGGTTCTAACACAGCACTTGTATGTGGAATGAAATGTTTTTTGCAGTGCGGTATTTGGTCTTTTGCAGTTGTGACCTTAACGTTTCAGTTCTCTGGTTTAATGGGGGATTTTTCTCAAAATCACAGTCACAGCTTGTATTGAATAGGAAGCTGATTTTCCCTTTAAAGCTGTGAGTGTAGTACAGCCCCAGAGGCTCCTAACCCAATGGACTGTGGGTTTCAGCCGCTACTGCAAGATGGGTGGACACAATGAATCCTAACAGGTGCTCCAGGAGGTCTTTAACACAAGCAGAGGACATTCGCTCTGCCTCCTGCTTACAGTTTTAAATATGTTAATTCATGCATGAGAGCCAACTGATTTTTACTGCATTGCTGAGTGTTAGGCATGGCCTACTGGCCAAAGGTGGAAAGTGCAGTTATACTACCTTGCTTGTGGTGATTTTTGCCTTGGAAGTTTAATTTGCTTGCTTTGTCGGAAGTAAAGGTTCTCGTTAGAAGACGCCTCAGATTCAAATCGTTTTTAGATCAGTGAATTCAAAAATCAATCACAATCACTACAAGACTTCACATTGAGGTTTAATTCTTGTTTTGGTCATTTTCATTTTACTCTACTAATACTACTAATGTCTCCTACACACAGAAAATGTTTCATGGAGCACTGTGAAGAGGTGTAAATACATCATTTACATGCACCTCTGGCCCATACACTCATTGCTGCTCTGCTTGACTCAGACAGCTGCACAGAAAACGGAAAAGTCTACTCCAACAATCAGATATGGAGCCCAGAGTTGTGTCGAATCTGTGTGTGTGACATGGGCACTGTAGTGTGTGAGGACGAGGTGTGTGAGGAGCTACATGACTGCCAGACGGCTGTGACCCCACAGGGCGAGTGCTGCCCCGTGTGCTCGACTGCGGCACCAGCTCACGGTGCAGACACTAAAGCAGGTAAACGGAAGCACGGGGAACACTGGTCATACTGGTTATACTCACCTCCCGCAGTTTCCCTTCAGTTGGTGTGACACATCATTACGGGGCTTTTCTTAGAGCATGATGAGGGAGTTTCGGTCTGTGCAGGCCAGGATCTACCGCTGCTCGTGTTGGAAGATTAGACATCTTCCAAGACTGTAAGACTGTTTCTGCAGACAGGAGGAGAAAGGTTACTGCTACATGAAGTCTTTGCGACCTGGTTTTGATCTGATTCCTCCAGCTCTGTGAACTGACTTAAGTTAACTTGAAGCACAAAAGTTGAGACACATGAAAAATGTCTTTATTAGTCCGTCTTGTCTATGATGATGTTGGCACACGTTTGTGTTCTATCTATTTTGCCATTTTGAGTGCCAAACTGAAACAGAGTAGAAACTGAGCCTGACTGAGCCTAAACTGTCACCATAGTCAGGTTTTGGCAGGCACACTGTTAGGTCATAAAGTTTGGTAAAATTTTTCTCCACCTAATTTAAACCTGAGATCTGATTTTGAAATAAATGTTACAAGTTATCCTGGTGACTTTTCAGGAAAATAAAAGTCATCAGTCCGTTTAGGTCTGCCTGACCTAGAAAGATAATTTCTGCTTCCAGTGGGCTCTGCCTACAAGTTTGTTAAAGTGAACTTCATGTGTTTAAACACAGCCGTAGATGGACAAACTAGGTGTTATAATCATCAAACTTGACATGCCAGAAGGGCTACATGTAGTAACTTTTGCCATGTGGTCCAGCTGATGCCAAGTTAAGGTGCCACTGGTCAAGTGTTGACTCATGAGTGCCACAGACTGTTGGTCTTCTGTGGCTCAAGTGTTGCTTTTTGCTATTTGCCTTCAACCACAAGCTCCACAATTCAAGCTGAGGAAACCATTTTTCTCCTCATTGTGTTTGCAGCTTTTGAGCAGTTATAGACCCACAAGAATTATGACTGTTTTCTCTTGGGTTAAACTTCTGGAGAGGTCCGGATTAGCTCCACAATAATAAAAGTTTAGACTATTTCTGAGCTAAAATGGAGCAGCTTTTATTGTGACGAGATATCCCACAGATTATAGTGAGAAACTTTCTGACATCTTTCAGACTGGTCATAGATTTAAAGTAGTTCTGACCTGATTCTGAATGAAATGTTTTTCTAGAGTTTGATACAATACACAGCTCAGGAAAATGTGAAATTTGGTGCAAGTTTCATGATTGAAAACCCCATAATGATGTACAGACTTCACCATAACTGCCAGCTGAAAGGGAATCAGCCACAGTACTGATTGTCAGTTGCTGTTCTGTCTCATGAAGATACCTGCACAGAAAATGGACAGACCTACTCCCACAATCAGATATGGAATCCAGAGCCGTGTCGGATCTGTGTGTGCGACACAGGGGCTGTGGTGTGTGAGGAAGTTGTGTGTGAGGAGCTAAGGGACTGTCCAACAACCGAGGTCCCAGAGGGCGAGTGTTGCCCCATATGCTCGGCTGCAGCACCACATCCTCCTAGCGTGGACAATAAAACTGGTAATAAATATTTTAAAAGGACCATTTTGAACCTGACCTCTGACAGAAAATTTAAATGCGGGTCTGTAACTTCCATAAACATCCACATCTGCAGATGCACCTTGGTGTATTCATGTGGGTTTTTATGTGGTTTGAAAATAGAGACTTTTGCTTCTGCTGGAATGATGGTGACAATTATTTTTACAGTGAAATGATAAAGATAAACAACACTGTCAATCTAGCAGATCAACTGATCAGCCATCCATAAAATCACAAACAGGTGATGGACTCTTGGGCTACAAGAGAACCACATAAAGAGACACAGATGTAACTATAAGCTGGCAAAAAACGACCCTGGGTACTGATGTCAGTTGCTGTTCTTTTTCACAAAGATTCCTGTGCACAGGATGGTAAAGTCTACTCCAACAATCAGATTTGGAACCCAGAGCCATGTCGAGTCTGTATATGTGATATGGGCACGGTGGTTTGTGAGGACGTGGTGTGTGAGGATATAGGTGACTGCAGGACCACAGAGATCCCAGAGGGCGAGTGCTGCCCTGTGTGCTCGTCTAAAACTGGTAAACTGGAACATAACCTGCACATCTGCCTGCCAAAATATGTTCTGCAGATGCATCCTGATTAATTTCTTACAGTGGTTGTGTTGACTCGGCAGTCGGCAAAATTCCCATCTGTGTCAGGACTGCCGGTGCTCTTTGTCATCTCCCCCCTAGTCTGAAGGCCTCCTCTTCAGGCTCCATCCTGTCCACAACACAACCTCAAAATGTTCTGCCACGCTGTGCTCAGAGTTTCCCTTTGACTGTATTGTCCATTTGCAAAAGGAATACTTTGACTTTTTGCCAGATAAGATCACTTCTCAACCAACTTTTGTGCAGCAAAAAAATTGTTAGCAGTTGCACCTGTAAATAAAGCACACACTGACAGCCTTTCTAGTGTCAAGAATAAATACAAAAAATAGACACTTGGTGGAGCTGTTGCCGATTTTACTGCCACACAAGGGGAAGTTGAGCAAGTATCTTATTTACCAAATAAGGTGTATTCCTCTGGGAAATAGCTTTGTTTACTGTTGTGTTGTTCACTGCATTTTATATGCACCTTCAATGCCACATTTATTGTTCTTTGCACTGATGAGTTGCCTTTTTTAAGCACCAATTAAGGCTTATAAATTGAAACAGACTTATTAGAAGATGCACTCTTTAAAGCCCCTATGTGGGGGATTTTAATATTTGTGGTTTTGACGAGCCCCAATATTGCATGTAATGATGCCCCTCTAGACACTAAGATGAGGCTTTAAAGAACAGGACTGTGTTTACTCTTCTAGAATAATTGCTGGCATGACAGTTAAGCATGTTAGAGTATATAGTAAGCAAAAAAGAGTAACTTTGTTGAACTTTGCTTTAAGTTTTTCAAATTTTGACTGCATATCAGGTCTGTGAAATCGAAAAACACCCTTTAATTTCCTTGTGTTTCTGTTTCACAAAGATACCTGCACAGACAATGGAAAAGTCTACAACAACAATGACATGTGGAACCCGGAGCCTTGTCGGATCTGTGTGTGTGATAAGGGCGCCGCCGTGTGCGAAGACGTGGTATGTGAGGACCTCGGCGACTGTCAGAAAACTGTGACCCCTGAGGGCGAATGCTGCCCCGTGTGCTTGACCCCAGCTTCCACATCAACTCCCAACACAGACCCCTCAGCAGGTAAACGCTGCGTTAACCCTGTCACATTGTCAAAGGCTTAGTATGTGCTACTTTTAAACCAACCTTTTTCTGTCCTTGGTCACAGCTGCTGATGAGAAGAAAGGGGAAAGCTGCACGGTCGATGAGACCGTCTACCAACACAACGACATCTGGAAACCGGAGCCTTGTCGCGTGTGTGTCTGTGACAACGGTGTGTTGCAGGTCCCGAATGGCAGGACAGGCAGCCAGACATAAATGTCCTGTTAAACAGAGGAAATGATGTGACAGAGGCGTTTGTTGTTGTTGGACAGCTTGCTCTTGTTAAAATATATCAACATGATACATTCAGTACAACCATAACATGTCTGATAACATTTGTAACTTTAGACTGTGTAAACAGTTACTCACTATGTGGATATAGGATACACAGGACTATTTACTTTCAATGCCAATTACAGCTGACTGAAAACTGTGCATTCCCCATATATTTCTGCACAAAACAGTATTACACTACCAGAACATAGTTTTCAACCTGACTTCCAATTGTCATACTTTATTCAGTAATATTAACCTTTATCATGCTGCAATATACATACATTTTCCACCGGGTATGTTAGCACTGTTCAGTTCAATTGTATTACTAAAGTTTGGCTTCAGTGTTGCATTGAGAGCCTACTGTCCATCAACCAACAGCTTAATGAATAAACATATCTAAACACATTAAAACAGCTTCTAAAATAATACACAATCAAACATATTTACAATACCCTTCTAATGGGAGCTCTTTAATCACATAAACGGGCTGAGTACGAGCTGGAGTATCTCAGTCAAAACCTCCCTGCTCCGCCAGTTATGCTACATGCTAGCTCTACCCAAAACTACACAGAGCTACACTGTGTTTACACACAAATTACAGCCTTTCACTAAATGACAAAAGTTAGTGTGCACAGTCAAAAGATGCTTTTTGCCGTAATGACTCATACTTAGATTGTTCAGGAGGCTAATACACAACACTGACCTGTCTAACAGGGGAAAGGATGTGCCAGAGGCGTTTGTTGTTGTTTGACGGCTCGCACTTGTTAGAATGACAAGCTGCTCAGACAGCGCGCGTAAAGGCATTTTCTAACAAACGCTCCTCTGCTGCCCCCTACTGGCCTGGACAAGACTCAACACTAACACATTGAAAGCAGATCAACAGAACACTGGGGCCATAAACGATTAGATTCTCATCAAAAATAAGAGTGATATGTCCACAACAATGTGACTAGAATTCTATGTGGGTCACAGGTGTCTCCATCTGCGACGAGGTCCAGTGTGAACTGCTGCCAAACTGCGAAAAGGCCGTGACACCCGAGGGAGAGTGCTGCCCCGTGTGTGACAGCTTCGCCAGCGCCAGCAGGATGATAGGTGAGATGAATTTAATGTTGTCCAACTTCAGACCTGGGAAGTAAGAGTGTTATACCTGTAACCACACCCAACAGTGTCTCTCTGTGTACTGACACATCTTGGGGTATACTTTTACATCACTGAGCCAATCAAGTCAAGCATATGAATGTCATTAACTTTCCTTTTTATGTTTTCCTCCAAGAAATTATGGGCTTCAAGGTAAGCCATGACTCATTCTAGCATAAATATTTAAAATAAATATTCAAACTATTGTTGGTCTTTAAAGTAAAAAAAGTTTTTTTTTTCCTTCCACAGGGACAGAAAGGGGAGCCAGGCGATATCCCATATGTAAGTAATATCACAAATAAGTATGCAACTTAAAAAAAAGCTTTCTTTTCTCAAAAATATTTTTTTTAGAAATACATCTGATTTACAGTGTGTTTTGTCAGCAAAGTCATCAGACTGTTTGTTTCCTCTCAGGTGGTGGGGCTCCCAGGACGTGCTGGACCCCAGGTGTGTTTTTACTGCTTTTTACTCTCTCTGTTGTAAAAAGTAGTGTTATATTAACATGTAGAGGTGGATAATATACAACAGAGTTAAAGAAATGTATTAAATGAGAGAAGGCTTTTTAAAATGATTTGCCTGATAATAATGTCTATGCACCCGTTCTGACACTAGAGGGCATCACAGTTTCATAGTAGTGTTCACCTGAAGGATGATGATATCATGCATCAAGTTCAGGCCAGTATTGTTTGCTCGCCCACTTTCTAGGAAAACCAAAGAAATTAAAATGTATACACAATGTTGAGTGCAAACACTGAGCCTATTTTCAAATGCTTTGAGTTTATAATGACTGTAATTTAATGAATTTTAACAGAAGTGGGAAAACAATGGTTGATGGGTGTCTACCTTAATTCTCATGGATGAAATATTTTTGGTTCAGGGTCCTCCAGGAGCTCAAGGACACACTGGACCAAGAGGCTTTAAAGGCAGACGGGTGAGACTGAACAAATCAAAGCATTTAGTTAACAAAAAACTGTATTGTGATAAACGCCTTAAGAGGAGCGTGTTGTCTCCCATTAATCTTATTTCACCATGAACCCTGCAGGGATTTCAAGGGCCTCCGGGATTTGATGGAGAGCCTGGTGTGCCAGGAAATCCAGGAGAGTCAGGACCCCCAGGCCATCCAGCCCACCCTGGGGTGAGTTCTTCTCAGAGTCTCATGACTGCAAATCAAATATACAGAAAATTAAAACACTCCCCTATAATGTTTAAACACTTCCTTTAAATGAATTTAGGGCAACCTCGTGTCACAGATGGCTTCAGGTTTCAATGAGAAATCTAGTCTGGCTGGGATGGTATCAGGAACAAGGGTGAGTGCTGCAAAATAAAAAATTGCTAGATTACATATTTTACATACATGCAAAGGCAGGAAGTTTGCTATCATGTATGATGTTTGAAATATTGCCATTTCAGGGTGAACCAGGACCACGAGGACTCCCAGGGCCATCGGGAGCATCAGTAAGTTCTCACCACAAAGCAGAAGTTCAGTTTTATGAGTCACTCTGACAAGAAAACTTTCCCCAAGCCTTGTATCATAAGTGACATCTTTTTCCTCTTTTCAGGGTCCAACTGGAGGTCAGGGAATTCCAGGAGAGGCTGGAGATCCAGGACCAATGGTGGGAAAAATTATACTTCATACTTGAGAGATTCTCATATCCACCCAAAGTGTCTGTGGAGACTGGATCTAAACTTGTAAACCTGTGAAAACGTGTGTCACCTGTGATGACTCCTTGTGGTTGTTCACAGGGTGAGCCGGGTAATCGAGGACCAGAGGGACCACCAGGAAAAGCTGGACCTGATGTGAGTAGAGCAAATATGCGACCTTGTGAAGATCCATAACAAACTGAACTAGTACAATATATTAACTACTTCACACTTAACTACATTTGATACCTATCATATATGATATATTCAATCATACATATGAAATAAAACACCACCAAATCATTTGAGTCTTCAGTTTTAATTACATTTTACAAGGAAGTTAGCATTTTTATTACTATAATAAGATAACTGGACTAAATAATGTTGATTATTTAGTAGTATGTGTTAGTATGTGATTACAGTGACTTGGCTGCCATCAGCTTCATTATCACTAACTTTTGTTTTTAGTCATGATCATCTTAAGAGCTAATGTTTCACCTGTTCTACTCAGGGAGATTCTGGACCCGCAGGTGCTACAGGAGAGCCAGGATTTCCAGGATCTGCGGTAAACAGTCGCCTCACATCGTTCATCGCTAAATTACATGAATGATAACATTATTAATCCCTACTAAGCAGCACAGTCGAGGGCTTGTTATTCATTCTGCTTACACTCCAGTTGTTAATCATTTCTTCACCCAGTGTGTTTAGTTGCACTAACACAAACATTTCAGCTTATAACAGCCAAAACAGTGAATATCAGAACTTAATACTCTTTGACCTGTTAAACTGTTGAGGGTGACATCTAGTGGTAGTCAGCTGACACAGCAGCAGGAACCTCCACAGTAAACAAGTGTCCATCCAGTTGTAGAGGAGGGAAGAAAATTCATCAGCAAAACACAAGAAGAACAATTGTGAGTTGAGAATTCCAAGTGGTTTGATTATTGGTGTTGCAGGGTGCAAGAGGGTTCCCAGGACTTCCAGGTCTTCCAGGACTGAAAGGCCAAAAAGTAAGCTATACTGGCGCCTGTCAGTGCACACTCTCTGACAAAAAATCACACCTTTCCACTATGAGTCCTCACTTCTGATGATTATTTTTCATGAAGAAACATAGAGAACTGAACTGTTTGTGACCTTCTCCAACAGGGACATGTTGGTCCTATTGGGTCAAGAGGCGAGCATGGAGCAGCTGGATCCAAGGTAAGAGTTTGTCATCTGGTCTTATGGTTCTGAAAGTGGACTCTGAACAAATCTTGAACTCATCCCATCCCATGCGGAAGCACAAACTTAAGCAGAGATCCTTAGAGGAACCTCGTCTGTTCAGCGTGTACAGACATGATGCTTATTATCCTGATTATACTTTCATACTTTTACTTCGACTTCAATGCAGGACTTTTCTTGAAGTAAAAGAACCTGAAAGCTTCCTCCACCCCTGAATGTCTTTGTGTTTTGCAGGGTGCATCTGGTACTCCGGGTGTGATGGGTGCTCCAGGCCCTCAGGTAGGCAACACGTAAAGTTATCACACCATCAGAGCATTTCATTCAGGGTCCTTCAAGCAGACCCTGAGCTTGTCTTTTGTTTCAGGGACCAGCAGGCCAGCAGGGAGAAAGAGGCAGAGCTGGACCAACTGGTCCTGTGGTAAGAAACACAAAACATCTTCGTTCATTTGAAAAAAAGTGCAAAAATGTAAAATGGTGTTTCAGGACTTTTTCTTTTCTTTCTCTTCTGCTTTAAGGGGAAACGAGGTGCAGCCGGCCATGTTGGCAAACCAGGACCTCTGGTAAGGAAGTATAAATGCACCTTCAATGCTTCTACATTTTGGATCTCCCTCTGCAAGAAAACAACTTTTCCTTTAACTTTAACAGGGTCCAATTGGAATCCCCGGAGTGCCAGGTTTTCCGGGGAGCCCAGGAATGAAGGTGAGGTTGTGTGGGTAAATTGAAGATTTGTGATGACTAATGTGAAATCTTGATCTTTGATGCTGTGAAAATGAACGTGACAAAATACTGAACTCTGAGATTATTTTTTCAAAAGTCTCCAAGTTTGACCTGAGTCTGTTGTCTAATGCAGGGTGAACCAGGACCGACAGGCGTGAGAGGAAGTCCAGGACAGCAGGGACCCAGAGGGGATGCCGGTCGCGTAGGACCCCCCGGAGTGACAGGAACGCAGGTTTGTTACCATCATTCTGTCTTTTATAAGTGCTCCTTTTAAACCTGGACTGTGTTCACCTTTGGATTAATTATGACATTAATAATTTGTTTTTAAACAGGGTGCAGAGGGGGCTGATGGAGCTCTGGGCGCTCGCGGCCAAAGCGTGAGTGTGACTGCAGAAGTTTTGGACATTGAGGGATAGTTGTAACTTTCAGCATATCTTTGGCTGTAAATCTGTGACTGATCCCTCTGCTTCCCAGGGTCTGGCAGGTGTCATGGGTCCACCAGGACTAGTGGGCCCCCCAGGCCCCCCTGGCCCCCAGGGAACTACAGGAGCTCAAGGACCAAAGGGCCAAGTGGTACGAGCTGTTATTTTCTTTCATGAATAAGTAGGCCTGTAGTCTGATGCTGCCTCCTTTTATATTTATAAATATATGTTGAGGCTGATGTAATCTCATGCACTGGGAGCTTTAATCTTTTGACATTATCTGATCTTTTAAAGGGTGATGTTGGATTGCCTGGATTCAAAGGAGAAGCTGGACTCAAGGGAGAAAGAGTAAATAAAAAAAATTACCATCCTAGAATAAAGACCCTTGAAGTTTATTTTCTGTATTATTTTGGTGTTGGTTGATTGATTATTGATTGATTGAGTGTTGGCTCATGTTAGGGTGATCATGGAGCTCCAGGTCCTTTGGGCCCAATGGGAGAGGATGGGAAACGTGGACCCCGTGGTGATGCTGGATCTATTGGACCTCCAGGACCTTCAGGAGAGACAGTGAGTCAACTTTTTACTTGTTATATAAAAAAAAAAAATGAATTATTATTATTATTATTATTTTTTTTACAATCATTTAAGCATAGATTAAGTTTCATGAGGATTTTAAAATTAATGTTGTAGGGAGCCCCAGGAAATAGAGGTTTCCCAGGTGCAGATGGTTTACCAGGCCAAAAGGTGAGCTGATTTCACATCAGACCATGACTATTATGATCAACATCAACAACATTTTTAAATTTCTGAACATTTGATGTTTGGCCAAACAGGGAGCACAAGGTGAAAGAGGACTGGCTGGAACAACCGGTGCCAAAGGTTTACCTGGAGATCTAGGACGTAATGGAGAGCCAGGTTTAACAGGCGCTCGGGTAAAGCCGACACAGCAAAACATCCCATGTTTTGAATGCACGTGAATGCAACATTTCACAGGGTTTATATGCTAATATTTTTCTCAGCTTGTGTTGAGTCATGATACAGTAAAGAACTTCCTGTTTGTAAGGACAAGCAGAAAACACTGGGCTCACCTAGAAATTTTTAATGTTACAACTTGCTTACATCTTTTTTTTGTCTTATTTCTCAGGGTCTGACAGGACTTATTGGCGCCCAGGGAGCAGAGGGAAAGCCAGGACCTATGGTATGTGAAAGTTTTCAAAGTTTTCAATCATTCTTTCCCCACAAACTAGATTACAGAGGGAGTGATTTAAGGCAACCGGGAATACCCGGAAAAAGGTGGTCTGCCCCCTCTAGGTCGGAGGAGAACTCCTGCCTCAAGTGGAGGAGTTCAAGTATCTTGGGGTCTTGTTCACAAGTGAGGGAAGATGGAAGCGTGAGATTGACAGACAGATTGGTGCAGCGACAGCAGTAATGCGGTCAATGTATCAGTCTGTCATGGTGAAGAAGGAACTGAGCCGAAAAGCGAGGATCTCGATTTGCCAGTCAATCTACCTTCACCTATGGTCATGAACTTTGGGTCGTGACCGACAGAACGAGATCTCAAGTGGCCGAAATGAGCTTCCACCGCAGGGTGAGGAGCTCTGTCACCTGGGAGGAGCTCGGAGTAGAGCCGCTGCTCCTCCACATTGAGAGGAGCCAGTTGAGGTGGCTGGGGCATCTGTTTCAGATGGGGAGGTGCCCCCGCAACCCGGTCATGAATAAAGCGGAAGAAAATGAATGGATGGATGGATGGATGGTTGAAGGCAGATGGTCATATTTTGCTTTTTGGTCTTCCCAGGGCTCAGCAGGAGAGGATGGCAAACCAGGCCCAGCTGGGTCTACTGGAAACCGAGGCACACCTGGACCGATGGGCCTGCCGGGACCAAAAGGCTTCGCTGTCAGTATGAGCAGAACTTTTAAAAATTCTAATTCTGAAGACAGAATTAATGATTTCACAAAACATCAAGGAGGAATATGGAAAACAAAGAAGCCACAGAATGACAGCAAAAAACAGATTCTGTGTTTGTGTTGATTTTTAGGGTGATGCTGGAAAGACAGGAGAGGCTGGCAGTCCCGGAGCTCCAGGTCAAAGGGCAAGTTATTTTCACTGTTCATTTTACACTAAATCAAACATATATCAGTACTTGATACAGTGATAGAGACTGTATCTGTCCTCTGTAGGGGCCAAATGGAAAAGACGGAGAGCAAGGTGCTGCCGGTCCAGCTGGCCCACCTGTAAGCATCATCATCATCATCATCATCACCATAGTCATCATCATCATGTGGTTTGACAACATTATGTTTGATCACGTTGTGTCTGCGTTTCTTCAGGGTATTGCAGGAAAGAGAGGAGAGCAGGGACCACAGGGAGTGAATGGTTTCCAGGTACGCTGAATCCCATAATTATGAAAAAAGAAACGTTGCAAAGAGAGTTTTATTACCGATTGTTACTTGATATTGATTATAACTGAACTATACTCTTGTTAAAATTAAAAATATGTATTTAATTAATATAAAAATAATATGTATTTTTTATAAATGTGTCGCTATTTTTAGGGTTTGCCTGGACTGCCAGGTGCACCTGGAGAGCCAGGAAAACCAGGTGATGAGGTATGCCAAAATGACACAAAAAATGTTATTAAAAAATGTTGTTATTTGTTATGATGCTTTATACATATAAAGTATTTCTTATCATGTTATTTTAAGCGGTGTTTGTTTTTTGTTTTTTTTCCAGGGTCTTGCTGGAGAGGCAGGAGCCATCGGAGCTATAGGTCCAAGGGTGAGTCCATTTGTTCTGTTTGAAAAGGTGTAGCTTCAGCTTTCCACATCCAAATGATTTTATCTTCTGTCAGTCACAAGTATGTAAATTCCATTATTTAGTACAGTAAGGAATTATAAGCCTGTTGGAAACCTTGTTTTTTCTTGCAGGGAGAAAGAGGTCCTCCTGGAGAAAGGGGTGAAATTGGACCTAATGGGCTGCCAGGACCTAAAGGGAGCCCAGGTGGACCAGGGCCAGATGGGCCAAAGGTACGTTGAGACTTGAAGAACCAAAATCCGACAGAATATTTTTGATTTGCTGCAGGTAAACCTTGTTTACTCGAAGCTTTACTGTGTGTCTGTGGTACTGTTCCATACATTTTAGGGTAACGCCGGTCCAGCTGGTGCTGGTGGAGAGCCAGGAGGTCCAGGACTTCAGGGAATGCCAGGAGAGAGAGGCATACCAGGGCCCTCAGGCCCAAAGGGAGATGCAGTGAGTTACAGACAGATGATTAGATAGTTTGAAGAAAGACACAAATGTCTTCATTAACATCACCATCATAGAACAAAATGTTTGCCATTGATGTCACAATTTCACTGTTCGTATGTGTTTGATCCATCAAGTTCTTTGTGGGGTTGTCAAAAGTAATTCTAGGAAATGTAGGAGATCACTAACAGAGGAGGCGCTTTTTGTGAGTTTGAAAGGAATCCAGCAGCTTGTTAAAGGAAGTTGAACCCTGATAAGGCTGATTCTTCTGACAGGGGTCTGTTGGAGAGAAAGGACCCGAGGGTAAAGCAGGAGCCGATGGTGCACGGGTGAGTCGTCTCAACATGACGATCTGGACTTCAACAAAACCGCAGATTTGTCAGTGGAAGAAGCCAGACGTCGTTGCAAAAGAATTGAAAACATATTTGGTGTTATCCCAACAGTGACAAACTTACAGTTGAGGTTTCTTCAGTCTAATATGATATTCTAATGTGTTTTTTTAATTTAATTAAAAGGGGCTTCCTGGTCCTGTTGGACCTGTTGGTTCCAGTGGACCCAACGGAGAGAAGGTGAGTTAAAAAGCACAAATTGTGGCATGTAATATCCAATACAATTTGCTACTAACTGGTCAAGTTTCTGTCAAAACACTATAAATTAAATGATACAGATTTTTTTTTACAACTGTGTACAAAAACACACAGTTGTATATGTTCACTTTATAAAAAAACATTTATAAAAACTTATACTAACAGCAGCATATTAATACTGACTAACCCTGAAATTCTGTCGTGAATGCATAATTAAGAGAGTCCAGATTAAATATATTGTAATATTTTGGTGCAAAACAGCAGGCTAATCTTTGTTTTTCAATTCAAATGGCTGCTTTGTAAATAAATCCACTTTTGAATTCCAATTTCAATGACCTTTCAGTATGAGGTATGACCATGAACTCCAAGCTAACTCTTTAAAAATCTCAATCGATCCAGTTTTAAATCACATGTTCATATAAGACGTTTTGACAGCTTTCACGACTTGACTGTTCCTTTATTTCAGGGTGAAACCGGCCCACCAGGACCCGCAGGACGCCGAGGCACAAGAGGAGTTCCAGTCAGTAGAACATTTTATTTTCCCAGCTGACTTTAAATTGAGTCATCATTTGGTTTTATTTTTGAATGGCTGTACTTCCATTTGTTCTTGACAAAGTGTGTACTTTTGCGTGATCATATTAACAGGGTTCTACTGGTGAGCCCGGTCCAACTGGTCCTGTTGGCTTCCCTGGACCTTCTGTAAGTGGCCACTGAGAACAACTGAAGCCTGGCAGCTGAATTCAGAATATACTAGCAACTAAACCAGTAAAGGCTGATTTAAAATCAGACTAATTTTCTTTTTTTTCCCAGGGTCCTGATGGTCAGCCTGGGACCAAAGGTGAAACAGGTGAGCCAGGCCTGAAGGGAGAAGGAGGAGCACCTGGACCACAGGGGATGGCTGGGAAACCAGGAGAACAGGTACACACCCGAAAACATGAAGGGACAAATCAAGTTGTGTCTAATGAAACTGCACAAGGTGTTTATCCAGGAGTGAGTGAATAATCCAAATAAATATTGGTTGGAAGCTTCGGCGTCGTTTCTGCAAACAGAAATTTGATGGACTAAACACTCTGAAAAAGTCAGCGAACATTTTTTGCCATAGTTTGTGAAATGAACATCGCCATCGTTTCCAGGGACCTGCTGGTGTGACTGGACTGAAAGGCGGCAGAGGAACGCAGGGTCAGGCGGTGAGTTTGACTATAATTTGTGTCAGTTTCTTTTCCTTATAACTTAATTTGATATGTTACACTTACTTACAAGCACTACATCAAATATACAAGCACTATTATCATATCTATCATTATGATTATTATTACAGGGCGCTCCTGGTTTCCCTGGCTTGCCTGGAGGAGTTGGACCACCCGGCTCTCTTGTGAGTTGATGGGTTAAAATACAAAATTTAAATTTTAATTTAATTTATTTTCTTTCTATTTATTTAGGTGGACACTTAACAGAAGGAATTTAAATATGGATATCCTGTGTGATGTCCTGTTACTTTCTAAATTGTCAACTTTAAACTTTTCTGTTTCATTTGATAGGCTTTGGTTGAAACTTTCTAGCTGTATTTCTATTGTTTAAATCATTTAAAAGTCCAACTCTGTGATTTGTACTGAGGGAAGATGTTGTGTGTGTTTCAGGGTGCTGTTGGGGCAGACGGACCAATCGGCGCTCCGGGAAAGCAGGGCCCTGCTGGAATTCGAGGAGAGAATGGAGCTTTGGGACAGCAAGGAGAGCGGGGACCTCCAGGACCGCCAGGCAGTGCTGGGGAGAAGGGAGACTCCGGAGAGGACGGTCCACCGGTATGATGCAGGGAGACTTTAACTGAAGCATTTGTCTTTCAGTTCAGAGGCTGAGCTGATCTCCAGCAGCTGTAAATCCTGAGATGTTTCATTTGCTCGTCTGTTTCCCTGTTAGGGGCCTGACGGACCTCCAGGACCTCCTGGCACCACAGGACAGCGAGGCATCGTGGGTCAGCCTGGACTCAGAGGAGAGAGAGGCATGCTGGGACTGCCAGGACCTGCTGTATGTGCTCTTTCCACACTGTTTGCTCCTCACTCTTCATTAATATATTTAAATGTGGCTGAATAATTCTTTAAACTTTGGATCTTTTTCTTTTTTTTCCCCCAGGGTCCACCGGGAAAAGCTGGAACTCCTGGTCCTCGGGGCGGCCCAGGGCCTGCTGGTGGAGTCGGTTTACCAGGAGCCACCGGACCAAGAGGAGAGGCCGGCCCTGAGGTTCGTCCCACCCATCTCACTCATTACACAGCTTGAAGTTCGCTACTTCTCCGAAACAGTGAATATCATTGCAGGATATTCTTTCACATCTCCATGTTGGAAGTGTATCACGTCTTTGTCTGTGTTCATTCAGGGTGTCGCTGGGGCAGAGGGGCCTCCTGGTAAGGACGGCCTCTTAGGACAACGGGTAAGGTCAAATACATAGAGTGTGTGTGTGCTTTTTAGTGAACTGGATGTGCCGTGCGCTAATTACCTGTGTGTGTTTCCAGGGAGACAGGGGTAATCCTGGTCCAGAGGGTTTGGCAGGTGGTCCAGGCTCTCCAGGAACTGAGGGTTCTGTGGGACTGACAGGCAGTCCTGGAGAAAAGGGAGAGAACGTGAGTTTCACTAACAGAAATGCAGATAATTTAATGTGCTACACTGTCAATCTCACGTCAGAATTACAAAGTCTGCTCTTTGTCACATCTCTTTAATTGTTTTGAGTTTAGGGTGGCCGAGGCCCCGCTGGACCTCCAGGAGAACATGGAGTACGAGGGAAAGTGGTAAGCACAAGATAACAACTTATCACCATGCTGTCACTCAAAAACAACAATTTAAATTTAACAGAATACGTCAGTGCCTGTTCTCAGTACAAAATCTGATGACGTGTGATGAATTGTCACCCTGTGTTTAAATTCAGGGCCCTCAAGGGCCTCAGGGAGAGAAAGGAGCAGCTGGAGATCCAGGAGAGAGGGGTCAGAAAGGACACAGAGGTTTCACGGGACTCCACGGTTTGCCAGGAACAACTGTGAGCAAAGTTTTTCATCACTCAGACAACATCAAATACTTGAAGCTTCTTTAGCTGCTTCAGACATTTCTGATGTTAAAGAATTGGTGTAAACTGTGGGTGGACATAGCAACACTGAAGGTACCAGACCATCAAATGTCATCCTTTCTTTTGTTCCAGGGTGCCACAGGGGAGCCAGGAGCTATTGGTATCGTTGGACCAGCTGGACCGAGGGTAAGTGTGTAATAGGACCCTGCAGCTGAGTTAAGGATCAATGTACTGTGTAAACATCAGTTATCTTTGTTTCACCCCACAGGGTCCACCAGGAGTGCTGGGTCCTCCAGGAAAGGAAGGAAACATCGGTCAGCCTGGAGCAATGGGTGCTCCGGGAAGCAGAGGATCCAGTGGGGATCTTGGAGAACAGGTGACACAAGATCACACTTTTCCTTTTTTATTTTTTAATTTAATGTGCTTTTTATTGACCCTGCTTTGAGCAAACATCACACTGTGTTTTGTCTAAATTGCCTAACCTCTTAAAGGTTGGGTCAAAGCACAATGCAGCCACTCAATGTTTTCAAAAGACTTCTTTTTTTTTTAAAAAAAAAAAACAAAACTTAAAAGTTTGGCTAAATAGAACACCATACTGATAGGAGATAATGATTTTGCTGCTGTAAGAAAGGTTGTTTTGACAATGGTGCTCAAGAAAAGTCATTCAAGTAAAAAATTCCCACCTTTCTCTTCTTCAAGTGAAGTTTGGGCTTGATCGGGTGCCAGACAAGAGATCAATATTTACAAAGTGTCAAAGTGGAATTTCATCCCAATCACACATCTAGTTGTCAATATAACTTGATCAAAATGGTGGTTTCATTTTTATCTTTTCTTTGTCAGGGTCCACAAGGTGAACCGGGCCCGCCTGGCCCTCCAGGACCCCCAGGACCTCCCAGCGCAGCTGTAGAAGAGCTCTTTGTTCCCTCGTATGATTATGGGAACGGCGATGTGCCAGAAACTGTGGAGTTTGTTGATGATGGCGTGGCTGCTGATCCTCCTCCACCTCCAGAGATGAACAAAGACGAAGCTCTTCCCAATAAGAATGACGCCATCCTGCGTGCAGACACTGGAGTCCACGCCACACTCAAGACACTCAGAGGACATCTGCAAAACCTCCGCAGTCCTGATGGCAGCAAGATGAACCCCGCAAAAACCTGCCAGGATATCAAGCAGTGCTACCCTCAGAAAAAGAGTGGTGAGGGTCCTGTTTTTCCTCTCTTTTTCCACCTCTTTCAGTTCTTTTAAGACACATGAAATACAAGTCCTCCCGGTCATTTTACATGCATCTTTCATGTAGGTGAGTACTGGATCGATCCAAATCAGGGAAGCACAAAGGATGCCATCAAGGTCTTCTGCAATATGGAAAGTGGTGAAACCTGCATCTCTGCCAGTCCTGCCAATGTTCCTAGAAAAGCCTGGTGGACCAAATCCACTCCCAGCACCAACAAACCTGTCTGGTTCGGAGCAAACATGAACAGTGGAACTAGTGTAAGAAATCAAGAGGCAAACTTTAAAATGTTGTACATGATGCATTTGTGGGGAATAATAAAAAGAGTATCTAGAAGCCTGGAAAGCTTTGAAATTCAGCATATTCCAGATGTCATTGTGTTTCAATTTGACATCTAATTTCAGTTCCACTATGGGAGTAAGGAAGACCAGCCGAATGCAGTGGCAGTTCAGCTGAAGCTGCTGCAGCTTTTGTCCAAAGAGGCGCACCAGAACATCACCTACCACTGCAGGAACAGCGTGGCTTACAGAGACGAGAAGAACAACAACCTGAAGAAAGCCCTGGTCCTCAGAGGATCCAACGGCCAGGAGCTGAGGGCACAAAGCAACAACCGCCTCCGATACACCGTCATCGAGGACGGCTGCTCAGTAAGTCTTCACAGGGTGCCAAGATATGACGATTTGGAAAATACTTCCACTGATTTAACTCTCTTTCTCTTTGCTCAGAAATCAAATGGAGAGTGGGGCAAGACAGTGATTGAGTACAGGACTCAAACCTCAGCCAGGCTGCCCGTGGTGGACTTGGCCCCCATGGATATTGGAAAAGCCAATCAGGAGTTTGGCCTGGACATAGGCCCTGTGTGCTTCTCTTAAAAACACTTCCCCCAATGTAAGATGGACAGAAATATCATTTTTTTTAAGAGGAGTAACATCGTCACCAGAAATTATAGCATATGGACTTACGAGTCGATGAAGGTTAGAGGTTTTATTTCCGCCATTCCTCACACGTGGTTGCATTTCCCCAAAGCTGTTGAAGTCTACCTGCCAGCGTATGAGGCCTGTGTGAGAGGTAGGATGCTGACATAATTTATTCACCAGTTGGTACATTCACAATCAAGAGCACAGTACTGTACAGGGAAATGCATGTGGGTGGAAAAAAAGTCTGAGGTGCGACCATGAAACAGAAATAAAAAAACACAGAGGGGTCTAGATGGACTGTAAACTTGCATGAACTGGAAAAACAACCAATACCATTAAAAATTTAAGAGATTTGTTTTTTTTTTTGTTTGTTTTTTTGGGGGGAATGAATACATTCCTAGTGAATAAAAACATTTGGCTTTTTCCAGTAAATGCATGTTCAGAGGTCTGGATGGGGCAAGAGCTGATAAAGAAATGAGTGTAGTTATTAACTTTAATGAAATAAAAGATGAAAATCATGCTTGAACCTAAATTATTTTGTTTTGTGCAGAAACTCATTTATTCTTTCAACAGAAAATCTTTGTATCTCCTTTATAAACTTCTGTAAATGCAACATATGACTGTAAATTGCAAATTATTTGTTTGTTGTTGAATACGGATGTGGAATAAATGTCTTTCTTTGGATTTACTGTGCTCTTCCCCTCTCAAAAAACAAACAAACAAACAAAAAAATCGCACAAAGGCAGAAATGTTGGTTAAACACTCGGTTCCCCCCCTCATGAGCAGTAAAATGAGGCCTGAAATTAATCCATCTCACCCCTAGAGGGAGACAAAGTCTATCCTTTGCGTGAGCATGGATGGACTTTGACAGGAAAAAATGGCAGCGCTCTAGTGGTTGAACACAATAAACCTGATCTCAAAATAAAATAAGAAAAAAATGGCAAAGAAATTAAAATTTAAGCTGTAGCCACCCTGCATTAGTGCTTATTCTTTGAAATACAACAAAATTCTGTCTTACTGATTTACAAAAGTGGGACAAAGGCGCCTTGACTGCACACCGTTTCAGTGTGTGTCTGCACGCATGCGGGTGTGTGAGTGTGTGAGATGAAAAGGGAGCCAGAGAGAGGGAGAGAGAAGGCGTCCTTACAGGAAGAAAAAGAGCCAAAGTTCATGCAGCACATGTTCCTGGGTCGACCTCTCCTCTGTGCTCTCGCTGAAAGACGTGACACTCTCGCCGTTTCCTGCAGCCCGGGCTCGCTCCACATCTGTCGAGGCGGTCATTTTTAGCCGGGGCTGCTATTTTCATTTCGAGCATGGAAAATTTGGGGTAAAAGTGGTGATGAAGGCATCTCAACTGTACTTTTCTGTGAGCTCCACAGGGCAGTTTTACAAAACACTGCTGCACTTTTCGATTAAACTTTTGCAATATGCAAACATATGCAAGCAGCTGAGTTGGAGACAATAGTGTCAGCAGCAACTCATAAATTAAAATGAGAGAAAATCACTGTCCAGTTTTCCCGCAGTTGGTGACGTCGCAGCCTGCCGCTAAATCTGATGGGCAGATGTTTTTTGATGTTGCTCAATGAAGGCTTTGAAATTCAAGGCCTACAAACCCCAGAACTCCCTTAAACCTTTCCTGCAGGTCAGGCCCATTTATGGTATTTTCATTGTTCCTGCTTCACAGGTGATGAAGTCATGATACAAATGAAGAAGAGGCAGAGTCCCAGAGGTGTACAAAGAGCCATCCTCACAATGCTAACATGCTAATGCTATAGTGGTTACTGTGTTCACCATTTTAGAAGAAGAATGAAGAAGAAGAATAATCAACTTTTATTGACAGTATATATATATTTTTACATACACACATACTGAATTTGACTGCTGCATTTATCCCATCCTTAGTTGAACACACACATGCAACACCCGGCAAATTACATGCAGTGAAACACACACAGGAGCAGTGGGCAGCATCAAGCGCCCGGGGAGCATATTGGGGGGTTAAGTGCCTTGCTCAAGGGCACATCAGCCGGCTAATGAAGGGGGGGAGCATTTTTCACATTAATCACTCCACCACACCCAAATTTTTCCTGCCCGTCCGGTGGGGGAATTGAACCGGTGACTCTCCAATCACAAGCCGCTTCTCCAACCTCTAGGCCACGGCTGCCCCCCAGTTAGTTTATGATGTTAGGTTTTCTTATTTGCTGAAAGACAAAGTTTGCAGATATTTGGCCATAAATAATTAGTCATCCTGCTGCAGGCGCTAGAGAAAAAGCCAGTTAGATTCATCCACTGGAAATCACGAACGCCTGAACCTCATCTCAGGGAATCAATCCCACAGCTTGGATTTAAGTGGTGGACTGACAGACTGGCACTGCCATCTCTTGAGCATTGCTGGTAACATGGCTGAAATAATACTGATATTTTTATCATTCCAGGAAAACATGCGGGGCTGCTGCTTCACAGAAGCTGTCTGACCCACAGAAACAGTCCGCTCAGTTTTAATTAGCCTCATGCTCATCTACGTCAGGAAGAAGTTATTTCTCACTTCCTGGGGATATATATGAGCCCAAAGGCTGAACTGCCTTCCTCCTCTTTCTTTTCTTTTCATCTCCTCCTGTTTGGATGCATGTCTTCTTGCATGTACTCTTTCAAGTCCCTCTCTGTACGCCTGATTGTGTCAAATTCTGAGAAAAACAGAACGGGTTCCACGTTAATGTGATCATGCCTGCTTCACCCAGAAACATGGGCCGCTGGAGTCTGCGACCCTGAGACGCCCAGATCCTGACTGGGGTGTCTCTCGTTCACTGAGGAGCCTCGATGAGATTTCCCAGCTACTCCTTTTCCTTCCTGTGCACCCTCCAACCCCACCTCACTGACGCCCCTCCAGAACACTTAAAGAACACAGGGAAAGGATCATGAGAAAGGATCACACCACTGGCGTAAATTATTCTCAGTGGCATGAAAACGCGTCTGAAAAAAAAAAAAAAACACAATGAAGAGAAAGTGGTGGGAATATGTTTCTTACATCCTCTAATAAAAGATACTGGACTATTAAAGGTGGACTGAGCGACTATGGAGAAAGATTGTTGATTGAAAGAAAGTTTGCTGATTGCCGAGTGTCACTCAAACAGAAGTTTGGGCAGTCTGCAGGATTAGGGACAAATCAAAACAAAACACTGGATGAGATGAAATGAGTTATTTACGGTCAAAATAACTTCAACTTAAGTGACAACCCAGTGCTTCTTAAAAATCTGGAACTTCTGAGAAAAATAATGTAGAAACCATGTAATAAATTTTGAGGCTGCGTGGACATAATAAATGTAAACTGGATATTTTTTCCAACTTTTCCGCCACCTTATTTTTTAGCATAACATCAAAAAGTAAAATGAGGTGAAAATTCACACACACACAAAACTCAGTTGCACTTGCAAGCTGCTTCTTCCTATGGGTGCTGCCTCTCTCCTCACGTACGCGCACACACACACACATGCTCACACACACACGCTCACACACACCCCTCCTCCACCGGCTGAGGTCGAAGCTGATCGAAAGGGAAATGGGGCACTTTAACATCCCACCTTTTCCCAGATCCTGGGAGGAGCATGTGCCTGGTGGCAGTGGAGAGAACAATGACAGGAAACTAGGAGAGGAGCGCGGGAGTTCCTGTTGGCAGGACGACGCTGAAGACGAGAGCGGCGGCGCACCTCACACGAGTGGATACTGGCCCACCGCCCTGTGTAGTAGGAACTGGGCTCTTTCAAACTCCAATAACCTTATTGTTTGAGATGTTTTGAAGAGTTTGATTTCAAATGTCTGACGTTTGAAGGGTGGGATGTCTCAGATCAGAACAAAATCGCTTACAAAGCAAACTAAATCCATCATTGTTCCCTGTAGCTGATCTCATCAGTCAGTAAGGTCACTTTCATACCCTTAGTTCAGTCCAGACCTTTTGGTCCAGGAACTAACTGTACAGTATATCATCCACTTGTTCAGTGGGTCTTGGTCTGAGCTTGAATCTTATTTTCATTGATTTGGCCTTTTTGTTATCACTAGAGTACATAAAAAAAATATGGTACTCAACAAGTCAATTACTGAGCTCTGAGAATGTGTCACAATGTGAACACCAGACGTAAAGTTTCTGGATGATTCTGCAAAACACAGCCTCACTAGTGCGGCTTTCTGCCCTGCAGCCTCTTAGTGTTGTTATTCCTGTCTGCATTACCTGCTGCTAAAACCCTTGGAAAAATCGTTCTTACGGTAAAAACATGATGCGAAACAGGATGCAAAGCACAAGCAGTCAGACAGTTTTAAAAGTTGCAGTCAAAGGCTCAGGTTAGCCAGCGTTTCTTCTTGTGTCTTTATTGTGATGTCGCAACGTTCCCAGATGTCAGCAATTACTGGGGTGAGTGCAATGGCCAATCAACAAACAAACGGAGATAAGACTGAGCTGTGAAAACCAGATTTCCTTCAGGTTTTATCAAAATCAGAGCAGTTAAGAAGCATTTGTGCTCTACTGAAATTAAAAATTGCATTAAAGGTTTCCAAAACTTCAACTCCAGTGTCGCATTTGAATCACAGCCATGACATTATAAAAGTAAAACACGTTTTAAATCTCTGATGTGATTGAAATCAGGCAGGTTTGTTGTTTTAGGGGGTGTGAGAGATGATGAGATTTATGGAGACCCACAGCAGCAAAGGACAACACAAGGTGCTCCGCTCCTGGCCGGCGATCAGGAAACGAACTCTCCACATGACTTATTCACACATTTGACCATGACGCCTCTCCAGAAACACCAAAGGAGTGAGAGCACCAGACAACCAAGTGTTGACATCACTCAGTGATGAGCTGCTCAGATAATTCATGGTCCTGCTGCGGTCTGAAAAGGCCGCGCAGCGAGCGGCAGACTTCCTGCGGTCCCACCCAGGCTCGGGTCACATCACATCTATACAGGCGGGCCACATTGCTCACCCCAACCCCTGTACCGTACGCCCTCCACACCCTCGAGCACAGCCAAGAACTCATTCCATTGTTCTCAAGAGTGAGACATCCCTACGCACAAGTGGCCAGATCACGTGTTGAGCCAGATGTGTGTACCGTAGTGTGTGCACAACTGTGTAGTGACTGACTGTTTAACAAGAAATCTCTGCTGATTGCGGAGGTTTGTAATGGAGTTACTGGAAATGACTCTGGCATATTGTTCTAAGTTCTGTGAAAAAGTCAAATAAGCAGATTTTGCATTTTTTGATCTTTGCATTCCTGACATTCCACCACTGCTGTTGCTGGGAAGGTAAAGTGCATCATATCTGAATCAAGGGGCTTTTCTGAGGATGTACTCCGTTCATCCCTTTTTCCTTCCTTCTACAGGGAAGGAAAAATCCATTAGAAAGTCTCCTACACTCAGAACGCCAAATGAAGAGACCTTTCGTCTGGGCTCCTGTTCTGTGGCATGACGTGAACATGTCTGAAAAGAAATTTCAGCGTGAATGAATGACAAAGCCAGAAGCAGCATGTCTACTGATTATTGACGAAACGCACATTAGTCCCTTGGCCCTGCACATTAAACTAATTATTACTATGATTTAATTTCTGCAGCCACATGTGCAGGATTGTCACCATGTGCCACATTATGTTTCTATTCAGTCACGTCCTGTGGAAATTTAACAGAACTGCTACCGAGTGGCTAGCGGGAAGCCCGTCTGGGCACAAAACATCGGCTAAACGCTTTAAGTTTCAGTGGAAGCATTCGGAAGTTAAGGCAGTAAACAAGTGAGACGGAGGAAGTGTTTGCTACCAACACACAAGAGCTGACAGATCAAGAGTTCAATGGCAATGTATTCTTAGAAACAGGAAGCCTGCAATGCATCCATTGGTCTGATTTCCACTGCAGTAAATAAAAGGGAGGTGGGACCTGCCCGCTGCTGCTGTGATAGGTAAACAACAAAAACAGCCTTTACTGCTTCATGTTGAATTTTCAACATAGGTATTATTATTACCTTTTTTTTAAACTGAGCCATCGGAAGCCACACAGAACAGCCCTCCTTATACTGTAACAGGAAGCAAGTTAAAAGTGAGGTTAGCTGTGTTGCAAAGATGCCAGATGTTTAGTGCTGTGCACAAAATAACACGGCAGGGGACCGTGTCGTGATCTCTGCGACGCTCCGCGCACCGCCCGGAAGCGCAGGCACCAGAACCCTTTGTGGGCTGAGGCGTTTGTTGATGGTTTGTAAATATCGACCACCCAGAACGCACACATGCTTTTTATCAGCGTGTGTTCTGTTTGCAGATGGACATATTTCGAAATTAAAAAGCAGCTAGTTAAGCGCTTTTTCAGATTGTTAGGTCTGAGTTGAATAAATGATGCACTTTTCCTTTGGGACTTCCTAATTGCACCTGGTAACATATATGTTCTGGACGACGATTAGACAGTAACACGCCCTGCTTTGTCTGGAAACAGTATTCATTTGGGAGGGGAGAGAGACGTGGTCTGAGGTCAGACAAGGAAATCCCACCCTTAATTAAATATGTGGGAAAGAAAACAGACTTACATATTTTCTTTCATTTGTCTTTGAGGGGAATGAAAAAAGAGACACTAAGGAAAAAAAAACAGATTGACTCTTTACTGAAACTAAGTTTAAAAACAGCTTGTTTTTATTTACAGCTTTTATTACTTAAGTACAAACAAGCACTGTTTGGGATTTATTAACAGAACTATGCTACATAATGAAAATAAGGTTCAGACTGTTTCTAAAATAATCCTCCAGACATAAGAAAATGCTAACTTCAAATGAGAGGTCACATCTGCAATTTATCTTTTGTAACATCAAAGTTGGTTCTTGACGATGGGAAAACATGTCAGTCGCAGGCAGACATTATAGTTTGTGTCCAATGCACATGTGGTCATGTCCAGTGTAACGTATGATAAATATCTGAAAGTATACATCCAGCTACTGTATTTAGGGTTTCTTGAATACAGTTGCAAACACAATACTTGTTACATTTGATCACCAAAAATCAGTTCAGAAATTAATGTAGAAATCATGTAACCATCCAGTTTTGTAAATTGTTGAAGTACAGATACAGTAATATGAACAGCAGTAGTATTTTGCTTCAGTTAGATGTGTTTGTGGTTCGTTGCTGCACATAAAGGAATGGTCTGCCATTTTAGTAAAATTGGTGCTCAATAAATTGTGTTCTGTCATGAGCTTTAGAGGTGCTGTTCGACAGAGCCAAGCTCGCTGTTTCCACCTGCTCGCCGTGTTTATGCCAAACTAAGCTAACTGGTGGCAGCTTCATATTGAACATTACATTACACTTTGGACTGCTGAACATGAGACTTGTATGTAGGCTAATTCCTGTTTTGGAAGGCTGAAACCAGCAGCTTTCTGACAGGATTTGTCCAGAACTGGAGATGACAGACTTCATCTGCACTCGTTAGAGAATAAATCTAAAAACATCATTTTCACTCTCTACACCATTAAAGTACAAGCTGCAGTTTGTGGAATTTTAAAAATATAAGTAATATAAAATAAGGGGTTCCTAGCTGACTTGAAAACTGTAAGTACACTACAGGCTGTTTAAATACAAAATTTATATTTGTTGGCTTGATATGTCATATTCATACACAATCACATATATGTACAAACACATGCACTTTTGTCAGTCATATTTCCCTCTGTGACTGTCTCGCCGTCGTCTCTCCAGCATTTTGGAATAATCAGATGTGAACCAAAAACAGGAGCATTAACTTAAGAGATAATACAGCTAGCATCAAGCCAGACATGATAAGACAATGTAAGCTTATGTTTCTGACTTTTTATTGTGAAACTCCTTATTTGATTTTTAACTTGGCTAAAGGAAATAACAGATAAATATTAAGCTCTAATTCACCTGAGCTGCAGGCATTTTATTCAAAAGCGGCTAAAGCAGGAATGGCATTTAGGAAAACAAACTGCCTGTTTATTTCTTTTACTTTTTTTTCTAGTTTTTACTTTTTTATATTTTACATGCATAGTTCTGTGTGGTCCCAACCACAGAAAGCATAACATTTCATTCCCTAATTTTCCTGAAAGCAAAGAATTTAAGGAAGCTAAGCACATTTTTTTTAACCTCCTCCTTCTTCGCTGTTCAGGTTAGCCACGGGGCTAACTCCCACAAGGCTCCGGCTCTGCCACATTAACGAAGCACTGCAACAGAGTCATGTGCCAACAGCTAAATTCTGAGAGGAGGTTCTTGCATTTGCTTTTCAACACACCCTCACTGATAACTACCTTTAAATTACATCAATATCCTCCAAATGCCCAGAAAAAAAAAGTCTCTCTCTGCAAGATCGTAACAGTCGGCTCAAAAGAACAGCTTGTGGTTCACAAAGCTCTTCAAGTTTATTCCACACGTTTAAAAAAAAAAAAGTATCGACTCCTTGGTTTTAAGACTTGCATCGAGGCTTGTTGATTTGCGGAGTCTTCCTTTTTTTTTGAAAACAGCCTCCGTAAATATTTGTGGGATGTTACTAATGATGGCAAAACAGTGTCTTTAGTCTCTGTCTGTTTTGGTATAATTCGCGGGAAAAAGTCAAAAAAGGAGGTTTTCTGGCTGGGAGATGGAAAATAAAACGTCAAATGTAAGAAAAGTTTGCGCTCAGTTGCCGTGAACAGTAGCGTAACTCCAAGAAAGCACTGACCTCGACCTTGGTCCATCTTGGGAGAGATCAACGTAATGACTGAGCGCAGAACCACAAGTGCTGAACTTCGAGGTCCACCTTCACACGAATGGGCTGTCCGATCTGAATATGTCTGAGTAGCTCTTGCCATTCATGTGCTCGGTGTGGCTTTCGATGCTGTAGCAGCGGTGGACCTCTGTGAGAGACGACGCCACGTAGGAGGCCGAGCGGAAGAAATCGGCGTTGGCAAATGTGCCGGCGAACTGCATCCGCTGCTGATTCCAGTGTCTCCGCAGAACGCTCTGAACCTGCAAGAGGAGACACAAGGAGAACCTTTGGGAAAACTGCAAGTGAAGGATTGTTTGTACTGAGTTTGAAGTGAGAGACACCAGCAGCAACAATCTGCTGAACCAGGCTTGTGACTCACCTCCCCGTTGAAGAAGCAGAATATTGTAGAAACCAAGAGACCCTGCGTGTGAAAAACAATGTGAGAAAAACAGACCACATAGGAAATCCTTTAAACTCAAACAGCTGCACAAGAGCCTGCAAAAAACAGTTTACGATGTGCACATGTTCATGCGCTTATTCTAGAAATATTTGTAATATTTGCAAGCACCACTGCAAAATTATTGATATGTTATGCAAGAAATCTGTACCGACAGGTGCACTTTTAATATGATGGACCGGTGATTTTTATTGGGTAAAACACATTGGTTTTTAGAATGTTTTTGTGCAGCAGAACAGTTTTTATTGGCTGCTTTGGATATGGATATACTGACCTGGTAGTGCATGAGGATTTCCATGACGTACAGGTAGATCTCTAAGACCCAGTGGTCATGGGGCTTGTAGGGGACCAGGACAAACTGAATGCCGAGCAGAGGAATGAGGATGAGGGTGGCTCTCACAGCCCTCATGTAGAGGCTGGACTCGGCCTGATGTGTCACCCGTAGCTTGGTGATGAGAACACGAACGATGTTCAGCAGGAAGAAAAGATTAACCTGGAATTAAAGTGGAAAAGCGAACACGATTTGTAGCATAAAAAATGTGTCTGAATTGTGGTCATCTCACAGCATATGTGTCTGCTGTTGGGTGAAAAGCTAGCTGGGCCCAAGACCTTTAAGCCACCACTCAAACCTCAGATTCAATTAAATCATGTAAAGTGAATGAATGATATGAAGCAAATGGAATGGAAATTGATTTAAACCAAAACTCTTGAACCCACAAGGGTTCAGTGCTTACCACTAATGCGGCGCAGACTGGGCCGTGGATAATGTACAGCAAGGAAGTGTCTGAGCTGACCCAACATCTGTGGACGCATGCATCAGGACAGATCAGCATGGATGCACCTGACTTGGGTACAAATACATCTTTAGAAATGGTCGTGTGTGGAGGCATGAGAAGACTCACTTGTCATTGTAGTAGCAGTGGCGTGCGATTGAATGAATGACTGCTGGCACGAGTGGAAAACCTGAAAAATCAAATCAGAACAATCATGAGATTCAAGCGAAAGGAAGTAAAATGTTCATACTCAAATACAGACAGAAACCTTAGCTTACCCCAACCCAGGAGATAATACCACATGAGATGTTGCTTTTCTGCAAACACTGCCACAACAATCAGAGTGTGCAGGTAGATGCCCTCACAAAGCATCCAGAAGTAGTTACAGCTCAGCAGATACAGGTGGACGAACATGAGCAGCTTACAGCTGCCCTAGAAGGAAGAAGCAAAGTGAGTTGCAGCATGGCTGTAATTAAAATTTAAAATGCAGAGCAGATTCAACATAAAATGCAGGAAGGGCTCACAGAGTCGTTGTACGTGTGGCCCTGCTTCTTCACCACCGTCGTAAGCCAGACGACGGTGATGACTGAGTTCAGTACGAATGAGAGGAAGAGGTTTTTGTGGAGCGTTATCCTCTGGCAGCTCAGACTCCTGAGGAGACACACATAAGACACATGCTCTCACATTTTACAATCTGGCAACTGTTAAACTGTTTAATTTTCAGATATGTGACCAAAAAATCCAAAGCTTTTGTCATTTAAAAATTAAAAAAAAAGGAACCACGCTTACTTGAAATGAAAGAATATTCCTAATGATATGAGCAATGACACCAGCGACAGGCCATGGCCGATCATAACCAAGTAGAAGTGAGTCATTGCAGCCTGCAGGAAAACAAAAATGAATACAACTTTGCAGTCAAAACTAATGCAGATCTTTATTTTTGAGTTGTCTTTATCCTTCCTTACTGTGCCGTGATGTGTGGTGTTGGCTTTGCAGTTTGTGAAGTTCGTCCATGTCCTGTTGCTCTCCGGGTGACGTCCCCACTCGCCCGTGTCTGAGCAGACTTTGGAGGCCACGGCTGTTAAGAAATTTGAAATGAAGCATAACAGGTCATTTGGGATTTTTGTGAACAAGAAATCACAATAAGAACGCTAACCAAATGGTTTCCTGATGCACCACCCAAAGATAAGAAATTGACTTTTTGCCAATCAACATGAACACTAAAACATAAAGTTAGTGATGATTAATACGTTACTGAATTGCTATAAATCACAAGTGGCAAAGAAATTTACCATGAGGGTCAAAATCATTATAATAGTCCGGACAGCTCTGCTCTGCTGTCACGCCGGCTTCCGTTTCATCCCAGCACAGCCAGCCGTCCCACGTTGTGTTGCACTCGAGCCCTGCTGACAACAAAGGGCACACACACAGTAATGTGCTGCAACGGGATGGAAAACACAATCATGCAATCTTCTTCCACTGAGCCCTCAGAGGCCTTTCTGAGGTCACCTTCTCACCTGCTGTTTTTGTTTTGCGGTGGGATTCTTTCACAATCCGCTGGAAACATTCGTACTGGGCCATGGCGATTTGGTTCCGTGTCGCGTGGTGCTCGCCCCGATGATTCAGATGCTCCTGGTAATCATCCTCAGGGCTTGCAGCCACAAGCAGCTGTGGTTATTGAGGTTCAGCATGCAAACAAACACAGATACACAAACATGAGACTGCGACTATCAAACAAGCTGCAGAATCCTGTAGATCATTTTAATCATTTTAATGTGAAACACTGCATCTGCAGCAACTGTGTTTTTAAAGGGGGGGGGACACAAGTGCCACTGAGACGTGGATATTAAGCAGGCGGGATAATGAAAGACTCTAAAGTTGCATTATGGGAGGTCTGACCCATATTGAGACCTAAAAGTTTGAATTATGTTTATAATCTGTCTCTCACAAGTCCTCTGATGTTATTGCAAGTGCAATACAAAAATCACTGGAGTGCCCCTTTACTTGAGGATTCAGCCAGTCACATAAAGAGCTTAAATGACAGGAAGGGGACAGAGCTTGTAAGTGCTGTATGTTCACGGAAATATTCCAAAAACAGGAGATCAAAAACAGAACATATGGCCAAAATACAGGAAAAACAGAAACCAAAACAACAAGCTTCAGCTGTGATCATTTCCAGTTTTAAACTACAGAATTTAAGACTGGTCGCTTTGGGATAATTTTTGAATTTGCTTCAAAACAAAATAGATGTTCTAAAAATCAGTGGCGAAGCTGCACAAAAACACAAGACACAAGGCATCCTGAACCGCATGACGCACATTACAGTTAAAAGAGCAGCTTTGATGCATTTAGGTACAACAGCTCATACCTTATTAAGGGCACACAGGAGCAGGAGAAACATGAAGCAGCTTACATCCATCTGCACTCCCACCAGCATTCTGAGGAAAAACAACAATCGCTCATGTGTGAGAGAAGGAAAGCATATTTAAACTTAGGAATCTGCTCCGGTGCAATAAAATAAAATAAGATAAAACAACAGACACCTGGACAAAGAAGCACATGGTATTGGTGCTTTTGGACTCATATACACCGGAGTCCGAATGCTATTTCTGCTTCACTGGAGGTTATTTTTATCCGGCGTGGAGGAACAGGTAAAAATGTTAGCACTCTCCCAAATAGTTTCCCCCAGAGCTCCGCAAGAAAAAGGCTTCCTGAGCTGCAGCAACTGCTGCCAACGTGATCCGACACACGATGTGTTGACAGGAGCTGGAACCAAACTCCAGTTCACAACGCTGCTCTGTCACACCCACACAAGACTTTAACATGAAGTCAAGACATCTGGTGGCTTTCCTTTCCTGCGTGTAATGTGTTGTTTACTTAGGACATTTTTATTAGCGCTTATCATTTTGATTCCTGCAGATGTCAATATTGCTTTGGAATTTTCCGTTCCTGAATTAGAACTCAGTAACAGTTTATTGTTAGACTTTTTGAGCTGACACTAAAATATAATGACTGCACAATGTATAACTGTTTTAAACAATATCAGCCTGCCTAATCTGACTGAATCAAAAGTCATGTCAACAAAATCACAGGACAACTGAGTCTCCAAACTGGATTTATGTATTTAATTTGTAATGGCAGGTCTCCCCTTTTTGGATTTCAGGGTTACAGATTTGGCCTTTTGCTTCCTCTGTTTTTCACAGCTTCCTTCCTGCATGCTTATTATGCATGTTGAGCAAGTTTAACCAAGGTTTAGCCAAAAGTCGTAAATATGGCAAACACAGTGAGAGCATGTGCTGCAAACTCACTTACAGACCGGGAACAGATGCTTTCACCAGCTCAACGAAATGCTTCAATGCCTCAAATGTGCTGTGTGTACACATGTAAGCAGTTCAATAATACACATCGGATGAAATCATGAAATCAGTGAGACACGTTTCCAAACAAATTCACTTCCTTCACAATAACCTGATGGATTAGCAGGAGCAGAAATCATTTTGCCGTGAAGCGCATTTTCCAGATTAAAGACAATGAGTCCTGCTTTGGTAGAAGAGGTGTGACAGTCAACGTGACAGCAGTGAAAATAAAAGCTTTGCTGGCATTAGATTTTGTCAGTGGTGCTGTTTGAATTTAAGTTCCTGTCACTCTTTCTGTCTCCTGTAGCTCAGCATAGAAAATCACAGTCTGTGGTTTGATTTTGGGAAACGATAGTGAGTCGGGACGAGCTACGCCTTTGCAGCCACTGACAGGAAAGCAATCGAAACAGGAACAGATCAGGTAAGACGAAGATAAAAATGGCAGCACAGGCTTGATGCTCCATGTGTTCTGAAAAGCTAAACATTGGCCCACAGGATTTCTGATTAACACTGCTTTTTAGATACGCCGACCCTGAAACAAGAGGATATGTTTAACATTTGGATATTTAACGCATTTACAACAATATGGACGTGGCAGAGATTTTATCTGCATCTGATCCAAATATTTTATTATGTAATTATATAACAATGAACAGACTTCATTATCGTAGAAGATGCTCATGACCAAGAGGTTGCACAATAGCTTTGAGTGCATGGAAATAGTTGCAACACAGAAAAAGGAAACAGTCTCTGATGAGTCTCAGCGAGTCTTAACTAGAAGAGTCTAAAGTCTAAAATCAGCCTCACACTGCTAATTCAGGAAATCTTTGTCACCATATGAGATGAATCTCTTCTTGAACACACCCAGAGACGTGCAGTATATCTGCCTAACGGCCAACAGAGACACTTACAGACTCTCACTGTGCGGGCCACTCGGTCCAGAACACGACGATTCACCCTCTGAAGTCTACTTTCTTAACAGTACGTTGGTGTAAGACAAATCCTTCTGCACTTTCTGTCCACCGTGAGAGCAGACTGTTCTTGTTAGGTGTGACAGGACTGCAGGTGGGCTGAGCGTATTCGCTCTATTGGAGACATTCCTTTGCTTTAAAGAAATCACTTAATAAGAACCTCCCTATGCATGAGTACCTTGTTTTCTGGAGCGGAAAAGTAAATGTATAATGTTTAAATATGAGAAACAGTCAATCAGTCAAAGAGGGTTTGACTCTTGTTGCCACACACCAAGTAGCTTTTTATAATCTTTGATTGTTTTTTTTATTGGTATTCACATCAGAATTTATTACTAAATAAAAAAGTTGAATTTATTAGATTGATTTTTTGAGAGGTTGTCCTCACTTTTTGCCCTGCCAACAGCAAAATTTCAGTTCCGAGTTCTGTCATTTATGCTTTTAATAAACACATATTTTAACCTTTATGTGCGCCGTATTGTTTTCAGTGCTGTGACATACAGCCTGAGGTGTCACAAATGTGACATTTGAAAACGAGCATTTTCTGCTTTCAGCGCTACGCCTGAACTGCAGTCAGAGTCTACATGCTGACAAACTTTAACTGTTAAAGAAACTTACCTTCGCAGGAAGAGAAAGGCAATACAGCTCAGTGTTTCTCACTTGGTGAAGAGTAATCCTTCAGTCTGTTACACTCGGAGGAAATGAAACACAACACAACAGTGTTTTCGCAGTTTCTTCTCGAGCAGTCCTTCAGTGTGTGTGTTTCACAGCAGAGTCGGAGGCGACACTGAGCTGTCCTGATGAAAACCCGACTGAGGCTGTGGATGACATCACAGGCTTGGCTTTTGTAGAGGCAGATGGAGGGACATCCCCGCACTGTGATGGACACCACAAAGCCCTTATTTAATTAAAGTATTAATCATGCACTGCATTTATGCTCAAGCTTTAGGTTACTTTGCAAAGTTAGATTATTGAGACAAAATATAAATAAACTAATAAATCCTGATATTATTATAGATTAAGTAATCAAAATTATTTATCATAAATGACTGATTCATCATTAATGAATCAATAATTAATCCATTCATACAGATGACTCTGAAATGGGCAATCCTGCATAATGAGTACTTTTACTTTTAGTACTTAAAGTTTTCTTCTTCCACCAGTGTGCACAAAAGCAGGAAATAAATTTTAATGTTCTGGCTGCTGACCTTTAATGTATGAGTTGTGTACATCACAAGCAGCTTAATGATTCTACCTTATTAATACCTGTTTGGAGTAAATCTACTCAAAGCGCCTGCATAGATTTTACTCAGCTCGTTTCCTGTGGCTGTTACATTTCTGCAAATACTACCACTCATACTCATTAAAGTGACAGCACGAAAAAGTTCTGTTGGGTCAACCAGTCTACTAATTTGAAAACTGAAATATGCAGAACTTTATCTAAAAGATGTCCTTACTTTATTTAACTGCTGTGACTGAGGCACAACGAAAGGGACCAATCAGCGTGACGCGTTCTATTCCTTAGCAACGGCGCTCTCTGCAGGTCGAAAAGCCCTTAGCAACCATCCTTGGTTTCTGTAGACACAAGTCAGGGTGGAAATATCATGGTTTAAGAATACTAAGGTAAATAAAGTATCAAAAGGAAACGGAAATACTCGAGTTAAGTGCGTCAAGGACGTCAATGAAGGTAAAAACGAAGACATTTTTGAGACCATTTTAAGTTGTATCTGCAGTACGTCGCCAAGGCTCAAACTGACCAAACATGACACAGATGTTTTACCCAAAGCACTCTTTTCAACACACTTACCTTTAATTGTTTTCAGGTGACAGATGAATGTCTTTATTCTGCAGTGACACGATGTTCAGGAAAGCCGCCTGGAGGATCGCAGCCAGCGACGCAGTGAGTTTCCACCAGGACCAGGCCCTCAGCACGACCATATTCCTCCTGAGGGGCCTCGGCCCCACGGGATTCCTGCTCCGAGAGGAGGGAGAGAGCAGGAACTTTAAGGTGAATCATCCTGTGGTTCGGGGTGCGTGCAGCGATTCGCATCTTTACGTCAGCGTGTCCTTTTGTCCGTGTGGTGCAGGTGTGCTTGGGCGACCCTCATACGTGCACGTGCCCCGCGTTCACCAGGGAGCTCGAGCCATGCAAACACATCTGCTGGTATCAGTAACACACACAAAAACTTTTCTATTAATTTTAGATTATTTTGGCTTATTTTTCAAGTTTAATAAAATAAATCTGATGTATGTGATACCCAAGCCTGCTAATGGCACAATTATACCTCTAGTCTTTGTCATTGCAGGGTTTTACTGCGGAAATTCAGACTGCCCAGAGAGCACGAGTGTAAGCTGTTTTGATTTCTTTTTCGAGACACAGATGAATTCAGCTACATTGTTAAAAGGGAATTTCCAATTGTTAAAGGCCTGATTTGACCACTTTGTGACACTTCCTTCATTACTCCTCACATTTAGCTTCAGGGCAGTGACAAAACGATCACAGTGCTGATTCAACAGACTGCGTTTCACTTCACACTGTTTCATGTTGTGTGCGTATTTCAGGTTGCAGTGAAACATCAGCTGTGTAAAGTTTGCAGGCACTGACGCCCTCTTGTACGTGTGCTATTGTTGACATGCAGTGCTAAAAATAACTCTGCTCCAGATTCATTTCAGCATGGACTTGTGGAGAGGCAGATCTTGGAGGTGCTCCACGGTTTACACCAAACCAAAGCCCACCGGACGGAAAATGACCCGCCTGCTGCTCCCAGGACCCCGAGCCAGCCAGTCATGAGCCAGGAGGCCGGAAGCGTCTGCCGGAAAGTGATCCAGGCCCAGGATGTGTGTCCTATCTGTCAAGAGGAGCTGTTGGAGAAAAAACAGCCCGTGTCTTACTGCAGGTGTGTAGGCGGCTGCGGTTGCACCGGGGTCGGGGTTTCACGCCGTTATTGTTTCAGTGCAGTCATGTTTCAGGATGGTGTAAGATGTTCTCATCAACTTTTGTTGCACTACTGGCCAGAACATGACCCCAAGCAGAAATACGACTCCCCATAAAACACATCCAGCTGTTGACATACAGCATGTTTAGAGGAAACCGCCGGCACAGGTTTGCGGATGTTATAAAATTGGTTTCAAATCTCCTGATATCCACAGAAGAGGACGTTTCATTCAAACAGAGGAATTATGAG
This sequence comes from Scatophagus argus, assembly GCF_020382885.2. Lineage (NCBI taxonomy): Eukaryota > Metazoa > Chordata > Actinopteri > Scatophagidae > Scatophagus > Scatophagus argus. The sequence continues at coordinate 4,201,751 of NC_058516.1, read as the reverse complement.
GAAAATGTATATTTGTGCCGACAGATTTTCGGCACTCTCACGCGCTGTCCCCGTCTCTCCCAGGTTCAGCTGTGGCAACAACGTCCACATCTCTTGCATGAAGGTGTGGGCGGATCACCAGGGACTCTCAGAAAGGGAAGAAACAGTCAAGTGCCCTCTGTGCAGGGAGGACTTCTGCTCTTTGAAGCTACTGCAGGAGCAGGTGAAAAACGCAGCAAAGCTCTTCACTGCTGCTGAGCGAGCCAAGCCAGACAGACACCTGGGAGTTCAGTGTCACAGCTGCCGGGTCTGTCCTGTCACTGGCAGATGCTTCAAGTAAGCAAGAGGCAGCAATGACTCAATTAGGGCTAAAAGAACACTTTAATACCAGTCTTGTGTTCTTTCATCCCTGTTTTCATCCCTGTTCAGATGCACAGTCTGCACTTCCCTCTATCTGTGTGAGGACTGCGCCGAGAAGGGCCGCCACCCACAGCATCCCCTCGCTTCACGGACAGTAAGATACTCAGATTCGGGTTTGAAGTCATACTTGCACTGCTTCAGCTAATCTCTCAGCACAAATGATGTATTTTTGCTGGTTGTGAGTGGTTTTGTGAACAAGCATCCCAGAATACAGCCTGAAGAAAATCCAAACTCTGACTCAACCTCAAACAGAAAAGGAGGGACATGTGGCACCTGAGTGATGATGAACGGACAGGAGTGACCTCTCAGCCAGGAAATGACAGGTGTGTTGTTGGATCACTGAGAGTAAATTTCCTCACTGTTTACAAAACTAAAAGCAGTCACTCAGACAGGGAGTATAAAAACATCACGAAAACAAAACACAGCCAGAGGAACCTGTATTTACTTGTACTAAGCTTATGTTTACTCACCGTTTCCCTTCTGGCTCCGGAGCACCGTCCCTGTAGCCGCAGACCCCCTCCCAGAAACTGTGCTGGGACGTCTCCCTGCGGTCAGGGTGAGACCCGGGTCTCGGCTGTTGGACGAGGGACAGCAGTGTCGGATCTGTCTGCAGGATTTCAGCCTGGGCCAGCGTGTCCGAACTCTGCCCTGCCATCACAAGGTAAAACTTTTCACCCACACAGTGAAAGGGCTTTATCAAAATCATGTCATTAAGAACAAGTTTATGCTTATGAGATCATTTCAGATTGTGATTTACTAAAAACAAAATCCTAAATTTAAACAAGTGGGGGAAAGATTAAAACTAAATCAGAGGAAACTTGAAGGATAACTTTTATTTCTGACTACATCCAAATAATTCAAATCCAACAACTCATTACTGCATTTTTTATTCTGAATGTAAGAAGTACAAAGCGAATCAGTCCAGATTGCTGAGCTTTTAAATCTTAACTATAAAACTACAAAATCAATGCAATGCAAAACACTTGACAGAATCCTCCTCTCTCACCCCCCACCCCCTCCCACATGTTGACAAGTTCCACACAGACTGTGTGGACGTGGTCCTGCAGAAGTCCAACTCCTGCCCCTTGGATGGATATGTCATTTATAACCCGCTGATGAGGAGAACCACTGAAAAGAAGTCCTCCCGCCTTCCCAGTGACTTTGCCAAACCAGCAGAAAATAACTTAAAGGACCTGTTTATCCCGGGAGTGGGACTGCGGGACTGGAACACCAGAGTCACGTCCTCTCATGGTTCTCTTAACTTGGAGGTGCTAACAGGCTCTTCGGCAGCCGTAAACACGCTGCAGAAGTTAATGGCTGACAGGTTCAAAGGCTTGTGCACAGATACAGCAGACACCGTGAGGAAGGAAGGAAGAAGCGAATCTCTGAGAAGACAAAATTGTCCTACTCCTCAAAGCAGCTCGTCTGTCAGTCGGCTCAGCAAATCTGATCATTCCTCAAATAAGGCAGAGACAAAACGCAGCCCCGCTTCACCCAGCAGGTGTGGTGCGGTGATGGAAATCAGACAGCAACCACAGCTGAACCTTTTCGTAGGTTTGTGGAGGCCAGAGTCAGACCATGCAGCTACAGCGGCCCCCCCTGCCAGGCGGACTAAACTGCTGCCCAAAAGGACAGGAACAGCAGCCATTAAAGATAGAAACAGACTCTTTTCAGAGCTGAGCATGACTGGAGTCTTGATCAACACGCAGAATCAGATGGAGACGGAGAGCTAAACCTTTTTTATGTTGTTTATCTGCACTGTTTCCTTTGTACTGCAGTGGAGGAAATAAATAAGCATAAATGGGTGTAACCCTTTAAATGTGAAATACTGTTTTAGTGTTGCTTTGCTAACGTTCTTCATCATCAAATGTAAAAGACACGCTTCTGAACATTAATTGGCATCATTTAAGTTTATTCAGTGCACAAAAGGCAAGACTAGTAACACTACCATCATTACAGAGGTAAACACAAGAGGTGCCGTTTGGAGGAAACAAAAGCCCACGAGGTTCAGTGGGCAGACACAGGAGGAGCACACTATAGAACACAGTAAAATCAGTACAAATACATTCAGCGGGAGTGCCAGGAGGTTCGATTCGCGCGTCGAGAATTCTCCTCGTGTTGCTGGGTAAGCTGGGATATACTGTGTTTTCAAGCTGATGACTAGCAGGAGAAAGTATTTTTGTCTGCAAGCATACTGAATGATTAAGTGCTCACCTTGTTGCTACATTTAAAATTACAAAGCTCAGGCTTGTTGTACACTCCCCTGAAACTCTTTACCTAAAAAATAACAGTAATAATCATAATGATATTGATAACATAAGTCATATGACACAGGCTCAAAACCCTTGTCCGTCAACACACTGGTGCACCTCTCAGAACTTTGCTTTTAGATGGGAGAGCACAAAATAAGCTAAATCACAGCCACATAATACAGAAAATGTTCCTTACTATGTACATACAAAAGAACACAAGTGTAGCTACAGCCTTATACAAAAATGAAGTCCTCAGTGAGAAAACTTTACAGTAGTACCATGACGGAAGACTAAATATGGCAAAGCTGTGGCTGCAAAGTTCCATTTTCAATTTGATTTCAAATATTGCTAGTAGAACCACTTTGTAGTATTTGTGGTCGAGTATTTTGCCAAACTTTATCATGGATGACCAGTGGTATCAGCATTCAGTTTTGTTGTCACTGTTGTAGTATTTACAAGCTGAACATTGAGTAGGTTGGTGGGAATGCTGTGTCCTCATGTTAAAGTGTGGTGTGCTTTATCTGACTCGAGACAAAAGCTGCCATGTCAGTTAGTGTGGACAGAAATAAAACGCAGACATACGTGACCCAGTTTTACATTTTATCTAAAATACTTTCAGATACATCTTAGTTCAGCTTGGAAGCATGCTAACATTTGCCCAGTGCTTCTAGTGACAGCAGAGGCTGATGGAAATGCAGTTTGTGTATTTTGTCATGAATTATTGGACAGACTGATTTTTTTTTTTTTTTGGTAGATGGTAGAGAAGTTTAGGGATCACCAAAGCCGTGCTGATTACGATCATGAGGCAATCCATACAGTATTTAAAACCATCAATGTAAACGTTGTGGCGGCGTTAGAGGAAAAGGACTCAAAGTCAGCAGGAATCATCCTCTGTGCACCATTGGTATCAGTACAAGATAGATAAATTAGATTGAAAAGTTGTGGAGTTATGACAGTGTGGACCAAAGCGGTGGACCGAGCGACCGACTGTGAATCGACATTGGCCTCGTGACAGTCATGAGTACTCCGTTTACTGAATGTTCAGCAATTATTTAAAAACTTTAAATTGAAAAAAGCTTTCCAATCATCTCCCTTTCTTCGGTTACATTTCTCGGTTCTAAAAAAGCAACACCTTATACCCAATACCAGGAAGGAATCAGGCAGTGAAAGCAAAACTCCAAGGCACCAAATTCAGGTTGTAAAGAAAAAAAAAATAAAAGGGGATAATACTGCATGGGGGGGCGCCAAGTAAAAATTACTGAATATATAAAATTATTACCTCAAAGCTGTGCAGTTAAAATTTTAACAGCACCCTTCCAACCAATCAGCAGCTACTCCTTTCTCAGGCTGTGAACGGTGGCGAGTTGTGTTCACATGATCTGAACTATCTTTACACTCTCAAGTCACACGAGTGAACCCCATTAAACCAAACTTTGACATATTTCAGTGCCAAGATTACCAACTCTTGTGGCACCCATAAACTTGTACGCAGTGTTGTAGTCGAGTCACCAAAGTTTCGAGTTCCCAGCATTCGAGTACAAGTCAAGTCCAGGTCATTTAAGAAAAATCAGAGTCGAGTCCAATCCAAATATATTAATGTATAATTATTATATAATATTGAACTTAACATAGATATTATCTTATGCCAAATTACTATGGTATATTACATAAAATAAAACAAAAACCTGAGGACTCGAGTCCAAATGCAGTTAATCCACAAGTCTGAGTCCAAGTCCAAATCAACAGTGCTCAAGTCTAAGTCAAGTCACAAGTCCTTAAAATTAGGGCTCAAGTTGGACTTGAGTCTGAGTCCTGGACTCGAGCACTACCCATGATCATTGTGTAGCAGTCCTGGGGCGTCCTTAGTGTAGCGGCTGCTTTCAGTGTTGGCAGCACATCACTGAGTGTCCTTTTAAAGACTAGACAATGAAATGACTCAGTCAGCAAGTAAACTACCAGCTACGATGATGAAATGTTCGCTCTACGGCAAAACACAAAATATATTCATACACACGGGGACACAATCATTTTCATGCTTTCTAAAAGAATCGTAGGCTTAAAACCTTTAAATCATGTATGATTACTTGGAAATGGCAGCTTAGCTTTACAATGTACATCTGTATTTTCACTTCGATATAAAGGAGCATTTCGTGTCATGAGTTGAAAACTTAAATTTTCTGACACAGTCCATTCTATTAATGATGTAACCGAGTGTTTTCATGAACGCCAGAGTCTCTTTTTGGACTAAAATGAGGGAGGATGACTAAAACAAGACGTCAGAGCTGCAAAATGGGAAAGCTTTCTTATCTTATTTCATTTACAGCAGGCATTTGTGGTGAGGATAAGTGCACTACACATAGACCTGTATCTGTGTCCATCCTTTAAACTCACCGGATTTTACTAAATGTAGACAAATACTGTGCCGCAGGTAATCACATATAATGATCACAGGCAGTAAAAAGGCACCCTCTATAATGCCAGTACTGGGAACTATGGGATATCGTGTTCACACGGACATTTTGCTGTGAAGAATCTCGCTGGTGATCTTCAGGAAAATGAGAAAACATGGTGCACAAACAGCGGCTACATAACGCTTCAACGTGACACGTGATATCCTGCTCTATTTTTTGTTTTTTGTTTTTCGAGCTAGCTTATGCATTCTTTGGCAAAGTTGTACAATCGCATAACTCAACAACAACAATGCCTGTGTGAGCACGAGTGCTTGAAACTAATTTGGATGGCTCGGCGCGGATGTGACACCACTCGATGAAAATATGGGTTAAATGGTTTGTTCGAATCCGGGGAAAAACAAAAGCTTGTCATGAAGTTTGCACTGAGCCACGCTCTAACTTCGCTTGGTCAGAGGCCTCCCCTCGCGGACGTGCTTGGCACTCCTCTTGTCCGTCTTCCCCTTCTCCCTCACCTTCCTCAGGCGGCGTGGAGGTGGTGTACCTCTGGACTCGCTGTCCTCCTGAGCGCTGGAAGTGTCCATCCCGTCTCGCTCTTCAGGAATGTTGGGAATAGCCCCGCTGCTCCCGTCTAAGATGTTCCTCAGAGAAGGGTCCTCTGGCGTACAGGTGGCCGTTGTGCCACTCTCGCTACTGCTGAGGTCCTGCTCTTCACCGTAACGCCCCCCTCGACCGTGGTGCGGCAGGGAAGAGGCCCTGACAGAAGGCCTGTCGCGCTCCGTCTCACGGGGATTCTGCAGAGGCTCGTTCATGTCCACTCCTGAATCCAGGCTGGTGTCGTTGCTGCTCGGAGGACGGTGGCGGCTCTGGAGCTCAATGATGGAGTGGCGAACCTGTGCGGCCGGCTTCCCGTCTAAGGAGACGAACCAGGCTCTGGGGTGAGATGACAGGGGCTTGCCCCGGGTCAGCTCGAGCAAGGTGCGCTCCGAAATCCCCTGCAGCTCGCTGGGTACGCCGTGTCCACCGCTGAAGGCCTCCATCCCCGCTGCCTCATTGAGAGTCCCAGGCACAGAGACAGAAGATTCCAGGAGGTTACTGTAGCGTCCCCACACACTGGCATTAGGGCCTTGGCCTTGGGGAGGAGTCTCCAGAGGCTGGGGCTCATCTTGACTGCTCTGCTGTTGGCTGCTTCCACCTTGGGAGTGGTGGTGAGGGGCTTTGGGTAGCGTCTGGGTGTAGTTGTCTTTACTTGCAGGCTCCGAGTGAGCGTCATACTCAACTCCATTGCGGGGGAAAGTCGCAGACTTGCAGCCTGACAGCTGCTGCTCCTGAGCGCTGAAAAGCTCAGGTGCATGAATAATAGCCACTGGCTGGTTGTAGATATGAACCAGCTTATCTTGAAAGAAGTTGTCAGAGTTCATGTTGTTCTGCTCTGACTTCTCCCGAAGCCGAGCCACCTCTTCGCTGTTGATGTAGTGAGCTTGCGGCTGGGAACCTTTGAGCCGATCGGGAGGAATATTCTCATAGAAAGGAGCTGCCGGGCGACCACCTGGATCCTCCACGTAGATGTTGTAGTTGGCCTTGTGCCTCGGCGTGGACGAGGGTTCACACTGGACGCTGCAGGAAGCGAGGCTGTTGTCACCTGATCGGAACAGCAGGCCCTCTTCCATGTGGGTGGAGGTGGTTTGGTCTTTCTTCACGACGGTGAGTTTGGAAAAGCGTGCTGTCCTCCTCCTGGGCTCTCGATGAGATTTTCTGTATATGGAAGGAAAAGAAGTGAGGAATGACTGCAGTTTTATAAGGTTGCTTACCAGGCTAATTTCGAACAAATGTGACACTTTTAATTTTAAGCTGCTGTTTTTTCCTGCCAGCGCCTGCACTGTTAGCATTTAGTTGGTATGGAACCACAGTTGGTGGAATAATCTTTAACAAGTTAGGCCCCCCTGAAAACTAGACTTCAAATGTCAGGGATTTTGATCAAACCTGCTAAATCCTAACTGATGCTCTGAAATCTTTTTTTCCACTGAGCCCCTGGACTCAATTTTAGAAAATAATAAATTGATAATTAATTAATTCCTGTTAAATGATAAGTAATGTTGAAAATCAAAAACGGTATGTTGTATTGACTGTAAACTCAACTTGACTGATTACTTACCCACAGTGACACAGCAGCAAGGAAAGAAATCCAATCACAATTGTCAGCGTTCCTCCCAGTATTCCCATCAACAGGTAGGTGTGGTATGATATGAAATCCCAAGAGCTTCCATGTCGCAGGTAATCTAAATAGTGAAATTTACAGACAGACATTAAACGTTTCCTGATACGAATGTCAGCTGAGTCATGTGCACGAGCTGATGAAGGTGGATGAGTTACACACCGTCTGATGAGGGAAGGGGGGAGGCAATCCAGTGGCCCAGATGGGAAGCGGTGTAGGTCCAAACCAGCTCATCACCAACTGTTTTCACTATTCCCAGACCCTGATTCTCCCACGCACCTTCAAACAGCATAAAACATCATCTTTACCTGTTCTTATTGTGACCATCTCTTTTCAGCGAGAGAGTTATGCTGTTTGTTCTTTCAAATGCCAAATCTCTCTGTGTATTCATCTTCACTTAAGCATATTTTACTCTTGTAGTGTAGTTTAAGGGCTTCTCTGTAATCTTTATTCTCACCTGTCTTTAGGTTGAAGGCCCAGGCTGGCACAGTATCAGCGGCCCTGAGGCGTGTGCTGCGTCCCAGCGGCAGGCTGATTTGAATGGGCCCTCGAACGTGGAGCTCCTCACCACCAGAGTACAACAGGACGCTGACGGCTGCCACCGGCTTCAGCTCGACACGTCTGATCACTGCAGATGGTAATAGAAATTCTGGTTGTTTAAATACGGCCTTAAAGTATAATCATAAATTAGTTAAAACAAGCTGTGAGACCTGCTTGATATAAAAATGCTGAAGTTTGTGGCCAACAGATCTTTAAACAATTGGCACAATTTGACACAATTGGCACAATTTGAGCACTTTTTCTTCCAAGACCAAACCAAAACATAAAACACTTCAGATTTAGAATAGCCTGCTTTAAACATTAAAGAGGCCCTCCTGCATTTAAGGCTCACCTGATTTGCTGCCGCTGATGATGATGCCCGGAGTGCAGTTGGTGCAGTCTTTCGCCAGGTGGTGCTGTGGCACAGTCAGGAATGCTGTCACTGAGGAGATGTTGCTCCTATCGGACATCGTGAGGAGGTTCTTGGGGAACATAACCTTTGGCTGGGATGAGCTGTCTGTAAAAATACATGATGGCGAATTTTGTATTTTTTCAATTTGAAGAATGTCAAATGCAATCCAAACAGGAAGTGAATGAGAGTGAAAGTTCATCTATAAAATAAGGTTCTGATTTGCCCATTGAAATGACAGTGAATTGACTCGGTTCTCCTGAAAGCGTGTAAACTTTACCAGGTAACTTCCCAGTGATGAGTACTGAGTCTTCAAACAGCCAGATGTTCCCCTGACTGTGAGGGAGCAGCAGCAGCGTCACCGCAGAGAAAACTGCAGGAAGACAACAAATGTCATCAGTAAAATACAAATACTGATTTTATTTTTCAGCTATTTCAGAGAAAAGGTGTTAACAAATAACAGGAATGAGAACAGTCTCTCCACCCCCTAAATCATTCTCGTTTTTTTTGGACGTAATGGTTATTTAATGTGTCCTGCAGGCCTGTGATGCCACCAGCAGAGGGCCGTAGAACGTCAAAAGCCTCTTTTTAGGGTTCAGCTGTCTGGCTCAGCAGCACAAAAGGGAGGCGCCTCACATGATGCAGAGCAAAGCGGGTCTCAACAGATGAAATTCTTCAATACCCCCCCCCTCCTCTATTTTCTACCCCTGCTCCACCTCTGCTCTAAAACACCACCTCCCTGCTTCTGACTCAGACCAGAAAGAGGAAGTGGGAGCACAGACAAAAGAGCGAGAATCGGGCCCCTTCTTATTCACACTAACATGAGATCAGTGTGGCTGTCGAGCCCCCACCCCCCGCCCCCTTGCATTGGACTCGGTGCAGGACAAAGACAGTTTGCTGAGGCAGGGTTATGTTCCTCCCGAGCTCTGGACTCTCCACGCTGCTGCGGAGACGGTCAATAAAACAACTAGAGGACACAGTGTTCAGTTACACCTGACGGCGAATATTACATCCCCTCATCAAGAACAAACCTCAGTGACAAGTTGTACTTTGTGGCAGACACTTCATCAATCTGTAATGAGTGTGAATAATGCAGTTGTGTGAACACGTTGGCTGGTATTACTGAAAATAAGGCTGACAAATGGCTAAAAAGTAGACATTTTTCATCATAATGTTTTTGTTTTTCTTTCATTAACACAGCTAAAACAGTGCATATCTGTAAAAAGCATCTTTTTTTCTGAGTGAGATTATCAGCTAAATGCTTTAACTGTGCTTGTTCTTCATGCTCAGATCGATCCTTGTTGGGAAATCCTTCAAGGGGGGGGGGGGTCTGGTCATGCTGACATTCCCAGGCTTCTTGGATGCTCGCAGATGACACCACATCAATAATTACCAATAATTACATGGGAGTAAACAAACTGTCACGCAGTACATGAAGAAAAAAGTTTCTAATGCCAACCAAATGTAAAATTTCATCCTACATGTTTCTGTAAGATAAGAGAGCACACTCGCGAGCACAGGTCTAAAAAGTTTTCGCAGGGGGTGTTACTCACTCGGTCTCTTGGCGGTGCTCCAGGGCAGCGGGCTGGACATGTAACCCTGCATGTGGCCAAGCAAAGTGAGACTGAGGACCGGGCTGTACGTGACCCAGAGCAAAACCTCGCCTCTCTCGCCCGTCTGGGCAGAGCTCATCAGGGTGTGGTTCACGTAAACATCCACCGAGGCGCCCAGCAGCGGCTGACGGGTCACCATGTCCCTCACCAGGACCTTCAGGGCGAACTGGGTCTCTGGAGAGAAACGTCACCGGATTTACACTTTTAAAATGTCCCCTTGTGTCCCTTTCTGCTAAACCAAATGTCTGTTAAATTGTAAACACTACTGTATTCGTTCCCGTCTTTTATCACCTAAACGTATTATAAACATCCTGTTGGTGTTGGAGTTGTGTAAGAAACCCAAGCTTTTCTATGTGGGAGCACACGTCTCAGCACGTGTTGTGTCATCATGCCAGGCGAGCCTCCGCCACTTCCTCTCAGCAGTGCTTGGTAACCTTTCCCTCATCATGAAAAAGTCATGAGGCAGGCAAATCGGTGGGAGAATGAAAAATGCATCAAAACCAAGCGAGAGAGAGAGGAGAAGCTACACTGCAGGGCCATATTTCTCTCCAAAGCTTCACTTCCATCTCGAGTTTTCAGCCTTTTTAAGTCTTTTGATCACAATGCATTTATATATCCAGTGGGGTTTAAACCGTAATCTAATGTTCTTGTTTGGGCACAGGTGGATGGACTGAGCGTGTTTTGGGTGGTTTACACGATGTCAACCCACCATCCATGCCCACAGCAGATATAAACAGAGCCTCACCTTCTCTGTGAGCAGAGCAGCGCAGGATTACAATGCTCCCCATGAATACAGCACCTGCTCAGAACTAAAAGATAAAAACCCTAATCCCTCACACCTTCTCATTATACACCTTAATCCGATTAGTCTGCTGGCCTGGCTACCTGTGAATTACATCCAGTAGCTTATCAATAAGAATAGCCGATCATTTAGACAAATAGCTTCATGTAGGGTTTGGAGAGAGCTGAAAGTGCAGACTTTAGATGCTAGCGTCTCCTCATTTTCACTAAAAACTCCACTTTTTCCCCCCACTTACTAGCAGAATGCAGCATGTTGTAAGACAGGCTGCTCCAAAGTGTGACACTGAATGCATACTTACAGCATTCGCTCAATAAAACTGCAGCAAATCTAATTCTGATGTGGAGGTCCTTAACAGCAATACAGTAATTGATTATCATCTCGCGTTGAACTGAACAACAACAGCCTGACAGGATGCGCTGCTCGGCTACCTCATTCATGAATCACACAGTTTCCTCCCTGAGAGCCAATTTTCATTTTCTCTAACAATGACAGACTCGAGCAGAGCCCGCTTTTCTGTTCACCTGCTATCAGAGCTGAGGGGCCGACGGATCGCCCCGGGTCTCCGACCGCGACGGTGAGGCCATTGTCCCCGGGTGAGGAGGAGGGCAGGCCGCCGCCCTCCTCCTCCTCCGCTGCTCTCACCGCCCCATCCAGGCAGGAAATCAAAATCAACGACGGCAGGAGGAGCAGCAGCGGCAGCGGCGGCGGGTAGCGTTCAGCAGCGGGCATGGCGAGAGGGGGAGCAGGCTCAAAGACATACCGAACCGCGAGAGACGAGCTCGGAAGGAAGAGAACGACGATCCAAGCAGTGTTTGTCCGGATCACGAAGGCCTCATCCCTCTCACGGCTTCTTGTAACGGTGGTGCGCACTACGGGCGAGCAACCCCGTGGAGAAAGGATGAGCTGGTGCTGAGGCTGGGCGTGTGTGGCCGAAGATCGTTTGTGTTGAAAAGATGCGTCACTCAGTCAAAAAAAATTAGAATCCCAGTTTAGCACCAAGATTTTAAGAAAGTGTGAACGGAGTCCAAAAAATGCATATTAACAGCAATAGCGATAACCTTTATTTAAAGGGCACCTTTCAAAATCTATGTTCATAGAGGCATCCGAATAAAGCAAATCATAAAATTATGAAGTAAACAGATTAAAGGACAAAAACAATAAAACGAAAAAAGCCACAGAGTGAGGGGTCTTTCCGACTCAATAATCTTTGGTCGGACAGGAGATGCTGAGACATCAGCGGGCTCTGACGGTAAACTGAGACCCCTCGTCGGTTATTTTTAGCTTAACTGCTTCGTCAAAAGTGTGGAAATCCACCAAACAAGTAACGTAAACAAAACTGCAAACATACTGGCCAAATAAACAATCAGTGCAATGAGTCTGTATTGTCAGATGAATGAACCTGTGCTTTGTTTCTCTGGTGTTCCAGGTGTGCTGTGTGCAGGGCTGATGCCGACCACAATCAGTTTTTTGAGGCTTCTGAAAAGCTTCATCAGGCTTGTGTAAACATTTCTGCAATTGAACTGTTCTTGTGAACCCTGAATTTAATTTGTATTTATTGTCTGAGAGATGTCCACCTGCATTTGTTTGAAATTCCCCAAATCTTCCTCCTTTTGAATCTGCTGTTACCCAGTGCAATGTTTTCCTTTACTAAATACATAGATAGATAGATTGATAGATACTTTATTGATCCCGAGGGAAATTAAAGCATCCAGTAGCACATTACAGCAGTGCAGGTTAGTCAAAAAGTAAACAAATAAAACAAATAACAAATGTGCACTTTGTTGCAAAAATTGAATCAATGAATGCAATTTTAGGGCCGTTTTCTATGTCAGTGATGTCCACACATTTAATATTTTATTTATACCTTTTTTCAGGCCAGTTTTCAGCAGGACAGTCTTCCACATTTATTACACGTACAAAAATGTGTGAAATTAGAATAATTATATAAAATATTATGTATTAATACCATAAAAATCATACACACAGTGAATTAAATTGACTGGACACAATCAAGCCTCTGGCCAAGTAAAGTCCTGCCCTGCTAACGCCATACTCAGAAACTTAACACTGAGCCAGAAAATACTTTGTCCAAATAATGATTAAACACTCTGCGGTCAGGCACACACACACACACAGTGGGAGAGTATTTCCTTGTATAAAGCAGCTGACTGAAATGACTTTTTCTCACGAAGAAATAAAATAATTATAAATTGCAAATGTAAACGCAGTCATTTTGTTTGTGGGGCAGAACTAAGTTCAATATTCAAATTACAGAGACTGGATGAAACAACATCCATGACTGTAACTCGGGTTTTGTTTCAGCAGGCTGTAATGCGTCCTGTGACGCTCTGCTGGTTCTGTTTGACCTTAAGGCAGCAGGTTTTGTAGACCCGATCCCAGTGTCTGGGACAGGCACAGTGGGGACCAAACTGAAGCTCGGACTTTAAGACCATGATCCTGTTTTTGGGGGAGAACCTGCTAGGTTTGTCACTGTCTGTCAACAGTCATATTGTTGATAGAAAACAGGACTAAAAATATTTTGTTTGTCATCATTTGGGACAAATAAGAATCAAATGAAAAGATTAAAACCTCAACTCAATCTTGGCTTTGGTGGATTGGCCAAAAAATAAGAATCCTAAACCGGATCAAAATTTGGCTCAGAAGTAATGGCAGGTATATGAGATACATGGTGTGTTTATTCTCATATGGGTGCATCTATCGTTCAGAAAAGATCCTGTGTGAGCTGCTGTTATCTTAACGCCATATTTGCCGTCTCTCTGCGTCCTCGGGCTGACCTCAGCTACAGCTGCCCTGATCCCTTTGGACTGTTGGTGAATCACCTTTTTGGCGTTAAGGGGAACAGAAATGTGCTCTTAATCCTCTCTTTTTTTTTTAGATTTTACAAACTGAAACTATTTTTAGCCGCACCATCAGCTGGAGTGGTGTGAAATTTTATTCAGATGAATTTTCTCCACAAAACGAATCAGATCTTCAGTAATGTTGATATTCCCATCAGTCTCAGCTGTACAGTTAGCAAATGTCAGCATGTTAACAGGCTAAAGTACGATGATGAATGTGGTAAACACATCTGCCCAACAGCTTGTTATCAATGCGAGGCGTTCAGCTCAAATTTCTCTCTTCTTGATGTACACGCAATCATCATATTACAAAGACATTGCTGAGAGCGTTTACACGAATGAAAGTCTGTTGCAAGTCAATGCTGGTCTGTGTACTTGTTATATAGCAACAATATTCACGTTATTATTGCTATGTATCAATGTAACCTATAACATCACGACATAACACTGTTATGATGTTACGACTACATTGTTGTTATGCTAGTACCAGTGCCAGTACCTTAGCGAGTCACGCAGTGTCATGGTCTTCGTGTCTAAGAACAGGTGGATGTGGGAGCCATCGTCGTGCAGGAGGCGGTGCCTCTGCGTGGCGGCGACGGGGAGGAGAGCCTGTCTGACAGAATCAGGCGAGCCGAGCACCGACAACCACGTCACCTGGAAGAACAAATTACGTGTTACTTACAACTGGCTTTCCAATGTGGAAGAAACAGTTAAAAAAGCAGACTGCTGACTAGAAAACCTTTAAACGCATCAGCTAAAGTGAAGATATTAACTTTCTGCTGTCTGACCGTTAAGTTTGCAAAATGGGAAGCTTGGACCTTATCATAAGAGCTTAAGGAGTGGCAGCATTTCAACTTGTGTGTGTCCTGATGGAGTATGTTAGCATAATTATGACCTTCTGAGTGTCTGTACAACAGTAAGTGTTCATTAAACCTGCCTGGATCAATACAAGCAGTTGTTTTTTATGACATTTCTGTTTTAAAGATGCCAGTTAGCCACGACATCTGGAGATCCGCAAAGAGTTCAGTAAAGGCAACTGGGCTTGATTTTGGAAGAAACGCCTTCAAAGATCTGCGGTCGAGTCGTGTTGCCTTTATTCCTCTCTACATGCATCACCGTGACTTGGACAACTAAGAATCTTCACAGATGCATCATTAGGAGCAAATCAGACGTTTGAATGAGCCAATTTGCTCTGCAGAACATTTTTCTCCTGTGGGTTAACTATTGGGTCTTAGACAAAATGCTGTACCCTGTAATGAAGAGAACAAAAGTGTTGCGGTACCTTTTTTGGAAGCGCAGGACAGACAGCCTCTCGTTTCCAGCTCTGGTAGACAAGAACGACTCCCCCTTCAAGCCGTGCTGGCCCAGTAAACAGACGATGTCCTCTGGTGAGGAAAAGGAAAAATGACTGAACTTGTTGCTGAGAATATTTTCTGCACTGAAAATCATTTCAGAGGCATCGGTGAACTCACCGGGATCGTTCTCAGCAATGGTAATCAGGTAAAATAACCCTTCGCTGGACAGCAACTGCGCTACCACGGGGAGAAGTCTGTCCGTCACCTCTCGTCCTCGCCTCCCTCCGGCCCAGGCCGCCTCTATACCTGTGCTGCCAACCTAGAAGAGAAGTGCACGTTGCCAATATGCTCCTCCACTCTAGATAACCTGCTGCACAGAGCTGGCTTACCTCTTCTGAAGGTGTGACTACATAGGGAGGGTTGAACAGAAGAACATCCACTTTCCCAGTTAAGCGGGACAGAAGACACTCCACCTAAAGGAAGCAAAGGAGAACCTGTTGAATTGCAGTTCTAACATATAAAGCACCTGAATACCTAAACATGAATGTGAAACTCACCAGGGACGTGATGATGGGCTGCAGTGAAACGCTGTTACAGGAGGCCGTCATCGCTGTGCACTGTGCTGCTGCAGGATTCACATCAGTGCAACTGAAAGACACACATGCACATATTCATACATTTATATATATGACTAAGGATCTCTTTTTCCTTTTTAACAAGCTGCACATGTAGAAAATGTTACTTTTTTTCAATAAGTCACTCACAGATATAAAGCTGAAGGTCCAACTACTGATGCCAGAAATGCCGACACCACTCCTGAGCCGCTGCCCACCTCCACGCAAACGCAGGGGCTGGAAATAGGAAAGCAAAAGCCACATTTAAAGACTGAGATCATATTTCACTGATCTACAGGAAAAATGCGGTGCGGGTAGCAAAAACAGATGAGCTGTTTCCAGTGGGGTACTGTTACAATTACTCAGAGCCCAAGTTACATGTTTATATTAAATGTCATTCAACTAAATATTAATATTAAATAAATGCACAACACAAGTAAGATAAGACAAGTCTTAATCACCAGGAAAGGAAATCTGGTTTATTTACAAAATATGCAGATAATAATAATGGTAATAATAATAATAAATATGCGCTCCTCCGTCCAGCAACACCTGTCCTCTGGGAACATGTTCCTCATTATGCGTTACGTGGAGCACGATGGCGACACCTAGTGGACAATACGATGTCCTACATGCACTTCAGCTGTAGAAATGGCTGTAATTTAGCTTATTTACCAAATAGTATTTGTGGTATTTGTGGTGTGAACTAGTGAAAGAAGCATTTAAACAACTAGTCACCTAAGCGGTCACAGGGGTGAGGGATAGCACATTAAGTATTTAAATATTCATATATTTATAACTCATTTCACTTTATAACTCATTCTCTGAGCAGCAATTCCGTTTACATATGTTTACACTGGGTAAATTCACCAGTAAATTCACACAGCGCGACACCTTCACTTCTTCATCCCCATCCAGACTCTGAACTACAAGCAATCCCGCCGTAAAGTCCCCCCTCTCTCGGCCCGCAGCATTCAGCTGTCTGCCTTGTTTGTTGACATGGCCCAAAAACTTCCGCGTTGATCAAAGATCTTGTATTAATGTCCAGAGCTCTCACTCCCCCAATCATTTACGCTCCTATACGCATACACAAACACGCAATGACGCAAGCGATCAGGAGAAAGTGGGATGTCGGCTGTGATAGAATATCTTTGCAGCGCAACAGCAATAATTATGACATGACTTTGTTTTTATATAAACCTTAGGAAAAAATACAGAGGTACGGACGTCGGGGACCTCAGTGGCAGCTCCGGCCATGCATCACACCTATCTAAGCCTCCCTCCAGTAGCTGCTTGTTCGTTTTAGAACTCATTTTATGATTTCAAAGCATAGACTGGGCCCAGCACACGTAACAGAGTTCTTCACCCCATATGAGCCACCCCGCAGCCGAAGATCCTCAGGTGGAGACCTCCTGGTCTTTCCGAAGTCGAGGTCAAACACTGAACGTGACCGGGATTTGCAGTCAAGGCTCCTCGGCTCTGGAACGCCTTGCCCGGGGAAATGAAGCTCTTTTAAATCACTCATCTTGTCGGTTTTAAATGATCATTTTCCCACATTTATTGTCATATTTTCCCCGTCCTTTTTCCTCTCTGTTTTTAAATGTTCAGTATCATACATTTCGTCAATCAATTGCCGATATTTACTTTCTATGTTGCTCTTGTGTATGTGTAGTTTCTGATGTTAACTGATTATTAAGCACTTTGGGAACATGATTTTATAAATAAAGTTATTATTATTATTATCATAATTACTTAGTTCAGCATTTCATCTCATGGACATATTTATTTATTACACATTTTCAATGCTCAAAATTCAATCAATCAATTCTCACACATGTGAAGCTGAAACCATGAAGTCATTTGGCATGAAAAATGACTGAAACGATTAACAAAACAGTTGCCAGTTGCTGGAAACACTCGAATGTATATTTAATACATGTATTGTGTTACTTTCACCAACATGTCTCACCGTAGTCGCTGCAGTCTCTCGGCGTCCTTTTCCAGGGCGTCAATCAACAGGAAAGAGTCCTCCGCCGGCTCGTAAACATCTTGGAAGTCTCCTCGTCCAGCATGGGAGTAAACCGGGGTGGGATAACTTGTGGACATGCCGGCTGCACGCCTGCAGGACATCAGCGCATAGAAATTAGCTTCCAGCCTCGCTCATCTCCAACACACGCTCAAAGCATGTCACCGTTTAAATACGCTAAATGCTGTCGGCAGTGTGTACAAACCTTCACCCCTCGTTGTTCTTTCACGGTTCAGTCGAGTTTTCTCAGAATACCGCTAAAATTTCTCATAAAAGCTCTAAAGTCTAAACTAAAGATGTTGCATGTTTGCTACCGCGTTTGTTTCGTGCTCAGCCAACTTCCGCCTACGCAACCACGTCATTTCGACGCACCTTCTTTGCCGTCGACACGCAACTGTCGTAAAAACTGGGCTACAATGCAATGGTGTTGAGGAACACACTGTGATTATGGGTGCAGGTAACATTAAAGGTTTAATACAGGTCACTGACCAGTCAGGAATAATGGAGGAAATAAATTGAGCCTCTCTATTGTTCCTGCGAGGTCGCTATAGGCATATTTATCTATTTTAAAAGAGTTTTTAAATGTTTTTAAACCCAAATGATCCCAGACATGAAAAGCATATTGACATTATTCACACTTCTCAAAAATATTAACTCTGATGTCCATCAAAATTAAGTATTCATCAGTCTGATCAGAAATAATAAAGATGATTCAGAACTTTCCTGAAAACCGTCTTGTTCTTAAGCTTTCTTTAGTATCAAAATAATCTTGTGAGAGTTTGTTTATGCCTCATAACAAAACTACTTGATTAGGTTCAGAAAGGTTTGGGTTAAAAATAGACCCTGTTACAGTGTTAAAACACTCTCTGGACAAGAGATCAATAACAACTACTGAAGGAAAGTTTATGAAAACAGATTTTCACTTATGCTTCATCCTTTATGCTTTGGGCGTTTTGTGAGAAAGCTTAAATCACTATAGCTGTGATGAAGTTTCACATGCTAATTGTGGAACAGTAATTTTGAAATATAGGCATGTTCCTTTGTTTTGGATTGAAGATTTAATAAATATTGTTCTGCAGACAGTGTGAAATGATTGTGAGGAAACGTTTTGCTTGTGGGAAGCTTGTGTTTCAAAATAGAAACCTTTGTTTGACTTAAATGGGATCTTCATGGTCAAAATGGGTAAAAGATCATTTCTCATCAGGTGATTCTGCTGTATTTTTGTAATTGTATTGGTAAATGCTGCCATTTTAATTGTGCTGCAGAATTAACCTCAACAAACAGCAAAATGAGAGAGACTGGAAGACTTAATGAAGCAGTAAAAAGACATTGTTTAATTCAGTGTGTTCAGTCCATCACAGTAACAAAAGTGTCAGGATTGTGAAATGTGGTAATGGCCTTTTCAAAATACAAGTCCATGTTACAAAGAAAAAAGGTGCTACATTATGTCCGTGATTGGCAAAGACGTGCAAGCATTACTTCACCGAACAGAAAAATATCAGTAGGATTACACAAAGTGCGACGAGTACAGATCCCTCATAGGTCAACAAACAGTTTCAGAGTGTTAATGTCCACAAAGTTCGGTGACGTGGTGGTGAGACAGTTTTGTAAACACATTGAAACATATTCCTTTTGGTAAAGAGTCAGATTTAAAATTCAGTAATATGCATCTATATTATATATGCACACTTAATAGTTAGAGAACTTTGTACACAAATACATACTTTAATGTCTTTCTCATAAAAATTAGACCGAATGTGCCCAACCGAACAGGGATTGTTTACATTTATTTCAGCAGCATCTGGCGCTTCATGCCAGAGGGAAAACACCTGATTAGTCAAAAAATTTTATTAAAATTCATAAAGAAATAAATAAAAACTGGCAGCCCTCTTTTGCAGGATAGCAGACAGTGGCTTATTGCGCAAGAGCATTAAATGCCATCTTAACAGTTATTTTTTTGGTCAGGCCCATTCACCTGTCCCTTACATATTTAGAGGTGCAGAGAGTTGACCCCGTCCCGCAGGGTGACACTGCACTGCCGCAACCGGATCATCAGTAGCATCCGTCTCTCCACGTGGAGTCACGAAGGGCACTGAGGGTGGACAAGCTCTTTGGAGGTGTCAGTAAACTGAGGAAAGGCCAGAGTCAGAAGTACAATAATAGGTATTATTGTTATTATTACTATTTAATCCAGTAAAGAACTGAAATATAGAGGGTTTACCTTCGTGCTGGTGGGGCCACCTTGCGGGGGGTGGAGCTTGCGGTGCCAACAAAGGAGGCTGGGCGGGGCAGGCCGCTGCGGGGAGTGCTCGGAGTGGACTGGGCTTTACTGAGCAGAGGGATCCCACTGATCGCCCCGCCACCGCTGTTCAGGGACTGCAGGCTTGTGGAGGTCGGCATCGAGTTCGAGCCCTTGATGGTGGGACTGACGTAGGCGGTGGCTTTCAGCGGTTGCCGTGACAACGAGGTAAAGTTCCCGACACTCTGGACCCTGTTCTGCAGCTGGCCTGGGGAGGGGACTGGGTGAACAAACGTACAAGAAGATACATAAATCTGCATAATAATAAAAGCACAATAGATAAATACATACAGAAATAACTGAAGTAAGAGAACTGATGCCTTACTGGAGGACTGCAGTCGTCCCAGCCCGCTGGACGAATCAAAACTCTGGCTGTTACGAAGCAAACAAGGGGAAGCACTAGGATTGGTTGGAATGGGCACACTAGGCATGCTGGGAGCTCTCACAAGGTTAGGCATGCTCCTCCGCAGCTTATCTAACAGAGAGACAGAACAGGACAAATGAAGGTAAAAATGGCTGATTTTAATGGCAATGAGAGATACGGAATCAAGCCTCAGGATCCTGACCATGAAGCTGGCCACGATCTCCTCACGCCCCCTCAGTCAGATATACACTCCTGACTCTTAATCCCATCAAAATCTCTCTCGTCTCAGAACGGAAACACGCGGCGGTCTGAGAGCTTTAAGAGCGGTTGTACAAGAGGCTTAGTGAGAGTTATTATTAAGTGGTGAGAACATCGCCGTGGGTCAGTCTGAGCCGTCGATGGATGCATGATTTTAGAGCGAAGGTGTCTCAGAATGAGAAAAATGAGGTAATGAATTCATAGTTTTAGCATTGGGTGTTTTCAGAGGATGGGGTCAACTTACTCTCAAATTCGGCTGGACGGCATGATGATGTTTCCCCAAAACAGCATAGACACAAATATACAAATACACACAAAGATTTGACGTACAAAACACATAAACAAAGAGATGACTGATTAGAACTGACCTTTACATTTTCAAGAGTGTCATTTGATCTACTGTTAATATAAAAATATTTGTAAGTGCAGCTTTTAAGTTTTCTGTCCTTCCAGAAACGAGCGTTAATGTTAAACAAGCGGTTTCTCACCTGATCCTGGTCTGAAGCCCTGCGGCTCGGCTGCGCAGAGGCTGCCCAGTCCTGGTCCCGGGGGCTGAGGCTGAAAGGCCAACCCAGCGGAAGGGTAAGGGGGGGTGGAGGGGGTGGAAGGAGGGGTGGACAGGGAACTTGTGCTTCTTCGCCACTCTCTTATGCTGGAAAAGGTGTGAGAGTGCGGCAGGCGGGTGAGGCGCGGCTGTGGTGGGGGCAGGAGGCCATAGTCTTCGTCGTCCTCCTCGTCTTCCTCCTCCAGGTCGGGGCCGGCGCCAAGCTGGCTGAGCTGGAACGTGAAGCTCTGACTGCGGCGGTTGGCCAGGACCGACGATGTGCTGGCGTAGTCCTGTCTTAGACCTGGAGGAGCAAGATATGAGGACGAGCGTGCAAAACACACACACACACACACACACATATACAGCCAGGACAAACACACACACAGACACAATCATCACCTCCTGGGGTTAATGAAGCTGAAGTAGCGATGAGCTCTGAGATCTGGTGCCATATGTTAAAATATTAAAAAAGGAGGGAACAATAGAGACAGATGGACAGCATAAGAGGGCAGTTGGCACACAGAGGCCACTAAAACAACTGAACAGCCAAAATACAACATGAAATTCAAATTGAGGTTATCAGTTACAGTTATCAGTTATAAAGTCAAATGTCTGCTGTGAAAAACCCTACGTTCGCTCCCTAATTTCATGCCTCCTCTGCAATGTCCGCCGACCTAAAATAAACAACTCAGGCAGCCAAATTCCCTACAATTTGGAGTTTTAATTACACGCTATTTCTCAGAGCAATCGCTGTTCTGGGGACAGCAACTCTGTCATTAGGCGTGTTAAATCTCTGCTGCTGCATGTTTTCCTGGCTTCAACTTACTCTCCTCCTGCAGGCGGGCCATCACCTGGACATCAGTGAGGTCCTGCAGTTTGTATCCCAGAGCGATGGAGTCGTCCTCCGCCTCCGAAGCACAGAGGTCGCTGTCCACAGATGACTGGGGGCTGAGGGCCGAGCGCCGGAGGCTGCGGCCTTCAGAAAACAAAAAGCAGTCTTAGAAAAACGTCATGTTCCAGTTTTCCCGACCTACAGCTTTCACTTGATCTCATCTTGCCTTTCCGGATGGTTTCCGACACAAAGCACCAGCGTTAAACAAATGGTACAGGCACAGTTTGGGCAGCTCACTAATGAGAAAAGGACTCTCGAGTCCTCAGAGTGTCCTCTACATAAAGATGAAGGATCCAAACTAATGGAGGCCGATACTTGGCTCTGAGAATTAGAGCCTGTTAAGCACCAGTGAGGCAGGAATATTATCAGAGAGGTTATACCAACCTCTCTCCAGTTAATGATATTCCTGATATCTGAGCACTATGACTGCTCTCTGAAATAATCCCTTCCATCATTTGGTTAATTCTACTTACTTTAGTCATATTTTGCTCTTATATGCTCACACAGGCCAAGATTTTTGCTCCCTTTATGAGAGTTTTTGGGTCATGTTTTACTCAAATATTTTCTCACTTAACTTGAACTACTTTCCACTGAGGCAAATTAATCTCAGTAATCTGGACACTGTTTCAATAGAGACATGTTGCTTGAGTTGGATTTTTTTTGTTGGCAACATTTCTGTTTGGACCAGCACCACCATGGAATTGAGCCTGGGGCTAAAAAGCCACCAGTGCGCCTCCAGCGTGGCCTCTGCTCTGTGTGGAACATTATTTTTCCTCCATCACGAACAATGCACAGAAAGGCTGTGACACACTTATTTCTGCAACTGAAACGTAGCTTGAAGCTGAAGCGGAAAAATATTCTCTTCACTCCCACGACTTCCATGAGAACACAGCTGAAGTAATGTCTATAAAAGCTTGCGGCTGACCCAGTTCTACAGCGAGCGTCTTCACCTGCACATTAATGTGCTGATTACTAGGAGCATATTCAGTTTCATGTCTTGCACCAAATGAGGCAAGAAAAGGCTTACTGCGGCTGTGAGGGAGGAACGTGGGAGTCCTCTCTGCTACGGGGGAGAGCTCCTTCCCTACGGGACTCAGCGTCCGATGGAGGGCCGGGTGGAGCGGGGAGGAGAGGGATGGAGCTGTGGGAGGGGAAGGGCAAAGGAGAAGGGACTCTTAGTCTCAGCAAAAAGAAGTGAATTTAAATCAGAAGCATGTATGTCCTGCGGTTACCGTGTCTTTCAGAAGACTGGGGTGTGGAGCAGGTTTTGGTTGAAGGGGAAGCACTGACGGGTGACACTCCTGCCACTCGACTCAGAGAGGGCCCAGGGGAGGAGGAGGGGGAGGGGCTGGACAGGGAGCTACGCCACCTGGAGACTGAGGATGGAGTGAAGGAGGACAGGAAGCAAGCAGGAGGCATATTAATAACAGAAGATTTCATCAATAAGACCAACACTAATGGACTAAGCACTCAGATACTTAAGTGAAAGTGAAAATACTCCACTGCAAGTTTAAGTCCTGCATTCAAAAAGCAGTTAAGTAAAGTAGTCTAAGTAACATCACTAAAAGCATTTAATGAACTCAAGTGAAGTACAAGAACTTTTAATTAGTACAGCACGAGTACATGTACTTCACTGAGACTGATATTTCTCACACCTTCATCAGCACACACAGTTTTTGATATCAGTTCTCCAGCTCAGCACACTGCACATCACAACATTTTTTTCATATTCTTTCTCTTCCTACTCTTTGATGTCTCTGCATTTATGCCATCCTTTTGTCACATTTGAATAACAAAGACAAAAAAAGAATAAAGGATAAAGCTCTCGAAAGCCTCATGATGAATGCGCTGAACCGTGTTTTTCTTTGATGATGAACCTGATGCGGATTCTACACAGACAGTCACTATTTATTCAGGCTCTAACATGTAGGAGTGCATCCTCCTCAGCTGCTGAACAACACATTTCTTTGAATGCAAAATTAAAGTCAGTCAGCGACGTCCCAAAACGTCAAAAGACTGCAAAGTGCATGCAGCTTCTGCGGTCACCCTTCACATTCTCACACATCATAAGTAATTCTATTCCAAATGCGAACTCAAGTCCTAAATAAATGTCAGAACAGACACTTTCTGACCTCAAAGTGGCCCCGCCAAAGACAATGCAAACACAAAAAGCTCAAAGAGAGCTGTGCAGCCGTTACCTCAGCAGCACTGTGACTGTCCCCGACAGCTCTATTCAGCAGCTCCACAACAAAGCTGTGTTCAACACAACACAGCTGCTCACACACTGCAGCTGTACCTGGTGCTGAGTGTCTCTCACTCACACACACACACACACACACACACTGAGTTACTATTCATAGACGCAGGGAAGAAACTGGTTTGAATATGGGAACAAAGACAAATAAAAATGTGGTGCATTGTGCATCCCTGATTGAAGATGCGGGAGAAGGATTTCTCTCTGTTACCTGTCAATGTGAATATAAGCCACTAAGCCATGAAGAGGGATGCGATGCTTTCATGTAAACCGTTGCCACGGCAACAACTCTCCATTTCACTGTGCTCAAACTCAAGGCGGAGGGAGAGACAGAGAGAGAGAGAGAGACAGCAGGGCCGAGGTGGTGGGAGGATTCCTCCTCCAAGTGATGCTCCAGCAGAGGACCGTTTGTTCGCCGCCTCTGATGCAACAAGCTGCAACAAGCCGTGTCAGAGGTCGACAACTAAACGACACATTATCAGGTCGATATCGCTGGGATTGGCAGATTTTAATGTAGACGAATTTGACTTCCCTGCACAGACCTGACAGGTCTGACACAAGCGATTCCAAATGAAGTGGACATAAAAAGCTACAAAATTTGTCAGTGCAGATTTTAACACAAGCGAAGTGCATCATCATTTTGCTGATTTCTGTTGATCCAAATATGTGGACACAACTGTGACAGCTTATTTTCTGGCTGACCGAAACAGAAGAGCAGTCCAGCGCAGATGCACTTCTCTGTTGACGACTTTATTTTGAAAGTGTGGGAACGCAGAGCGGCCTCGCACACAGACACAAATGTGCCCACGCAGGCGAGTCGAGCGCCATCTCCTCTCATTAAAGGCTTCGGGGTGTTAAGCTGCCTGTTGGAGCGGAGGCCGTGGGAGCCGTCGCCTCCGTTCGCACTTCACACGCGGCCCGCTGCTCCGCCTCCGCAAGCTCGCACTGAAAAGAGACTCATCGATCAGGCGAGGATTTCTTCAACAACTGGACTGACAGCCATGATGACTGTCTGTAAGATATATGTTTAAAAACTCAATCCGTGGGGTAATCATGACAACACTGAACTCAAGACAAAAGTCAGAGGTCTGATGTAACATGACAGCTGATTTATTTGGAGGAAGTTCAGTGGCTGCTCTTCCTGTTTTACTTCCCCAAATGTCGGCATTGCTGCCACTTTCCCTTCCTCAGTTGTGTCATATAATGAAGTTATGCAGGACATGTGGGTCAGGTGAACCAGGCCTGATCTGCTTAATGCTATGAGACGTGGATGGATTAAGGTCTGCTGTCCTGCTGAGCCCCATTAGCCACAGTGAAGAGATGAAGGAGAGCCAACTTCAACCTGCTTGTTGTGGCCACAGAAGAAAAATATCACCTGGAGAATCACTGTTTTGTTATGACTTTGCTCTCACTGGATTTTATCAGCCTGTGAGAAGTTCGCAAAAAGTCTGCAAAAATAAAACAAAAAAATCCAATTTAAATCTCTAATGTTATGCATTATGTTAAGCAAGCCCTTCACTTGTCAAAAAACAAACATTAAAGAATTTTGGTAACTTGAAATCTTGAAACAAAGGTGTAAAATAATATACAAGAACCAAGAGTCCAAATTAAGCCTGAGAACAGAAAACAGGACAGTCCCGTGAGAGCTTCTCGTGTTAGTATTTCCTGAATTTCTCCGACTTCCGTGACAGTTAACTGAATCTTTCGCGTGACAAATATTTCTGACTATTTTCTGACATTTTGTAGACCAAACACTTCATTAATCAAAATGTAATCAGCAGTCAAATCAATAATTTAAACAAGCTGCAGCCCTTCGTTAGCCACAACAAGCACAGAAACACCCTAATCTCTGTACTGTCTGCAGCGGCGTTGCATTGTGGGTAATGTCGTACAGCTTCTGACCAAAGTCTGAGATGAGATTAAACTACCAATCAAGTAAAAAGTCTCAAAATAAATAACCAGTCAACTTTGTTTAACATTCAACTTACTTTTGCTGGCCACGTAAAGCTTGTCTTAACATTATCAAGGTTGATTTTGTTAGTTTAGTGAAAATCTTTTTGACACTGTTTACATAAAAATTTCCACTTATTTTGAAACCTTTAATTTAAGTAGGTTTATCTCATCTCCGACTTAATGCTGGCAACAGTAAGAGCTACGTATCCACACAAAGATCCATCTGACACTCAAGAAAATTGCAATAACTTTGGTGCCAAACAAGAAGAGCATCTGGCTGTAAAGTCTAGACAACAACCAGTTCAGTACTACTTCTTCATGGCCAACATTTGTGCTGTGTGAGTCAGTGAGCTCCTGTGTTGTTTGGCAAGACACCCGACGGCTGTGTGCATCCGTTTAAAATAGCCTGGAGGAGAACAGAAGTCTGGAAACTAATCTTCTGTCTCAGCCTTTGCTTTGACCGAAGAAACAACGAACTGTATGCGAGTAAAAGACGTGTGACGAGAACCAAAGCAAGACAAACACATCAAATGGACACAGACGAGACAAAGTGGAAACAAGAGACATGAAGAAGCAGCTGATTCAACCAGCAAGCCGGACCAAAACTAGAATACATCATCAGCGACACACCGAGAAGTCCCAGCTGCTCTCATGGAGCCGCTCAGTGTCACACTGGTTGTACTGGGCATCTCTCAGTGACAAAGTGGTGAGTGGAGCCAAGCACACAACTTCATTTAACACCCTGTGACGACAGAGTCTCCAAGACTCTTGCTGTGCAAGCTAACAACTCCCTGGGGGCCAATCACAGTCATTTTCTTTCCAAACATAAACAAACAGTACCTTGCTCCAGTCGAAGGGACAGCGATCGCCTGGCGGCCTCCACCTCGGATTTGGGGCAGTCCAGACCCTGCCGGCACCACTGCAGTGGAGTCAGAGAGTCATCTTTGGACTCTTTGGCTTTAGATGACACGTACAACCTGGAGATGGACCCAGATTGAGACGCTGAGAGTCAGACAGTTGAAAACAGAACAATCACCAGAGTAACAGGTGCCATTGTTGTTTCTGTTGCAGTTGAGTGTAAGAAGGTATTACAAAGTTGCCCTTGGGGGAACTGTTTTCTCCATGTGGTACCTGATGGATCAAAATTTAGGCTCCATCTTTCCTTTGTGCCACCAACTCATCTCCTGAGTCAGACAAATCTCTCGCTCCTTGGCTTAAGGTGATGCTAAGCTTTTCAGATGTGAGGAAGAGGAGCTGCTCTGTTCAAACGGAGTGGATCAGATTATTCTGACAGCCCTGAACTCCTACATGATTCTGCTCTGTGGGCGAAACGTAGAGAGGGAGCTGAATTATAGATTAAAACCTTCGCCGACATCAGGCGAGAGTCTGACCTGAAGGGGACACACAAACACACCTCAGCTTTGACTATTTCTGGACACGGGGGGGTGACACACGCCTGTGACATGAATAAACCAAATAAAAGATGAATCTGAATGTACTGCAGTGCAGAATCAGCTCCTCTCTCTATTCTTTTGATCCTCGGAGTTCCTACTGTTGCAAATGAGGAGGACAGAATATTAGAAACAGCCTCCAAAAAGTCTGTAACGTTGAATTAACACTCTGAAACAAAACATTTTAACCTTCACAAATGTAGAAAATTACTGCTGGATTAAACAGCAGTATGTGCAGCTCAGTGCACCTAATAAACTGGCAGCTGGAGTGCAAATCTCAGCCAAGAAGCATCCATGTTATTTAGTTATTAAACTAAAAATGCTCATCATTATTGACTGAATACAAAAATTAAACAATTTAAAAACAACTATGGATCCTAGTATGAACACCTCTAATGGCCAATCTATTTATCACTGAGTCACTAATGAAAGGCTAATTACGCAACAAAATACTGTCAGTTATGCAAACCAGGAAGCTTCCTGCTGTCAGTTCACACTTCAAGTTTAAACCACCACAAACGCAGTTTTCTACAGAAGAACACAATAAATAAGAAGTTGCGATGATTCAAACCAGATTTAGATGCTTTCAAAACAGTTTTATGAAGGAATTTAAGCCAAACAGTCACACCATATGGGAGGATCTGGTAATATAATCACCGTTATGATCGAGGTAAACAAACAAACAAACAAAAAACATTAAAAGGCATCTTGTTCTGGATTTATCTCCTGCACAGAGGAGGAGCTGGCAGCTTGGTGCAGGCTTGATGGCAGGCCTGATGACAAGTGGCCTGTCGTGTCAGCTGTCCAGTTCACTCCGAGGTGTGCTGCTTTGTCTCGGTGTGGCAGGAGGCTGGACGGGTCGGAAACAGAGCTTCCATCCACAAACAATGAGAACATTACGACAAGGATGAACCTGAAACCACATGTGGCGTTTGCGCACAGGAGACACGACTTACATCTACTGCAAAAAAAGCAACAAATGGTTGAGAATTAAAACTGGACAGGTACCATGTTTCATCTGACTCGTCTGAGCAGGACAGAGAATTCAGGTCCAGAAGTTCCAGCTCGTCCAGAACCGAAGGCTCGGATGCGTCCTCCGCCTCCCCCGCAGCAGCCGCTCCATCCTCCCCGGTCGTGTGCGGGAGGAAATAGTCGAAAGGCTCCTCCGGTGGCGCGAATGATCCCAAGGACGACTGGCACAGCAGGGTGGGCAGCGGGCTGGGGAGGCAGTACCCTCCGGAGCTGCCGAGCGCGTACGCCGGGGGCGCAGACAGCACATGCGGCCCGCCTGGGTAGCCGCTCGCCCGCGTCCGCAGCTGCTCGTTCTGCCGCTCCAGCTTCCGAACCAGCTCCTGCAGCTTCTTCACCTCCAACTCGGCGTTCAGGCTGTTGCTGTTGCAGTCCACCTCAGGCACCATCGTGGGGTTCAGTACCGCTGCCTCCATTGGACCAGAACAAATAAAATGCTATTTTAGCCGCTACCTCGCCCCCAATTAGGATGAGAAATGGAGGACAGGTAGGGCCACGCCGCTGCAGCTCCCCCTCAACACTCGTTTCTGTATGCTGCTAGTGGTAGTAATCCGTCTAGCACGCCTGTCTGGACGGTCACCCAATGGGAGAATAGATGACTCCACCCACACCGCTACACACGCTCCCAGCCTCCACCTCCCCAACCCACAAGCCTGCTTCCAGGTATATGGTGCACCTGTACCCTAACTGTGGGCAAATATCCAAACCAAGACCAGTTAGAGAGTTTCCACTGTTGACTTACACCACTTGAACTTAAAAACTTGAATGTAATACTTTCAACATATTTCTATGTTTGAAGCAGATATACTGCACCAGACATTGTTTACTTACTAATCAACATCCATTTAATCGATGACCTAATTATTCTGAACAGATAAAAGTGCATCATAATTAGCAGAGGCACAACTGGTCAACATTTGTGAGCATTTGGCGACATCTTGGGGGCGACGGAGGTTATGACACGACAAGGAAAATATCGACAGTCGTGATTTGGATTGATTGGTTCATTAGTTGGTCAGGAGAGATGCAGTCAATAATTTTAATTTTAAAAAGTCTAAAGTAAATTCATAGAATCAGAAAATGAACACGTAAAAAAACAAACATCCTGGTAATGGCAGGCAACAGAGGAAAACTACTAGAAAATATAAACGTGTTTTTATGTGAAAAACCTGATTTATTGTTTAATACACGGATAAATAGATTTTCTCTTATTCCTTGACATATATCTCCATCTGGTGGCTGAAGAGACTCATTGCATCTTCAAACACGGCTCCCTGTGAGAACGTGTGGAGACGCAAAAGCTGTTCATCCAAGAGCTCAAATAAACTAAGAAGTGACCCTGGACTTTGGGGGAAGAGATGAGGAAATCAGTTCAAATGAGGGCACGTCAACACCAGAGGCCAGTCTGAGTGTTTCATATCTGAGCTCAGGTGAGGCGATTCTCCTCCTCAGCGTTTCTTCCAGGTGAATTTCCTTCGTGCTCCCTCCTGGCCCGGCTTCTTCCTCTCCCTCACTCTCGGGTCAGGGGTCAGCAGACCAGCTGCAAGTGTAAACAGATAAATGAAACAGAGATGAAGGAAAATGGACGGAAAGAGGAGGAAATCGTGAGACAAACAAAAGACAAAAGACTGATTTACATCAGTGATTGTGTGGATGAAACAAACTCTTGCAGCATTTAAAAACAATTTTAACAAACTATAAAGAAATAAAGATCTTGAGTTTAAATGTAAATTTCACACTACAATCAAAACTTAAAGGCCGTACGCGTGGTGTGCTATGCAAAATAATCAGCAATCACCTTCTAAATGTCCCAAAGAGCTTTCAAAGGAATATCAGGTATTAAAACTAACAAGTAAAAACCAGAAATGAAACCATGAAGCACAAAAAGAATGTTAAGAGGAGATAAAAATACAAAAAAAAGTTAAACTTAAAGAAACATCTTAGAGAGGCTTTCCTTGCATGTTTTGCACCCTCTTTATCCTGGTTGCTGCTACAATACTGTAATTTCCCAGTTATGGGAGTAATAAAGGATTATCTTATCTTATGTGTCACATGATCTGGCCCACTCACCTTGTCTCATGTTCTCCATTTCTCCCTCGGACAGGAAGCTGAGCAGGGCCCGTGAGATGGCGAGACGCAGCGCCCCCGCTTGGCTGGATCTGCCGCCGCCACTCAAGGTGCACTCCAGGTCGAAGCGTCCCAGCATGCCGGCAAACTGCAGCGGGAACATCACCTGCTCTCTGAGGAATAGGAAAAAAGAGCGAGAGAAGAGGAGGAGGTGAAAGACCCGAACGTGGTTGAATAGGCAGAGTGGGAGTGTGTGCTATTTAACAGATAGCAGTATCAACGGCGGACGCTAATTTAATGTCTGCTTGGGTGACTTTTCAGACAAGCAGAGAGGATCCCGGCAACTCCGAAAAGCTTTTTATACAATCTCACCACCACATATTACAGAATAACTTCTGACTCAGCAGGAACAGGAAGAGGCTGTGTGTGTGTGTGTGTGTGTGTGTGTGTGTGTGTATGAGGAAAAGAAAGTGTCTTGTGTTCTGGATGGTGTGTCAGGCTGAATGGCCTATGGCTGCTGACAAAGTCAATTGTCACCTCTCTGCTCCAATTACAGCCCGTCCTCACAGTGCGTGACAACACCAGCCCTGGACATTCACTCACTCACACACACACACACACACACACACACACACACACACACACACACACACACACACACACACACACACTCACACATACACACAATCACTCAACTGTGTAATTAACTTACTACAAGGAGATAAATAAAAAACGAGGCGATGCTGTGAAGAGTGAAAAAGCTGCTTTTTAATTTTTTTTTTTTTTTTTTTGGAGCAGAGTGGCTGTGGTGGTGGTGGGGAGTAAAACACATCACGTTTTGCATTTTAAAGGAAAACAGAATCTATGAACGTGACAACCGCTCTCCTACCTGTCTTGCAGTACGGAGAAGTAGAGCAGGAAGTCTTGGCCGTTGACGGTGACGCGTCCCGAGCCGCAATCTCGGAGAACCACGGAGGCGGTGGATGTCTTCCTCCGACCTGTCCGGAAACACAGCTTTAACTCCATTTTCTTAACAGATGTTACAGTCAACAACAGAGGGAGGCCAACTTAGTGAAATGGTTGGTGAAACTCCAGCTGGGAGTCAGATCCTTCTCGCTTCATTTGTGACCCTCTTGTTATTTTTCTTGTTACCAGATTTCAGACACTAAAATGGTGACAAACAAAGTCAGTGTTACAAATAAAAATGACGGCCAAAGCCGCCACAAAAGTAAGACCCAATGTGGAGGACGCTGAGATTACTCTTGAAGTCAAGAGGAAGTCAGGAGAAGCTTGCTCTCGATAAGCTCAAACAGACTACGCTTGCTCTGTACTTCAATCTGGGATGAATGTCAAACCAAACACAGTGATAAAAAAACCCTATTTTGGCTTTAGATGGAGAAATGAGTGTGTTTGAGAAGCACTGCTGGTGTGTACCCTCTGAGGTGCTGAAGGCGATGCCCCTGTCGTCTCTCTCCAGCGGGGGCACAGTTTGGTTCATGGATTGGGTCTCCAGCTTCCGGCGGTATTTCATGACAAACTCCTCCTCGATGGTGCAGTAGGGCAGGGACAGCAGGCGCTCCATCAGCTGGAGGAAGCGATCGTACTGCAGCAAAAGACACATTTCATTTAAATATAAATAAAGGCCGAGCTGCCGAGAACATCCGCAAACTAAGTAGGTTTAAGTTAAGCCAGAGAAGCAGATTTATCAGAGATTCTAATGTCTGAAACTTCTTCAGCTGCCCTTCCTCATGTCAAAAAGACATGGCAGACGAGGAGGATGAAGGAAACAGTTCTTACGTCATGAGAGGATATGGTCTCGACCAGCGTGACTTCCAGCTCCTCCTTTGTGAACCACCTGCTTGTTCCAAAGAGGCTGATGGAGACAGACAAGAATCCAAAAGTCCATATACTTATTAAAGAAGACTATCAATGCTTGATGTCATTTTCTGAGGTCTCCCAATCACTGGAATCAAGTGACTATCATGTGACAGTCACCTCCAAAACCTTACAAACCTGGTGCAACAGCAAAAAATATATTGAAACAAATTTATACAAAGCACGTTGCCCTGACTTACATTCGCTTGGCGTCCTGGTTAAACAGTCCCTTGGCTCTCAGTTGATCTTGGTACTTCTCGATGCTCAGGATTTTGCTGTACATGTCCTGTAGCATCCCAAAACATTCAGGATAACAAATTTTAAACATCACACAAAGACAGATTCCTCATTTTGCAAGCAAAAATGTGAAAAATGTATTAGTTCCAGCTTCTCGTGTTGCTTTTCTTTCTGTCATATGTGATACTAAATGAAGAATCACAGATTAATCCGTACTGAAAATGTTGGTTAGTTGCATTCCTAATGTGTTATACTTCACGGTTTCTGGGCTGAATTGACCCAGACACCTGTGCTTGTATTTGGCCCGAAGCGAAGCTGGAAGGAAACATCATGAAGCATGACAGGACGGCTTCGGGGCTCAATCGTCATTAGATCACTCTCGCACAGAGAATAACCTGAGGAGGGGGAGTGTGTCATGGACGGAGACAGACGGAGCGTGGGGGAGAGGGTGGGCATGCCGGTCACGTCCCCGAGGCAAACGCCCCCACCTCGGCCGCCCAGCGCCTGGGTGAGAACTCATTTCCCCGTCAATTATTCACCAGATGTTTGTTTAATTCCTTCTTGATAGAGTGTGCCTAATCCGCTGCCACTCCGACCAGCGACGGAGGAGCACTGGAGGAGCAGGAGGGAAAGGGGAGGGGATGGGGTGTACAAAAAACCCCCAAACATCAAGCAAAAACCAATTTTCTATGCAAAAAAAAAAAAAAAAAAAAAAAGCGTAATAGAAAATCAAAAAAAAAAAAAAAAAGAAGGAGGACACGTTTACAAACACTGGGAGCTACAATGGCGAGGAATAATTCGCATGGATTGGCCGGCTGAAAAGAGGAAGAGGGCCAGTATCTGGATACGTTTAAGTCAAGACTGTTACTGAGACAGACAGCTACACCTCCACAATTTCTACTCAGTAAGTTTTCTTTATATGCACGGCACAGACCTTTGAGTTTAAGGCTTTAAGACTCTAAGAGAGTATAGTGAAGCTTTTAAATTAAAGAGACCCTCTCTTGTATTTGTATGCAGATTGAGACGGCATTAAAGTGAAGGGGGGGGTGTTGTGGGTCCCCCAGGGTTGTGGCCATAAAGGGCTCAGCGGAGCAGCGAGCAGGTTAATGCACCGTGCTGGCTGAGCAGAGGAGAGCAGCCGAGCAGGAAGGCCGCTTTACACACCACCGCCCCCTCCTGGCAGCACTCCTGACGTGTGTGTGTGTGTGTGTGTGTGTGTGTGTGACAGAGAGAGAGAGAGAGGGAGAGAGGCGGTTGCTGATGACGGCTTACAAAAATCCTGGAATGGACACAAGATGGAGAAAGCAAACAGGAAGAGGAAAAGACGAGCAAGCAGGTGAAAGGGAGCTGCAATCGTGCAGACAGGCAGCATGAGCAGACACGTCTGACATACCTATTTAAAGCAACAGCAGGGGTGCAGATTGCTGCTGCTACAGGGCACAGTGGTGTGTGTGCGTGTGTGAGACATGTGTGTGTGTGTGAGCTTGGACCAACATTCAGACATCACACCCCTCTCTGTTTTAGAGACAGACACATGCCTCTCACACACGAGCCGTCTTCGAGCAAGGTCAGCGGCAGACAGGAAGGGAACAGTAGAGCGTGTGAAATCAACAAAAGACAGAGCAAGAGGAGCAGCGTGAACGGCATCGCAGCCGCCCTCCACCCCACCCCACCCCACACGCGCACACACACACAAAGACCCCCAACTCCTGCCCCTCCCTGCCTCCCTCCCTCCAATTCCCCAAGGAGGAGTTGCTCCCCGTGGCGGGACAAAGGCTGACAAGGATGACGCGCCACACCTCAAATGCGATTCTGAAACCCAGACGCTCCGATTGTTTACGAATCTCAGCTGACATCTGAATATCAGTGACCGTGATTTGGGGAAAATATCTTCAATTCGGCCTCATGTGTCCTTGTTTATCATTTATAAATTTGAAAAACAAATCGTCGTTTAATGCTCTCATCACTCTAAGTGGGCCAATACAGTGTTGAACTTTGGGTGGTTGGTTCTTCTTGAAACAATTTGTTTTTTCTTTTTAGCTGCCCCATGTTCTCTCTTTTCCCCACCTTTCCAGTTATCTCTCATTAGTCTCTGCCATGTCAGCAGCCAAAGGTTTGGAGAGTAAAGAGCTGTTAACTTTGCAACACTGCATGTTAGTGGGATGTGGGAAAATAAACAGTTTCAGCTCATTGTTCACCACCTCTGGATCACAGGTAGATACAGGTATTCCTCTGTGGATCGACCTTTAAACCGGACTACCTCTGACCGCTCCATCCTGCTCGCCTCCCTCCCTCCCTCACCCTCCTCTAATCTCCCACCTTGCTTTCACCCTGGCTCTGTTCGGCAGCAGCTCTCTGTGTGGAAAAGAGGATCTGACGTTACGTCTCCTCAGGGACAGCACAGCCTTCTCTCAACTCACTCTGTCTGAATAGGATATGACCCGAGGGTGGGGGGGGTAGAGGAGGGTAGGCAGCAGGTGAGGAGAAACTGGGGATTTGAGCTGGATGAAGATTTACCTCCACCTCATACAAGAACCTGACAGCCGCCTGCGGTACTCACATGGAGCAGGGAGTAGTAGGCTGGTTTGCCGGTGTAAAACAGGAAGTGGAACGGTCGTCTGTCCTCTCCCCACTGGACGGCTTTAAAAGAAGGGACAGAGAATCAGTTGTGAAGCACAACACTCAGTCTGGAAAGACTTAGAATAAATAAAATAAAATACCTCTCTGCTTTGGAAATATTTCCTCTGGATGCTGTAGTGGAAAAGAAAGAGAAAAAGTCACCACATGTGACACATCAAACCTGAAACCTGGATGATAAAAGCCTGAACTCAGACGTACCTTCATGACAGGCCGAGCTTTCTTATCAAACAGGCCGGAGGGGAAGAGGTAAGCTATGCTCCTCTGTTGGAGACAGAAGAAGGGGAAAATGCAATAAATTACAAGAAAAGAAATGGCAGTTTGAGAGACGGCAGATTATGACAACGCTGACACATCCGAACAACAGAGGTCACACCAACGGACGGCGGTGAAAGTGACAGAAGAGGAGGCACAAACTGCTTGCGGGTTCAAGGAAAGGCGAGTGTGCCATGTGTGAGTGTGTGTGTGTGTGTGTGTGTGTGTTACTGTAGAGTTAGAGGAGAAAACAAGCAGAAAAAGGCACAAGTTTTTGGCTTGGCTGACAGCGAGCAGAGGACACTGTGGACGTCCAACAGTTCACTCCAAGTTCATCCTCTGACACAGTTCAGTGTGTGTGTGCGTGCTATTAGCAGGGCTACAGATGGCGCTGGGAAAGTGTGTGTGATCGAAGAGAGGGAGACAGGAAGTGCGTTGGCCCCCGCCACACTCATCAAGACAGTCTGTTCGTGTCTCTCTTCCTCCATCCCGCCATCTCTCCTCTTCCTCTTTCATTTGTTCCTGCTCTCCGTTGGTTCAATTAGTGAGGCAGCAGGTGCTGCACGCAGTGAGCAGGTTGCTGCCTTTAAGGTTGTCAAAACGACAGAAAGCAGAAAGAAAAGGACTGGTCGAGGAAAGTGTGTGTGTGTGTGTGTGTGTGTGTGTGTGTGTATAGGTGTGAGAGACAGGAAGAAGTTAAAGGGTACACAGAAAATAGGGAAAGGGAAAGACAAGCAGGGAACAGATGAAGACACACCCGTTTGTCCCCTGAGCCTCAGCACAATATGGCAGAGATCCCCACGGGGCAAAGACTGAGTGACGGAGGAAGAAAGACTCAAAGAGTCACCAAAAGGCCGATCAGCGACAGCCTGTCTTTTATCATCTCTGCTGTGATGCTGAAACTTGGCAAAAAGCTCCCGTGTTGGGATGTGCCCGATTAGTTTCCTTATCGGCTGCAGAAATACCAGTCGGTTATTAAACTAATTACATGACACCTGTATTCAGATTTATGGAGAATGGTTATGGATTCCTGCATGTAACACGTTGAAGAACTTTCATGCTGAGGAATAAATAGTCCATCAAAGACGAGAAGCAGAAGACAGACTTTTTATGGGTCTTTGTTTGGTGTTCATTTCTTCCCCTGACTGTAAACAGCCCTCTGATTTTTCCTCAGTCTTTATCAACATCACACCTGAAAACTCTGGACTGGCGAGGGATTTATCTCCCTGCACTCCAGTCCTCCTGAATTTTCCTCTTTCCCTCGACAAATCTGAGTTTGGGCTGCTGGCCGTCGCTTCAGCTTTCACAGTCTGGCGCCAACAGCTCTCTTCACTATTTGTGAGGGACACCGGGGAGTGGCCGAGGGGAAAGTGGGAAATCAAGCTAAATGGCCGGAGCAGCGAGGGTGAATGTTCTGCCAAAATATGGAATTAGCATGTGAGTGTGTGTGTTTGAGGGCGTTGCTAATATCCGTGATGCAGTAGATTAGCCAGAGGTGGCCCCACCTGTCTGCTGCTGCTGCTGCAGAGCTAAGCTAATAAAGATGACGATGATGTGAATAGACGACAGAGCCTTAAAATACAGCACCACTCCAGCCTGAAATACAGAACCTAATCAATGTTCAAAACGCTTTAACTGCTCGTGGCTTTCAGGCTCTGTCTCATCTGAGAAGAATGTTGACAAAGCTGGGGATGGACTGCCAGACTGTCCACCAAAAGAAAGAGTGTACCTGATCATAACCGCCTATATGAAACGAATATGAACCAAACCCCTGCCTGTCAAGAACAACTGCTTGGGAGCTTTATTTCCACATGTATGGTAAGGCCATAAACAAAAATCCTACTCAACATGTGACCATCAAAACAGTTCACTGTCAACAAACAGCACAGAATGACCAAAATCAAAGCTTTAGTTGTGTTGGGTGCTGATGGCAATCAATCTGTTTTTCGGGTAAATGGAAGAGATCACGATGTCAACTCAAACAGGATTAATTTGTTGGGTGCTACTTTCAGGGATGATTAATTGACGATTTGGTGCTTGATTGAGTACTTCAGGCAGCAGGACGCTGCATGTGGGCCTGAATCGAAACTACAGCGTCTGTGTTCTGGTAATGAAGGAACGAATCACTCAGCGCAACTGTGTGCTCGTGGACAACAGCACAGCTGATACCAAAGATGATGTATCTGGATACACAGGAAGTATTTGTCAGTTGAATGAAGTCACAGTTGATTTTGGTCTTCCTGTGGGATGACTTGTTGACAATGGATTGTTCTGCTGATTCTTCATGGGTTTCATGAGCTACGGGGAGAGTAAATAAAGCACCAGCATGTCAGCAGTAAAGCATAATGCACTCTGTCTCTTACATCTATGTCCTCCTGGGTGAAGTTCTCGGGGTCTTCTCCCATCATGTTAGCCAGGTGCCGTTTCCCGATGTTATACTCCTCCACCTGTTTCTGGATGAACTCCTTCGTAAACT
Source organism: Scatophagus argus (assembly GCF_020382885.2). Lineage (NCBI taxonomy): Eukaryota > Metazoa > Chordata > Actinopteri > Scatophagidae > Scatophagus > Scatophagus argus. The sequence goes on along the minus strand of NC_058516.1, from coordinate 4,163,726 downwards.
TTTCTGGTCCTTCAGATGCCAGGTTTTTTCTGTGGAGGACCGAGCTCATGCATATCTGCCTGCTAAGGACCTGAAAAGGAGGACAAGTAACGTTACTTCATATATCACATCACATTAATTATGCTACGATGCTAATTATGTGAAGCAGCACCCAGCCATAGCCGAACTCAAGTTAAGGATTGGATAGTTAAAATTAAGGCACCCTCAAGTCTATCGAGCCGTGATAAAACGAAATGCAGTGTCAGTCGGTTGTTATTTCAAATATCCGTCAAGGCAGTTTCGGCTAACAGAAGCTGCAAGAGCATGCTAATTCAAGGACGTCAGTGTTTGTGCACTGCCGTCAATTTCTGTGATTTCACGGATGTTTTACACGTAGAATTTGTAAGTTTATTAAAGAGAAAATCGCAGCTCACCTGTCGGCTTAACTGAGACGTAACACTATTAAAAATCGACCTGCAATTCCCACATTTTCCGAAAAACGATCCCACGGTTCGCACACAGGACGCCGCCATTTTTGCTAACAACAGTGACGTCAGGGGCGGAAGTTGTTCACACCGGAGACATGTCACATGAAACTTACAATACAGATTACAAAAATATAGCCAGAAATCTCCAGTCAATCGTTGTTTATAACGTAACGGCAATTCATTAATTGTTTTTGCTTCATTTAAAATGCTAACTCTCAAGTCAAAGATGTTAATACAAAGCATAAACGTTGCATTCGAGTGCTCTTCTAAAGCTTGGATTTCTGTATTCTTTAATGCGCGTAGAAGGACCAGTACCACAATTCAAGCCATTTTTACACTCAATCCACAGTCACTTCCTCTAGGTTACGACTAAGTTTGACATGATCATAACGGTGTTTATGAGTTCTATTTCTTGGAGACACAGACACGGTAAACAACTTCGTTTTGGTTCATTTATTGTGTATGTTGACTGTGAGGTCTCATATGAGGGAAAGATAAAAACATTAACAATAGAAAGGAAATGCATGAAAGTGTGCAGGAAATAAAATAAAGGTTTAGAAAACATCTTTTCAAACAAAAAAGACAGCAACACAAAACATAAAAGGAAGAGAATGAAGTGGATAATCCAAACCACATGACAAAGACCACAAAATTGCATAATCTGCCTAAAATGACAAATGAGCGAAATAAAAATGTGTAAATACCACCAAGGACAGAACATTTTTAAACAATTGAGAACAGTGACTTGCCCTGGTTGCTTCAAATACACTGCATTTTTATTTTATCTCTTATACATCAGTCCACATCACATGACAATGTCACAGCTCATTGGAAACTTGTGTTGTTCAGCGTGATCATGGAAATTCAAAACATTGGCCACATGTTGCAGCTAAAAGCAAAATCTGTGGTGATCCAGCAGCCTAAAACTATTCCTCATGTCCTTCCTTTTTTGAGGCTGTAAATTAACAACAGCCATCGCCTAAATCTTAAATACTAAAACCACTTAAAACGGCTATAAAATGACAAAATTCATGTGTCCTTTTCACCACTTTACCCTCAAAATTTGCAGAAAAAAGATCCTTCAACAATAGTCTGTTGACTTCTTAATTGATACTGCATTATTCAGAGACCAGTGATTTAATTTAGAGTTTATTAGAAGTTTTGTGGGGTTCTATAGTTTGGCTATTTTGCTACCAATGTTTCAGATTTTGACACCACATGGTCACCAGATCCAGTGCCAGATTTTTGCATACAAGCAAATCCTGCCAACAGACACAACTATCTGAAACTACGGAGAGCCAAGAGAGCCAATAACATTGCACCTTTAAGGCTCTGATGCCCTGTCCGGTTTAAAGTGAACTGCATGCAAACACCATCTGTCCTTCATGTAACATCACTGACAAAAGGAGTCGTGCTGTAAATGTCACGCCACAGGATTTAAAGCAGCGGATACACATGAGTTATCAGAAATAACACAATAAAAAATGCTCAGTCACCGTCTGCCAAACATGTTGGCAAGGCTACACATAAAACAGATTGTTTTGCATATGCGATGCAGTCGGTGCTGGGCAGCGCAGACATGGATTAACACAACAAGCTGCCACTTTAGCCAAACTTTATAGATCGGGATGAAAATAATCTTCATTCCTACAGGGAGCTATGAGTGAAGGCTTTTCAGGGCATCACAGCACAACGTATGCTGTGTGAAACCACAGTTTTCCCATTCTACATGGTGAGCATGAGTACATGTCACATACATGCAGTCACATCATGCTTTCTCTGACCTCTGAGTTAATTCTGCCGAGGTGAAGTGGGAAAACATCCAAGCTGAGCGTTTACATTTGACAGTTTACTGTCTTCATCTGGAAAAATTGAAAGAAAGAAAATAATGTTTCTCTCAATTTGAACCTTTTGTCTGATGAGCTTATGGACAGCAGGAAGCTAAACAAACCATTAAAAACTTACTTGTTATGTATGAAAACCCTGAAAACCCTGTCCTAACTTTTCAGAGACCATTTTTAACATATGATATTCATATTCAAGATCAAGCACACGGGCAGTTAAAGTTGTATTTGACAATTATAATGCATTCAAATATCACTTCTTTTGGTTAATCATAAGCTGAGGAGAAGCTCACCTTCACTAACTGTGGCCTCTTTCCCTGTGTGTGTGTGTGAGTGTGTGTGTTGTCAGTACAGTACTGTGCTGTGTTTACAGATCAATGCTGCGTGTCTTCACTTAGATCACTTTGATAGAGTTGGAACAGGAACACGGGGAGATTAATCAAAGTGAAGGGGCAATGACTCCCGGCCCGTGCCAGTCGATATGGCTGTGTGGTTAATTTGCCCCGAGGAGAACTGTCGTCAAGCAGATGATAAACAGTGTTTGCCCCATTTTTTAGCCACAAGCGCCCTCCTGCTCACCAAGAAAAATAGTTTCGACCCATGGTCTCTAATTTACAGTGGGGGGTGAGAGGTGAGACATAAATCATCCTTCTGCAATGGCCCGTCTCTGACAGGCGAGCCACCACGGGTGGATCGGGTGGAGATATTCGTTTTGGTGTGCTCACTGCAGCAACTTCTTGCAGTAACTTCACACTGTGATGGCTGCAAACTAGAGAACAGTCACTCTTCTGTGGAAGGAGAACCAAACAATTACAGTGAAAATGGTGACTTTGCACTGAGGAACATTTAGAGAACCTTATGGGCGTCTGTTGACATGTTCGGCCTGTGCCATCAGGGCTTCATATGAGGCTGTAGCTCAGTGCCAGGCATCACAGAGTTGGCTCCCATCCAGCTGTTCCAACAGATCTCCATATGGACAACAGGGATTCCAGTGCTGTCTTGAAAAGGAAACACCACAATAGGCATCAATGACCTCCCCAATTTGCCACATCCCCAGATTTGGTGACATCCTTTTAATTGTACAGCTAAAACAGAGATGGAGCAAGAAATAATGGAGGATATCACACCGTGGAGCTGTGCCAAGTCCACTCCTTCCCCCCTCTTTCCCGAGGATGGAGTGCTGGAGAATTGAAGGCTTATAATACCAGCGAGCTGAGGCTTTGCTCCAGTCATCATTTCCATGCTGCTTTACGCTGATTCCCTAATATCCTTAGCGCCTTGCGTAGGGATAAGCCCATCGTGCTGAAACATGGCTGTCATGCCTATAAACCGTTCACGGCTCTAAAGAATCCATTATGGTTGCTCCACAAACATGGAGACTCAAAGGGCCACTTTGCTCAAGCTCATTTACTCTTTTAAAGCGTATTTATTTACCCTTAGTGCTGCGGCGGAAGGGATCTCCAATGCATCACAGCAGGTTGTAGAAAAGGCGTATTTAAGTATCAGTGGTCATTTATAGGATGAATCACACATCTTCAATATACTGAGATGCATTTCTTCATGTTAATCCTGCAAAACACAACATTTAATGATACTGAGTGGCTTCTGCTACTGTGGAAAGGTGGTCCCAGTCCCAACCTCAGCACAGGGCCAGCAGAAAGGGCGAGAAGGAGCCAGACTTCACTCAAGAAGTGAAGTTTTCTCACTCTGTAATCACTCTCTACAAACAGACACACATTTACAGTCCTATATTTATTCTTATTTCTATTTCATCCATGTTCCTGTTAATATTCCACTTCATATTTCTATTTTCTTATTCCTCTCTCAACTTCAATTTCTTGTACATTTTACTCCCTTTTCTTTCCCAGCTCCTGTTCACATTATCATCGCCGTTCTCATGCTCTTGTTCCATTTCCTACTCCCATTAAAACTTCTATTTGCATTTCTTCTCGTATTCCTGTTCCTATTTCACTTCCTGGTCCTGTCCCCTTTCTCATTTCTTCTCTTATTCGTATTCCTTTTTCAATTTCAAATACATCTCTAAATCTATTTTCATTTTCATACCCTCTTCAAATTTTGCTTTTATTTTGCGTTACTAAAACTATACTGTGACTGTTATAGCTGCTGCTGCTACAACTCCTGCTACCAAGCTGTTACTGTGATACAGAGTACAGATTACTTCAGTCAACAGTGTATGCATATACAGTAACACTGAAGCATATGTGTGCTACTGCGTGCTGTGTCAACACCCAGTTATCTTTGTGTGAGGTTAGTAATATGTTATGGTTCAGAGCTCTGTCAGAGATTTCTCATCCCCCTTTCTCTCTCTCTCTCTCTCTCTCTTTCACACACACACACACCAATTCGTAGTTTATCAACAAGTATGGTCATTGAGTGGAAATTAATTTGCCACTGGTAATGGATAGAGACATTTTGCTGAGATGCGTAAAAACAGCCGAACTGCCAGCGATTACCTGCTGGAATCAGCCTTCATCAATATCAGGGTAATTACAAAGCACTTCTGGCAGTGCGTGAAATGAATGGAGCGTGCAACAGATTGGGCGGTGGCCATAGATGTCTGCAGATATTAGGCCTCCTCCCTCCACAGGGGCGAAATCTACCTGAACAGACCAGAGCTGCTGCTGCTGCTGCTTCTGTTGCACCAGCAGGTTGAGGAGGCTGTCGGAAAGGGTTTCATATTAAAACAGGGAACAGTCGAGCAGAATAGGGCAGAGCCGCCTGTGACTGAGTCTAATAGAATTGTACAGTCTTGAATAGGAGGGGAAAAAAGCACAAAATTAGATAGAACATCACACAATGCAAATAAACAGACTATAATGCAAAGACCAAAGTGGACAGAACTGAAGTGAATGAGACATAAAAAGACTACAGAGACGAAACAAAAGAAAGATCATAAATGAAAGATTGGAGAATAGAATAAAAGAAATAAACGAGCATCGCAGTGCAGAGAAGCACAGGAAAGAAAAAGTAGAGCAGAACAGAACAGGGTAAATGAAAATTTAATAGAACTGGGATGAGGGAAAAGGGGAGACACAATAATAATCACACCAGGGTTGGTTCTGATTTGAGGAAGTACCTGCAGACTTCTTAGAGATCTAAAGGATCTCCCCACATATATGTTACATATGACCAGAGCAGAATGGAGTGGAAGGTAATGTCTATAGGCTGAACAGCACAACTCAGAATAAATAAAACCAGACTCATATCTCTTCAGATCAGGCCCATTTCACCATGTCCAGACCAGAGGATGGGACTGGGATGTAAGGTGGTTTCAGGGTGTCAATCCCTGTCTTTCCCAGACTTCACTTCCATCTCTCACATGGAACCACTTTGGTGGCCCCCCTTTTCCCTTTGCCCTCTCCTTTCTGTCCTCTCAGACAGCAAGCTGGGGGCAGTATCGGGTTTCCTCTCCAGCTGAAGGGTTACTTCAGTCCATCTCTGGGATGAAAAGATGACTATTTTCCTCCCCGTCTTCCATCCGACTCTTTTTTCAGGTGAGGAGCTCCGGGAGGAAGGAAACTATTACGAGTGGGGTGAAAGGGGGCCTGGAAACGCAACTGCCAGCCCTACCCGGCCTGTCGGAGAGGAAGAAGATCAGGATCCAAAGCTGGATGGGGAGAAACTCGAGATCTGTGGAAACGACCGGGAATGACCCAAGAAAAACTTCCGCCACCCTCCTCTCATGCCGTCCTGTCCGAAAGTGTTTTCCATAATGGTCTCAGTCTGTAAAAAAAAGAGAGATCTCCCCAGGGGATCCCGAAAGTCCGCCAGACTCAGACAGACATGTGCGAAAGCAGAATACATAGAAACCACCCTTGTGAACAGGCACAAAAACATACATATACGCTTACCCCACTGTCATCAAGTTCTGAGGTTATACCATGTATAAGTTTATAAGAGGTTTATGTTAATTTGTTCAGTGTCTGTGACCTCCTCAAGTTTCTGTTTTAGCTGCGCCGACACCTTCAGGTCTGCAAAGAACAACGGAAACCAGGCACAGCTGTTCGGCTTGCGGCACAGGGAGATTTACATATCTGGGTGAATTTTTTAAATGCCGTTCTGGATCTAAGAAGTCTGGTAGAATTTTTCATATTGTTTCCATTTCATCTGGATGGACGCTTCAAGCGAGCTCTCACATGCAGTCACACATCAATCACCGCCTTATTACAGAGAGGGATTTGTGGAAAATAATGCTTTTTATATGAGGATTGTATAATTGCTGCTCATTTGACCTCGTGCTGGGCTCAAAGCTGGGTTGTGAGTCAGTCTGACGACATCTACACCCAGTTGCTTTGTCTTCAGTTTGAGGATCTCCATCCACCACAATGTGGCATACTTACGGGGAAGTCTTGCCTGTGTGCTGCAATGGACGACTGAAGGAAAAAAAATGAATTTCATTGGGTTTTGCAGAAGGTGGTTGCAATCAAAATTTGACCACAAATGTCTTGGCAGTTGTAAACTATTTTGGTTGAAATTTTTGAACAATGACCAAGTGCAAAAACACTTCCTTGGATTTTTGAAGTGAAGTGAGTAACTTTACGAGCTTATATGTAAACCAGTAGCAATTCTCCCATTGCATTTGAGGAAAAGAGCTGTTTAAGTGTATGCGTCACTCCGAGTGACAAATTGCTGGGCTGATTGAGCTGAGGGACTACTTGCTAGGTTAATATCTACCATTGATCTTTTCATTGATCATTTGTCCCCCACTAATGGCCATGACCACACTGATTTTAAATAATATGTCTCACTCGTAACCTGACATCAGAGAACGGGATAAAGATCGGTGTCTGACCATTTCTTGGGGAAGGAAACCGCTGCGAAAAATCAGCTTGAAAGGCCAGAGGAAATTGAGACAATATTCAAAAGAAAAGGTTCAATCTGCAAGCTTTTTTCCCCTGCTGATCAGAAGACTACTGCTGGGCTCCTTAACATCTGGTTGGGCAATTTACCCCGCTCTGACGACTGGAAAGGTTAAACCACTAAAATCTAATATTTGCCCAGAGGGGGTCAAGGCACTGCAATTACAAGGTACAATCGGCAGGGCTAATCAGCTAGTAGCGCGTACCAGGGGCTCGGCTGGGCAAATAAGTCCTGATCAGAAGCGCTGTTCTCTGCCTCTCCTGTTTACTTATTAAACCCTGTTCTCATGTTCAAGGGCCCCAATGCAGCCTGTGGCCCCCGCACACCCCAAGGCACAGAGGAGTAAATTTAGCTCCTGATGCTCTTTAAATGGGACCATGCCGCTTGGCTAGAAAGTAGCCCCCGTGTTAATCAGTATCTGTGCCCTTTGTTGCGAAATGATCTCAAATTACTTTCCTCCAATCTGGCAGACATTAACACCTTGGGAAGGAATGGGATAGGTAGGGATTTTGTACCCTCAGGAGCAAAACAAAGTGTGTGTGCATGTGCGTGTGTGTGTGTGTGTGTGTGTGTGTGTGAGGACGCTGACGAAGGCCCACATAGACGTCAGAAGGATGTGTGTGTTCCACAATGCTGTTTACATGATTGCTCTTTGACACACATTTCCTAATTGACTGACTATCAAGTGCAGGATTAGTGTATAATATATCAGAACTGTCTGGCGCGCAACACTTTTGAACAAGGCTCGGGGAACAATTACTGGTAATTAAATATGTGCCAGTTACTGGAAAAGATAATTATGTCCTTGGTGTATAACACCAATTAATTACTTTTATTTCAGCGAGCAAAGCTTTTAAACGACAGCGGAAGCCATTCGAATGGCGCCTGTGTTTGAGTGCAAGCAACCTCTGTGTTTGCTAACGTATAAGTCATGTTCTGTCGTTGCAGTGATGAGCGTTTAGGAGCAGCACATGAGAAATAGATTAAGTCAGAATCAGGTGTTTCACTTCGCCATAGAGCTCACATTTGCCGTTGCAGCAGATGCAGGTGTCGCTGCAGTTTCCAAACAACCGTGAGCTGCAAACGAGCTGCAAACAAGCTCTGCCAAGGCCTCAGTTTTAATGCCTTCACCTCTCTCCTCTCCCTCCTCGGGCATTAAACATTGACATAATAGGTTGAATGAAAAAAAGAGAGACTTCTCTGGGGAGGGCAGAGCTCGACTCTCTCTTGCTAAGAGGATTGGTCAGATTGGATATAGAGCCTATGAGGAATCACGAGCGAGCTGCATATCCTCACACCTTCTCCTTCTGTACTCGCAACACCTCACCACACTGAGATAGCAGCACAAGATTAGTGGTAAACCTTTCCCTCCCCTTGTACGTCCCGACAGTAACTGCCTTGAATCCAAACATGCTCTTATTCACATATCAAAGTGAGGTTCAAAGAAATATATGGATTTGCAAATGATTTCATTTTGAACGTCCGCCTCTAATGTCTAACTTGAAAATACCTGTGGCCGATCATTAGTAATCTATTAAATCCACGGCCTAGAAATGGTTACACTGCACGCCCTCTGAGCCAAACGTGGCTGATGCTGCTTTTCCAATCCCTCTCTCGCTTTGGTTAATGAGATACAGAGTCAGACGGCCCGAGCGTGCTTTCTCTCCCTTCACCTCGTGCGTTCTCTCTGGTCCTGCAGCACACAGTACAGTCGTTTTTATCAGCCCAGCTCGCTCTCCACTCCCGCACCAACAGCTTAATCCACGCATCCATGCATCCACTCTCCGCAAACAATCAGTCTGTCAGGAGTGTGCGGCCGTGTGCGCTCATGCTAATGACGGAAGGAATTTTCTCATGTTTCTTTCCCTCTCAAATGTTGATGTGTAAATGACACCACACCAAGATATTTTTGTGTACCCGACATATATTTGCAGTGTATGTTTGAAGGTGGGCTTCTATTGTAGAGAGACAAAGTTCGTCCCCTTCAGGTGGACCACTGTGGCAATGGAGGCAGGCAAAAAATTTTTTTTATATTGTTTGTAAATCTAAAAGATGCGAGTGTGAAAATACATTGCAGAAAGACCAGACAGCCAACAGTGATGACTCTCCTGTGTACAAGAAATGCACCAACTTTCTTGTTTCATGCTAACAGGAAACAATGCAACGTGTGCACCATCTGGCAGCAATAGATCAGTGTCTTAATGATGCTGTCCATGAAACTTAACAAATTAAAGCAAAGTGGCTTTTTACAAACATTTGATATGTTTCGTTTTCTCTGTCTCAATGGCTTTGCACTTCATTTCAAGACAAACCTTGATTTCCTATGTGTGCATCGCTTTGAGGGACAGCAGTTCACATCAACAGTGTACTACTCGGGAGCAGGTATCTGTAATTTTGTCAGTTTGAATATATGGTGTACTCAAAACCAGCTTGGGATTAGTATGTATCTTTGGTTTGTGGAAAGACTGATTTCAGGGTTAGTGAGCTGTTAGGCATGTAGTGGCTTTGTTTAAGGTTATGATGAAACTCCAGGGAAGTGAATGACAGTGTGCTTGTGTCTGTCCTCCTAAATGAAAAAAACATGCTGGTGTTTGTGCCTACATGTGGTTATGCTGATTAACAATAAGGCCATAACTCCAAATCAGTGTGTGCAACTGCTTCTGAGCCAAATCTGTTGCAAGTATATTACGCCCATGTGGCTTGTTTATATGCTTTGCATGCATTTGCAGGTAAGTGTGTGTGTGAGCGCGTGTGTGAGCGCGTGTGTGTGTGTGCTGGCTCTCTGGAGGGGCCTGGTGTGTCACGATGGGCGCGGCTCCCTCTGGATCTAAGCAGTATTGACAAACCCATCAGAGCTGGTGATGCATTGGGCTCCCTGCTTGCTCCCCTTCGCCTCACCCTCCCGCCCTCAGCGGGGCTGCGGGGCTGCGCTGACATGCTGTCACCTTGGTTACTGCTGCCAGAGAGAACGGCCTGCTGGGATATGAGCTGACCCGAGCTGGCGGCCGGCCGGCGAGCTGCAGCAGGAGATGTCACCGGTGGACCCCTGAGGACAGACCGACCCCTGCTTCTGTCCCCGACCATCGATCCGTCTGCTGCTGAGATCCGTCACCACCTAGGACGCTCGCTGGTGTAGGACAGGGCACATAGACACACACACACACACACACACACATATATATACTGCATGCTTTATGTGACTCTGGAAGAATATGTCAACTATCCCACAAAGCCAAAACAGATTGAGATTGTTTTGTTAGGTGATTTCGAAATGCGACTGTTCCAATGTGCCAGAGAAAGTCCTCGACAACATGAACTCAAAGCTCGAACTGCAAAAACATCTGCCTGCGAATCTCTCTTTGTCAGAAAGAAGTCATCCTCCATGTGATGTTTGTGCTCATAAGCAGAAAGTCCTGGCACGTCTTTGGAGAATTGCTTCTTCTTTTCTACTTTTCGAGGTTAGCAAGTCATTACTTGGCAACTTCTGAATCCCTCTCTCTGTAAGTTCCGGGAGCCAACATAAACAGCGGTTGTTGGCAACGGCCCGCCGGCGGCTGTGGGCGTCAGTCTCCACCAGTGTTCAAAGTCCTTTGAAATGCTGACCAGCTTTTTGACACGAGGCTTTGGAAGCAGCCGAGCTCACGCTGCGAGATGCGGGCCAGGCCGGGTACGAGGTGGAGCTGGGTTCAATTCTAGGCTGAGAGGGATTGTGGGTAGGGACCAAGAAGTTTCACATCACAGGCTGAGGCAATTTGTTCAAAGACAACTTCATGGACTCATGCCACTCATGTCTCTCGGTCCTGAGAAAGTCTTTTGCTATTTAATGCATCTTTTCTTTTTCTTGCAGCTTAGATTTAAGTTCAGACTTAAGTTACAGAACTTTATTTGAATTAACACTAGAAATTTGAAGAATGTGACGCATCCAAGGTTTTTATACTTTATCATTTCTCCTTCTACAACTGAAATAACAGCATGTTCGACTGAACACGATGCTGGCAGTGATTCTGGATGCCATCAGCGTCACCAAAGTAGCCTCGCTCGCAGTATTCCTCAAAAGGTATAATGGCTTTTGCACAATGTTCCCCAAACACATGTGCGCCGCCTGAAAGGCCGTCTCTCGTGTCATGCGAACAAACAACAGGAGGAGATGTGAAAGATCACTAACTAGCTTCCTGGTTTCCATGGCAACCAATAAAGCAGGGCCGGCCGTCTTTTGTGGGGATCGTCGGCACATGTTTAACCCCGCGCGAGAGGAGATGCTGTGTGTGGATGAGACTGAATGAAACGAGCTCGGGGTGAATTTTAGACAAAGCCGGAAAAAGTTGCAGACACACAGTCCTACAGGAAACCAAATAAGGTGGTAATAACATGAATTCAAAAGTAAGTAGTGCGCATGAGAATTGTGATTGAAGCATGCTGACAGTGGGGGGATTTTTCTCAACCCATAAATGAACAATTTGTCCTTCAGTTTATCTGAAAATTCACCAAATTTGGAGATACACGATTTTCTCTGGAGAGCTGTGGGTGTGTGGAGAATAACCAAAGTTACAGAGGCTCTCCAAAGCACATAAACATTCACAAAACAACTTCAGAGACTTGAACTCACTTACAGCGTAATTTGCAAACCTGAGGAAAATCTACAGCAACACGCCAGGCCAGAGCAGAAACACCTGTTCCTCTGCACACTTCCGAACTGATACAAAGATAAATCCAGGCCTTTTGCCTGCACTGAAGCATCTATGACATATACGCTTTTAAAAAGGGAGAAATCAGTTTGTATCTCCAAGTCATGCAACAGAATGTCGACCGGAAAGCCACTCTGACCTGCCGTTTGATCAGTGCCACAGAGTTGACAAAGTTCTTGGAAAGTTAACATTTTGCAGGATCGCGACGATATTTAACTCAACAGCGACTGAAATTAAACTTCCACATGCGGTGGAGGTAAAAGTAGAACAATGTAGTTTCAAATGAGAGTAAATAAACTTTAACCAACATCGTCATCTTCAGGAGAAAAGATCTCTAAAACGCACTCGCCGTAAAAGTCTCCATACGAGACTTAACCTGAAATCTAAATCTACAGAATCCAGTCTGCATCAAAATGTCACCTTCATTAATTACCTTTGATTATTGCCGTTGAATCTGGTGGAGATGATGACAGGAGCGTTTGAACTGCGGAGTCAAACGGCCACTGGGTGGCGCTGTAAGGTCAGGGAAGCTGCAGAGGAGCAAAAGGGCTTTTAAAATAGTGAATTATATCAGGAGCAGGATGGAGTTTTTTGTTTTGGAAATCATGGTTATAGAAATGATTGTTTTAATAATTTTGATGATCCTGAATATAATGAGAGAAAAACATGAATAAACGGCTTTAAATTATTTTTAAAACTTGCTGCAACTGCAAGAAACAGATGATCGACACTCATATTCCTTGTGTAGTTGGTTTGTGAGAAGCAAACATCGACATTGATGCTTTCTAGATTTACAGTATCAGAGGCTCAGTGAGGGCCTGTTTATCAGAGCCGAAACTTTTCCTCCAGAAGACACAAAATGTCTCTCAAAGGTGGATTCTAACGGCAGAGACGAACCAGGGGTCGAGCTGGACCACACACACACACACACAAATAATTAATCTGATTGGTTTTGATCTCATTTTTTAATCCGTGTAGGAGTGTGTCTCTGTGTATGTGTGTGTGTGTGTGTGTGTGTGTGTGTGTGTGTGTGCGTCTGACCTACAGCACAGACCCAACCGGACAGAAAACTTCGCTCAGAGAGCCGCAGCGCTGCAGTGTGTGCATGGGAAAAGGAGAAAAATGCAATTAGGTGCTGATCGTGTTCACACAGAGGGTGGAAAGTTGTGTATTAAAAAGTTCTAAAATGGAAAAAATTATACGGCATTTCATTCTCACAGCGCACCCACTGGAACAGGCCACAGGAAATTTATTATCTCTATGTTATGTGAATTATAACTGGGAAACGTCAGTACAAACTTAAAATAAATATATTATGATAAATTAAATCAAAAGCAGATCACTTCGAACATCTATTCGAATATTGCCGTTTTTTCTCGATTGTGGGCCTCAGACTGAAGGCTAAAAATCAATCTTTTGCAATAAAACTCAAAGCTTTATTCTCACTTTACTTTAAAAATCTAAAATAAAAACAGACAATATTTGGAAAAGAAGACAGTTGTAAACGCGCGTAAGCTAAATCTAACAAAATCACTCACGCCGTCGAGTTAAAGGCGTTCAATCCGCGTTTGGAGAGAGGGAAGAGGAGAAAGGGAGGAAAAGAAAAACAACATTAGGCTCCAGCATGAAAGGCTGTATGAGCTTTTGAAATGCAGACAGGCAGATGAGATGCTGAAGTGCATTACCTCTGTATGGCTGAGCTGCCTTCAGACTCCATCCACCCCTCCTCTACCTATCCATCCCGCCTGCTCACAAAACCATGACCTTCACAATTTATAGAGAGGAAACCCCCGAGAGTCACGTCATATTTTTTTAAACGTCCTCTTCTTCTTTCTCTTTCTCTTCTTCTTCTTCTTCTGCTGCTGCTGTTGCCACGAAAACGACTTAATAAGCTTTTTACGTGGAAGTCTTTTATGAGCTTTTGTTTAGGTGCTCTTACGAATTTAATTTAATTTTATTTTTAGAGAAAAGTGTTCCTAAATTAACAATTTAATAATAATAATAATAACAATAATAATAATAATAAAATTGCTGGTGCTGTGGCACAGGTTAGTTACTCATGAATCGCTCATTTATGTATATGCATTTACTTCCACATGTGGCTGCAAAATTACAAAACTAATATTAGATATATTTCAATTAAATTTAATACAAACCTAAATTTAACCAACAGACAGACACGGTAATTCCGCAACTGTTTGACATAAATAAACAAAATAAAATACTACAAACTGAGCCGAAATAATCTTTTCTTTTTTTTAATTTTTTTGAATTTTTCCTGTGGTGATGCCACGATGACAACACCGCCAGTTAGTGACGAACCAAAGAAAAAAACGCCACCACACTTACTGTAAAATAACAGTAATAACAGTGATCAAAAGTCAGCAGTCACAACCAGACAGAAGAAGATTTTTTTTCCTGCAGCAGAGATAAATCCACGGCAGAGGAAGGCTCCCTGTGGAGAACAGCTCAGAATAATCCATATTCATGCTCTCGACACGTGGAGTAAATACAGTATGAGGAGGTGTGTGTGTGTGTGTGTGTATGTGTGTGTGGGCGTGGGGGGACTATTGTGTACATGCAGTTTCACCAGGTTAGAAGGAGCCTGACACCACACCGTCTTTTTAAGTGACACACAGACTGAGTGCACCTAAAAGACTGAGTGTAACATACAGCACGAGTGTCTGTAATACTTTGTATTTATTTGTTTATGTGTGTTTAAAATGGGTCTACACACGCGCACATAACGCGCACCAAAGGCCCGTTGGTGTGCGTTCAGAATTAAAAAATGAGCAAAAATGTGCGTTATGGAGGCAACTCTGACGCCTTTGAAGGATGTTTAAAAGCACAAAACAACACCTGCAAAGCCACAGTTTAAATTAAGCTGGACTTGCTAGTATATAACAAGTGTAATTTTTTATTCTGATTTGCTCATATAAAATAAAAATCAGTGGCATCAGAGATTATTTTTATTAGATTTGATGGGGTTACAACATGTCAGTGTCAGGGCCTGATTGAAAGTCGCTGCTTGCTGACGGCCACTTGGAATATTCTAATAATTAGGCGGTAAAAGTTTGCTTTTTTAACGGGACAAATCCCTGCTGCCTGCGTGCTCAAATCTTGTTTTGAGGAGCAGAGTGCTGTGACGACGAGCAGCTCTAATGAGCGCGACGAGCCTGTTGGGCCACTGGCGTCCTAAATCAATAGGAAGGGAAGGCAAAGAGCTCCCAAGGCCAGAACGTATCGGTGCACACACTCACACACACTCACACACACCACGCTGCTGCCAACATGATTTTTGAAGACCCATGAAAAAAGGCAAAGCTGTTGGAGAATAAGCGCATCAAAACCCATTATGACATTTGGAACTCTTTTTGTGTCGCCTTTGGTTAAATAAATAATAATAACAACGATAACAAATCTCTCAGCAGATATTTCGCCATGTTGCGGGGTCCACATGTAAAATGCAGGTCTGCTGCTGGTTTGGGAGCCTCAAGTGTTTCCCCTTCTCTGTAATGAAGGTCTTGTGCGCTGGGCAGCATAGCAGGCTTATCTTAGCACGTCATGTGACTTTGCATTGGATTTTTATAGCAGAGGAGCACATGGGGCTGCATGCATAATGAGCGAGCGCAGGTAGGCAACATCAGGCCACGCGGCGTCTTTATTTTTGAAAAAAAAATGCTCGTTATTCTGTCTGGTTCTGTCAGCGTGCGACAAACATTTCAGCCTAAGTGCAGCTGGATGAGAGGAAAATGGTGAACAGAACATAACTGATCTTTCCTTAAGCTGAATGATATTGTAAAACACCTCACGTGTGCTCGCCAGCGTCTAAATAAATTACAAAATATAAAGTTTTGAGGGCTGCGCGCGCGCACACACACACGCGCTCACACACAGCGTGTCTCTGCTGCCACTTTTACTAATGGAGACAAAGAAAAATGATGCCTTCTTCTCTATATCATTGAATTCAGTTGCTAAGCAACTAGTATGGGAAATCATCCGCGAAATTCAAATCCTGCAGCGAGAGGACACGTTTTGTTGAGTTCTGCTGAATAGGCGAGCAAGACAAACTGAAGAAAGGAGGAATAAAGGAGAAGTTTGAAACCTAGTTTGCCTCTTGCAGCCGTGGCGAAAAATAGTCCTGTTGTAAAATAATAAACGAATGAATAAAACAAATAACACCAAAGCACTGATAACATCACGATAGGAAATAAAACCAGGCACGAGACGCTTCCCTTTAGGAGCCTTCCGCCTCTGC
Organism: Scatophagus argus; assembly: GCF_020382885.2. Lineage (NCBI taxonomy): Eukaryota > Metazoa > Chordata > Actinopteri > Scatophagidae > Scatophagus > Scatophagus argus. Next base: position 4,147,591 of record NC_058516.1, on the reverse strand, counting down.
GGCCGTGAGGCAAACATCCCGCTTTAAGCCTGTCAAAAGTCCTGAAACAACAAGGCTGATATTAACGTGCAGCCCTGCGACATGTCAAACAGCACTTCAGTGGCTCATCCTCAGTAAACTGAGGTGCAGAGGCTGCTCAGCTTTGGGCAGACACAATCAATAAAGCTGTGTGACCCAGTGCCCCGCATCCCAAACCACCGTGTCAGCCTCTACCTGGTGAACACACACCTGCTCTCGGCTTTTTATTTAAGCAGGATGGAGACATGAAGTTTAGCCACTGCACTCATTCATAATCTTGCAGGCAGAGCAGCTTTCACTTCAATTCCGCCTTTCCACCGTGCGTAAATCAATTATTTTGCAGATGAATCAGACGCTCACAAAGCAGGCTAATAATGATGTGTTTATCACTATTGTGGGACTGCGAGCTGCAGCGTAAATATTACATAACATGCATTCAGGACGCACACAGTATGGACGTGTCACTCTGGGTTTGGTTTTTTCTGATGCTCTCTCTCTCTCTCTGTCACACACACACACACACACACACACACACACACACACACACACACACACAAACAGACATTTTCCAGCGTGCAGGCTCAGGTTGGGGCTCCTGCTTTTTGGCCTCAAGAGGCAGCAGATGTAAACAAACAGACGAGCCACTGAGGAGGCCTGCAACTGACCGCGATGCTTCATTTAAATGGTCACATACAGCCATGGGACAGTGATAACAGCGCTGCTGGACATTTATTGCAGCCCTGGCGACAACTTATGAGCCATTAAAACGCTATTAATACGCAAATGTGCCACGTTTTTTTCTATTTTGCGTGATGAAAATCTATTTTTTTGTTTTAAAGGAGTGTTTCCATGTTTCATTCAACAAAGACTCTTTGTTCTGCATTATTATAACAGAGGTTATTATTAGCTCGCATCTGGGACAAAACAGTCCACCATTTTCTTCATTAGCTGCTGTTGTGCATGCAAAAGAAAAAGAAACGAGCACACAGGGTAAATCCCCTTCCAGAAAGAGCCCAACACGTGCGATAAGAGTATGAATTTCAGAAGACAAGATGACTGCATTTCATTCTAACAAATTTATTGTGTCTCAATCAGCTCGTACGGAACCACTACTGAAATTAAATTACAATCAAAATTATCACATCAAAATATACCCTTATTACCTAACAACGGTCAATGTCAGCTTATGGTGATTTGTGCTCCTTTAGAAAATACAAAAAATTAACCAATAAGGGCAGCAACAAAATAAAATGTAAGAAAAAAAATTACTGAAATAAAACAAGGAAGGGAAAGCATCTTACACAAGTTCCTTCAAGGGGGGGGAAATAAATTACCGTCTGGAATAATTCATATGTATTCCGAATAAAATATTAAAACAAGTAATTCTGATGAAAAATATAAAGTAAATAACTCAGATCAGTATCTGATCTAGTGATCTATATTGCCGGCTTTACAGAGTTTTGTTTATTAAAACCTACCAAAGAACACTGCTTAGAAAGGGCAGCATTAATAGTATATCCACAGCACCCACTCAGTCACACTTGGCAACAGATTTTTTTTCCCCCCAAATAAGTGCAGTTGAAGTCTTTTTCAAATGTCTTATGCTCTATTTGTTGAAAAAAGGGAGGAGAAAAATCCACTCACGGTGTCAGAGTCCATTAAATAATATTAAAAACGAAAAAATATGAAGAAGAAGAGGGTGATCTTTGAGATCAAGTCCTGGTCCTGGTTCTGAGGGCCTCAGCGTGAAAAAGAAAAATCCCTAATCCTCCGTACGTGTGTGTGTGCGTGTGTGTGTAAATGAAAGTCCATCTCAGGGAAGAAAAAATAATAAAATTACTGGAAAGCATGATGGAAGCTTCGTGGATGTCACTCTTATTGTTGCAGTTTTTCCCCTCTGTTATTGTTAGGCTTGGAGAGGAGGGAAGGCGCTTCAGTCCCATTTCTAAATATACAAAATGCCTGCTCCTTTGTTTCTTCAATCAAACACAGGATAATGAGGGGGGAAGATTTGTTTTGGAGGGAGTGGGAGAAAAAATATTTAAAAAAAAAACAAGACTTGGTTTCCTCTTGTTGTGTTTTAATGCGCCAAAATTACCTGGTGGAATGAACTTGTGGTTGTCACCCTCTGGTCGCTCGCTTCACTTGCATCTTTTAAGTAATCTACTAAAAAATGCCCCTGAAAGAAAAAAGCAGAAGGAACCTTTTAGGTTAAGACATTTTTAGGGCCTGAAGAAGGTTAACGGTGCGTTTTCTGAAGGGGGGAGGTTGGGAGGAAAAAGGAGGGGAAAGGTTGTTGTTTTTTTTCTCTTTCTCTTTTTTTCTGGTGAAAAATAGATAACACATTTGCAGTCTCATTCATATTCCCTCACAATCACAGTATCAAAAAATTTGGCTATCCTGGCGATAGTCTGTATGTTTTTTTAATCAGTTTAATCTCATATAAAATATTCTGGTGTGCTGTTCTATGTTTCACTGAACATTCTTTTGCAGTCCATGGAGGGGGGCGGTGTTTCTGCACTCACATTGCCGACCTGAGAGTACACATCCTCCGGCGTCTGTGCCACTCCTGGGGGCGTCATCCGTTTTTCCTTCTGTCTCCTATTGCAAAACCACACTCTAACCACCTCTTTCTCCAGCTGCAAGTTGTCCGCCAGGGTGCTGATCTCCTGTGCCGAGGGTTTGGGGCATTTTAGGAAGTGGCTCTCCAAAGCCCCCTTGACGCTCACTTCGATGGATGTGCGCTTCTTTCGCTTCCTCCCCTGCGCCGCGATCTTGTCGATGCTGGTGGGGCTGCCGGTGGACGAGTCGGCCTCCTCAAGCCACTTGTTTAACAAAGGCTTGAGCTTGCACATGTTTTTGAAGCTGAGCTGCAGAGCCTCGAATCTGCAAATGGTTGTCTGAGAGAAAACGTTCCCGTACAGGGTGCCCAAAGCCAAGCCGACGTCCGCCTGCGTAAAGCCCAGTTTGATCCTCCGCTGTTTGAACTGCTTGGCGAACTGTTCCAGGTCGTCCGAGGTCGGCGTGTCGTCGTCCGAGTGCGGGTCGTGGCTGTTGACGCCGCCGTGGTGCTGGTGATGCGGATGCTGGTGGTGATGGTGGTGATGGTGGCTGCCGTGGTCCAGATCCGGGGTGTCCCCCCTCACCAAGCCCGGGTGCACCAGGCTCTGGCTCCCCGGACTCAGCATCCCGTTCACAGTGAAGCCACCGGGCTGGGAGTAGATCAGCGACTGCTGCTGCTGCTGTCCCCCGGATATGGAGTTAATGTGAGCCGCAGTCGTGCTCCCCCAAGCCCCGGCGTGAGTCTGGTGGGGAGCTAAGTGAGGGGGCCTGTGGTGCAGCGCAGTGCCCGTGTGCAGATCGTCTCTGCCGGAGTTTTTCACGTCCTGCTGCTGCGGGCTGCCCGTCATCCCGACGGGACTCGACGACCAGGGCGATCCGGCTTCAGCTGCAGCAACTGCGGCTGCTGCTGCGGCCGCTGCGGCGTGCGGGAGGGATGTCACCCACTGATGGGCATGGCTCAGCATGTGTCCCCCGTTGCTCGCTGCCATTGCGCCTTGCATAAAGTCACTCTGTACCATCTTGACTGAGGGGTCTCCCCTGTAGCCACCAGACCCCGAGGTAACCGCAGCGCTGCCCGGCTGCATGCCACCACCTCCGGAGTCAGAGTGCACGATGGAGCCGGACGATAAGATGCTATTGCTGGGCAGATAAGGATTGGAAGCCGCGGTGGCCATTCCGTCAATCCTTATGAATATGTTTGTGGATAACCCCCCTCCCTTTTTACAGTCACTTCTTTCGAGCAGGCAAATTGTATCTCATGAATTATTCAAACTTTAAAAGTATGGGTAGGTTTTTGGCAAATACCATCGACGTGCGTAAAAACGCAAAAAAGCCTTCAAAAACTGTGACAGAAAACTGAATAAAATCCGCATGTATTTACAACATTCTACTTCAAACAGTTGTGCACTGGATATCGGCGATAAAATTCCAGGTTTTCAAAAGCCCTTTGAAACCATGTGCAGTCCGCTCAGAAAGTTTTGCACTGGGATGAAATTGTGGACATTAAAATTAAAATATACAGGAAAAAAGCGTCGTCCCAAACAAAGTTTTGGTGGTCGAGGAAAACAAAAAGCCTCGCAAAATTCTCCACAATGTACAAAGTCCCAGTTTATGTCCCCTTTGGATGTGAAAAACATTAGCAGAGTGTCCTTAGTTCTTTTGTAATTCAGTCGCCGAGATTTCTCCCTCTCTTTATTCTTTTCTCTCTCTTCTTTTATAGCACTGTAGAGCCTCTCTTTGTTCTGTTTTGATGTATATAAACCTGCCAAACCGCAAACTCCCGTTGAAGTACAATCCAGTATAACAGTGTACGGCGCTGCTTGCAAGCCTCTTCTCTCATTCGCTTGTTCTCTCTCTCCACCTCTCTCTCTATATCTCTCTGTCTCTCTCTCTCTCCCTGACAGGCCCGCGTAGTCCCGCCCCTCTCCAACCCCGACGACGCACGGATGTTTACCCCGTGCGTACCCGTTGATTGGTTACCCGGGGTGTGATTGGCAGGTCTGCGCCAGCCTTGCTCCGGGCACACGAGCCCTCCTTCCGGCTGTTCCAATTGGCTGATTTTTAATTGCAGCCCAAACAAAACGGGGAACACAACTTGGTAGTAAATAGTACTGGGATATTAGTACACAAACAGGAGTGAAGGAGTAAATAGTGGGAAAAAAGGTTTATAAACTATGACCTCTCACATCATGGTAAACTTTCATCCAGAAAAGCTTCAGTGTATCACTTTCTTCATATTGATCAAAGTAAATCTGTTTTAAAGTGTAAACCCTCATATAAATGCATGCTATCAAGACCCAGTCAGCTCTAACTGCTCAAACCTCTGTTATTCTCGCGTTTAGCCAAAACCTGCACCCACATTTGACATTAGAAGATCTATTGGCTACAATTTCAATCATCTGTCAGCCTGGCCTGATGGTCTAACAGACACGGGAGTCCATGCTGCCACGGTTACAGGTCTAATTCCCTCAGGGTCACTCATGAAATATACTGGAAAAAAAGACAAGCACAAAAATAAAAAGGGTCACTAAATGGTGCATGCTTTAGCTTGTTACATTAACCTACAGGAGATGATGTTCAGTGTGTGGTAAAATGGACATATTAGCATTTCAAAACAGTTTTTTGCGAGCTCAAGTTAATTGTTTATGAGCTTATAAAAGTAGAAACTCCCTGCACCCCCCCAGCCTGAAACCTCACAACGCAACACAACACAGGGAGGAAGTGTGTATGTCACGATGTGAGTGCAGAAATAAAAAAAAAGCCAGGAGCCAAGTGCAGCCCCGCGCGCCGCGGCTCCTCAGGAGTTAAACGCACAAAGGTTGCGGGGATGCTTCCATGCGGAAACGCCGCGCGCAGGCAACCTCACTGAAGCACAGTGAAAGAGAAAGTGGCAACCAAAACAAGGGCAAACTGAGCAGCCCTTTGGGGGTTTGTGCGTACAGGGTGGCGGTGCTGGAAGAAAAAAAAAACCCGCACATCTATAGATATCGGACTTAAAACGCGCACCATCCCTCTGGATGACCACATAACCCCGCGGATGAATGGAGCCTTTGTTAGCATGTGGGACCCCTGCGCTTGTCCACGCACCCATGGGTGGTAATAAGCGGGTCCCACTGCGGCTACTGCATGAGCTGAGGGTGTCTGCAGCCTGTTGAGGCCAAAGCCAGGCCTGTGGCAGGTGATTTCCTTACAGGATTAACTGTATTTTGTACATGTCATGTGTTAAGCCCAAACACAGCCTCATAAGCTCCCCCAAATCAAAGATGGCGCAAAAGATTTTATTGCATATAAAGGGGGTTTAAGGGCAAAAATAAGGCAGTGGAGTGTGTACTCCATGCCAGTGCCCCCCTCTCCCATCCTCTTCTTCCCTCTTCTTCTTCCTCTTCTTCTTCATCATCCCAGTAGATTTAATTTGGACTGGGCTCCAAACCAAGGGAGCCTCGTGGATTTGTTTACATTGAATAGGCAGGCTTGGGGCCAGAACCATGGGGCCCTCTATTCATTAATATACAGTGAGGATTTCGCTCTAAATTACTGCCGTTCAATCCACACTACACGCTTTGAAAGGGCGTCTCATGCGGCCAGCAGAAACGTGACACCAGCACTGCAGAGAAGAGGGCTCCTTACACATGATAAACCCTCAAAATGAAAAAAATATTTAATATATGTATTAAACGAGTCAAAAGCTGTTTCACAAATGCTGCCCGAAATCACCGTGCGCCGATAAAAAATACACTCCTCTCTGATATATGATGTGTTTATTATTTATTTGCTTATTATAAAAAGGTCCCCAAGTTCCCTGCTGGGGGAGTTCATTTATTTTGTATGCAGAAAAAAAGTGAAGAAAGAAAGAAAGAAAGGGGGGAGAGGAAAAAAATCATCCCCAAGTATAACAAGAGACGAACAGTTAGTGCTGATTTTCATTTGCATAAATTTTCATATATTTTAGTGAAAATAATAGCGGGAGCCGAGGAGTGCTCCTGCTCAGTTGAGGCAGAGGAAAGAAAATCTTAGGGAGCACCGAGTCGTAGGAAAGGGAGATAACCATTTACAGGCTCCGTGTGAACAATGTGAAGCTATTTCTCCTTTTTCTCGGACACAAGGTAAGTCAAACAATCATCTATGCCGATTTCTTTTTACGCTTGAGGAAATGTTGGAGTTTATCGCCTTTCTCGCGCTCAGCTGCTGCTAACATGCTTCCTTATAGACTGTTAGCTGCTTTAAATGATATTTCAGTCCACTGCTTCGCCCAACAAGCAGCCATATTCTCTGTAACTTATATTTATAACACCGAATTGCAAATGTCCCTTTTCCTCGAATGCGTAAAAATCAATACGCGCTGCGCTGTTTGCTTTTGCGCCCCAGCCTCTCTCCTCTTTTTCTTGCTTTTATAACCTAAATAGCGGGCAGATGGATAAGCTGTGCTGTTTTGTAGTGAATGTCCACCGGAGAAAAGTGCAATCAATCACATATCAAGCAGGCAAAGAGAGAGAGGGAGAGAGAGATTGAGGGAGAGGGGGAGTGTGAGAGAGAGAGACCCCTTTGCTGAAGCCTCCGGAGGGATCGCGTAGGCAAGTGCAATATGAAATCGTTTAATATAAATCGATCTCGTCACTGCAAAGTTTGTTTAAAGTTTACACCGCCGTCCGGCACAGCTCAGCCCTGAACTGCAGCCACGATCACAGACAGGCAGGCAAAGCTTATAAATAGCCTGTGATCTTAATGAATGCGACTCTGTTCTGTTCCTTATTTTTCTGTTTTGGTTTTGGAGACGTTCACGGAGCGGCTGCAGGCACAAATGTCAGGAAAACTCAATCGACAGATTTTGGTTTTGTTTTAATAAAGAGATCTGTGCTCACAGGCACTCCAGTGTCTGTCACAAGTTCGTGCTACAAAGTCCATCAGGATTTATGACACATTAACCCGAATGTGTGGGGAAGTCGTTTGGTTTTCGCGATACTTTTGCTTTTCTAGAAGGGTTTTTTTCTCACGGGTTAACTCCTTTCCCCTCATTGATGGGGAGCGCATTTCTGAGCCCAGCACTTGGTAGTCATGGTGAGCCCCATAAAAGGGGGGAACACTAGTCGCATTAAGCTGTATGTTTGTGCACTGAAGTCGAGATGAAAAGAGGCTCGGTGTCCCGGGCCAGCAGCACCGGTGCTCAGGCGGTAACGCGTTACAGTAATTGAACTACTCCTCTGCAGCAGCAGCAGCAAAAAAAGAAATAGTCCGTTTGTTTTTTGTGTTTCCTGGTATCAAAACATGGTCATGTCAGCTTAATGTGTTAGTTTTCACAGTTTAGTCTTTGGAAATAGCTTACAGGCACAATTTTTTTTCTCGATTTGAGAAATAAATGTGACACTTTTATTTTTGAGCCAAATCCTGACTTGGCTGGTTACTTGGCAGGTTATCGCGATGTTTAAAATACGATCAAAAAGCGATTATTTTGTGATGCACAAAAAGAACGTTGCATTTACTTAGTAACTCTTGTGATTTTTAAACATGATAACACTGTAAACTGCGGGAAGCGTTATGTCTGAGCAGCACTGACGCCCAGCAGACAGCTGCCCGTCAGGTGGAACAGATTTTGGGAGTCATCGTTGGGTTGATCATAAATAAAAAGATATCCTAACTGCCGCCAGGTGTCGCGCTCACTCATGATGCAAACGTGTGCAGCTTACACTGCAAAAACAGCTGCCCATTTTATGGCATATTTCGGAATAATTTCCATGTTTTTCTATATTAATTCTATATTAGTTTAATTATTTATTTGACACATCTGAGCTGATTCAACCTGGATTCGTAAAACCCCTCGACATGGGTGTGTATATATGTGTATTTTTGCAGTGTAAAGGTGCGTTCCTGGTGATTTAATGGCCACCGTATCGAGAACAGACACGAGCTGATGTTTGGATGACACGATTGGCCATTAAGATATCAACGAAATGACTGCACAGGGACAGATTTTCCGAGGGGTCAGTGGAGGGAAAAACACAATGTCACACACACACACACACAAACTGAGGCAGCACATAAGCTGTTTAATAAATAATTCTTGCTCTTGCAAAACACGTCAAATAAACGAGGGCTCAGATTATATTCTGGTTCATCCCTCAATCCCAGAGGCAATTAAACCACCTTAATTTAATTATCCAATTTTTAAAGGTATCCCACCCAATTTTATTGCAGGCCAGAGCCGCACATGAATTATTATTTCCCTCATATTCCTCTCCATCAGCAGGAGCTGCGTGAAGAAAACCTGATTGTATTGATCAGCACAGGCCTATCAATGACAGCCCTAGTTGGTATGCAAATCGCCTGTGATTAGATGGGCCCTGCACGCCGTTTTAAGCCTGTCGCCATCTGCAGCAGCCTATAAGCCATAAGTCTGAGCTCTGAGGTCTTTGTGGAAACGTATGACTAACCGGCGACTTTGAAAATTATTAACACAAGAGGGGCTGGGCAGGACTCATGAATCATCCCGGGAATTAGTGCACCGCAATCTCCCGGCAGTGCTTGACCGGCACCGTCCGGCGTTACTCTTCATCATAGTCATCATCATCATCATCATCACTAAAACCAGCAGCAGCAACAAAGCGTCAGAAGAGCCCCGTGCGTTATGGCTCTGCGTTATGCGCCCATTCTGTCATGCTGCACAGTGACGGTTATTGGTAGCAGGAGGCCGTTTATTTATTCCTGCAGGAGCAGATTGTCTATTTCATCAAGATGCTTCCACGAACTTGCATTTCCGCCAATCAAAAATGTATCACAAGCTGCACAGATAATCTGAATTAAAAAAAATAATCGGGTGAGGTGACGAAGAAGTGCCCCGTTTCTCCGGCTTTAAAGATGATTTCATTCAAACAAATTAAATGTGGTTATACGCACACACAGCGGCGGATAAAAACGTCCAACAGCAACAAAAATCAATTCGCCCTTAACATTTTAATCTCTTCTTTCTCCCGCATAAAACACCCTCATATAGTTTGACTCCTGAGTGAATTTATGACACCTGACAAACGGATTTACGCGGAGCCTCCAAAGGTGGGTAAACTCGGTGCAGGTGCCTGTAGCCTCCACTGCAGCCCTGGTTACAATATTCAGATTAAACTGACGCAATTCCTGGCGTTTTAATTATGGCCTACTTAAGTTGCCTATGGGCGACATAATTTATTTTCTTCCCCCCCTTGGTCCACTCACTAATCCGAAACGACATACGTCGAGTGTGTTTCACGTCAGGACCAAACGTTGATTTAAAGCAGAATCCAACTTGGAGCACTTAATGATAATGTAGCTACCATACCGTTAATTAAATGGGCCACACTGAATATCAGTGTAAGCATTAAACATGCTTTCAATTTCAGACATGAATGGGATTTTTTTCCCTTAACCCATTCAAACGAGACAGAGGCTCTTTATTAATATTCTATTAATAAAGGCCAGTATAGAGTCATATATACACCTCTTATTCCTCTACGTGGGCTTCATAATCGCTCCGTATTAAGCCGTGCAGCGCTGTGGGCCTGCAGCTTGCAAATGGGCCGACACGCAGGTAAAGATTATATGTTTATTCTTATCACGGGACTCTCCAGTGGTGTTCAATGCTCACTTCGCCACGGCTCAGACATGTATCAGTACAGCTGGTATTGATTTTGGATTGGAAATCAATAGGGATGTCATAATTTGGCCTACAGAGGAGTGTGCGTGGTGGGGAAAAGTGCAGCTCAGAGGACAGGGCGTTTGCAACTTGTGTGCCTTATTTTTTTAAAAAAAAAACAATTAGTTTTTTATGTGTGTGTTTTGGCATTGAATTAAATGATTAAAACTTTTAAAAAACAAAAAAAAAACAATTAAGTAAGAGATTTCAGCAGTGTTTAAATTAGGAGAAATTAATTAAGTTTTTATTTGGGGAACAAGAGATTGAAATTTGTCGCTTTGTTTTAGGCATAAATGTGAGGCACAAATTAATTTGAGAATAAAGGTCAAAAGTTGGAGTGAGGTGAGTTTTTCGTGCTTGTATGGCCTGACCTGAATGCATGTGCTGACACACACACACACACACACACACACACACACACATAAAAAGCCACGAGTGCCGACTGGTGAAGAGGTGAGTGACGGGGGACAAATCAGCAAATATAAGATGAAGTGCAGCTTTCTGAGTCAGAGGGGCGGAGGAGAGAGAGAGCTGTGTGTGTGTGTGTGTCTGTGTGTGTGTGTGTGTGTGTGTGCATGTGTTTGATTGCTTTGTCTGTCAGTCTTCAGCTTCACCCCACCCTCCACCCACTGCTCATTGGGTGCTGGTTGCCTCACAGTCTGAGCCTCTCCCACTGTAACTCTCTCTCTCTCTCTCTCTCTCTCTCTCTCTCTCTCTCACACACACACACACACACCCTTACTCACACATATACATACAGATGTAAAACACATCAGCATGGACACACATGCCGAAACACCCCCACCTCAAACAGTAGCAGCATCACAACAAACCACAGTGTTATTGTGTATGCAAATCAGTGGACGGACACGCTGGCATTTTTCTATTCTATTAGACTGTATAACAAATGTTAATCAAGAATGATATTGTGTTATTAAGAGGAGTAATTAATAAGTAAACTAAATCCGGAAGAAGTCAAATCTATAGAAATCTGGTTGCCTGGTTTGCAGCCACTGTGCATGTCTCTCTATAGTCCCAGCTTTTTGTTTTTGTTTGTTAAACAGTGGCGTTCCCTGAGGATGGAGAGAAAGGGGAGGGAGGTGGGGTGGTGGTGGTGGTGGCACCTCCAGGATTACATTAATCAAAGTATTTATTTCCCTCGGGGAGCCAGGCGCAAATCACTCCAAATCCCAGTAAAATTGGATAACAGAAGAACGGGCGCATCTAGGGTAACCCTCTCCGATGCTCCGTTTTTTTTTTTGCTCATTTCACCAACTTAATGGATCTAGTTCTATCTAACTTTGTGGAACAGTGTGTATGGAAGGGCAGGGAGGGAGGAGGGGGTTTGCAAAGCTAGAGGTATTGAAGCCTTTGAGAAGACAAACAACATAATTGGATGGAAGCGGGCGCTCAGGTAGAGAAAAAACAACACTAACTACATCCCCGATAGGAGTGACTCTGGTTATAGAGTTGTACAAATAACAGCCGTTCTGCGATTCCCTGTCGAGGCTATAGGCAGGTCTGGGTCCAAGCCAGCAGTCAGGAAAAACTAGCCTCCAAGATCCCCCCATCTATACATCAACCTCCAGCACCAGAGCTGGCTGCTTTCTCTCCACTAAGTCTGGTCAATCCATCGCAAAACCCACAAAGTAGTAAAAACAACACAAATGCCCGATACCGTCTTTGCACTATTTGCTCAGTAATTACGTGTGATGTTTGGGCAAAGCCTGTCTGGCTAATAAATCAGCAAATGTTTACAGCCAGGCTAGTTCTGATAAGGCAATAAATACACCACCCGATATGCTGCCTATTACAGGTAATGCAAATAAAATAATAGGGCTGTAATTTTTCCTTATGTGTTGTGGCGCTGCCTCCGTCTTTGATATTCATGAGGGAAGTGGGGAGGAAATGTCGTCCCCTCGGTCTTTATGGGCGCTGCATTGTAGAGCAAATTCAGCGCTGCTGCCTTTCGTCCCAATCAGGGATAAATTATGGCCTCACCGCATCTCGTTTGAGGCAATCCTGCCACCCCAAACATACCCACACGCACAGGCTCTCAAATGCATGCAAACACAGCGACATGTTTGTAGAAACATGCTTGCACACACATACTGTTGCTGCCATGAATGCTAGGGGGTATTAGCTGGAGTCGCTGGAGGGGCTCTGACTCAGAGCCAGGCCTGTCGGGGTAAAGGCAGCCTGCCTGCACGGTAGACTAAGTGTGTGTACGTATAGGAATGTTCCAAAGAAAGCTGCACATCTGGCTTCTATAGCATCTAGTGTATCTGTGAGTGTGTACACAGTATCCCTACTGCTGTATGCAAAGCTGCCAAGTTTATCCAGCCCCTGTGCGTGCGTGCATGTGTTTGTACGGTATATACATGTGTCGAAGTGCAGGTGTGATGTATACACACAGACAGACGGCTCAAACTGTTCGCCATCACGTACGGGCGTCCGTCTGATGATGCATGATGCTTAGCAAATGAGCAGAAAATCTACAGCTCTGATGGGACCAGTGCAGGCTGGATGGAGGCAGAAAGTACAGGATGTGAACACAAAGCGCCCTAAACCCCAAAATCAGCACTTACGTCAACTAACCGCTCGTATGCACATTGTTGTTATACCCTTGAGATGTCATTATGTTTTTGTGGGAAAATCAAATAAACTTTCTGTTTTTAAGCAACTCATTACTTATACTTTATGACATAACAAATGTTGCTATGTTTTGAATGTATTTCTCCCACTCAAGGCAGCCATTGCCATCCAGTCATTTCTGTGCATTACGAATGCTAGTTTTATTAATACTTTGGATTTGTGTTGACCATTTAAAAAAGTATTTCTACTGTTTTACAAATTTAAATATACTTTTTTCCCCAACTCACACAGGTTTTCATTGATTGTCATTGATTTCACCACCTGTTAATGCATAAAAGGCATTCATTTTTATTCAAGTTACTTAAATATGAAATGAAAAATAAATGCGGACTCGAAGTTCACTGCGATGAATTACAAACTTCAGCAAGTTTCAAAAGTCTGCTATTTGATTTTCAGACCACAGTGGAATGAATGGAAGCCAATGGCTGCCTGGAGGAGCAGGAGAAATGCCTTCAGAATACTAAAAGAGCGCTTTGCAACATTCTTTGTTCCAAAAGTGTGCTAATTGACTTTCATACTGAATAAATATTAAGGAAAATCAATGGTTGCTTGCAAGAGTTGGAAAAAAAACCCAAACTCAAACTGTAGAGCATGCATTTGGAAAAAAAAGTCAGCAAAAAGTAGACATGAATTTGTGAAGAAGCTAAAACTTGCCAACACATTTGTTCACACACCTTTAAAAGCCTCAGCAGGGCCCCTGTTTGTCCTCAGGCCACACATTTAAGACCCCTGTGTTAGGCGATGTAGGTTTTGCATGTATTATGTGGCACTGTGTGTCGATCACACACACTGAGTAAACACGTATGACTGGCTGAGTGCGGCTAGCTAGCTGCAGCTTCAAGGCGTCTATAATAATGATCAGTGACTTTCAGCTGCAGGATGGGGGCCTTACTGTTAAGGTCGCCCACTGTTGTTGATGATATGCGGCCACGGGTGACATGTGCTATTCATACGCAAGCTTGTGTGGTCACGTTCAGCAGCTGGGAAGTCTTGATTCATGTGGGCATTATGCACGCCGGACGCTTATGGCACCTCTCCCTGTTGCCGTGCAGTCAGCCTCATTTGTTTGGAAATGGGTTTACATACATCTTCTTCCAAATGACTCTCTCTCTTCCCCTCCCTGGGCTCAAAGCTCTTGTATACACACACACACACACACACACACACACACACACAAACTGGGTAAACCAGAAGCTACAAACATGCAGCTATGTCAGCTCAAACAGAGGGCATTTCGGTGGTGTCAGCCATGGTAGAGGTATTTAGCATGGACTGCTGTGGTTATAAACAGCATTATGCTTCTTTATGTTGCACTTCAGCCTCCTCAACAAAATTCAGTGATCTTGGCTCAACTAATGAGTGTGATTTCATCCAATAGAATTTGCTTTTTGAGCTAAGCAGCCGTCACTGTTTGCCTTCGAAGTCATCAGATTTGCACCCAGGCCAAATGAGATCACATGACATGCCAGACTCCCAGCTTTCAGCCCCATTGTGCTCGCTTCCTGTTGATTTTTAAGGTGTTACCTATTTTGAAGCCCCCGCCGGCACACATTCGTGCCTATACGTACCAAAATACAACCTCAGAGTCACTATTGGTACAGATTTGAATTCTTCTAAAATCTATATTCTCAAACAGCTTTTTACTATTAGCAATTTGATGCTTTGTGAACACACAAATATCTGCTAATATTTAAACAATTTTGGTTATTTAACAAGAAATATTTCTGTGTTCGATGTTTTTCCGAGTTCGAGTTCTCCTCACAGGCTTGAAGTGATCACATCACACACTTCCTTGAACCAATCACTTTCATTGTTGCTTACTGAGACTTGAATGTCAACGAGATGCCTGAACTCCATGTTTTATTAAACTGTGCAAGAAGTCCCTCCACATTAGACCGTACTGTGGAAATTTGACTTACAGCCCTCACTACTCCAATGACTTTTTAAAATCTCTCAAAAATGATTTTTTCTAACATTTCTGCATGTCATTTTTTGACTCGTTTCTTTTGAGCTCTCTTGATTTTATTTTCTTCCCTCTTGTCTCTCTGTGTTCCTTTCTGTTGGCTTAGCCTTGTAGGATCTGTTTCTGTCTGGTCTTCTGTTGAGCTGAAAAAATGCTGTACAAATTTGTTAATTCAATGTATGAACTAACATCGCTTCCCCAGCTTAGCCTGGTTACCAATTCAACGGCAGATATTTTTGCAGGACATTTGCAAATTCACTATATTTCCCTTTTGAGCTATGCTGTGCGCTTACAATATCTGACAAAAGTAAGAAATTTCTTTGTGACCTCTTAAATCCAAAATTTACAGTTTTGAGAGGAGACACCTGAGGTGATTTCTGGATGTGAGATGGCTGCGAGGCCTCTATCGTGGTGTGATTGGCCACACTTACAGGCACACTCTCGCCTCCCTGCTTCACAGAGCTGCTGCAGACTCTTCTCCCACCCAACCCACACCTCCTTCTTCATCCAGGACTGGCGTGAGCGTTCAAGCCAGCAGCATCACAAAGGCGGCTTTGAGGGGATTGCATGCTGGCCGCCGACCCCTCTGAGCTCACACCCACCACACATTACTGACCAGCAGGCCCCAGTGCAGCCTACAAACCAGGCTGAGGAACAGTGCATGTCAAAGGACTGGAGGTTGGGGGGGGGGCTCTTGTACTACTAACTTCTCTGCCTCCTTCCTTTCACTTCAAAGCTTGTTTTGCTTTGAAGGAGGATCTTCAGCTTGTATTAATGATGAGTAGTTAGAGGAGAGTTAAACAATATCGCACAGAATGGAGCACAATAGAACCTCATTGTTTAACCGTGTTGGAAAATTGCCTCAGCATGGACTGTCGAGTCAGATATCCCTCTCAGCTTTGGGCTTTTGGTCGCGCACTGTCAAGTCTGTCGTCCCAGGAAGTGACAGCGTCTGCATTTTGTTCAAAAGTGAACACAAGGCTTTGTTTTGAGCCGAGCAGCAGTCACATTAAACCTGAGCATGTGAACAGGTCTTTCTGTCTGGATGTAAATAGTTTGCACATTTTTCTTTGGACTGTTTTTCACACTGCCTGAAAGGTGGTGTCACATTCAGCACGTCATGTGTTGGGGGAAAAAGCACATCTTTGCTACTTCTCAAAGCGGCATATGGCACCACACATGCTTGTATTAATATATGTTGCCCCAAACTGCATCACTGCTCATGTCTTCATTGTCAAAACAGGAAAAAAGACTGAAAGCTTGTATTATGTTCCTGCAGCCTCCGAATGAAGGTCCTCCACAGGGACGCCTCCTTTGTATGACTGAACTTGAGATAATGCAGGGTGTCACGTAAAATGAAATTACATGCAGCGCGCCGCTCTCTCCTCTGCACTGCACTGCGCGTCTTGTTCTCACACTGTAACCTTCAGATTGTAGGTGTGAGACGAAAGCTTAGCAAAGCATGGCCAATTCTCAGTGGTTACGCCTGCGGTTGGCGACTGTGCGAGCGAGGGCGTTTTAAATTCAGTCCTCCCTGTTCGTCGTAGACCTTTCGGATTAGCAGTCCACAAACACAAATCCCCCCCCCTCCCCAAACAATGAGCAACGCATGTCTCAGTGCGCCGTCAGTTTCTGCCACAGAAACTCTGTTTAGCCTACATTTACCGAACCTGTGTATTCTCCAGCTAAAGCTCTGAATGACACTGTTATGTAACGCCTCTCTGTTCTTCCAGTAATCTGACTCGATGTCTTTGAGTCTAGAAAAGCCTGCACCCAAAGGAGTCAGAGCTGTGATCCATATTCTGATGTTTAAGCACAAAATGTTTAAGGAAGCTGATCTCAAGGTGAAGCAGCAGTCATTCTTGCTACTGTACATATTTTTTTGACTGTTTTCACTCAACTGGGGTCACTTACAGCCCAAGTCATAACTTAATCTTTATTCAGAAGCCGATTCACACAGTTATAGCCATACCTTTAAGCCAATTCTCATGTTCAGTTTTTATTTTACCTCAAATTTGTTTAGTTTCTAGAAACAAGACTCAAATCAACAAAATATCACACTCAGCACTGGAAACGAAGCAGCGTTGGTGAAAACTAAAGCATGTGTCACCATCTCCTGTGGCTCACTGCTGCGTTAGTGTATCCCTGCACTGCACTTTCCAGAAATCACCTGTCAATCAAACAGTGTAGGCGGCACTGTTTTGTCCTCTTACATACATTTTCTGTTGTTGACATTTGAGTTTCTCAGCTGTATTTTTTTTTTCTTTCTCAGCTAGCAGGGCCATCACTGCTTATGCTAAGTACCCTGTTCTTCTTCTTCTGCTTACTCCAAACAAACTGAAAACACATCATGTTCCCAGGAAAGACTTGCCAGACGCAGAGTGTTTGGACCAGCAAATGGAAAAGCTTTCATGAACTTGATGTAGGCCGAACTGCAGGCGGCGGACGTCCACAAATATTTGCACAAATCTGTTTTGGGACCAGTCGAAGCTCATGCACACCATGTGAAAGTGTCACAGATTATGATTTCAAGTTTCAAAAGTGATGTGGAAGACCACTTTGGAAAAGTTTCATAGTTTTTTCATCTTGCCTTGGTGATCATTATCAGCAAAATATCAAGTATTAAAACTAAATACACTCTTGAAGAATGGACAAAACACAGCCATGTTCTCAGCTTTGTGAGACTAAATGTTCATATTATCAAGTGGATTTTTAAAGCTGGAGAATTAATGGTATCTAAAAAGAAAAGCATGGCCTTTTCAAATATATTACAATATTGGTGAATGTTTAAAGTAGTCAAAGTGAAGCTGATTTTAGTCATATGGACGGCTGGGTAGTCAAGGCCCAAAACAATTGCAACAAGCAGCACCCAATAAATTAAATTTGATAGAACAACATTTCTATTTAAGCACCACAGAGCAGACAAAATAGTATACAGGTATTTCATTCTGGAATTCCGTGTCAGAGAAGTATGAAGTAATTTTGTGGTACTGTGAGCAAAACAAGTAATGAAATGTACTTGAAGCAGCAGGAGTAAAATGCAGACAAATGGCCCCTGAGACTGTTACATTATTATTTCATAAATGTATAATATAATTATTATTGTTATTGAAGCATCACTCTGCAAGCAGCCTGGCAGACGTGGAGCTAATTTAAAGTATTTCATACACTGCAGGGTGGTTTAATGTTTTATAAGCTCACTGTGTGATTTGTATGTTAAACCTTTGTTTGCAAAAGAACTTAATGGTCAAATAAAAGAAGTGCAAGTACAAGTACCTCAAATTTGTGCTTGAGTGAATGCACTCAGTGACTTCCCTCCACTGCTTTCTGCATATTCTTAGTGTCATATTTTAATGCAGTTTGACTATTGTGGTTCTTAAGAGTGCACCCATCTGATTCTAATGTTTTGTTTTTCTCTTTGTCTTTTCCTCTTTCAGGAGAGCTACAGTCCCATGGCAACACACACACACACACACACACACACACACACACACACACACACACACACACACACAGACACACACACACACACACCAAACTTGGTCCTCGAATGACACCCCTCCTTGTCCTCCCATCTTCCCCCTGATGCACTGCCTCTAGAGGTAAGGGCCTCAGTGTGTGTGTGTGTGTGTGTGTGTGTGTGTGTGTGTGTGTTCGTACTGTTGCTCTCCCCCAGCAAAAGCGGACACGTCGTCTCCCCAGCTTCCGTTTTCCTCTGCACGCCTGCTGCTGGAGTATTCACGCTTCAGGCTGTTTTCTTTGAGAGAGAAAGAGAGAGAGAGAGAGAGAGACGGAGAATAAAAATATGCAAATGCTATTGTTGAAGCACAGAACGAAAGAAGGGGGGGTGGGGGGCTCCCACCTCCATCCATCCATCCATCCATCCACTGCATGGAGTGAGAGGGGAAGGGGGAGGCAGAGAGCTTCAGGTCTGACCAAGGAGAGCAGGGGAAAGACAACAGGGGCAGGATATTAAAAATTTGCTGAAATGCCACCATTGTCTGTTTCAGTTGTGGCCGTTTTTCTGCCTAATGGTGGAATACACACTCACGCACACAAACAGAGACATGAAGCTACTGGGATAATGAAATCCATCGCACAAACCACAAATCCAGATCTACAGACGTCCCCAAGAGAGGTAGATAGAGCAAGTCAGGGACCTTCATCATGCATGTATTCTGCACACAACTGAGTCCAGCCTGCTCTGGCAACAAACTTTCATACTTGAGTTGGAGTGATAGAGACAAAGGAAAGAAAGAAAGGACAAGCTGTGTCCAACTAAACTAACATCCCGGCTCAAGTGTTTTCACCAGAGTCCATGTCCTAATAAGGATAAAATAGGAGTAATCTTCCCACTCGAACAGGTGCGACAATGTGAGCAGAGGTGACAGAGACATCACTCAGTTGCTTTGTAAAAATTTTCTTTTTCAGATGTTAGAGCAGGAAAAGCAAACAATAAAATGAATGATGGCTTCCATTTAGCTGCTTCACTTTCAGGGTCTTACAAAGTTACTGCTACTGTGACAGTTCAAAATAAAGTCCTAATACGAACAGTGTAAAAAAATACTCAATTTGAAGTAAAATTTCGGCATTGCAAAGTTTTACTCAAGCATGCAGTAGTTCAATAAGAAAAATACTAAAACTAGAAAGAAGGCTGCTGATGTGCTGTCCCACAATGCAATGGTGTCCCACACAGGTAGAGGAGCCAAGGAGCTCCTCTGTCATGAGGAGTAATCTGAGATTTAATTTCTGTTTCTGAATTATTATTTTACATCATCACTGACATGACTGCTAATTTTCACATCTACCAAAAGCTGCTCATTGTGCTGTTTGATTGGCAGTAGGAATCATGTCACTGTTGCATTGTGGGAATTTTTGAGGGCACCTTACAGTGTAGAGCATGAATTTCACACTTGAATCAAACAGAGGAGCGTAAATATGATGTGATATTTGAACAGGGAGCGACTTACTGTCAGCTACAAAAGACTCATCCAAAACCAGAAAGTATTAAAATCACTTGGAAAAAGATTTCACTTCCTGTGATCAGCAGTAACTCTGAAATCACAGTCTGATTGACATCCATTGTCATATGTACTGCATCATTTCCTGTTGGCACTCAACAATAAAATACGTTATTTTGTTGCATAGAAAATAATAATAAAAATGCCACTGAAGGGCATCTGCTTTAAATGCCTGTGCATGAATAAGCCATTTGATAGAAGTGCTGTCCTGCTGATGTTTATTTTTTGTACACTAACTGCAGTACTTAATGTATTCAGTAGGTATGCAGTATGGAACTGGGACACAGCAACAAGCAAAGATCTAAACAAACAGAGAGAGAGAGAGACTGTGGGCTGTCTGTTAAGTATTCTTAATTTTACGCAAGCGAACCCTGAATGACATACGGCATAAAATCTGTGTACTGTCACATAACAAAAGACAACAGGGTGCACAAGATACACCGATTTTCGGAACAATTTTCTATTTTTTTCACGAATGCAGAAAGACACACAGAAAAGGAAAGAGACAGTCACACAGTCACACACTCAGAGAGACAGAGTGTAGCCCTGTGATAGTGGGAAGCCCATCTGCAAAGCCCTCACGCTCTCAGGAAGACTTTTTGAAGTGATTATGAAGACAGTTCAGATCAAAGGATTTGACAAGTCTGAGTGTGCGCCAAATACGAGGCCGGGTAATCACACTCAAGCCCCTCCATACAAGATGGCAGTGGTCCCCCCAGCTGCTTTGCAAATGTAATGTGACACTTACGGATAAACAGATTATCAAGGAATGGAAGGGTGGGGTTGGGTGAAGGGACGGAAAAAAAGAAATAAAAACTTGTAGAAATTGGGGTGGTATAGTTTATTTAATGAACTCTGGGCACGGTCAGTGTCCAAGAAATGATGATTAATTCTCCAGCGCTGATACAGGTCTAAACGATATAATTTGGGAACATTAGTGGGGACATTAGATGATGAGGCAGTATTTCTCATGGTGGTGTATGGTAGACTCGGGGCTCGGGAGGCTGTTTTTCCCTTCCTTTCTCTTTTCCTTCACTAGTTATTATAGATTAATCCATAATCCTCACCACCTAAAGACATTTTTGTCAGTGAAGCTCAGGGATAGAGTCGGTAGAATTTCTTTCTTTTTTTTTTTTTTTTTTTAAATATATCTGCTCGTGCTCATTTCCCCTCAGCGTGATGTCACATTGTCACATCTCCTACTGAAAATACTCTATCGCCAACTCCTCTCAGATAGACTGTTTCATAAGGTATTTTGGCAGAGCTGAGGTGGGACTTATCAGTTTATGTAACCAGAACATTTCCACATCACGTACTCCATTATGTTGTAACCTTGTGCCGTGTAAAATCTGATGTTCGGTGCTTATATAAAAAAAAGGCTAATAATGTGTTAATGTTTAATGTTTGTGTTGTTTTCATGAATGAATGTGTAGGGTGTGAATGCATCCAACTGTCATAATGTCAAATAACAAATAAATATTGTATTTGAAATGTATAGAAGTTTTTAATTCAAAACTCCACTGAGAAAGCACCCGTTTTATCTCCGTGTTGCTCTGCCCGTCTGTAGAGCACTTTGTTGAACACCACTCTTGAAAGACATGATCTGACTGCAAGACACCAAACACATCATGCTTATTTAATTAATTAAGATATAAGAAAAGCAGAACAACAGAAGCTTTGCTCTCTGTCTGCTTTGTCCTCTAAGTGTTTCTACATTACCAACCAAGTCTCAAAAACAAAGTCCTCTGCATTAATTGTATGAGGCGATTAAAGTGGTCCTGAAGTGCCTCACTCAGAGTCACCGAGTGTCCATTTGTCCAGTCAGAAGAGGGTGTGCGCCTCTTTGTCTTTGTGTGTGTTCTGAATAACTCTTGTGGAGGGACAAACGTCCCTTTGAGGGCACACGGACAGATGGACGGACGGGGCGACCCGGAGACAGACACAGAGGACTGAGGCTCCAGTGTAGCTGCCGCCACGTGGCCTGAATCCCCTTTCATCTCAACAACCCGTCCATTTCCTGTCCCTGGGCTCTCACAAACACACCAAACCATGATGCAGCAAACGGCGATGGACAGATGGGTGGATTTAGAGGAAATATTGGCGTTTTGACGTGTCACAAGATTGGGCTGCTTCCAGATGATAACTACCTTCAAACAGCCCCTGGCCTCATTTATACACAAATATTTTTGGTTTTCGTTTATTGGCAAATGCCAAAAGCTGACAAGAGCACAGAAACAGAGGAGGCAGAAATACAAACTGTGCGGTTGAGAAAAAGAAACCCCACGGAGCGGATAAAAATATCTCACCCCAAAAGAGAAAAGAGGGACAAAAAAACAACAAGTTCACCAGCAGAGACACAGGTGAATTTCTCACAGAAACAAGATGGTGCCAAAAACTGATACAGAGTGGCACTGCAACTACATTTCTGCACACAGAAACCTGATTATTTTTTTCCAATTGGACATCTTTGATTTCTCATTTCACCACAAAAACAGCTTAACATACGCCACCATACTGGACATAATTCTTCCTTTTCCGTTTTTATCACTCGTAAGGAGTGATAAAAAGAGAACAAACTGCAAGGAGACTGTAAATGTCCTACCAATTAATCAGTAACATTTTATTAGTATCTGTAAATGCATCATAAAACCGACACTATCATGTACTTCCACCAGTGCAGACACATATTCAGAAGTGACTTGTAGCACAGCTAAGCCTCCCTCTTCCCCTCCCGTTCGATGTGTCAACAAGAGATGTCAATTTGATTGGTCAGTACTGAGGGCAGACGGCTATTGATTGGCCGGTCATTAGGAGAGAGCGGCCCCACCAGGAGTATCAGGGCCGACACTGTTAACACCGAGCGCCGCCGTGTAGACCGCTCTTTAACGAACGGCCATCAACCGACCGAGACCCGGCCATTGACCCACCAGCTCCTTGCAATCCCTTACTGCCAGACTGGAGTGTGAGTAAAGGGCTGTGGTGTACGGTGGTATTGATCCCTGGATGAGACACACTGGGGCCATGGCGGGGAACTGTATCGGAGACAAGTTTACAGTCAGAATGATTTTTCGAGCCTCTGGACGACAGTGTAGAGCACTCATCAAGAAAATATCATATCAATCCAAAAGCAGCGCATGTAATTGGGCACATCTTGAATCTTTGAATATCGTTTTGGTCCTCAAGCGTATATTTTACACTTGTTTTTCACACCACCACTTTGTTTGTTTGGAATCTGCAAAGATTTAAAGAAATAAAACACATCCCCAAAATATGCTGCAGCAACTGTCGTGCAATTTGCAACCAAATGCAACAAGCACAGAGGAAATTTGTCCAGCCAGATTCGTCTGGCTTTCACAATAAAAAAAAAAGATTACAAACAGGAAACAACTGGAGAGATTTATGAAAATTGATTCTTGTAATTAACATAATTACGTGCCTGACAAATGTCCTTCAGTAGGTGGATGTTTTACATGGAGTAATGGCGCATGAGAGGAAAGCGAATGTGGAGCCTAAATGTGCCTCCTCTGCACTGCTGCCTTTATTTACCACACTGAACTAAAGCTTTTCAGAAAATTACTTTTTGTACAGTTTGTAAAATTAAAATTGGTAACAGTTGGGGGGCTTCTGTTGTGATGCCTGCAAAATTCCTTTCCATCCAACCCGAGTAGCCGTAAGCCTTTATGTGGTGGAGTGGAAAGAGGTCAGGGTCGTGTAGCAACTTGATGCTCTGTGAACTTTTATTCCTGCAATCTTAATCAAGTGATAGATGATAGTAAACATCATCTATTTGCCTTAACCTTAAACAGTCAACACAAAGAGATAATGCAGAAGTACGGGGTGACGTTAAAGACATCGGAGGAAGGAAAAGTTACTGAATACCATCTCTGTATTTGCAGAATTGTCCCTTTGTGAAAATCTTGTCTGCTGATAAAAAAGTAAAGTCTGAACTAACCTGCGAGCATAACTCCCTCTGCAAGCAGCAGAGATGGTTTGTCTGGCTGTGTTCAATAGAAACGACCATTTCATGTTTTTTTTCTTCGTCTCTTGGGCAACTTTAATGTTACATCTTTTGTCAAAGAGTTGAGGCTTCTGACGATCCCAGATGACCTTCCTGAGGTCAAACGGTTGTTTAATAGATGGCCTGGAAGACGTCTTAAGAAACTGGAGCCTGCATTGGATTGAGAAATCAAGAATATCTTCATATCAGAACACAAAGTTTACAATTTAGTTGAGTTGTTTCGCCTGCACTGTTGCCTCTGATGAAATCCTACAAATTTACTCCAGAGTGGCACTCACAGTGAATGAACTCATGCTCCGTGTAGCATGCAGCATTAGCTAAATGCTTAAAATGTAAGTGAATGTATTACACGCTGTGGATCTCAGGTATTTGACCATTTGGCTGATCAGACGTCTTCATAGCGAGAGTTGGCAGAGGTACAAGTCAACAAAAGCGGATTGGTTCAGCACTGTCGTGCCTTCTGGGGTGCTTGCACATAAATCTGTGTGTGTGAGAGAGAAAATGTGTGTGTGTGTGTGTGTGAAGAAGATGCGAGCTTGTGTGTGACAGCTATAGCCCGATTTGGCACAAGTTACTCTTTGAAATATCATTAGCTGTACTTATCAGATTAGTTTAAGAAAGGGATTAGTGTGATTGTGATACTGGCTGCCTCGACAGTGGGTTTATTCAGCTGGTCTAAGTCTGCACAAAATATATATATATAAAAAATACTTATTCAATATATTGTGAAGCTGGGACACATAGTGCACTGATATTTTCTTTTTTAAACAAGCACATTCTTAATGAAATCTAATGTAAAATTCAAACTGTCAAAGTGTCAAAGCTGAGGAAGTATTTCACGACATCTCGGACGCGAGGGACGAATGAAGGTGTGACTGGATATGCGTGTCAGCTGGAGTGTGTGAGGGGGAGAGAGAGAGCGATGGGTTGTGATCAGAAAGTGAATGAGCCATTTCACTGGCTGCAGCTCTCCTGTCTCTCTGTCTCTCTGTCTCTCTCTCCGGAGGGGAAGCCCGAGCTGTGGACAGCGGTGGAAATGAGCTCAGCCGTGCAGTAAGTGTGGCGACCTCGTGGATAACCCCGCACTGTTTCCACCGCTCTCCCCACTAAATGATGCCTACTGTATACTGCCCAGGAGGAGGAGGAAGAGGAGGAGGAGGAGGAGGGAGCCTAAACTCCCTCAGCCTCCTCCCTTCCCACTTTCAGCCAATATGGAGGAGTAAAGGAGCAAATAATTCTTTCTACAAGGGATTTTTTGACTGTTTGTCTGTTGTAGTGTTGGTGAATGAAACTTTATTTAATTATTATTTTTTACAAGTGAACACAGTAAGTAAAAGCAGTTTTTTTGTTATTTCTCATGACAGACTTTTCCTTTTTTCTGTGTGCTCTTCTTACAGGTTTAAAGTGGGCGGGGCTCAGTTGGGAACAGGTGATGTCACATCCTTCTGTGCACCAATCAGCAGCAACGTTTAAATCGGAGTCTAATGACGGTTGGTGGGTTGTTAGTATCAAAAGGCGTTTTTAATTTAGTTTATATGATTGTTGCATTTCAATTTTTATACTTCAAAGATACCACTATAAGAAATATATGCTTTGAGCCAAAAAAGGAAGTGTAATTAAGAACTTAGATTATTTTGATATATTTATATTTTTTGCTTATTTTTTTTGCAGCCGTAAAAAAATAAATGAAATATTAAAACCTAAGATCTTCTCTTTTCTGTAATGATGATACAATACAGTCAATGAAAAATATTCTATATGCCATTAATTTACATCCAAACACTTAACCTGATATTCAGTGTTTTGTATCTTTGAAAACTTTGGCATGTTGAATTTAACAATAAAGTTGTGTGGGTTTCAATTATGTGTTCATCCATGAGTTTGTAAAGATTAATGATCCAACTGTAAAACCGTGCAGCACTTCAGTGAATGCCTACTGGGCTTTGGAACGCTGACAAATTAAAATGTCAATAAAAATATACAAAAAATACTTCTGATTGTACAATTGAAAGCAATTTTATCTCAGTGTGGAGTTAAATTATTGCGTGGCTTCAAGTCTGGACCCACTTTTTGCTGTTGTTGCTGTTTCAAGGCCAGCACCTCAACAATCCACAAAAATGCGTTTAAGTTTTGTGAAAGCAGTGAATCATTACAAAGGATGCTGCCAAGTAACTATTAATGTTTTTCTCTATTACATTAAACATTCATAGGTTTCATAGAAACCACAACAGCAGCAAAGGTTTCTTTGTGGCTGAAAAAATTGTCTTTCTGTTTGGGCTTCAAACATAATATATGCATATGGGTTTCTATAGAAAGACTCATGTACTCATGTTTGAAAGACATGTATGTTAATTATATGAATAAAGAAAACAGAAGTAGAATGACAGGGTTGTTTCAGTGAGGCTACCGTGCATTTTAGAGGTTGTACAAAAAGCTTCAGACAGCTGAACGTGTGGTCCTTAAACACAAGCTAAAATAATTATCAAGAGTGAATATGCTTTTTTTTTCCAAAGGTCAAAATATCAATCAAATGATTTTGAAAAACTATGCCTAAAAACAGCCACAACTGAAGTAACATCCATTACACTGGAGAGACGGCTGACATCCCCAGAACACCAAAACTGTCTCGATGGATGAGCAGCAGGTAAGAGGAAGAAACGGCAGCAGAGCAGGATGTCGTCTTACATGTGATGGATTTATTTTTTTGGCAGTAGGCCCTATTGATATTCTGGGGATGGAGCTATAGCTTGAAATTGCAGTGTGTAAACGAACTTTTAAGATGTAACGGAAAGGAGTTGGAGAAGTGAGAGGGGGGAAAACGTGAGAGGGATGGATACATAAAGAGAGAGGCAGGTGGGAAGAAGAGGTGGCAAGATCCCGGAAGATTAAGTGAGAATAGTGAGGGGTAGAAACACACCTGTAGAGAGAGCAAGGTGAGGAAGGAATAAAGAGGATGTAAGTGGGGGGATAGCGAGAGAGCAGCGAGCATCCAGCTCTGCTCTGAGCTAACCCCTCCTCACAGGGGAGCCAGCTGGGCAGATTGCATGTGAAACAGAGGCTTTGATGGTTGCAGGTAGCAGCTTTCTTGCCCCTCTCCCCCACATCCCACCACACATCCCCACCCCTCCCTCTCCACCCAGTTCCTCTCTGTGGAGCGCGAACCAGAGCGGCCCTTCAGCAGGCACAGGTGGTATTGCTCACTCCAATTTAGCTCAAATCCCGTACTTGAAATAGTGCGGCTGTCATAGGCAATCTGGGGCGCGAGATGGACCGCTGACACCGGCAGAGGGGAGAGAAGGTTGAAGGAGGAGCGGGAGGAATGGAGGGTACAGAGAGGGTGGAGGAGGAGGAGGAGATACCCCCCCTACTGAGTTCTTCCCATCCAGCAGCACCAGCACGTGTTGAGTGTGAGCTCAGTGGAGGCAGAGGTCAGAGTAGCCAGCAGTTTATTTATTGTAGGACTGGACTGCCTGCCATATGGGGGGTCCAATCTGTTAGCGGCTGTCCTGCTGTCCCCTGGAGGAGAAAAGGTGCTGCTGACACATGGGACAGCTGAGTGGAAGAAACTTTTAAACTGGAATGTTCTGACTATAATATTTGGTTCTAATAGCACCACCTTTCAGGTTATATAACACCTGCTCTGGCAGCCATATTGGAGCTTTGTGAACAACTATATGAACTTGAAACAGCTTTCACTAGCATATCAAAGAGTACTGGCTGTAACACTGTTTCAGATATCTATCAAGTCAGGGACAATTTTTAAGAGGACATCCATGGTCATATTGGATTATATGATGCCAGGAACACCAAATACACCTGACTGACAGAAGCGGCACTTGCTTGAGCAGTGTATGTTAGCAAGGATCGGACCAAAAATGCACATCGGTGTTGGGAGCACTGATGCTCGGGAGCCCAGTCAAATATCAAAAGGAAACAGACATCACCCATATTTCCAGCAGGATAGCTTGCAAGCCTCCAAATTGAAACTGTTTCGTTGTGCTGCTGCTGCAAAGTTCAACTCATGTGAACTTTGACCTTAGACTTGACACCGATTGTGAAGGAAACATATCACTTTTCCTTCACTTGGAACTGGAGCTGTCAAATAAGTTCCTTCCTGCACAGACTAACTAGACTGTACAGTGTTGATACGATGACTGAAGATCCCTCCCCTCTACCTACTTTCCTTGCCGACATTATATAATCCTGAGGATGCAACAACTGCGTAGCTGCCTTAAAAGACACAACAAATTAAACATAAATGAAATGGCCTGAAATGATGTGTGTGTTGCTGTCTTTGTTGGCCAAAGATGCGATTGCGAGGTCCTGAAAGTCGCGGATTGTATTTTATGCAAAAACATAGAAAGATATTCTTCCCTCTATTTTCCCATCATCATCCCTCTGTCTGTCCCACTCACTCTCTTCTCTTTGTCTCTCCCTCACACACATACACCTACACACAAATCTGTGGTGTAATTGTCTTAAGTGCAGATGCTCCCTTCAGAGGTGCATTAACTGGTAATGCCAGTTTCTGAGGATCCCTGGGATATGCAGTGAGCAGACACAGAGAGCACCCAGCAGTGTCGCACAGCTCGCAAACAGCAAGGGATTTACACACAAACACACACACACACAGAGCAACGAAAACAGGAAGCACATGATTAGAATGAGCTCTCAGAGACTGAAAGCGTTTCTTCTTCGACAGGGTGCGTTTAAAGCCTTGTTGTTTTCGCCCTCAGCTACAGCCAGCTCAGATGATGTTGAGTTCCTTACACAGGCTGCAGCAGGCTGCTTTGGCTGCATGTTAATGTCGACTACAAATATCTGGAAAAGAAAGGGAAAACATGCAGGCTCACTCTGGTCTGTGCAGAGTTTAATGCCAGCTTTCGTTAAATCGGCTAATTTTGTTATTGTCCTCGGAATGCTAATGCAGAAAAGCAGCATAGTTTTAATTTGATGGTATATATATTCATGCTTGTGAGTTGCCCCAGCAGCACGCTTATTTCCTCTATTGTTTTTCAGTGTTTATAAGGGTTTATAGAGTTTGATAACACATGCAACATGTTGTTGTTCTGCCTCCCATTTATAGTAACACGTAGCCTAGTTACAATCGAACAAAGGTTTCAAACCTGTCACATGACCCCATAAAAAATGTGTTTTTCAGCAGAATATAAATAAAATAAAATAGCATTTGTACCAATGAATTTACACTTCACACTATCCAATTTTACTCTGACCCACCATGTGACCAAAGCTGGACCCACTGGGGCTCCAGACACATTAAGGTGAGAGATGTTACGTATTATTGTATTATTATGGGATTCAGATTGAATACAAACAGTGACGAGGGCAGAGTAGTTTAAGGTGTTGGTGAGATTATGAAAAGAGGTCCAGTTGGTCTCATAGGTTAAGCAGCAGTTTAACTGATGACATTTTGCCTTTCAGAAGAAAGCTGTCTACCTGGAAGTGACTGCTGTTGTTAGCGCAACATCACAAGGATTCGGTCTACTGTAAGGAAAACATTGTTACTCACTGCCTTCCAACAATAGAAGGACCCCAACCACATCTGAGGTTCAGATTTTGTTACGTGAGACAACTGAAGCGGTTAAGTACAGGGAAGGTTTGTGGTCAGAAGAAACCAATGTTGACTGTTGACAGAATGTATACAGCGGCTGCTTTGTTCACCCTGACCTCCATCCCGACAGGCCTTGCTGCAACATAACAACACGTCACTGCTGCTTCTTTGAAACGAAGTATCTTTTGCAGGGTCACGAGAGAATGTGGCCTATTTTGAGTGTCTGACTAAATGACCAGTGCTCTTGTTTTTCTGGTTTTACTTCCTCGACCGGGTCGGAGGCACTGCAGTGAACTGTGATCCGGTGGCCACTGAGGCTTTTATGAATGAAATACCAAGCAGTAAAAGTACGATTGTAGACTCACAGTATCTGCACTGCATTAAGGTTGATCACAAAGTCTTGACAAGAGAAGAGGGATGGAGCTAAAATACACACATTCACACACATTCATATTATCTGTCTTGGGAGTTTAGTGACACTCACATCGTCCTTATCAGCACAGAGCCTCATCAGGTCAATACTCTTTCATCTGAGGGAAAAACGGCAGCCTGTGCCTTTAATTAAAGAAGTGGCTGGCCACTGAGTTGTCCATCAGAGGCATCAGAAGAGAGAGGGAGTAAGAGTGAGGGGGAGAGAGAGCGAAGACTTTCATCCTCTGGCTTCAAACACTCTGCTGAAAATGGAGTTTTTAGCCACTCCGGCGCTAACGTAGCGTAGCCCTCAGCGCGTGACGACTCGCACCCCGCGGCGTCAGCAGGGAGCCTGCTCAAAAGCTTCACACGCACACACACACACACACACACATGCAATGAGACAAAGACAACCAAAAAATCAGAGTGCACAAAAACACACATTATACACCAGCAAACACACACACGAGAGAGAGAGAGAGAGAAAGAGAGAGAGAGAGAGAGAGAGAGAGGAGGAACTAAGTAGTCAGTATGGAAGCTCCAGGAGCATAATGACTGCTTCTGAGAGAGAAAAGAGCTGAACATTTCCCTCTGAAAACCGGACTCTTTTATGTAACAGCTCTTTATAGAGCCATAAACTAAAGCGACAAAGTGTGTGTGAAAGGATTGCAGTTAACTTTGGAGGGCTCTGAGTCATCTTTCCACGTTGACGGCACAGCGTTCCTACCTGTCTCTGAAAAGCATGATAGTATGATGCATTTGTACGTGGGTGTGTGTGTGTGTGTGTGTGTGGTTACCTTGAAACAGATATCCCAGTGAACACCTACGTAAACTCTCATCTGTACTAAAGTGACAAATGAAATCGCATCAGAGCAAGAGAGTTGAAGATAAATGGCACAACCTCGGCGTGGAGCAATTAAACCTCTCTCTATGCCCACATTATTCACTTCCTCCTCCTCCCTGCTCCTCTCTCCAGGGGGTCCCAGCCTCACTTTGTTTGTTTTAATTATTTTTCCGTATGCAAATGTGCCTTTCCTTCATAATTGCTGCATGAGCTCCTCGTCTCTGATTTGGAGAATTTGGGGGGGGGGAGTATGTAGAGATGGGGGAGAAAGTTTAGAGAGGGGTGGCAAGAAAGGAAGAGCGCTGGTTATCGATTCCAGGGGAGCCATCTTTGGAGAAGTCATCAGCTAGTAGCGGTAAGGTAATCAATCGTTCATGTACATCACGCCACCTCCCCCTTCCTCCGTGTACTAGCAGCGTGAGAAGTGTTAATGCTACCTCGCGACATCAATCACACACCTCGAGACGGGGCGGGGAGGTGGTCGGATGCAGAGATGAGTGCAAGAGGAAGGAGGGAAGGGGAAGCAGGGGAAGAGAAATGCAGGCAGAACAAGGTTGAGAGGAATATGTCAAAGCAGTGCGAACAGAACGGAAGTGGCAGACTGGAAGAAAAGACAAAAGGTTGGTGTTTGGGAGAAGCACTACTTTACTGTGCTGGATATTTTCAAAACTAAAAGACATTGCTTCCAGCTCCCTCAGGTCATTGGTAAAGAGGCATAAAGGGTTGAGAGTTATCACTGCCTTAACGCCATAATGAACAGGACAAGGCCTTTGAGATAAATGCTGAAGCAATGGGGCAACAAAGACTGCAGAGGTTAAATGTTCTTAACATTAGCAGAACCCACCATTTCAGCTCTGACTTGCTCAGTGACTCTGGTGTTAACACATGATCTCTGTCTGGATATTTGATCTGATTAGGGAAAAGATGCATGTTTCTGCAGGGTGAAAACGCATCCCTCACACTGAAATCAGATCTCAGGTGTTAATGACATCTGTACAATTTTGCTCATACATGTTGAGTACAAATTAAAGAACAAAATACCTCAAGTTTTATGGTGTGGTGAGGGTTTGGTTCAGGTGCAAAAATCACTCGCTTAGGGTTTAGGGAAAGCTTGTGGTTTGGGTTTAAATCAACTACGTGTGGTGAAGATTTGGAGCGATGCTGGTCAGAATTTCATGAATAAAAACTGTTGGTTGGAAAAGAGGAAAGAGGAAATGAACAGTATTCATTCATTCATTTTTTTTTTTTGTTTTGTGTTTCTTTGTTTCAAAAAGAACAGAATTATACCTCCTTTTCCAGTATATTCATACTCTAATGTTTTAGTAAACCAAAGCCTGAAGAGTTTACTGCACTTTTCGACTTTGGCAATAAGCCTAAAGGGTGCTCGAAGGCCTCTCAGTAAAGTCAAAAGAGAAAGCGGGGGGTATTATGGGAAATGTGGTTTTGAATTAAACAAAGACAAGCGCTAGGTGTGAGATAGAGGCTACTAATCATCTTGACTGTGGCTTCATCTGTTTAGGATAATTATGCCAAGGTGTAACAGTTAATTAGACACTGATGTATTGATGTTTGAAAATGCTACACATGGTGCCTTTAATAAACACAACAGCAACAAAAAAAAATCACCATTCCTCACTCCTGCCTCGTCGACAACAACAGGACTGAACATGAACAACAATGAATAACCACCTTAAAAATACAACAATATCACATTTTTGCATGACAAATGTCACAATGGAAAGCAACTAAGATGGGCAACAAAGTGACAGCAAGTAAAAAAAAAAAGAACAAATAAAAAAAAATGCATTTAGGAAACTTCCCCCCCCCTTTTTTTGCATAAATAAATCCATTTTTGCGACTGGAAAGTTGTCGAAAGGATGTTTTGTGGCAGGTGTGTGTTGGGAAGCCTTAATGAGGCATCCAAGAAAAAAAAATAAAAAATCAAAACAGAAGAGGATGGAGAGAAATATTGAGAGGGAGGCATGAAGATTTGGAGAGAGAGACGGGGAGGGTGAGGAAGAGTGTACAGTGAGTCGGCTGTGTGCTCAAAGACAAGAGAACAAACCCCTCAAAGTCATTCAGCTAATCCATCTCGACAACACTGAAGCCTCATCATATCGACCCCTCCCTCAGCTGTACACACAAACACACACATTTCACTCCTTTCCTGACAGCCCACTCAACCCCCCCACCCCCAACCACCACAACACCACCACCAGCGAGGAGCTGACTGTTTAAAGGAGAGAGGGATGAAACGAATAGGAGGTGCAGGAAGGTCAGGAGGGATAAAGCAGGGAGGAAGGGAAGGAAAGAACAGCTGAGGTTCACCCTGTGGGCGATGTGATGTTGTGGACGGTGGGTGCCCCCATCAACTCACCCCCATCCTCTACCACCTGACTACCACAATAAGCAATAACCTCCTACGACTGATGGCTTCACTGACTGACCACCCACGTCTCGCATTTCCGGACACCTTAAAGAAAAGTAGGGAATTCTCTCTTTCTCTCACAAAAAAAAGACCCTTACATGAAAACCCATCCGACCCTCACTGCAATCTTTTTTCCTGAAATTAACAGTTGACAGTTATTCAGGTGCTCAGCAAGATTCATGACCCAGCAGGAGGAGGGTGAAGGCGATTTCAGGCTACAATATGCAGCTTTTTGCCTGGAGCCAGTGAGGTGTTTTTAATGGGTCTTACCTTCCGTCCTCCCCCTCGTTTGGTTGAGTTCCCGCCCCTGTGCTTGTCACTCAGTGTGATGAGCTGTCAGCCTCAAATCGGCGTCCAGCCTGAGGCCGAGTCAACGGACAAGGGTGGCCAATCTGCAATTAGATGTAAACAAAAATACGACTGAGTTCACTTTTCTTTTGAATGGGTCCTGTGTGCTGCATTTCAAATAATTGGACTGATGTTTTATTTATTTTTGCATTTTTAAGCACCTTTACCTGACATTACTGATGACTGTTTATTTTTATTTTATCATAATATGACTTCTCAAAAAGGATCACAGATAGACAATAAAGCTGC
Source organism: Scatophagus argus (assembly GCF_020382885.2). NCBI lineage: Eukaryota > Metazoa > Chordata > Actinopteri > Scatophagidae > Scatophagus > Scatophagus argus. The sequence continues at coordinate 4,113,845 of NC_058516.1, read as the reverse complement.
ATTTTGTAATTTTAACATAAGACTGTGGAACTTTAAAAGTGAGGATGAAACGACCTGGGTCAAGATTTTTGGTTAGATTATAGGTTTTTCCACAATCATTTCATGACTTTTCTGATATCTGGGATATTTTTTAGTTCATGCTAGATGTGGCCTAGCATACATTTTGGAAAGACAGATGCATAAAAATAAGCAGTCACAGACTTAATGAACAGATCTACACATTATTAATGGTTGTTGATCAAAATCACCATGGTGACCAGAAAGCAGCAGGCCAACGCGACATTCAGCCAACCCGTTTTTCCATCACCCCCACCCCCAGCAGCAGCAGCAGCAGCAGCATCCCCTCCTAAGATCTCAAATGGTGAAGTGCCGCCAGAAAAAGTGAATTTTTCCTGTCCGACAGAGGATTGGCCGCCCGTGGAGAGGGGGATTGTGGGAAGGCAGGGCGCCGAGGCTCTGATGTTGTGTGGCCGTTGGCATCGTTCAGATGCTCTGCCCCCAGAACCGATGGCATTACTAAAGATTACTGCGCCATGCTTGGCAGCAGTGTGTGTGTGTGTTTTATTGTGTGTTTTTCCCATGTTGAGCATGTTTATGTGTCTGTGCGCCCGTTAGTGCATGTGCAGTCATTTAAATGGCTGGATGTACATGTGAATGGACCTGTGTGTGTGTGTGTGTGTGTGTGTGTGTGTGTCCCCTCTGGACAGCTGGCGTGCCAAAGCCTGTTGAGCTGTTTGTCACACTTCTCTCACTCAGGAGAGCTCAAACGGCGTGCAGAGGCCTTTCACGGCTCACATGCTGGAGGCTGGCACACACACACACACACACACACAAAGATACATTCTCTTATTTTTAATTTTAAGCAGCAGTTCTCACGCTGGAAAATTAAGACGGCATTTTGCTGTCCGTTTTTTTGTAATTCTGAAATCAGTGTTTATTCTGCGGCAAATGATCAGACAGGTTGTAAACAAACCTCCAGGTCTCAAGTTTTTAAGTCTTACCAACAGTAACTAAGTGCATTTACAAGTACTCTGCTTACAGCTTTGAGATGCTTGTACTGCTACCTTACACTTCAACTCCACTACATTATATGGATAGATATTTTTTACTCCATTACATACGCTTGTTAGCATTTGTTGCTGATTACTTTGCATGTCTTTTATTTGTGACAGAGTGTTTCTATTTTGAGTTATTGCATTTTTACTCACATTATGTAATATCTTTCAAGTGTACTTCTGTTTCTTTTCTCCAGATATGTTGATAAAACATGTCTGATCCTGTGGTCTTTGACTCTAACCATGTTGCAGCATCCCCAGATCTTAGCGATTAAATGTTATGAATGTTATGAAATCAAACGCGTATGATGGCTAAAAGTACAAAAATAAGCCCCCAAAAGATTTTAGTCTTTAAATGTTATTGTCTTTTCTGACTGAGCTGGATGTCAGTGCTGTATTTTCACAAAGCTGTGAGCTACATCCCTAAAATGTGACACGCAGTATGCTGCACTTGTAGAAAGCAAACACTGTAGGAGTCTGACATTTTGCTGAAACCCTGCTGCAGCGCTCAGAAAACTGACACACTGCTCTCTTTTTCCACATGTCACAATCTATGAGAAGCAGTCTGGCACGCAGTCGAGTCGAGTATGTCTGCTGGGCTGTAGTCATGGAGAGAACACCCAAATGTAAAGGGATGCAGCCTGCTTACAATTAGGCTGAAATTGAAATAGCAGTAATTAAATAGTGTATATATTTGCATACTGTGCAGAAATATGCCTGAGTGAATGTGTTAGAGTGTGTGTGTGTGTGTGTGTTTGCATATGCAGTATTTGTATGTGTGTGAATGCATTTCTGTATGAACAATTCTCCAAGTATTAATTTGGAACTGCTAATCCTTTTACATTCCCCTCCTACTCTGTGATGCTGAAAGGCTCTCTGGCTGTGGATGGCACATGCACACACACGCACGCATGCACACACACACACATGCATGACACACCAAACTGTCATGGTTTGAGTGGCCCCACCCCCTACCATACATGCAGGGTATTGAAGTCAGTTCTGTTTTACGGCTCTTTTTGATTGGAATAATTTATAGTTACACATAAAAATAAGCATCATGCAACTTTACACCATGCATTAATATCATAATAATGATTTTCTTACTTTTTATATTCACTATTCGTCATTTTTTTGTACGCATCACTCAGTAGTTTGGAAAAGGCAATAGATGACTTGTCGGAACACCCAATCACAGAGCCAAAAATTCTGCTTTGAGAAGCCAAAGATCACGATGCTGAGACTAACTAATAACACGGGAAAAACAAAGGCAGGCAAAGCGGGAAGGGAAAGGGAGGACAAAAGTGAGAGAATGGGGGAAGTGAAAGAGGAAAGGAAATGACCAATGGAAGGAAAGAAGAACAGATTAAAGGGGAAAGAGAGGAAAGAGGCAGGAGAACAGAAAGGAGTGAGGAGGAAAAGGAGACAGAAAGCAGATACAGAAGGATGGAAAGAAAACAGGGATAAAAAGTTACACAGAGGGAATAGGAGACAGAGAAGTATCAGGAAAGGAAAAGAAAATTCAATGGAAAGGGAAGGAATGAAGGAGGGAAGGATGGATGAATAGAGTGACAGAGGGAGAAATGGAAAGAAGAAAGAAAGGAGGGAGAGGGTGAAAGAGAGAAGATGTCCTCACTCTGCCTTCACATCCATAAGCTCCAGAGCAGTAAATTTCTTGCCATTTCATGGCCGTCAGTCGGGGCCAGTAAAACGCTGCCACTGCCATCGCCGAGAAGAAGGACCCCAGGGGGCCGAGGTGAGCCTGAAGGACGATTCCTCACACACACACACTTGCTCTTTTGCAACACACAATTTCTCTCCCTCTGCTCTCTCTTCTTGTCATTGGCACACAATCTTTCGCTCCCCTCTCTCGCTCTCTCTCTCTCTCACACACACATACATTTCCGTCGTCCTCTCATCTCACACCCAATTTCTCTTGTCATTTTTTTTCTCTTTTTGCTCTTTTGCTTTCACACACACACACACACACACACACACTCACATGCCATCTTTCCCAATGAGGGGAGACCCCCTGGTGTCCCCGAGTCCGGAGGCGCCTACATATCCCAGGGAGCCTTGCTGTGGGACTGCGAGGGTCATGGCCTCGGAGCCCAAAGTCCCATCCTTCATTTCCTCTCATTTTGGAAAGGACGAGCAGGAAATTCCCTGGGAAAAAAGGGAAAAACGGATCACGCAAATCAAGGGCAACTGAGCTAACGTGTGTGTGTGTGTGTGTGTGTGTCCACGATGAAGGCAGAGAAAGACGAAAAGGAGGGAGTGTGAGAGATAAAGCGTATTAAGGGTGTTTGGGAAGATGAGTGTATGACCCATAAAGATATAAAGAGGCTGGTGGTGTGGGCTTTCCGCAGGCTTCATCCATTAAACTGAGTCCCATGGCTCAGAAATGACAGATAACACACACACTTTGACTGCTTGTGACAATCTCTCTGTCGGCCTGACGGCCAGTCGGTCAGCACACATGTAGTGTTAAAAGACTGGAGAGAGTCAAAGAGAGAAATTAAGAAAAGTGGGACAGTGAAAGACAAAGAATGTGACACAAATATCAGAAAGCAAGTCAGTGTTCTGATGCTTGCTGCTATTGTGACTGTCTAATACTAACTTGGTCATAAAAAGGACTTTGGGATTTATTTGGCAACACTTGAAAGCGTGCCGGTCGATACAAAGAGTTTTATGAGAATGGCTAAATCAAGCACAAAGCGATTTACAGCGCTCTTCCAATTGATAAAACAATGCAGGAAGTACAGCGATGCATGTTTCTTTCAGGGAACTGGTGTGTGTTGCTGAGCAGTTGGGTTGCCATATGTGAGTCAAAACGCTGTGAAAGGTGATAAAAATCACGATAGTCCGCAAGCTGTAAAGAGAAAAGTGCTGCTCACGTGGTTACATGAGGAGTTAATACTGGACTGAATATTTCAGTCCACATAAATGGAAAGAGTACACAAGAAAGGCTGAATGGGAATCACAAAACTCGCTGCACGCTGTTTTATAACCATAAAGACGGAGGCAAAGAATAAAAATGAGGCTTTGATGAATATGAGCTTGGGACATCAAAACAATATGCACTAATGTGTTTCTGCACACTCACATTCCTCAGGCTGTCCTGACATACATGAACCCAAACTGATAAGCAGTCCACACACCTGTGAAAGGTGACCTAAGCACATGAATAAACAAGTGAGGACTCATGGATGTATGCTTCAAACACAGGTGTAACTCATAACATTAATGGATGCACTGCGTTGCAATAATTGCTGGACTAGAGTCATTACTGACACTGCTCCTATACTACAGAACTATGAAGTATGACACAAAGATTACCCAGTATAGTATGTGCAGGGTGCCAAAAATACCAGTCTGTCCTATGTATTTTGCAGTATGCAAGCCAGCACGCTTTTCTGGCTATTCTGACCCACAATCCTCTGCGCGTTGACTGAGATGCTGCAAGAGCGCAGACAGATGGCAGCTCACATTCGTTCCTCGTTTCTGCCACAGATGTACGAGCAAGAGGGTCTGGGTTCAAAGCGTAACGTTAAGACGGAGTAGTAGTTCCAAATTGTACGCATACTGCATGCAACTGTAAGGCACATGCATTACGTACTAAAAGTTAAATAAAAACAAAAAAAAGCAAAAAAGCATGTGATTTGGAACATAAAGGCCTGAAGGATTCATTTAGGAGTGATTAACAAACAGAAAAGGGCTTTCTTCAGAAACTTTTGCAGGGGTGGCAGAAAAACATTGGGTTGTTTCGTGTGTCTTAGGAGGTGTGGCATCACAGTCAGGCCAGTTTTGACTCCCCGGTTGCTTCAAAAATAAAAGATGGTCAATGGTGCTTTTTTCTTTGGTTTGGTTTCTTTATAACCGCCCAAATCAGCTTAAAACAAAATTATCTTATCCACTTTGTTTTGGACTGAAAAACTCTTGACGTGTTGCTGACACCAAAGACACGAACGACTGCTCCACAGACAGGTGCAGCTCAGGGTGAACAGGTGCCCCACAGGAGGTAGAGGTCCTACAAAGAGATGGAGGTGTGTGTGTGTGTGTGTGTGTGCCAGCAGGGCAGCAGAGGGCCAGGCTGTCTGAATCCTGAATCCCCTGACAACCACTTGTCACTCTCCCCTCAGACCATCTGGACCCTCCTTTCCTCTGTCTTATCTCCACACCCATGCAGACACACACACACACACACACACACACAGACCACCAATGGGAGCTGGTGGTGACAGCGGCGATGGCGGGGGTTGGGAGGGCAACAGATGCCAGTTTCTCCACGTTTGTTTCCCTCCACGCTTTTCACCTTCCCACCTTCCCCCCATCTATCTCTGTCTTCTTATGTCCATCCATCCATCCTTTCTTTCCTCCGTCATCCCTCCCTCCGCTCTCTTTCATTCACTCCATCCTCTGCGTCTGTCATGTTTGGGCCAGCTGGCATCTCTCACACTCACACACACACACACACACCAGCCATATGCTAGAGCTGACCTCCACCGCTGCATTAGTGTAGGGATGTAGTTGGTTTTTTTTTTTTTGGGAGCCAAATGATTCATCTGGGACCAGTAACTCTCTGGATGCAGTATGTGGCACAGTTGCAGTTCAGCGAAAAGCTGACGAGCTGCACGTGATTCCAGTGTGACTGATCATCTGAAGACAGCATGCCTTCACACCGACGTGGCCACAGTGGAAGACACTGGCGTCTTTTGGCATGCTTTGATTCACATTTGTCCATCACATGTTGTTGAAGCAGTTTTCAGTTACATGTTGTGACAATGCTGCACTGAAGGCCATGTTGGATTGGGATTTATGAGGGTACAGCGTTTGGGGCTGACATCCTAAGATGATGATGATGATGAAATGTGTTCGAGGTAGGTTGGTTTGAGTGATGCATCCACAAATTTGAAGACAAAACGCAGGATTTATAAATACTCAAATATCTGTGCACAAGACTGTGCATTTATTTCTCTCTGGTTGGTCACAATCTACATAAATGTGAAAGGGAGACAGATAAACTAAAACAGTGACTTTGGAAAAGCATCTGAACTCCAAGGCTGAAAACGAGGACTCTTTTGCAAAGGGACTGAGGGATGCTGTCACACACTGAACACATTTTTCCAACACTACTACATAGATCAGATTATACTGTATGATACGAATGCCAGTCCCCCCACAACATCGTTCCCATCAACACTTTATATCTCGTTCCACCTCATGACAACTTGGAGGTTTCTTGGGTCAAAGCAGAGCTAATTAGCCTCGTCCTCCTCCTTCTGCTCTTTCCTTTCCAGTCCCTCTCTTATACTCCCCCTCCTCCCCTCATGCGTCTCCCTTGCGTCCACTCCTCTTTTCTGTTTTGAGTAGCTGCACACCTCCACCTCCACCTCCTGCACTTCCTTCCCTTCTTCCCTTCAGGGAGGAGGGCCCATCGTCAGTCTAGACACATAACCAGTCCCAGCCACAAGTGACAGCATCTCAAACACACACTCACACATCTACAGAAAGCCATGATCCATACGTGCACACACACACACACACACACACGTGCACCACTCTCCATCCGTCACATTTACATTTCAAACTGCCTGTGCTTCCACCAACACATCCATTATTTACCAGCCTCTGGCCAAAGAGGAGAGCACTGTATCCACACTCCCCAGGTAGTGTGTGTGTGTGTGTGTGTGTGTGTGTGTGTGTTTGTGTGAGGAGCAACTATCAGTATATTACCAGTCCACTGCACTTCCTCTCTGCTGCTTCTCTCAGCAGCCTGCAATTACATTTTCTAAACTTCATAAACTAATATTTCCTTCCTTTTCTCAATTCACTCAATTTTTCTGCTTTCGTTTTTTGTCTCTCGTCCTTCTCGATCTTTAAAAAGTCAATTACGACCCGTTTGGCTCCGACAGCGGTGTCAGAAAGACTGTACATCACCTGAACTCGACAAAAATGAAAATGCTGAGTAGATTTTTGTTTTTTGTTGAAGTAGGAAGTTAGCAGCGAAAAAGTGAAGCTCTGGGTGGTTTTGTGGTCTTTTTCCAGTCATGACTCGAATGTCATTTGCAATTTTTCAAGCCACTTCTTCGACTTCAGATTTTTGGTATTTTTCTTGCTGGTGTTTTTGTGGGTGTGGAGTTTTATTTTGGTTCTTGTATTTTTAGTTTGTTTTTCCTGCTGTCTCGGCAGATGTGTCTTTAAGAAAAGGAAAAACCAAAATCTCTGCTTCTCTCTGCCTGATATGTATGTACTCACATGTGTGAATCTGAGTGCGTGGGTCTGCATGTATGTCCTCACGCATTCACGTGTGATTCATGCTTCACACCCTGACCGCTGTCTTTAAGCGTGTGACCGACCGCGCACGCTCGTGATGTGCACGATTCACACTCGCCGAAACCGCAGAGGCAGGAAGACAGAAGAAGAGGCACATTCTGTCCATCTTGCACACACCTCCTCCTTGCTGTTTTTCTAGCCTCTCTGCACCTCCTGATGCCTCCTCACACCTCCTCCATATGAGGTGAGAGCTCAGAATGAGATGTTGACTCTCATTTTTTGTGTAAGATACTACTGTTTTAGTGTTTTGTCTCTCTCTAAGCAGCATTCACTTTTTTTCCCAAACAAATTCACTTTTATTATGTTCAGTAATCCAGCAAGTAACTGAATGAATGATTCTGAGTGCGAAAAAGGCCAGAAATCCCTCTTGCTTTGATCTGTTACATTAGGAGAAGAGAGGCAAAGCTACTGTGGGCTAGCGGCTATGTAAAAGGCTGTGAGGGTGGCCTAGTTAAAGCACTCATAATGGATTACATTATGCTATAAACGCACGCTCCTCCTGCCAGTCGCCTCACTTCCCCGCCCGAGTCACCTACATGAGGCAGTAAATGGATGGTAAGGATGGTACCCGACAAGGTTTTGACCTGCGGATACTGCAAATCCTTCTCGACATGCAGCATTTTGTTTCTTCGGTGAACATGTGCATATTTCATGTTCTTTTTTTCTTTGTCTCAAGGCAGTTTCACGTGTTGAGTTATCACATTTTTCTTGACGGCATAAAGCTGGGGATGTTTTATACAATTATTACCTTCATGTCATAAGTATCAGTTTCAGATTTGTTCTAAGTTTTTCTGAAGACGTTTTTTATCTTACTGCTAGATAGAGAAAAAAGAGCCTCAAAACGTTTACAAAATTAGAGCGACTAAACCATGTTTCAGCTGCGGTCTTGTCATGCGGTTTGAAGACAGTTAGAGAACTACAGAACAATGTCAACCATGGCTTTATAAAAAGCAGAGAGCAGGATACACATACTGGTAAAATCAGTACGGAAAAGATGGATCAAGTGACTCCAACAGAGCTCAGCGCAAATGTGTGATGATTTCTCCGATTTCTCTGATGTTTTATCAAAACAAACGACACTCCGCCCTGATTTAATACAGATCCAACAGCTCTTGCTGTGGACCGGAGGCCTCTTCCTTCATCGGTGACACGCACCAAAGGATTGTGGGATTGCTGGCCAAGCGTCTTGGCACAGGTCCCGTGGTTGGCTGCTGCCACGGCGATGAAGCGGTGTGATGTTCTCTCCAGCAGACCCCCACGATCGCTACGCCGGTAGACCACAACAACACACCTTGGCCGGCTTTCCTGGCTTCCATCCTGCCGAGCTTTGAGCACCAAAACAGCAAGCTTCTCTTCCATTCTCCACTCCTTCACTCTCCTCATCCTCCTTCCTTCCTCCAGTCTCGTTCCCTTCACTTACTTTCTCACCTAGCCAGATGAGCTAGCACAGGAATAGCGAGTGGCGCATATTTATACGTCTAAAACATCACAGAGATGTCACAACATTGGTGATGCTGAGTGTTAGACATCTCACGCTGCCTTTAATACCGCCTCGAGCCTTACCACCCGTCCTGTGGACAGCAGTCTGTTCGTTCACACCTCTGCAGCGCTCATATAAGGTGTGATAATTTCTTAGTGCAAAACACCAATGAGCTTGTCCTGTCGGTCAACTCACCTGTTAACTTATAAGCACAAATTCACCCATATGTGCTCTGTTAGACTGCGTGAGTGAACAGTAAAATTTAACAAATCTCCCATAAAAAAAACTTCCACTTTGTAAATGATTAGATTTAGCTAATTATCTACTGTGGCTCAAGTTTTAAGAGTGGACCAAAAAGAGATCATTTTATCGCAACAGTGAAAGGTAAAACACATGACCTGACAGTATTTATGCTCCACTAAAACACACCTGGCTGCTCCTACCAAGCGAAGTCTGTCATCATTTCAAAAAAGCTACCACCAAAGTAAAATAGTTTCCAGGCAAGTGGAAACACACGGAGTCCATTCAGATACACTTCAGTCCTAATCTCCTGCAACATGTGTGGGCCATACACTTGTCCTGTCTCTGCTTGGGACATCCTCTTGGCATGGCTACAGTCAGAGGTTTGGACAGCACCTGTGCGTCCCACTCCTGCCTGTGTTTGATGGTGCGTGTGTGTCGATTCAAATTAAAAACACCATGTCACCCGACCACCTTTAAATGCACACAGCTGTTGTGTGAAAACGTAAGAGGAAAAACAATCAGTTGGTGCTCGTACGTCTGCTTTGCGTGTGAATTTGTGCGTGTGCATGCGAATGTGAAATTGCATCATACGGACATCTGCAGGGCAGACCCACCGCCCGCCCTCCCCGAGGACAACAAGGTGGCCCGTTTATCTTCACTTAAGTCTGCTTTGCAACAAAGCCTGACTTGCGGCATGCACGCTTTATTCAAAGCTGACTGCCAGCTAAATAACAAGAACACAACACCTGTTACCTGTTTGCACACTGCAGATCCGAGGTCAGATTCTCTTCATTAAATCAGTGTGTGAGAGTCGCTTCTGCACCAATTGCAGGAATGCAGGATTTGATGGAGTTTTCCACTGAGCTACGGTATGAAGACACATTAGTTAAGCACTCTTAACAAGCGAGTCAGGTTATTTGTATTTGTTATTTGTTAATGGGTTCAGGAACTTCAATCTCAATGGTGGTCTTCTGGTATAGGCTACTGCATCCATCAGAGGTGTCTCAACAATCTCTGTATTTTTAAACAAAGTGGCTTGAGTTACAGCTAACTCAAATGTCAGGTGAAACCCAATGCTGTGACACAGCAAGGCCTCAGGGGTTCAAACTGCACAAAATGATGCAAAAATGCAGCTGTTTTGCAGAAGCTGGCATCTGATACCAGTTTGTTAAAAGGACAGTGCACCCAAAATCAAAAACATACACATTCAAGACAATCCACGGACCTTTCTGTGAGCAGTTTCATGTAAGAACTATTTACTGTCTGCACCACAGGGCAAAAGGATGAGAGGCTAGCTAACATTACTGTTCAGGTGAAGGAGATGTCATTAATGTTCATATCCTGCCTTGTCACTGTTCCACGAGCAGCTGCATGTCAGTGTAGTTCCACAGAAAGAAAATAGCTCCTATATGAAACTGGATGCAGCAAAGTTTGTGGCTTAACTTGAGTAATCAAGTTATGATTTCTGGTAAGACACACTGCTGCTGTGTTTTTCAAATGTATTCTTATGCACTTTGAGCACCACAAGTCTCATCTACTTCTATTATGGTCAAGAAAAGCCATCTGAAAAATATTTAATTCAATCCAATTTAATTTATTGATTTACTGCCGAATCACAACAGTTGTCTCATGACACTTTCCAAGTAGAGCAGGTCGACATGTGATGTATAATGTGTAATTTTTAGAGAGACTCAACAAAACCTTGTAATATTGACTTTGACTTTTGGGGTGAACTGTCCCTTTAACTGGTATGAACACCAGAGGGGCTACATTATAGCAGATAATAAGTTATTCAACTTCTGTCACCTGGCAGGACGACATTTTCAAATTCTGTGTCATGTTGTTGAACTCATGAGACTTTTTAGTCTTGGTTCACTCGCAAACTGAGAAGTGTGAACCCAGACAAGCCAAACATCAGCAACTTTTCCTCCAAAGTCTGCAGGTGTGATTGCACCTTTCACTTCATTCCAATTTAATCCCATTTCTAAAATCTTCTAAAATCCACTGAGCGTCTCCAATTCGCAGGGCTTTTGTCACATTAGTCAACAAGGCCCCCGTGACTACGGGCTGTTTACAAAGCCAAGCCTCTCTCTGCTCTCCGTCACGTCGCACTACAACTGGAGGGGGGAGCGCGCAATCAAAGCTCGCCGAACACACGTCATCTTTTGAGGGGGTCTTTGAAATCTGGCCCTCATCCGCACACAGGAGCTCATCACGCCGCGTTAGACAGTTTGTGGAATAAATATTTGACGGCCGGCAATATCACAAGGCGCAGAGAAACCTCTAACAGGCGGCTGCTAAACCCCCCCCCACTCCATCACCTCCTTCTCCCCCTCATTCTCCTGCCCTCCCCTCCCATCCTTTATCCTCCCCTCCGCCCTGCCTGCCTGCCTGCCTGGCTCCTGCAGACAGAGAGCTGGTTTAAAGCTCAATTGTGCATTTTGCAGATAAAGCAGCAAAACTACTAGAGGCGGTGTTGTGAGCGCTCGTTGCCATCGCAACACTGGTGGGGAGACCTGGTTCTCCATTACTACTTAATTTAGGCACTCTAATTGCATTCCACACAATCTGTGGCCGCAATGTTATGCAGAGGAAGAGGAGGAAAAAGTTGGGGTGGGGGCGTTTGGGGGATAGGTCTTCACTAAACCCCTGCCTAGGAGCAAAAATAAAATGCCTCACAAACCAAGCGCGGGGCAAAATGGCTTTGAAATTCTCTTTATTGCTGTTTGCGGTGATAAAATGTTTTGCTTAAAGATGAAGCAAAACATTAAATTTCAATTTTGCACAATTCTCAAGAGCGTATTATCACGTCGTCTTTGATTCCGGGACAGAGAGTCGTTGAAAACGCTGAATGTCATCAACTGCTCAGAAGTTAAATACATTGTCTGCTGAATGAACGAAGGGGAGGGAGACTATGGAGCATGAATCTTTGTTTGGTAAAGAGTGTGTGTGTGTGTGTGTGTGTGTGTGTGTGTGTGTGTGTGTGTGTGTGTGTGTGTGTGTGTGAGAGAGAGAGAGAGAGAGAGAGAGAGAGAGAGAGAGAGAGAGAGGGGAAAAGAGATAGAGGGAGGGAGTGAGAGTAGAGTAAAATTGCTCTTATTGTTCAAGCTTCTAGCCTCTGAGCTCTTCTTTCCCTTCAAAAGAGTGCACACACACACACACACACACACACACACATACACACACACACACACAGGCCTGTGAGCCTCACTGTCCCTTTGAACCTCCACAGGCCGTGGCCCTGAGAGAAAGCTGGCCCACGACGCTTTTCTTCAGCCAGGGGTTTGAAATGATTGGTAACTGTTGAGCCAGTGTTTTCAGGTCTCTGACCCCCAGCACTGAAGTGCCACAGACACTAGATACAACATAGCCCCAATTATCCCGCACTCTCCCCAGCCACTTCACCAACCCAGTGGACACCCTGCCTCAACTACACTACAAAAAAAAAAAAAAAAGAAAAAAAGAAAAAAAACCTCCTCTAACAGCCGACAGCTCAACTTACTGAAAAACACAATGGAAATGATGGAGTGATTTCATTTGTATCCTCTTCATGAAATCTTTATGTTTCTAAACACCCAAGAGAAAAGTCACACATTCTGACAATTTTTTTAAACATAAATTAGGCTTGTTCGTAACAAATAAAGAGATGGAGGGTGTCAGGAACAAGATGGAAGCGCAACCCTTCCTAGAGATGTGATGTGGCAAGCTGTGATTGGTTCAGAGACCGCCATGCAGCCTGTCATGTCTTTTGGTCTTGTCCTGGCAAAAATTCTAAATCATACAATCACCTGATCCAACATGATGGCTCTTTACAGACAAAAATATCCATCTTTGGACTCATCTTGTTTGTCGCAGAGTCGGTCCCTGAAGGTGTCAAGACGTGTTTATGAACAACACATGCAGGTAGACCCACTGCGAGCAAGATTTTTTGTCTGAGATATCATCAGAGTAGTCTGAGTGCGCACAAATTTTGACTATTCAACAGGAAATACAAGGAAGTGTTTGAGATTGGAGAGTTTCACAAACCAGATTCATCATGCAGCTCTCAAAAACATTGTCAGCTTTGTTTTGGTGGCTGAAATGTGTGTGTGTGTATTTGATATAGAGTTTTGGTGAATGTGTGGAGAGAAATAGCTTGCAGTTTTGACCCCTGCCACTCTCTTCGACCTGTCCTTTGTCTGTTCTCACCCTGGTCCCCTCACCCTCCACCCCCCCACCCACACCAACAAAAGGACCTCTTGGATGAGGAAGGTGGAGGCTGGGGTGGGGGCTCCCTCTTTTATGACTTCTTTGCCATTTTTTTCCTCCTCCCTCCCATTCGGTTTTCAGGCCCATTCGTTCCTGCCTCGTCCTTTGGAGTTGGGGGCCACCATTTATATCGTTGCCTGGGAATTAAGGCCCCGTGGCCCCTTTTGTTGCGAGGTGGGCCGGGGCAGCAGTGGCTGGGGCAGGGGGCGAGGGGCAGGGGAGGACTGCCCTTTGTTCCAACCAGCAGAGTGGGCTTCAGTTCCCACAGACCTGAGAGCCGATGGGGGGGCGGCCCGGGCCCCCGCAGTGTGACAGCGATGAGGTAATGTTTACAGAGCCACGGGCCCTCACACATGCAGCATTCATACATATAAGGGTCTGCATTCACACAAACATGGACACACACACACACACACACAGGTGTGACACATGTTCAGCTCATCTCAGTTTGATTGACTGATTTTTGGTTTTACCCCAAACGGACAAGGTCCTCTCACTTGTTGTCCTCACTCAATATCTATATCCTACCACACACACACACACACACACACACACACACACTCTCTCTCTCTCTCTCTTCTCTCCTCCACCTCCTCCTTCCTCCCCAAATATTTAGAAGCTGTTGATGCCCGCAGCTCTAACAAGCTCCAGAGTTCATTCAGAGTTGCAGAAATTAGTACAGTACGAGAGTCTGTGTGTGTGTGTGTCTGAAGACAAGAGGAAGAGAGAGGAAGCTGTGCGTACACACACACACACACACACACACACACAAGCACACGGCCATATGACAGCGACAAACCCAGCTAACAGAGCAGAAACAAAACATACCGCCGCCCACACGCACACACACATCAACACATCACTGGCTTTAGTCATCTAATAACAGTCACTGTAAAGAGCATTCTCAGTTTTTACTTTCTTGTTTTTTCATACACACAGAATGATACACACGGCTCTCAATACCATGAGTGTAACAGCTGCAGAAATATTCCGTAATTATTGTGTTGATGTTATGGGACAGAGATGACTTCATCCCCCCTCCCTGGAGAAGTTTATGATTTGTCTTAGATTACCGCCAACCTGCTTAAAGAGCATCATCTTCTTCATTTTCATCATTTTGCTGTCAATACTTCCCCCACTTTAACTGAAGGTTTTGAATGCAGGGCTTTTAATCGCAGCGGAGTATTTCCACAGAGTCGAGCGCTTACTTTAACAAGAGGATCTGAAGACTTGGTCCACCACTTCCTCAGGTGAAATCGTAAAAGATCAATTTACGGAGTTTCTGACACAACCTGACCTGTCGGCCCACTACTCTCTCTCTTTCTCTCTCTCTCCCCCTCCTCCGTCATCCTCTTTCTCTCACTCTCATCTTCGCCAGCTGCTTTTCTTCTCTCTCTCTCCCTCTATTTGTCTTCCCTTGTTTATGGTGGAACGGTGAATGTCTGCAGCCTATGGGCCTCTCGCAGTAATTACTGAAGGTAAACAGCTTGCAAAGACTACTTTCAAGCCTACCACCTGTTGTGTATGTAAATCTGACCAATCAAACAGCTTGAGGTTTCCTTCCCATTCACATTTTTTTTCGATTATACATATAAAGAAAATACAAAAAGATGTAAAAAAAACTTGCTTCATTCTGCTAAAGGGAGACTTTTTGCTGTTATGTTGCTTGGTGGGCAGAAAGCGACTGTACCACAAGCAAGGATTGTCTTCAGCCCCTGCAGGAGATGCTTGATAGCAGCTTCCACAATGGCTGCCATTGTTAAGTCTAATCCATAACACTGATATGATGCTAATGAAGGGATGTGGAATCATTATCCGTGGCCGAGCTCATGTTTTTTGCACTTTGAGAGCATTTGTGCCTGAATCCTGCGATCGGGGTTAATCTTGTTTCAGTTTCAGGTCAACTTTGCCACAGTACTGCTGTTTAGTTTTTAGTTGGACTGTTTGGTGCGTGTGGTTTGAGCTTTGTCTCTCTGAGTGCATGTATGTGTGTGTGGTGCTTCAGGGCAAATGTGGATGTTATCAGTGCATTTGGGAGTGTTTTAATGTATTTTCTAGTGTGGATTTGTTTCTGTCGGGTCAGTATTTCAGCTCCTTTTCCCTCCTCAGTGGGAGCACTTGCAAATAAAAGCAGATTAGAAATCTGTGTGTATTTGTGAATATTTCACTCACTAACAGTTCAGACTTTCCAGGCTAAACTGACTAAATATGAAAATGCTGTAAAATCACATCTGACATAGGAGAGTGGTTTAACTTCTCCTTCCTGTGCATCATAGCTGTCACATGCTAAGGAGTAGGTTAGACCACGACTCTGTTCTGTCCCCTCCTGCCCTCCATCATCACCTACACTCTGTTAATACAGCCAAACCCACAAGTAAAAACACACATTTTCATATGTTTCAGTTTCTTGTGTCAAACACCTGAATAAACTCCTCTGCTGCTTCACTGAGACCTCGTCAAATCAGTTTCCATGATGGCAAAGTCAACCAAGGTTTAGAAGCGCCCCCAAAGCTCAAATTCTTGGTGTGAAAAATGTTGACTAAGTGTGAACTGAAGGTCAAAATGGAGAGAAAAAAAAAGACTCATTTTCAAATCTAGGCAACTTGGTGGTTGGTGGTGCCCCAAAATGAGCAGCTGTCTCACTCTGAGGCGTTAAAGCTACAAATTTAAGGATGAAGGAGAATGAAAAAAATCCAGATTGTTGCAGCGCAGTCAAAACTGGTTGGTGGGGCAGAAAGACTGGCTAAACTGGCCAGTCTATGGACAGAGTCTGGGTGGCATACGGGTGCAATAGTTAACACTGTGACTTTTCTCCCACCGTCCAAAAGACGAGCAGGTCTTTTTTTTATAACAAGCAGAGGTCACAAGAAAAACATTTCAGTTACACATTAATTTCAGTCACAAGGGATATAAGACACCTTCTGCAGCCATGTTAAACGACCATAAGGAGAATTTTCTACCCCTGCAGCAGCAGAAACTGAGATCAGACTTACAGTGTAGGTGGGTTTTGTCTTTCAGGTCAGCAACTAATGTTTTACCTCCTTATAGAACCCTATCAAAACACCTCTGTGAAATCCTCCTGTGGCCCGGCCCCTGCTTATTAGCAGCCCGGTGCACTCACACTTACAAAAGGACAATTGCAGCAATTTCCTCTTTCCCTTAATCATCTCCTTTTTTGTGATAAGGATGTAACTAACGGCAGAGGTGAAGTTACATTCTAATAAAGTCAGCCAGTTAATAATGTAATCTTAAATTACGCCATAATTACCGTCTCTTAGTCACCGGGGGATGCTCTGTAATTCAATCACTGGCCCCTGCGATACTGTACAACAAAAAAAGCAGTGTTATCGGGGCTATTTTACCATGGAAATGAATAGTCCTACCCACCGCTAGGGGTAATTAGACAGCATAGTCTCCGACTGCACACAAGCCCAGACGCTCAGTTATCAGTGAGGAGGCCTTATCCATCAGAGCTTTAGAACATGTCAGACATTTTGCATGTCTGCGGGGAGGAGTGTGTTAGTGTTTATGTATGTGTGTGCGTGTGTGGATGTCTGTTTGTATTTGTTGCGTGCGTTTGTGGGCGTACGTGAGTATGTATGTGTGCAGACCTGCAGGCAGATTTCTGTGAGGTGTTCCTCTATGTGTGGGAATTCATGTACAAATCTGCAGATCTGTCACCTTCTTTCTAACTCTGTATATCCGTCCTCTGGAGTCCTGCTGAACGCCCAAACATCCTCAGCTAAGACTAAAAACTCAGCGGAGACACCAGGTGCAAATCTGTGGGAATTGTTTTCGATCTCCATTCGGTGCGACCCCGGAAAAAAAAAAGAGACGCACACATAAACGCCACAGGACCCAAACCCAATTTGTCGTTTATTTTCAAGAAGGTGATTTCTTTAGAGGCCCTGCTTGCTTGATATTATGTGGCAGGGAAAATCTAATGCCCCTCAATAGGTTTTCCCCAGGAAAAGGGGAGAAATTAGATTTGTGAACTGGGAACTTCATTTGGCAGGACTGGCTCTGACTCGGAGAGTGTAGGGAGGAGGAGAAACCTACAAAGGGAGTGTGGGTGTGAGTGTGTGTGGGTGTGGGTGTGTCTGGGGGAATCTATACTGCAGTGCTGAATCAGCATCGCCTCATGTCCCTCCTTCTCTTCTTCCCTGACTTTCTTGTTCTTGAAACCCCTCCCTCCCCCCTCATCAGTGCAGCAGAGTCCCTCGCCAAGAAGGAGATGCCGTTGTCAGCCACTCTCGGTATGACACTGTGCTATTTTGCCTCTCTTCACCCCTTATCTTCTTTTTCCTTAACACCCAGTCAAACAGCCTCAAAGCAAAGTCACACAAGGCTGCAGCAGGAGCAAATAGGCTCCTGTCGAAGCTGGAGGTAAACAGCGAAGCCGTCGCCACGCACTCCAGACCCTTTGACCCTACCCCCCACACACAGGGACCTCTGAAGAAGAGCTGGATAAAATGGATGACAGGCCCAAGCAGAGGGGCCATGTGCAAGGGCACACCAAGAGGAGGAGAAGGAGGTATCATTGGGGGGGGGGGGTTCCAATTTTGTCAAGGGTGGGAGTGTAGAAGATGAGGATTGGATGGAGTTTAAGTTCCAGGGGTCGCCGCCGCCCCTTTACCCCAAATGGTCTCCTCTTACAACATAAAAACAAATAGATTTTCATGTCACGCTGTCAGTGAGCTGACAAGAATATACGCACCTCGCTAACACCTGCACCCCAAGCTCAAACACATCCGTGCATGGGTAGACACAGGGGCGTCGCGCCCAGGGTTCATGGGAGAAATAGGCGACATGGTGGAGGCATGATAAATCTGACACGAGCGCTCTCATTTTCTACGCTGACAGGAAACAGTCACACAGGTGTCAATGCCTGATTAGATGGATGGAGACGGCGGAGTGTGACTTGCCAAACAGGCGGGATACGCTGTACGCAAACACAGACAGGTGGGGAGGCAATCATACAGGCTGCAGTGGAGGACAGGCTAATCCAGATGCACACATGTCACACCCTAAACATACAGAACGGGTGATGGTTGCTGAACCCGCCGCGGCAGAGCCTCAACAATGATGTGAAATGAGCACGGACTCGGAAGCACAGATTATGTGTGGTGGATGCGGATAATGTGAAGATTACATTCCTGCACCACGAGAGGATTATGTGACAACAGCATGAATTGGACACACCGTTTTCACATGTTTGCCACGTGGAAAGATCTGATCATGGTTGCCTTTATCAAATACAACTTTGCAACTGCAAATTTACCGCCAACTGCAAATTTGTGGTGGAGGCAGAAGTTGTGCACAAATAAAACCAAATCTATCTGCGCTGATCGTGTTGTGCAAAACTCCGAAGCCCCAATGCAAATAGTGTACTTGCAGAAATGTTTTGGTTGGTGGAGTATCATCTTTGAGAGTCATGATTTGAACGGTATTACTAGAACAAAAGGAGTTAATGTGAACTCTCTGTCGCTCTGTGTGCAGGTGTGTGTGGCTGCTGCTGGGCATTGGGTCTTTGCTACAAGAAGCTGGCTAATATTCTCCCAGAAGGCAACTGCTGAGGTTTAAGGCACAGGTGGCAGAATTCAACTCATGCCTTTACAGTAAATAAGCCAGGTTGGGTTGGCGGAGTTCCACGCTTACTGTGCTGTGTAAGCGTGTGTCTCGTCATCCTCTTTCACTAACGCTGCATCCACATCCCATCCGAGCTGCTGTAATCACAGGCATCTAACAGTAAAATAATAAATTATAATAATAATTTGTTGTATTGTCAATGCACAGTATTTTTTCCTCACGTGATCAAATCTACATCATGCTAACTTGCAAGTCTTAAACACAGAAATCTTCCCACGTCTACTGACCACCTCATATGATGTTGACGTGGCTTGTAAAGACTATTTTTACCACTATTGCATAAACCTTCATGGGACATGGCTGCCCTTCAAAGCTGTGATACAGCATAATAAGGCACTTTCTGGCCACAAGGTTCCGTATTGTTGCACTGGTAAAGTAGAGCAATTTAACATTAAAGGATTTTCATTTTCAGTATCTGCTTAATAGTTGAGATAGAAGTCTTTTGTGGTGCGGTGTGGCCTGATTTAGATTTGCTGAAGGAATATCATCAGTTGATAATCCTGGAGTGTGAAGAGGTTAACGTGCCAATTGGCGGATGCTTTTATCCAAATATCATTATTGTATACTTTTGCACCATTGGTGGCCCCAGTGGGAACTAAACCCCTGAGTGCTGTATTTTTAATATTTTTACTTCCATGCTCGATTGAACAGAACGTTGGGACCCCTAACACTGGCAGTGTTGTGTGTTCTTTTTTTCCATGCGCCCGCCGTCGGGTTACACTGTAGAAGTGCGTCTTGTTCTGTGCAGGGTTGGACGGGGCTCCTCTGCAGCTGTACACCAGCAGCCTATGTGTTTAGATTGGAGGATTAAACTCGGTCTAGTCTTTCAGACTCCTGACCACAGTCTAGGCATAAGCCAAGAGCCACATTTAGATTTGCTTCTCAAGGGCTGCTTACAAATGTCCAACAACACCATAGAAACTATAAATCACTAAGACCAACAGAGTTGTTGATAGATAGTTTCATTCTTTAGTCAGTTCTGTCATGTGTGGCTTTTTCAACATCCAAACAATTACAAACTTCAGAAACAAACTGTGTTTAGACCTGCAGCTTGCCAGCAGAACTTACCAACTGTACTGTACTGTACTGGGATTGACAAAATGGAAGAATTTATTGATTATGCTTGAATTAGAAACACCTGCAGTCAAAGACTATTTCATTTTGTAAACCACAGGCCCTAGAGGTAAACATGCTTTCTGAAAGACCAGTAAGGACCTTCTCAGTATTTATTCTACAACTTCAATTATGGATAGCTGGTAAAAATTCATTTGGTACTTTTTTCTGTGACTGACAGCTGAACTGGAGTGATAAATCTTCTGCATCAGGTTCAGCAGCGTGAAACAAAAGAGCCTTTGACCCGTGTCTGGTTTATACAGTTTATACACGTCAACCTAACAGTCTAAAACACGACTGAGTCTCTGTCTTGATGAAAACCGCTTGTTTTATGGCCTGTGCTATGTCCTTTGCTTCTGGTCCTCAAACCATCACGGAGAAACCACAAATGCATCATTCTCCCAAGCTACTGTTAGACCATGAACACACACACATCGTAAAGCAAATCAATTTGTTTTAAAAACGTGTTTCTCGCAGTCTTATTGGGTGGGTTTTAGAGATATATGATTCACCTTCAGCTGCAAAGAAGGAAAAATCACTGGCGCCCGGCGAGCCCATTTGTCCAGCTTGATGATGCGGTCGCCCTGTCACTGTTGCTGCCATTAAAAGGAGAAAAAAATGGGGGGCTAGGGGTGACCTCACCCCTACATCTCGCCAGCCCAATGGTCTGCAGACCGCCTGCCACGCTGTACACCACGACCAGCACCGAGCTCAGGCAGCATAAATCAAGATAATTCTCTGCGCGCCTTGAACTCTGACCCCACCGCAATTCACACCAACATCACAAGAGGAGGGGGGGGGGGACGAGGAAATGAAGCAGTCGGGGTAAAAAAAAAAAGAGAAGAGAGGGGATGGAAGTCCAGCGCAGAGAGGAGGTGGGTGGAGGGTATGCATGTTTTTGTGTGAGCGAGTGAGCACGTGCGTGCGTCCATGGCGATTAGTCACCGCCGTCCAGATTGAGGCGGCCGTCCCATCTAAACGCTTCGTCTTTATGAGCCATTAATCTTCGACTCAGGCCATTTTCATTACCGCCAAACCTCGCTTTGGAGCCACCAGCTGCATGATACTGCATAGTGGAAATTAATAACCCACCCATCTCTGCCTTACAATTGCCCCTCCACAACGCCTTCTCCTCACACGCACACACACATGTACGACTGCACACACACACACACACACACACACACACACACACACACACACACACACCGCTCTCCATCAAGGCCTCCACCCGCTTAAGGCCTTGTGTATGATGGAAGATGCAAGAAGAGAAGGTTCCATGCCACTTTTTGTCGCCTCTCCACCCCAACTACACACAGTCTTTCTCCTTGTTTCCTGGTGCCATTTGATTCCCAGATAAATTGACAGACAATATATCCCTAGTATTTAAAATTCTTCCACTGCCTTGATGCTGTGATGCAGACGAGGAGACAGAAATGAAGAGAAAGAAAAGACCTGGGAGAACTCTAGGCTATTGAGAAAGAGGGAGGAAACATGGAGAGAAAGGGAGGGGGTTAGTTGATATTAATTCTTCTGTCTTGGTTTTTCCAAGTGAACTGAAAGAGAAAGAGTGGGGAAATGACCCCCTGGGTCCCTTTAAGACTGCTAGGTGCCTGCTCATGTGGTTGTTAGTGATAAAAGGGACTGAACATTATTAAATACTGTATGTGCTTAGGAAACCAGCGGGGAGGGAGAGGAGGAGGGAAACAGAGATAGATAAAGACAAAGATAGAAGGTGGAAGAAGAAAAGGATGAGGGGTTTCAATATGGCTGCTCCCTGAAGCTCTGCCAGCAGGGAGACCAGGGAGCTGCTGGAGTGGCAGAGGAGAGATCCAACTGAGATATGGTGTGATATGACAGAGCTGACACCCAATAAAGAGCAAGAGCATTACAACAAATTAATAGCCCTCACCGGCGAATGGGAGGCAGAGGAAATTAGCGAGGTGCCGGTTGTTGCCGTTGACTCCCAGTGATAAAGCACAAGGACTGCTTAGGAGCAGAGTGACTGAAGTCGAAGGCTGCAGCGGTCGCTCTTGATGTCTGTTTATGAAACACATTCATTATGAGTCCCCACATGAGTCGCCTGCAGGAGTGACCAGTAGCAAAGGGAGTGACACTGTGACAAAAATGAAAAGTTGGAAATTGTTTTTCCGCTGCGGCGTGCCGTCGGAGGGGAGCCTTTCTCATTTCCTGTTGAGAAGTGCAGTGCATTGTGGGCAAAATATATAGAAGGTTTTGTGATGTGAATCGCTGCTGGTCATCCATCACCTTACACAACACACAAAAACGGTCAGAACCAACTTTCTTGGACAAAGTTTGAATTTATTGTGTCTTCCTGTCCTCTCGCAGTGCAAACTTTCTTTTAAAATTGCAGCAAGTTATAAACATTTTGGTATTTGCATAACCCCTCATCAATCAAGATAATATTCTTCTTTCTGAGGGCAGCAATGGGACTCGGACGCAGAAACCAAATATACCAAGCAGAACTTTCCTATACAGAGAACTGTAATCAATATAATATAAAGTCTGAAACGGACACTGCCTAAACTGACCTCATCCTGATCCTTCAAAGCATTAGGATCCCTCTAAACATAAATCAATGCAAACAATGTTTAGACATATAAGAGACTCACTAAATGAACTCCACAGATTATGCTATTCCGTGGCCTCTTGCATCCTTCAGCTGCTTAGCATAATGAGATAAACAGCGTATATGAGCCCTGACGACCTGCTGCGTTGCCTCGACCAGCCTGTGTTTGTGTAGGAGAAGAGGTAAAGTCGGACGTTTTGACCTGCCTCCGTTTTCAACCTGAGAGACGAGCTGCCGTCCCTTGAGATATGTTTCAGTTTGTTTATTCCATGGAACATTAACACATCACTTCTCTGAAATTTGCACTTCTGTTAATAGTGCTGGACTCAGGAAAGTTGTGTTATAGAGCATGACAGCAAACAAACCGAGCAAATGATCTCCACAGAAAACACAGAAAGCAATGAATTAGTTATTATTTCCACCACAAATAAAGTTAGAAATCGTGTTCTTTCTTTTTCATGATAAGGAAGACATGTATCAGATTTCTAATAACCTTAAGTACATGTTTTACAGGGAATAAAGACAATGAATTTATTGCTGTCATACCAATAATTACAGTAAAAAACGCCACCCCTCATGCGTTTATGCTGTATGTTACACCAGCTTTCCTTATAGTGGACAGTGACAGCAAGTAATGATGTTGTATGTTTTTTCCTGCTACGACTTCTCTGGACAACAAGCCCATAAACCAAAGAGACATAAACCAAAGAGGTGATGATGCCATCAACCTCACCACGGTTAACCACACATGCACTGTTTGCTATGACATCATGTGCTCAGTCCATTTTGTGGTCATGAATCAGTCAAAGCTGAAAGCTTTTATCCAACATGCCGACCCTGCACCGACTTCATGGGATGTTTGTGGGTGGTGGTGGTCGTAAGAAGGAGGGCGGGGTGAGTTGGGGTGGGTTGGGTTTACATGCCGGGAAAGTTCAGCCTGCCTTCAGGCATCCAAGTATTGAATTTGAACCAGCGACCTCTGGGGTGTCACAGTTCCAGGCCCTGTGCATTTGCACGATTGGCCCAGAGCCGCTGTGCGCAGGGCAGGTTCAGAGGGTTCAGGGTCCCGGCCCGTGCAACTACTAGGTCTGCAGGGAACTGGGAAGTGCCAAGGTCTGGCCTCCTCCTCCTCTTCTTCCCCCCTTCATCATTCCTCCCCTCCGGGCTATCAACAATCAGCTGCAAGTGGAGAGAAATGGAGAAAGCAAAGCTGTTTTTTAACTCCCCTCTCTTCCTCTCTGGCACCGAGAGGCTGCAGGGAAGGTGTTTGTGCTTCAGAGTGGCTTCAGTAAGGGACCTATTGTTCTCCTCCCAGAGGCTCTCAAATCAATACCTCATCTCTGCCACTTTCTCTCTCTCTCTCCCTCTGTAACACACCAAGGAAAAGAGCCCATCGACTACACAGGACTTGCTTTCATGATTCATGCCACTGAAGAAGAGAAAGACAGAGACGCACAGGGGAAGTAAGAAAGGCGAGGGGCTAGAGAAAGTGGCTGGGATGAGGAGGGAGGGAGGGGGGACACTGCGGGGGCCCGCGGTATAAAGACAGCAGAGGAAGGAGGCGACCTTATGGTCATCGCTCTCCTTAGCACCACACACAGCTGGGCTATCTATAGCTGCCAAGCCCAGTCAGATTGATCTTATTGTCTTACAGGAAGAAAGACAGGTTGATCCTAGGAGGCGTTAATATTGTCAAGCTAACAGCATCAGAGCAAACGCTAACTATAGCTCAACAAGGGTAAAGTTTGTTCAATCTTATGCAGTAGAAACATTTGAATGTTATGTTCAAAATCTCTTATTGTCTCTGCTCCTGGTAGCACAGCATGAATATTGATAATATTGTTTAATATTGTTTGATATCTGAGCTCATTTCATTTTCAAGCTGCATGCTCTTTAGCAGGTTATATGAAGAGAAAACAAAGGCAAACATCTATGAGCTTGGTTAGAACTAGGTTAGATCATCCGTATACTCATTTTGTGGACCATCAGACTTCACTTACTTACTACAAAGGCAAAGAGAAAACCCAAGCTGTAAAACTGGAAATATCCTTTCAAGTGCTTGTCATGCCTAAAATACATCATCCCACAGATTACCCCAGTAAGAAAAGTGAAACACCCTCTCTTGGTGCTTAGAGGGAAAACTTCTTCCACATAGGGGTTCGGGTTTGTTGCACGAAGGCAGTTTCTTGAAGCTGGGTCATTCAGTTTCTCTGCTAATCTTTCTATCTAAGAAATGTTTTATTCTGAAATTCTCCACATCAAAACAGTATTTTAATCCTCTGACTCTTAATCTGCCATCATCCTGGTCATGTTGGGTGAAATTTGAGAAGCATAATGAGTTGTTTTTTTTAATATCTTCAGCAAGTCTACTCCTTTTTTTAAAAAAATATCTTCAGCAAGTCTACTCCTCTTTCTGTATCACTGCACAATTTTCACAGCTGCACCACGGATTACGTCTTCCTCAAATGTGAAAGAAAATGTAATTCGGCTTTCCGCAGGGGTAACGTCTTTATGGCTTTTCCCACACAGGTGTCTCTGCGTGAGTGAGCGAGATAGGGATAGAGATGGGGAGAGGGGGGAGTGAAAGATGCCTTAATGGAGTTATGGAAATGGAGGCGGCCCCATGATCCCCTGGCTAAGTGTTCCACCAGAGATGTGGACCATACAGCTGTGTACAACGGGGATCCACGCTGCGCATTTCCTCTCAGCTTGTACACAGGAAGCTCAGATACAACTATACATCTCCATCCATGTTGTGTGAATTAACTTAACCCCCCCACCCCAACCGCCGCCTCCTTCACTGTCAGCCTCCTTATGTCTCCTGCTTGTCACGTCCGTCACAGAATATCTTCCCCTGCCAATAAACTTACAGATTTCTGAATGTAGGCGTGAGTTTATCCATACATTTAGCACAAGAAAACACACTTTGGTTACATGTGAGCATGTAGCTCTTACATACAGTATATATCGCTTTGTTTATTTATAATGCTGCCTGTGTGGGAGTTTGTTTACATGTTTATGGGTTATGGCGTATGATTTTGTTCCTTAGTAGCGCAGGAATCTTTTACGCTCGAGCGCTTCCAGGTTGAAGATTTATGTGTGAGTGTGCTTTTTATGGTGCTTTATGCGTTTTCTTCTGTATGCGCGTGTTGACACACATTTATTTTATGCTTGAGTGCTCCCGTTGATGCTTCCTCAAGGCCGATTACACTGTGTATATACGTGCAATTAAACTTGTGAATTAAAGGGGATTTTATTCAGCATGTGTATGAGGTGACACTATACTGTATGGCCAGATGTGTGTCGCCCCCCCCACCACCACCACGTGCTTGTGTTGCATAAAACGTCACATGCGAGTGGTTCTTCAACGTGTGACGTCTGCAAATGAGTCAGCCGACCTGCCTAGAGTGACCTCTGGCTGATTGAAAGAAGGGAAGGAAGAGTGGAGGACCGATGCAAGGAAGCTTCCCTCCCACCCTCCTCGCCCGACCCCCTCCGATCACCCCCGCCGGTGACTCACAGACCCAGCGTGAGTGTAGGCCTCTACCCACAACCCCCTGCTGCTTGTTTAGAACAACAACAGAGGGAGACAGTGGGATCACAGAGTAGCTGGCAGGGAGGGAGGGCAGGAGGAGAGACAGTGGGAGAGCGAAAAGGGGAGGGGAGAGATGAGGTGGAGGGAAGACACTGGATATGATCATGAGCCTCATAGTTTCAAGGCACATTTCAAACTAGATGAGAATTTTAATGGTAAGATCCATGAAAATTAGCTTCCTTTAAAAATAAGAAGCTTTATTTGTCATGTACAGTAACACGAAGTACAGCGTAGTGAAACAGGATGTCCACATGGGCATGGGGAGAACATCCAGACTCCACACAGAAACGCCCTGCCATGAGACACATGAATGTGTGTCGATGGTGACCTTGCACCTACAGGTGTGATTAAGGTGGTGTAATCCACCTGACTCAAGTCAAAGGGTTACAGATTTACTGAAAAGAAGCCCAGATGCTTTCCCACATCTGTCAGGATGGACCGTCACTCAGGCTGACACTGTGTGGTTTGATCCTGACATCAGACAGTAATGTGCTTCCAACTTTTAAGTTTGGTGTGGAAGAACTGGACTGGCTTGCAAAGAGCCCTGACCTCATCCCCATCCAACTCCTGCAGAACGAATTGGAACTGGAAGCTCCTATGGCATTTGTGGAGGCTGTTATGGCGGCACATTAACGTCCACAGTCTTCAGGTGAATAATTTATCTACAAACATACATACAGAAATGCAAATAAATGTTGGTACCCATACAAGTATGTCGGTCCAAATACACATTGATGCAGAAATACAATATTTACTGTGAGTAAACGCACACAATAATAACCACATGCACATATTACCATATTGCACATGTTGAAATAAATGAACACACTATGCAATCATGCACACATACAAACACAACCGCACACATGCACTCCTCCATTCCGATTAAGACATATTTAAGCATGTCTAATGGAAATTGATCAGTGATTAAGATCATTTCAGCTTCATCCAATTAATCAATGCCTGTTGATTAGGATGGTGGCAAAAAAAAAAAAGTCCCAGGCCGACACTCTGCCATCAGCTGCAGTTAGCAGGGAATTTTAAACAAGTGTGTCACCTTCAGGTGTGTTTGAGGACTGAAGGAAGATTTGCACACGAAGACAACTAAAGAAAGACATGTGCCAGAGGGATGTGACTGAAGCAAGGAAAGTTAGGGGTTTTGCTTATTCAGAATTAGTCTCTGTGGCAATGCTGTTTCTCACTGAAATAAATTTAATTCAGTTTAGAAGTATGGAGATGAGGTCCGAGAATTGGAGGGTTAATCAAAGAAAAGACAAGCTATAGAAAAAGGATAAGATGCTAAAGTATATCTGACGGTGAAACAAACAAAACAGTGAATGACATGAATAAATTAGCTGAATCAACATTTCTACATTGAGTTTTTGAACAATACAGACAAATATGGCGTCACAGTCTCAGTCAAGACTACAATTAGCCAAAGCATGTAAAAAAAAAAACTATTCCAGTCCAAAACTTGGAACTAATCTGTGTCTTGGACAGTTCTTGAAAATCTCTAGTGAAAAATCAAATACAATCTAGCAAATGAACCTATCCGAGCACAACTGTCACTTGCTGCTGGCATAATGACAAGCATCTTAATGACCTGAAGGAAAATGTCAGAAACATTATGATTAGGTCGATCAAGGATGGATGAGTAAAGCATGATTGACGCTGTCTACTGCAAGACAGAACTTACAGGGTGATTAACAGGAAAAAACTAGTAAAAAGGGAGTCTTCCTGACCTACAATTAATACCTATTCATAATGGATTAGTAATAAAAAAAACATTTGTCCATGAATATTTGCCCCTCTGTTCACATATCTCCGGCTATAAGCTTAACCATTCAATCAGGGAGAAAATCACAGGTACTTGGACAGAGTGTTTGGCTTTCACTTTGTTTCAACTTGAACAAATACCTTCTTGCCTCAGTTTACATTGCCAGGAGAAACATTTCTGTCCATTTCTCTCCGTTTGCCTTCAAACAGAGTTTGTTGGCACTTGTTCATTTTATCTAAAGCATTATTTGCTTTGAGCCTGGAACACAATGAAAAGTAGATTTGGAGGCAGAAAATGCTCGATGTCCCCTCATGTTTTCAAATACGCAAGCATAGTGAATTTCATGGTTTAGAAACACCTTTGACCCCTTGTCCTAGTTGTTGTCTGGAACTGCTTTTAACCGACACATTCGACTGCTGTGTTTCATATTTTGTTAAATGGTCTCCCTTCAGATCAAGACTTCAGCTTGGCAGTGTCTCCAAATATTCTGA
Source organism: Scatophagus argus (assembly GCF_020382885.2). Lineage (NCBI taxonomy): Eukaryota > Metazoa > Chordata > Actinopteri > Scatophagidae > Scatophagus > Scatophagus argus. The sequence continues at coordinate 4,085,268 of NC_058516.1, read as the reverse complement.
AAGTTTCACTATGACTGCAGTTGGAAAGAGTTGCTCTGTTTTTTTGGCTATTTTTATGCCCACAGCCTGTCAGTGTGATTGGCTGAAATGAAACCTACACCCTGGGTCAGAACTTTGAGTGCGAGACAGTGGAATAAGAGGTTGTTTGGTGGGTCAGTAGGAGAGTAGCTGTTGACGGGTGGTTTCTGATTGAGTTCAGTGATCAAAAATAATAAAAAATCATCTTCATTGTGGCTGGATTGCAATTGGCCAAAGTACAAATGTGTGCACCCTGTAAGAGCAGAGGACGGACAGGATTTATAGAGCAATTTATGGGAACTGTTGGAGAGAGACGGGAGCTGCCAGTCCTCACTTTCTCTCTCAATCTCGGATGCACGCAGACACACATTCATAAATTTTGTGCACACATCCAGCCTACGCACAACACCTCACACATTCAATCTGCACCTAAAGCTGTTCTCGCACACCTTACTTTGAGGATGACACACCTGGTGTGGGCAGGAAGTCATTCATAGCTTCACAGTGATTCAGACAACACACTCTGAGTATAATTCAGCCTGTCTGTCTGTCTGTATGAAGGAAGAGAGACAGAGGAAGAGTGAGAGAGGAAAAGATTGGAACTGTGCATACCTTAGCAGTACAGTTTTCATTAGTACATTTTTGACCACGAGTAGCTGCTCATTCAGTTCATTAAATTTTTTGTTCTACATCTCATTCATTCATCCATTTTTAACCAAGTCCTAATAGCCATGGCCAAGGAGCCCAAACACCCAACTCACTTGCCACTTCAGAGAACCCCAAGGACTTCCAAGGTGAGGTGGGCTCTCCCCTGAGGTCTACTTCTAGTTTAAGCCTGGACAATCGACTTCAGGCACATACTACAAACAGACACAAAACAAACAGAGCAGAGGATAAAAAGAATCCTAGCAAATAACGCACTTATTAAAAGCCATTGTTGTTCTGTAAAATTAGTGCCAATATCTGCCGATCTCTACCCTTACATATGAACACCCCGAAATACTTGAACTCCATTTAGGGTAGCAGCTCATTCCCAATCTGAAGAGGGCAATCTACTGCTTTCTGGCTATGGCCACAGAGGTGGAGGTGGTGACTCCATCATCTCATCAACAACAAGAACCTCTGGGGTGAACTGGCCACAAACAGAAAAGGATCAATACCAGCTGCTAAAGTTAAAAACAAACATACCACACGTTTTGTGGAGTTCCTTTGGTGTCACACAGGCTAGAAAAAGATGCGTTATCCAATAGCGTGTAGGATGAAACCACCCGTTGCTTATGTAATAGTCATGCTAAGACATGTTGAAAATCTGACAAACCCTTAGAAAGAAAAGAAAATGACGAATACATTAACTACTGCACTAATCAAGCTCTGACAAACAGAAGAAAAAGATTTACACAACTTTTAAGGTTTCCTGAGGTCTCTCTTTGAAGGGCTCTTTGTTAAATGGCACACTTCAGAGTGGGTGAAACCGTCTTTAAATGAATGATTATGGATTTCTAATTTGCTTATATTTCCCCACAGAGGCAGACCGAATGAAAAGGAAAGCATGTGGCGGGGACAGAGAGAGGGGATAGTAAAGGGCAGCCGTGGGCAGAATGGAAAGCAGAGACAGAAACGAGAGGAAATGAGAGCTCAAGGGGATGATGAAGGAAAGCTTGGTAAAAAATCGTCATCTAGTGGCTGATTAACTGATCCACGTGACCTAACCGGGCCATAAAATACAGATACATCATGACTTTTACATGCACATTAGGTCATTGGAGTCAATCAGGCATTTGTGAAAATGAAGCATTCTGTATAAATAAAATGTGGATGCAGGAGCCGTCCTGCTTCTTTCAGCCTTCACTCTCGGTAGCTTCTTCACATTTACAGTCTGCTGAGAATGCAGGGTAAAATATGAAAATATGTGAAAGTTAACATGGTGAGCAACAGTGCAAGCCAGTTTTTTTTTCTTTTTTGTTAGACAAAATTCATAGAAAACCCTAAAAGTACTTTGTTTGGTGAAAATGTGCTAGCAGGTGACAAGTGTGAACCCTCACACACCAAATACACACCACAACACAAGTGGGTATTTTTCCTGTTTTTTCTCCACTTAACCCTGCCTCTCCATGTATGTTGAAAGGGCTTCATTCTGCTAAATTGTAGTTGAAAAGGGCAAACTGTGCTCATCCTCCCTCGCTGTTTGAGCATGGTGCTCGGAAAAGAAACCAAAAAAAGACTAAGATTGGGTGAAATGACAGCGAGGCCTCTGCATGATAAAGCACCCGACTGCATTATTTTCCTCCTCCATAAACATTCCCCCCCTCTGCCACCTGAAAGAAAAGGGCCTCCTTCCCTGAGTTATGACAGTAAACTGGTTTCAGCAGCGGGCCACGTCGGGAATAACAGGCCTTAAAGTACTAAGTTACAGAACGAGGAAGATCCTCCCTGACAGTTCGCTCGCTTTACCCCACCGTGTGCCACTAAAACGCTGGAGGGGGTTTGGGAGAGTAATGAAGGACTGCTTACTTCATAAACTTGTCACAGCTCCTTTTCATTTTATTTCCTGAACAGACCCGATCATTCCTCGCCACCCCGTATGCAGCTGCAGCAAAGGGTCAGTTAATAAATATATCAGTTTGCCACCCTAAAAAGTGCTGCCGTATTAAAAACAGCTCAGGGATAAAATATGGATGAGGCTGCTTCAGTGCTCCAGGTGTGTCAAGTGTGATTTAATATGAGGAAGGGACGCGGCACAGCGAGGAGAAGGAGATTGCTGAGGAGAGCACAGACAAACAGGGTGACCTTTGACTCCTGAATAGAAGCCAGTCAGCTAATACTGCTGAGCTGAAGCTCACAAAACAGCCACTGGGGAGAGACCTGCCTAAATCCATCAGCTTTACTGATCAAGAAGAAGTGCACGTCAATCTCCGTCCAATCTGTTCCTGCTCGTGGGAGTGTGTATTTTTGGGATATGAGGTGTCAACACTGAAAGTGTGACAAACTGCGTGTGCATAGGTTCATATGTGTGTGTTTTTATGAGTCATATGTGCCTGTGCAGTTGTGTGTTTTGGTAACTGGGTGTGCATGCATCATTTAAAGGTAACCTGCAGCGGTAATTAATGGAATTTATGATATAACTGCAGCAAATAAACGAGACATCGCTGACATGATGAGCAGCCACCGTCTGGCTCTGGGTTTACACTGTGTGCTTTCAGGGTGGGTTTGGAGGGAAAACTGCTAGGATTCTTCACGGGCCAAAACAGGAGGAGAGCGCTGTCCTTTTCCCTGTTCTCAGTAAAGGAACTTCTGAAACCTTTGACCATATGAAGGAATCAATCAGGGGGATTTATGGGAAATCTAGTTTCTCACAACCTTTTTAATATATGGCCATAATTCAATTTGGACGCCTCATAAATAGCGTTTCCACGTTAAAACTACCAGACCTGCGTTATATGTTTTTTGGGGGGTTTATTTGTTTGTTTGTCCCTTAAATTTCCAGATTAGAGTCTGAATGAGGACGGAAGTCAGAGAAAGTGAGGAAGAATGCTGGAGAATGTGACTATATGTAATATCAATAGAACATTACATCGCCTGTGAACATCTCTGCCATGAGTTTTTTCACAAGTATTGGTGGTTGTTTAACAATTAGACATCAATGTAGCTATGTTGCTTCCTTTCCAGATCTCAGTTACTTCTCTGAGCGTCCTAACTCACAGAAATGATTGTCAAACTATAAAAAAGAACACCCAAGTTGTAACAAACCAGAATTATCCTTTAAGGTGAGGAAAAACTGGTACTGTCAGAGCTTTGAATCATGGGGCTCGATGTCTGAAACCTCGACACGTATTGTGTTTAAAGCGTGTGCATGCAGTGAGGTGTATATTTGTCCTCCGCTGGTCACAGAGCCACAGGCTAGGAAATGGGCTTTCCTGTCGTTCAGAGGGGCTAAGCTGACAGAGCATGAAGGCGACCATAAAGCCCCAAACTGCCTCCCGATACCGGCCGGCTCGGTAGCTAATCATTACACATCTTTCGCTCATCTGTTCAGGACTTTTTACTCACTCTATCCACCCCCACATCTCTGACCCCAGTCTCCCACCTCCCTTTGCGCTTCGCTTCTCCTTTTTTGTGTGAATGTGACAGTTTCTGTGTGTGTGTGTTTGGGAGTGAAAAACAAGTGTGGCTGTGAGAAAAGAAAGAGCGAGTGTGTGTGCCCATTGGTGTGTGTGTGTGTCTGCGCAGGGTTTCTGCTCTGAGAACTACCTTGCATGACCTCTAAATCTGCTGAGCGCTCAGAAAAAAAGAAACCCTTTGCTGCTTTCCCTCCATTCCACTCTCACACAGCAGCGAGGAGGAGTTGTACTTCAGCGGTGCAACACGGCCGCTCTGAGAAGGGGAAGCGACGCCTGCTGCCAGCCTCCTTATGAAGAGCAGTCACCAGTTTCTCCCCAAGTGTCACTGACAGCCAAGAAAATGGGCCGCTCTTTCCAGCGGAACTCTCGAATCCACCAGAAAAGAAGAGGAAAGCTTTAAATCCCGCAGGTGACACTCTAGTTAATGTGCGTGTCCTCTTAATAAACACTGACGAACCTGATTCACCACCACCACCAGCAGACAGGGCTCACTGGGCAGCAACTGAGGCATGAGTGACCCCCGCTGACCAACGCCGAGCCACCGGGACAAACCCACAGGTAGTCGTGCATAATTCCACTTCCTGCCCTCAGTAATGGCTTCTGGTGACCCCTGGCTGCACGCAGCGACCCATCATGCCCCATCAACCTCGCCTCAGTCTTCACAGCACGGCAGACCCCCGAGGCCAAGTGAGGGAAGGTTTTAAAACATACAATATTCCATTACTGTCACCTTATTTCTTTCTTTCTTTTTTTTTCTTTTACTTTTTATGTCATATAATGGTACCATAATCCATTTTTTTACAAGGTTTGTACAGTAGAGACAAAACTCAAAAACCTTCTGCTTCTGTTTTGTAGGACTAAATGAGATCTAGGAGACCACATGTTTTGCCCAGACCTTTACATGAAAAGTGACACAAGTTTCTGGTTTTCATAACAGAATTTGACATGCTGATCCTGGCACAAACAGACAAACAGGGAGAAAAGTTTAATGTATATAAAACTGATTTTAGGGTGGTCAGCTTGCTTTTAACAGAGCAGCTATTTTCATGTGAAGTAGGTTAAAAGTACTAACAATAATAGCAATTAGAAAAACAGCAGAGGTTAAAATACATTTTCACCTTTTGAAAAAAATTATCATATTTACTTATAAGATTGATTTTTTTTCTCACACAGTTATGGTAAAAACACATGAGGCTTTAGGTGCTTCATTGACTTAAATATTAACATTTGTGCAGTTAAAACACTCCACCACCTACACACAAATTAACACTGCTGCTGTATCAATGAGTGATTTTGGTATTTACACTAACATCTACTTAATATTCCACATATCCTGTGTTAAAAGGAGCAGCACGACTGATTTTACATAAGATAGGATGATGTGTTTGCCATTGTCTCAAATATATACTGTGTGCGCGTGTGAAAAAGCAACTATGCAAACAGACACACACACACACACACTGGGCTGCAGCTGGCTGGGATGACATGTTAAGGATGTGTTAATTCACTAAGTTTCCTTATCATGTCTGCTGCTTGGCCATTCATTAATAGTCCTGTTTTAATTAGCCATTAGTGAACACACTCCTCATGTCAGAGATATGAGATGGGGAGAAAGCGTGTGTGTGTGTGTGTGTGTGTGTGTGTGTGTGTGTGTGTGTGTGTGTGTGATGGAGAGAGGAGAGTGGGAGTAGGATATACTGCGAGGAAGGTGTTGGGAGTATGTATGTGTAGTGTGTGTTGGTGTGTTTGTGTGTGTGTGTGTGTGTGTGTGTGTGTGTGTGGAGACAGCTCCATTCTCCCACTGTGGCTGCAGAACAATTGGCAGGGACATGCTGTTCAGTGGGGCCTCCTCCTCATTATTGGCCCACTGCTCACTTGTGAGCCGTATCATTGTACTGCAAGACAATGGTTACCAGGGGCCCCACCCGACATGATGCCCCCCATCCCCTCTACACACACTCACACAGCTTAACTCTCCCCCTCTGCATCACACCACTCCCTCCTCCTGCATCTCAACAGAGCAGTATTGCTGCACCTGATTGGCTGCAGCGTGGACAGCCGACGCCGGTCAGAGTCCACGGCGAGAGAAACAGGGGGATTAAGCCTAATTAGCATGAACAATAAACACAAACAAACACGGATGGAGAAGAGGGGTCAGCCAGGCAATCCCACTGTCTCTCTTAATTAGCATTGTTTACCAAGTGACACAGTTGGTTCATGATATCAACTACATAGCGGAACATATCTATTAGACTCGCTGCTCGCACAGTCACATGGGCACACTGTGCTGACACGCACTGCACATATGTGTGGACATGTGGGGGACGCTTTGGATGTGTGTGTGAACGCACAGGACTGTCAGATATTATTAATAATAATTTTGGACTTTAAATATTTTTTTCATTGAACTTTTTCGACTGGTGTTGCTGCTGTTGAGTAAAACCAAGTGAGGCCTGCTGAGAACCTGCCTCCCATGGACAGTCATTTAAGTTGTGCACTGATGCAGCTCTCACACACACACTCATAAAGTTCCTCTCACACACTGATGAACTGAACAAAAAAAACAAAACAAACAAAAAACACTATTGATTGCCACATCACATGTATAAATATTCGTGATGAGATGATTGATGATAGGATTTCTAAATCTCTTTGGCATCAGAGAAAAATTGCATTTGCCTCCGAGAGTCTGCCTGTCTGCGATGCTGAAGGTCCACCCCTGGGGATCTCATAGCTGCAGTGGGGGTCAGTGAAAACTGGGCCAAATCAAAGTGATTAAGGGCCTGCAAATCAATAACGCCTTTATATTAGATTTACTCACCATCCTCGGATCGCACAGAGTCAGCAGAAAGATGGGAGGAGGCAGGGGCCGAAATGAACCCAGATCCAACTAAACGTTCTCAGAACGGGTGCTGGTATAAATCTTTAGACTCGTGTCAAGCCTTTCAGGCGTGATAAAATAATATAATTATCTTTGAATGGGGGGATAAGTTGAGGACTGTCAACAGTTTCTGCTGATCTCCTGACTTTTGATGATGAAACAGTAAGGAAAACCATTACCCAGAAACCATCTGTGAGGGGATTTTGTTGGTTAACTTTGCACAGCTGAAATGTCTGCGGTGGCGGTTTGAATGCTGAATTATGCTGGAGATAGAGATAATCACTGGGTGATTTGGAGAGAGAATATATACTGAAGCCTGTAAAGATGGTGATTTCATTTCTGAGCAGGAGCTGAGGAATGACTCAGTGAAGAAAAAGTTGGTGTGTTTTAGCATTTTCTGTTTCAGTTTAAGGAATAAACCTCATTACAGCCGATACTTTTCATACTTTATCTTTCTGGGTCCATCTTTTCGTTTGTTGTTTGATCGTTTGCGTTTGCTAGCTACACAGTTCGTCAAATATCCGCAAAACCATATGACATATGAGTTGACTTTAGACACGCATTGTTACGCAGGCATTAAGTGACTGCATTTCAGTGTGCACATATGTCATAACACCAATTAAATCAACGAAAACACACTGAAACAATGCATGAACTAAAGCTTGAGGGTGTTTTAACACCGTACCAGTTTGACGTGGTTGGTGTAAAATTTGTCAGTGGAAAATGTGGTGTGGAACAAAACTACAGCAATGAGACTGGCTGAGAATGATAGCACTTGATAATGACTAAAAGAATAAGGTCAGATTTATAAGTAAGCATAATAGGAATATTACGTATGAAAGGCTGTAATAATGCTCGTTATGCGTGCTTATTTATTTGAGACCACTAGAGAGGATAAATAAATAAAAATGAAACAGTAAAGTGCCATCAGTCAAAGAGATTTGATCTGTCAGAAAGGTAATCATAAAAAAACAACCCCAAAAACTATCCAGTGAATGAATTACCTGTCAGTCCATGTGACCTCTTCTTTAAGAAATGTTCCAAGCCAAATAAACTAAACTACAGACGTACAAGTGAGCTAAAATGCTTTAGACCAGTTTAAAGAACCCAATTTCCCCTGCCAACAGCTATGAAGATATGAGCAGTGCAGCCACTGCATGATGAGCTGTGACTGAAGTGACAAGGAAGGATGAGGGAAAGTGAACACGACAAAATACATGTAAGTTGAAAGTTTTGATCACAAAAAAAATGTTATATAACAGATTAAAAGCTCACTTTCCCCTCATCAAATATATTGGAAATGAAAGATGGACGCAGTGACAAAGTGACTTTTTGACTGTTTTGCACAGCACCACAACTAATGATTATTTTCACCATGGATTGATCTGCTCATGGTATGTGAAGTGTCATGAAATGGGACTATTCACTTAAAGTACTGATATTTCAAAGTCAGTGTACTTTGTAAGAGTCGACCACTGCAAAAACTGGTCCTGATCTCACATAAACTATCAGGCTTACAGCCCTCAGACGGCACCACAGCCAGACACTTACAGGCTGTGGTTAAGCTGAGAGAAAACAATCACATATACGAGGAAAATGTGTAGGTTGCAAATGTGTATGTTTCACACACACACACACACACACACAAACAAAACTGCAGCCTTCTCTGCGAAGACCAATTAGTAAATAAATAGCTTTCTGGTGACAATTAGTTGAACTCTTGAAATGAGCGCCTGAGTGTGTGCATGCACACTTGCACGATGTGTCATTGCCCCTTATCTCCATGGAGACAACATACACCCCCCCTCCACCACCACCACCACTCCCCACCCAACCAGTGTTTGTCTCACAGTAAATCTAAATTGGCGATTGCAGTTAACCCCCTCACCTCCTCCACAGCCAGATCCCAAGTCTCTGGATATCTGTAGCAGACGATGAGAGAGAATTACAATCAATGTGAGAAAAAAGAGGAGCGGAGGACGGGAGGGGAGAGAGAGGGGTGAAGAAAAGACAGTGTGCTCGAACACAAGCCATGCGCTTTTCTTGCACTGAAGATGAAGACCAAAGAAAGTTTCGCTCCATGTGCATGTGTTTCATAGCCACCTTTCAGGGAAGGAAAGTTATTTTGCAAGAATCTTTGATGTAAGCCGCTGTGAGGGAGGGTGTGTGGCCACATGTGTGTATGCATGCTCGTTGGAAAGGGGGTGGGTCTGAGGAGGGCTCTGAAGGAACCTCCAATCTGTTTACAACTCTGATTGGAATTACACAATCAATTACCACCCCCTGCTGTGGCCCAAATGAGCCAGCCCAAAAGACAGGGGAATTGGTTAAATGTTATTGTTGGGAGGCCATTATCCAACAATCGGGGTGGTTAATGCAAGAAAATGACATTCATTAAAAGGCTCGACGGGAGGCTCCCAGGGGCCAGGCTGCAGCTGACCCTCATTCACCGCCAGGCTTTGTGGACCCTCGTCCACTGTGGGGAGGGGAGATCATGTCAAAGGCACAAAATGCTCCTCTTTTGTCAGAGAGTGGCCTTCAGTTTCTCTTTGCAAGCATGTGTGTGTGTGTCTATATGTGTGTGGGGGGCAGAGAGCCACAGAAAATACCTGTGACTGCAAGCGTGAATGTTTTTGTGCTTGAGAGAATGTGTGTGAGGTGTCAGAGAGAGAGAAAAAAAGGGGATAATTACATCATTCTGTGAATTAGAGGAGTAGAGTGATTGAGGCCCCCCTCGCCGATGGATGCACATGTAATCCTGCAGTAATGAGGCAGCACCAGAATCATACTCCACACACACTTAGTCCTATAATGTATATCATCAACGTGACGGCTTGAAAAAAAAAATGCTTTTCCCCCTTTTGTGAGAGCACTTCCAGCCACCAACGATGATATCATCTATCAACGCAGACAGAGCTATCAAAAGCCAAAAGTCAAAAGTAAGTGCAGACATCAGCCCACAGAGAGAAAGCAAACTGGTCATGTCATTATTTTTGACGCAGGATTCCTGTGAGAGATTATTTTTGCAAACTTCCACCAACGCAAAGGCTTTCTTTCTTTGCCTTGTTCTATTCAGAGAGTCGCAGATGGGACGGCGGGGCGGCGAGAGGAAGACAGTTGTGGCCTTGTTATTTCTGTTCATCCTACAGGAAACAAGAGATGTAAAGTCACCACGTGGCTGCATGCACTACAGACAATCGTAAACTCTGCAACTAGAAGTCCCTTCAGCTCATTTAAATAGCAGTGGAATTCAAGCAAACTGAGGGATTTAAAAGCAGTTAATTGATTCTTCGCTCATGAACTTGTCGTACGATTGGCGACTTGTCTCATGAACGCATTTGACACTGAATTTCTCGAGCTCTGACCTGTTTGGTAGGTAGAGTTCAGACTGGGTACAAACAAGGTTTCCAAGGACAAATGTTTGCAACAGTCAACACAGGACAACGTCAGGTGAACAAGATCACAGGGTAACTGGGCTGTACTCTTTACTCGTTGCCCGAGGAAGAAGGTTCTGTAGGATTAATGGGGTATTTAGGGGCAGGTGTGCGAACAGGTAGAGGATCAGGTGACTGGAAAAGGAGTGAACACCCTGTGGACACCCAGTGAACTGCAGAAGAACAGCAGGGTATGAAATGATATGCAATGTTAGCACACGGGCGTGGGGAACTGAACAAAAGATGCAGGTGATTGTTTTCATTATGTTTAGGTTCATGAGTTCCTGGAGAGGTTCCAGGAAAAGTTCTTGCAGATTGAGACCATATGTTCTATGAAGATAAACTGAGAAAAGACTGATTATCAAGTTTCGTATGTGATGCATTGCTTTCATCAGCTATTCCTTGCAAATTGCGATGCTCTGAAGGGTTTTTTGTCACCTCCATTTGCAAAAAACAAAAACAAAAACAAAAAAAGTCTATCATTAGGAAAGCACGCATGTGTTTTCTCTTAGATGATCACACCTTTACCTTTTTCATGCCCTCCTCTGCTTTCACAACACCGACTGAGCCTAACGTGATTAGTGCTGATAACTGTTACAGGGCAGCCACAGGGTTGCAGATCCCAGCAATGTGCCGGTGAGGACTGAATCAATTTTGCGCACTTTCCAGGTCTCTGGCTTATCGAACACACAGATTGACCCTCCTAAAGACGGCTGTTACCTCGAAGCCAAACAGTGACCTTTGACACTTGACCATCTGTTGGCTCCTATGACAAATCTTCAGAATAGCCAGAGTAAAGCAATGACCATTTTGGCAGGAAAACTGTATTTGCGCACATAAAAGGATCAATTAGAAATCCAATGCAGTAATTACAAAGCAATAGTTTAATGAAATTTTCTGGTTGCTACAGTTGCATGCTGTCTAGTGTGAGCCAGGCTCATCAGAGAGAGGTGAAATAATTATCACAGGCACCTGTTATGGCAAAGAACAGGTGGAGCTATAGCGTTTTTAATCTCACATCTCAACGGATATTATCAGAATGTGTGCGTGTGTGTGTGTGGGTGTGAGTGTGTATGTGCACACAGATTTTCTTCTTTGTGCCAGGATACTGTGTGTGTTAGGTGCTGAGTTAAGCCTCTGATTGAGAAACAAGCCACAGTAGCAACATGCCTCGCTGTTTCCCCCAGCATCTGTCTTGAGCAGCATGGGGCCTCCGTGGGTACACGGAGGGAGGAAGGAGGAGGAAGTCAGGGAGAGGCGGCTTCCCTTCATCTCCGATTCGTCTTTCTCTCTCTCTCTCTCTCTCTCTTCTCATTATTTGGGAGGGAACATTCGAGTTTAAAAAAGACCCCTCTCTCTCGCCGTCTCCCTCCTCCTCTCGTCTCAGTGTGAGTTTTTTTGTCTTCCATCATCTGCGAGTCAGCGCCGGGTCATATCACAACACGATGCGCTCTGCTGTGAGTTTAGCACCAGACACACAAGCTCCCCACCACTTCCTTTGCACAGACACAATTTCTTTGTGACACACTGTGCTGCACTGTCAAAATACTGGAGTCGAACGGAAGAGCTGTCCTCATGTTCGGAAAATCTTACTACTGCTTAGCTCTTTTTCTGTTTCTTGTGAAAGGTGGAAATAGAAGTACTGGTGTTAAAAAAGAGTGAGTGAATACAAAAAAATGTATTCCAGTCTAACCATTTTGTTTCAAAATAGGCAATGAGAGCACTGCAGGTCTCAAAATTTGCCAAATAACAGTAATATTTTACCTTTTTTATATTATTATAACTTTGGTGTGTATTCAATACAAACACCTTTGCAAGGCTAACACACATAATGAGAGCCTGCATGCTTCATTCCCACTGCGACAGATATCATCTCTCTTTAGCTGTAATGATTAGTAATGAAGGTGCAAAATGAAGTCAGCTGGCTGAGAGATGATCAGCTCCATATGCTGTTGGGATGCTATTTCATCCAGTTTACCTAATATAGAAAGTTAGATTTGAGGAATGTTTTGAAGTTGATGATGCATTATTTTGCTTGTTTTAAGTGGACCCCCTCTGCCTCTGATACAGAAACACGCCTTAGCACTAAGACGGCCATGCTTCATTAATATATATACAGTGCAGTATAGCATTAAGGATACCCTATGTAGTATAACCATGTTTATGGCCTATTTTCATGCTCAAAGTGGCTTCTGTGCCTGAAGTTCAAGCTGCTGTAGGGGTAAGACAACCTAAAACCAGAGCTTTATATTAAATGCAAGAAAGGTAAAACCTCTCTTTCAAAGAATACAACAGGCCTCCAAAGAGCTTCCTGAGTGTTTACTTGCAAAGGCTGAACAACTCTGATTGTCCTTGAAGGGGTAGGGAGTCTATAAATAGCCACAGACTGTAACTGTGTGTGAGGCTGGAGTAGGATGAGTAAAGTGGCATTTCAGAGCCAATGCCACTAAACCAACACGAGCAGCACTGATCTGCTGGCCTTCATGTGAGTGAACCCTCAGCTCGACCCCAACCTGCACCACCTTGAGACCACATCACGTTATGATGATGGCTTGGATACAATTTTATTGTCCTTTCCAGGAACATATCTGTTCCTTTCTAGGAATTCTTTTGGAAAGTTACAGAACCTGATTACCAAAATTAATGCCTGCTGCGAAATGATTTTAACTCTCATAGCTCCTTCCAACAACATCAATAGCAGCACTGTAATGAGTGACTGCATAAGTGTAGTCTACTAAAGGTTATCGACACCTCAAGGAAATTTCCTGTGAAATTCTTTCAGGAATAAATGTAGATCAAAAGTGGTCAGTTATGTATTCAGAACAAAGAAGAAGAAACAAATTATGGACATTGTAATGCATGAAGTCTTCCTCCATCTTCACTGGCTCAGTGAGCGAACTGTTTCCTCTTTCACCCCTGGCACTGATCCTGCTAGTCAGTTTAGCTGGACTGGGATTCAGTTCAAGATTTATTTGACACGGTTGCCATATTTTGAATATCTGATCCAAATGAATTTCTCCACTGTCAAGATGCCAGACAACTGTATTCAAATGTTTACTTTTTCAAAAAACATTATTCCAATCAATCTGCCCTCCACACTTGTGCCCTCTGAGGAGAGGCTGAAATAGAGAGTCGATTACATTAATGTAAAATTATCGCTTTAAACTTAGAAGTATCAAAATGTCAGCTATCTGGCCCATACCGCTCTCTATGGTGCTGGACATGTTGATTAAAACAGGAAGAACAAAACTAAAAAACACTTTGTGATTCAAATGAATGCATTTTTGCTGAGCAAGGCTACCTGCAGATAAGAGAACATGAAGATGCTGACAGAAGGGTCGAGAAGCTTATTCAGTCGTATCCTCTGCCACCAACACACCATGCACAGCGAGGAAAGCCAAGTACACAAACAATAGTTTGGTTGTGTCAAGAGGAGGCATATCATTAACACCAGAGTTGTAACTGGAAGGGGCCAATCAACACCTGTTTCCACTGTTATCACGCTTACACAAAAGATTTGTGTCAGAGCATCAAAAGTGACATTTAACCATAAATATTCACACAAACTCCAGCTCACTGCATCCAAGCTAACTCCTGTTGTTTCCTGAAAGGCAATAATTTTGGCTAACTGACTGTTATGTAGCACATTCTTACAGCAAAGCTGGGCCTATATAAAGCAACGATAAGACGCGACTGTGGTGCTTCCAAGCGAGTCATCTCCGGCAGCCAGCCTAGCTATCATTATCTGTTAAAGAGCCTCCGTCCCTATGGATCATCATTACGAGGCGCATTAGAAAATACTTTGATTAAACTCCCCTAATCCAGCACAGACAGCTGCAGTCCATTCACAGCTGCCTAATCTCCCCGCCACTAAATACCACCGAGACAATGGGCAACAAATGACAACTTACGTGAGAATGGGAGGGGGGGGGGGGGGGGGGGGTGCAAAATAAAGGAGGGAGAAAACAAAGAAAAAGAGGGAGAGAAAGGGGAGGCTAGCGCTGATTCCTCTATCAAAGGCGGACGGTAAACAGTGCTGATGGCAAGCCGTATCATGCCAGGAGATGGCTGATGCTTTCTGTGAAATGAAAGAGGATACAGAGAAAGACGGAGGGAATGTGAGGTACAGGGAGTTTAGTGAAAGGTACTGAGGGTGGGGGGGGGGTGCAGGCAGGAAGAGAGAGGGGAGATGGAGAAAGAGTGACGTGAAAGGGGAGGAGGGGAGGTGAGGTGGAAGGAGCAGGAGAAGGATGAGGATGATGGAGTTGCGTCTCCCCTCGGCTGGCAGATGATGTGTTGCACACGGAGGAGAGATCTCTTTCACCGTGACTACAAACAGGGCGAGGGCGCTGATGGGAGCCGCCGCAATCAAGATGAGAGGAGAGAGTACAGAGAGAAAGAGAGAAAAATGAAACTACTCCTCAATGGTACAAATCACCGCGGGGAGGTTATCAGGGCCGTCGGCAATCACTATAATGACAACATGGTGTGACATGATAGTTACAGCACTCAAAGAAAATCATTCGCCCAGGCTGGGAAAGAGATAGGCAGGCGGGCAGCTTCATAAATACTGGTCTGGCTGGAAGAGTGAGAGTAAATGTGTGTGTGTGTGTGTGAGTTGTTGCTACATTTATGTGTCCATGTGTCTGTCTTCGTGATTCAGATGATGGCTGTGTAGCTGCAGTAGTCGAGTGGAGGAGGATACGCAGGTGAGTGTGTTGTGATTGTGTGGGATGGTGTTGATCGGTGAGGAGGCGCGACCATAAAGATTTGTTTTGATTGTTTGTTCATCTTTTCATTTTGTGCTTTTTTTTAAATCTTCAGGCTTAGCAGTTGTGCTGATATTCCTCTTTTAGAAGTCATAATAAAACAAACAGTTAGTTTTAGATAAACTTTCATGGCTTTCAGGAACAGCAACTGTGATCTTTGGAGCAAAACACAAGGCTCAGAGAGCATCAGCTACATGATCACATTCAGCAGCATAAAGAAGTGATTTGGTGCCTGATATAACACTGTGCAATCCTGTTATGTTTCATGTGCCAGGAAAATCTCCAAATCAGATGGCTAAACCACCTCAATTGGCCTCCTTCTGCAAGCTCCCCAAAAACACTGTACACATTATATATCTGATCTGGCTTGGGAACACCTTGGGATCCACCTGGAGGAGCTGGAAAACTTTGATTTTGGAACTCGATCTCATTCCCAGGGCTTTGTATACTGTCTTTTGGTCACATTTCTCTTCCTGTCTTGCCCAGACCCAGAAAGTAGCCTTTAGCATCTGGATGAGACACATCAAGCTTTAAACTACCTCCACTGTAAACACGTCCACATCAGTGTGAGACAATCAGAGCAACTGCACAACGTGACAGTTGAAAGCAGCAATACATGACAACCTGGGATGAGAATCTGATGGCTCGGGACGACCTTGCTTATTGAAATGCCACAGTGGTGTTTTTCACATGCTCTGTTTATTTCATTCAGTTTAAAATGTCCGCAGTGTGCTTGGACAACATTTGTGCTGTGGAGTCTTAATGTCCTTTGGTAACCTCTGAATTCAAACAGCCATTCATAGACGTCTTTATACTTTTATTTTGTTTGTTTTTGGGATTCATTTTCTGATAACTCATGAGTCAAATGCCATTCAGCACCCGCAAGTGGCAGCTTTTGTGGAATTAAATCACCAGGAATAATAATAAAAAAAATGCCATTATAACATGAAAACATCTCATTAACTAGAAACTGAGAGTACAGATTTGGTCATGGCTACGTAAGTGAATTTATTGGACAAATTTAATATGAAATCATCACCTGGACTCATCTGGTCAGTCTATTTCTTGGAAAGAGCAAACATCATTAAGATTTTGTGCACTGTGTGTGTGTATGTGTGTGGCATGCATGATAATTTCCCTGAGCCATGCTCCTTCTGGATGAATCATACACAGACATGCTCACAACAGCCATGCTGGGGAATAATGAGACCCAATGAAGTGAAGAATATGAGCACACCTAGTCTACAACAACACCTCGTTCTCAAGCACTCTCCCCCTTCCTCATGTTCACCACCGCCCCCTCTCTTCTTCTATGATCTCCCTGCCGAAGGTGTGCTGCGCAGCGGCGTGGCGACTATTTGCGGTGTGAGCATGCATGCATTATTACACAGCTGCCCTGCGCGATGGCGGGGAGTGAGGAACGGCGGTGCGACGGATTCGGCCGCCACGGTTGTTATGCGGATGGATGATTGTGCTTGGAAACAGAAGAGGTCCAGGTTAATACGGCTCAGCTCCGCGTCGGAGAGGCTGCTGGCAGGGGTCAGAGGTCGGCTGATGAGAAAGCACAACGCCAGCGCCGGGTTCCTCTCTGTGTTTGTGTGTGTAGGCAGCGCAGAGGTCAGGGAGAGTGAGTCACTGCAACCCGCACAGGCCTACACACACACACACACTTTTGAAAGGCATACACACAAACCCAACACACTCTAAACAAGCTCATACACACAAACACACACCGACAAAGAAACACATGGGGATGGATTGTACTTTGATGCACGCACATCGTTTCGCGCTGGGCCTGTAGGGCCTCCTTGGTTTTATTTACAGAAAATCAATTAAAAACAGCTCTTAGCCCACAGGAATGCAGCAACAATATTATCACGTCTTACTGAAGTATCACATTCTAGACGCATGAAACAGACTTGGCTTTGTGCTACTTACAGAAGTTGAACTTTTTACAGAATGCCTGAACAACTGCAAAGCTGTAATCCAAAAAAGTGGAAAAGTGGTTTCTCAGCTTGGGAACAGGAAACCCACTGGTGGGTCATGAGTCAATCTGACTGATCGCTAGATGAGAACGAGAATAGCAAAGGTCTGCCCCCAAATTTAGCTTCTTCTTCTCGCAAATTACTGTATACTCATCTTTTTTCTTAACCCCTACATAGCTTAAAAAGATTCATATGAAAAAACAGAACAATTGCGGTTCTCAAAACCTGCAGATATTTGACAAGGTGTCACAAATAGACATATCTGCCTTACAAACAATAAGGCAAAGAAATGCTGTTGCTGTCCACGTCCATGTTGAAATCCTGAAAACAAGACCTCAATGTGTGACAGGTGCATCAGAGCAAAAAAAGTGAAAAACATCCACACACTTACTTAAAGGGCAACTCCAAATATTTAATATTGGCTTTCCATAAAGTTGGAGCATACAGAAGGGAAAGGGTTTAAACACCACAGAACTACTGGATCCTACATCTCCCATGATGCAGTTCAATAATGGATGGTCTGGTAAATATCTTTCTGTTGCAAATCCTCCAAGCCCAATCAAAATAAACCATGACATCATTGTGTCCTACCCTTCTTCAAATGCAATGTTTCTAATGCAAATTGGTGATAATACCTGAGTGAGTTCAGATAATTTCCTCACTGCAGATTCCAATTCCATTTTTTTTTTTTTTTTTTTTGCACAAGATTCCCATGAAACAAATTACGCGCAACTTCTTAACCTTGAGCACAAGTGTGTCTGAAATATACTGTTCAAAGTCAATCCATTAACAACAAGAGAGCTGTGTTTTCCATACAGGGGCCAGTCACTGTGCAGTAAACAGACCCACTCATCCAAGTAACCCCTGGTCACTTCTCTTCTCTCTGAGGTCCCCGCAATCATGAAAATGATCACTATCACAGCAGCAGCCTCCGCCGCCGACTGGACTTCGAGACTCCGCCGTGCTGAGACAGTATCAGTCAGAGTCCATTTGCATAATAACAGCTCATCATTCAAAAAGCCTTTTTGTTTGTTGTATGACAGGAAACTGTTAAGATGTCACCCTCGGCCGGGGCCTCAGCACGCCACATCGGTAAACAGCGGTGGAGGGGTCTAATTGTGGTCAGTGGTAGGGACGGTAAGGACGAAGAGAAAGAGGAGAGGGAGATGGTAAAGACAACACGCAAGTGGACTGAGTAGAGACACTAGAAAGACTGACTAAAAGAGAAATGAAAAGTAAAATGACTGAGGAAAGGAGGGAAGTGTTTATTGGCAGGAGATGAGTGAGTGAAGGGAGATCCGAGTCACAGAAACCGTCTCTGTGAGTCACCCCGGTATTAAGAGCCCACTTTACCCGCTGATATTTCCTGACCTAAAATTAAACTCCATGCAGACGCTGATGCAGGTCTGGGGCAGAAAGGGATGAAACAAATTTAACATTACAAAATTGTCAATCTCCCACTCAAATAATCATTATTGCTTCCTCCAAAGGAGTTTATTTGGAGAGTTTGGAAGTGCGTGTTGCAATTTCACCTGGAACTTTTGAATTTACTGTGAGAGCATGCATGTGGAATTACAAATTTATTTGAACTAGAAAGTTACGGGGTTTGACACCTGCAAATAATCCACAATGTACCTCCAGATAAACAAATGACTGATATTGGGAACTTTAAATTTGCTACATTACTAAACTCAGCAGCATAATCTCCAAATGTTATGAGAGGAAATTGCAGTGTATGAGGATTATGCTCATGTATGATCTCATTAGACCAATTTAATGGCTATTAAAGTCTTTTGCTCTAAAAAAGTTTTCAGTTTTTAAATAAAAACTTCACTCTTATAACTCACACTGTTTAAAAGCATGAGTTGAGTCCACATTCTTAATATCACCAGTGCCCGCTTGCTGTTGTCTCCTCAAACTAATTTTAAAGCAGGAAACACCACTGCACTTTACTAAGTTGAGACTCAGGCACAAAACAATCTTAAGTCAAGGCTTAGCACACGGTGTTTATCATTCCTCCCACTGAAGACACGTTATATAGTAGAAATCTGCAGAAAGAGCGAATCTGTTCAAATCACACTGAAGATCTTTAATTTTGTGACTAAAGTCTGACTGAAGTCCAATTCTCAAGTATTCTGCGATATGTATCTCTGATGGGTGACATTGACACGTGAAGGCTGATTCACAGCTCCGCCGACCAATGACTCAAATATACAATTAAAAAGCAACAGTTAATCTGAGTTCATTTGGAATCCAGGAGATTTTCTTTCTTTTTTTTTTTTTACATATCTAGGGGCTCCTTTAGTTTGAACAGGCATGAAGCCAGAGCTCACACACACACACTCTCTCTCTCTCTCTCACACACACATACGCTTTTACCCCTCAGCCATGACAAAAACACATACACCCAACTTAGTTTCTTCACACCTTCCTGTGTGTGTGACAGGAAATCACCAGCAGCCACTCTACGTAGGAATGATTTCTCCTCATCTTCGCCGCTCCTCGCGGGCCTCTCAGCATCCACTCCTTCCTCAGACCTGCTCCTCCACATCTTTTCCACCCTCATTGCCTCTCACATCATTTGACATCAAAGGGGCCGCGACGACTCTTGCTGTTTACCCTCCCTAGCAGGCGCTCATTACAAAAACATCAAAATAAGCCGTGCAGAGAGGCAGGGCGAATTAATGATCTCCCTGTGCCACCGGTGCCCTGCACGCCCTCCGAACGGTGCCAGGCCATTTGACGCAGAGCAAATACACTCTGATACATGTGCATGTGGAGGCAAACGTGTATAGTCAGATAAACACGCATACATGCATAGTCTCACACACACCCACACATGCTCTAGTGCCAAGGCCCATGGCTGTTAATGACCATTCAATTAGTGGAAATTAGGGAAGCATTGTGAGGTCCATGCTGTGACCATTAGTTGTTGGAGAAAAGGACAAGGAGTGTGGGCCAGGATTAATCCCTTAAGAGAGAGATGGAGAACCTCACAGGTCACCATCCAGAAGGGCTTTTCGGTCTTTGACACTAACGACCCCGAGCCTGGGTGGAGGATGGCGTGATGACAGAACGGTATGTGCAAATATGCAATCTGTTTTGAACTAGCCCTTGGTATAATTCGGGCTTCCGCTGCAGGTAGGGCTGTGAAGATTGGATTTTCAAATCTGTCTCTGTACTATTAGCAATGCTTTGTGGGTGCAGTCAGTTGTTTCAAAAGCAGCTTCGGCGCAAATGCTCATTAGGCGAGCAGTTCGAAGCAAATCCTCATTAGATCAAGCGATTTCATACAAATTGCAGCCCAACAAAAGCAAACCCGATTGTTAAATCAAAGTGCTTTGCCAATGCATTGTGACACAACACATACATCAGTGTGCACAGGTCGCTCTGCAACACATGGATTTTCCCATGCATGTAATGCCAGGTTTTTATTTGGAAATTAATTCTTAATCTAATCTATACAGCCCTATTAATAACTATTATAAAGCACACCCCAGTCATGAATTAATCAGGGATTGGTAATTAGTGTAAAATTTAAATGCATGTTGTAAACCCACATTGAGTGTCTGGCACTAGACGGAGGTGCCAAGCCATCGCTGTACTAATTAGTTTGCAATTATGTTTAATAAGTTCTGTGGAAGCCAATCATCTTACAGTCGGGGAGCTGGGCTCTCCTGATACAGACACTGTGGAACCAACATGGAGGAGGCTGCAACGAACATCTCTGACGTGTATTTATCTGAGGCAGGTTTGCTGAGCAACGCATGTTTGATTTTAAGCAACGCCCTACTTCACACTTAGTTAAACACACGTCCTGCTGGGAGCTCCCCAGTGTAGCCAAACTTCACAGTTCCTCTCTTGGAGCCGAGTTCAACCATAATTTTCCACTGCTCCCCTCTGAGTTTGAGTTATTTTGTGATTAAATACAATTTTTGTGTGCCTGCTTTTTTCTCAGCCTCCTTGAGCTGGTGATTTCCTAAAATTTCCCAGAATGCCTTTAAAAATCAATCAACAACCCAAAACTGCAGATTATTTTGCAAGTGGGGATAATATACTGAGTTTTTCTTAAGTGAAACTCTCCTTCATGCCACATTCAGGCCATATGAGAGCACGTCGACATCAGTTCTGATCTGTTGAAGTATTTAACAATAGAGAAATGTCTGATAAAGCAAGCTTACCTTAGAGTGACTCTGCAGGTTTTCCTGTGATTCCCATTCCGTCGATACAGAGTGAACGCAGCAAAACACTTAAACCTGCAATAAAACATTTGGAGATGTCAACTCCTATTGCAGCTGTGCCAGAAACATTCAAACACGTAAATCTGCACGCGCCTGGAAGAACTCTGTTAGTTTAAAGTGATCTGTGAACTTGAGTGCCATGTTGTTTAACAATGCTATTGAGCTCACAGCTGTGATTTAAAAAAGACAAGAAAGGAGGGAGTAACATGGACATGTTTCAAAGGACTGCGACTGGCTCTGAAGGAAGGAGCTGTGGACACAAGTTAATGAAATATCATTCGGGGAGTACAAACGGTCAGGACGGCCATGTTGCCACGCAATAAAATGAGAGTGGATAGCACTATTACCTCCTAAACCTTGATAAAACAAAAGAAAATTCTGGTGTTGCTGTTTAAATTGTACTGCAAAAGTTAGAGTGAATATCAGGAAGCACAAGCTATGCACTCTTGAACCATCTGGATAAAAAAAAAAAATAATAATGAAGAAATCAACACAATGAACAGTACGAATGCATGAACCCTGGCTCGGTATCTGCCAGGCTGAGTGGTACATTGTGAATTCAGTGTTGAAAGCATTTTGTGAAACTTGGCTGTGGACCAAAAAGCCTCTAAATGGCTTCATGGGATAGTTTTTCAGTGGTCAGCTGCGGGTGGAAATGGAGGGAGATGGGCAAAAAAGGAGGAGGAAAGAAGGGTAGCCCTAACCTAAAATATATAAAAAAAGAGAAACTGTGGTCTTTCAAGCTTCTCCAACTGAAATATTCCTTCTGAGATTTGGCAAAAAGCAGGTGTTTTTTCTGCTTGCTTTTGGAATGGCATCGGAGACAACAGCTTCAGAGAGCAGCGAGGCAACATATTAGTCGTTCAGACTCTGACAGCTCACTACAAAGATCTCCTCCTGAGCTCATGGCAACACGTAGGGTCGAACGGCAGGGTTCAGCTGGGACTCTTGGCTCAGGCTCTTGACTCGAACCGGCCCTGCGAGTGTGTGTGTGCGCATGCAAGCGTGTGTGAGTTAACAGTCGCTGTGGTGCCATTTGGACGGGTGCCTGACACCCTCCGTGTTAATAAGAGTAATCAGTGCCCACATGCCTGTTACCAGCCTACATAGCACAGCAGAGACATAGCACAGACCTGCACTGCCACCTGAGTGTGTTTACCCAAAACACACATCACCTCCCCCGCCACACGCACACACATCTCATAGAAGCTAATGAGGGGGAAATGCAGTCAATACAGTACAATTGATCAGCATTGTCCGGCGACAACACGCGATCGATCGGGTTTCCCTCGGCAGTAATGCCTCATTAGCCGCGTCTTCAACACACATGAGCGAACGCACAATCACGTGTAATGCATTGCACCGCAAACAAATCATAGCATTTAATTTCAGAGTCCCTGCTTGGCTTTGGTTCATTTCGCAGCGAACGCCTCATGAACATTTGGAGTGGATGAATGTGCTGCTGGAGCTGCATTCCATATGTTTTCATTAATTTCAATTGTGTGATATCAATATTAGGTGCTCTGTGTGGAACAGTGTTCGCCTGGTGAGGCGCTGGAAGTTGGAGAAAAGCAATCAAACAGCAGTTTAATTTTAAAACTAAACTGCTGCAACCTCCTGTAGCATGTGCTGTTAATATGTGACTGTCAGCCGAACTGTGGCGTTTTCACCATAATCACTTTAATCTCACTACATGCAACACTGCATTACTGTGGGCAGGACTGTGCTTCTGTACATGCTGCTTTTACTGTGTTTAGAAGTGCTGCCCGACCTCATTAAAAAAAAATCCTGAATCTACTATCACACGACTGTGCGTCATTTCCGAAGTTTCACTGCTTCACACGAGTTGTTTTCTACTTCACCATAAAGTTCATTCACAGTGTATGTGCACTGAAGGCTTGCACATCACACTTACGTGAGTTGAATATCGGACCAGGACTGGCATGCAAACTGGTTGTGATCTCACAAATCATGCTCGTGGGCCCATTATTTAAAATCGGATTTTCGATGAGAAAATTTACACTTACACTAGATGGATGTGAAAACAGCCTTCGAGTGTTAAACTCTGCACAGTGAAACATTCAACTGGAGGAACAAAGAACAATCTTCACAAGAGAGAGAGAGAAACTGGAACTAGTCAGTTCTTGGTATTTTTGCTTTAAAAATTCCTTAAACAAAACATTCAGCACAAATGAGTTTGTATTTGTGTAAATCTTTGATTTTAAATAATACTGGTCCCCAGTATTCCCTCTTCTGGCATTTGATTGGTGCAGTAGAGAGTTCCTGTCTCCCATGATGTTTAGAGGCTTTCACACTCTGAAACAAATGCAATTCTGGTAGAAATATGCAATAATGTTGGCCAAAAACAGAGATATTTGTCCCTCTGACAAAACAAATTAACTTCCTTCAACTTCAGACTAAAAAACCTGGTATAGCTGGGAGCCAAAGTGCAGTCAGAGAAGCTAGATTTTCTATATTTTTTTTGGATTCTTTGAGTTTTCACTTGGCAATCATGGCACTTTGCATGCTTCTTGCCAAAGTAAGGATGTGATTTGTTGGAGCATCTGTTAGCCCTGTTGGACCGAAATGCAGGCGCGCACTCTGAAAAGTAACACATTCTTCACTCTGGAGTGAAGCAACTGGCGATTGGCTGTCGTCCAGAATCATTATTAATTATTATAATGTTTAACGTGGGCTAGAGTTGAACTGTAGAAGAAGAACCACAAATTCATTTTGCATTTTCAGCATATATAGCCTCATCTCAGTGCTGAGACATGTCGAATGTTTATTTTAGCAGCAATTAGGTGTTTGTTTAGTTATGTTACGAGGGAATCTCTCCTTCCGACTACTAACACCGAGGACTTCCATCATGGAGGCCCACATGCTAACCTCTGCCCAAATCAGATATTTTTCTGTCCACAGGAGGGATGCAGACTCGATTTGAGGGACTGCAATGTGATACATGGTTTGTGGTCAGACTGCATGTGTGTATGTGTGTTTTAGGATGGTGGTCAGGAGGTAAATCTGTGTGTGTGTGCACATGTCCACTACTGTATTTAAGTGTGTGTTTGAATGTGTGCGGACTTGAAGTGGTAACTGAAACAAAGTATGTGTGTGTGTGTATGTGAGACTCGTTCCAGTGGCCAAACACTGCTCCCATAGAGGTGTCTCCTCAGGCGCACTGCTGATCCCCGGCCAGACCACTGCTTCCTGAGGCCTGCACGGATAAAAAATATCCCTAATGCGTGAGCATACACACAAACTCACACACACAAATCTGTGGAAAGCCCACTTGTCTGCCTGGAAAACCCTGGAGTCCTCGGGGACTGGATTCCCTCAGAAAACACACCATTCCTCTCACAGTGTGGGCAGTGTGTTGCGTCTGCTCGGAATAAAATTGCAGAGGAAGAGGAAGAAGCCTTGGGAGGAAGATTCTTGCACTCTTTCATTGCGAAGACTCTCTGGAGGCGTATCCCCTCTGTTCTCCGACGTCCCACTTGAATCCTTAGATTGAAGCTGCATGACGTAGAAGAGCAGCAGTAAAAGACTCCCCTCGAGCCTGTCTTTGCTGTTTGCCTTTCATCTCCTAGAGTTCCTGTGGTTCAGGGCGCCGCTTAAAATAGAGGCAAACGCGCCAGTCCCGCAATGTGTGTTTGCCCATTAAGGCCAAGAGTCGACCTGTCAACCTTTCAGTCGCACTCGGCGTGACGACTGAACACATCTTCATTGCTGTTACAGCAGGAGGACGAGGTCGGAGGGGTGTTTCGTTGCATGTCAGCCAGCAAAAGAGGCAGCGTGTGTGAGGCAGCAGAGGGGCGGATCAATCAAAGATGTCTGATTAAGAGGACGAAGGCAGATTCCCATTTCCTTCCAAACCAAAGGCAATCCTCCTACATGTAGATTGGGTGTCATTCAACGCGGGCCGCCTCATACTTGTGTACATAGACAAACACATTAACCACCAGGGCCGTAATGACAGTAATAGAGCCAGCCCAATGACAGACAACAGAATAGCACTTTGGTCAAGGTTGACAGAGAAGGAAATAAGGAAAGAAGATTTCCATTTTTTTTAAGGTCTGTCTTTTTTTCCCCTCAGCCAAAGGTGCTCATTTGTCGAGGTGAAACGGCTGCGACACCGCGAGTGGGGGGTAATTTCCCTCCCATCAAGTGTGTGTTTAATTTTTCTTGTCCCTTTTTTCACTCGTCTCTCAGGGCAGATTGTGTGTGAAGGCTACAATTGATGTTAACATCTCGCTTGATTGTACAATTTCTGGGTCGGGGGGCCTTTCCTCGGCCATTACAAGTAATCCATAAACATATATGAGTTTGATTCTTTATGTCGCAGAAACTTGTGATAGGCTGTAGCCTCTTTTTGTCCTCCGACACCTCACGGAATTACCTTGCCATGCTGTATGTTCAGCACATATTTTGTTATCTCAGTAGGGAAAAGAGAGCACCAGGGGCCTGACAACATCTGAGCAAACAGAGAAATCCTTTCATCAGATTTAGAAAGCTGTGCACACACACTGTTTTGTTTTATAAATCTGGAGATGAATCATGCTTAAGGTTGGCACACAAGCCTGACTTCCACTTCTGTAGTTGTAGCCCTCACTGGATGTAGACACACTCTTCCTCACCTCTTTGCATATCAACACTTGTTCCTCATCCACCAATGTTTCACACAGGTGTACAGCCAGTTACCACTTAATTAGCCAAAACTAGTGCAGTCGACCACAACATCCTGCAATGAATCTTCCCTTCATAGATATTAGAATGTTCAGTTATTGTTGTTATTGTTATTGTTGTATAGAAGTTCAATTTCTGTGTCACACCAATGAGGTCCTCCAAATTGCTCAAGAGTACACACATGCTGTGTTTGTGATGCGATTGTTACTGCACTTTCTAAATGTATAAATACCAGGATTTGTGAGGTAAGTGGTGTATGCATGGTTTTTGTGCATCCTTTATTCGTCTGATACCAGCACTACTATTTGTCCAATGTCCTCCAACAACAAACGCTCCACATGCGGACGTATTTGCATTCAGGTAAACCTACAAACGGGCTCACACGTGTGTGTGTGTGTGTGTGTGTTTATGTATGTGTACATGTGAGAGGCAATAATCTCCATCTCTCCCTCTGTGTATCTGTCTTTCAGCGTTTCAATCTCTTTCGCTCTTCAAATTCCACACACAGCACACCCCTGCGGGAGAAAGAAAAAAGTCAAAGCAACACAGTCGTCTAGTTATGCAAAATCAGCAGAGTATAGTATTTGTAAACCTGGGCTGGCTGTTCAAACAAAGCATGATTATATATCTCGCCTCCACGCTCTCCCCTGTCCTCCTTTTCCCATTTTTCCAGGTGAGAAGATTATGTGGCTGGGTTGTGTCATTTTGCTCAAATTGCACACATCTGACAGCCTAGAGACTGCATGCATGTGTGTGTATAGCTGGTACTGTACTGTATGTTTGCATATCTGCCTGCGTTGTGCGAGAGCATGTGGGCATCTGTGGGTGTGTCAGCAACTAACGGGAGCATCGGTGGTGAAAGGTTGGCCTTCGGTGTTGGTGGACCTCTAATTTGTTCCACCACGGCAGAAGTCGGCTAATGCAGCACACCTGCTATCCCTGTACCATCATTAGCTGGTGCAGCACGGCAAAAAGGTCAAACATAAACAGAGAGATCACAGAGAGGGAGAGACAAACACGGCCAGAATGAGAAAGAAGAAAAGAGAGTGTGTGTGCACGAGAGAGAAAGAGAGATGAGCGTTAATGTGGGGATGATGAGTGGGCGTGGGCAGCCCAGGCATGGAGCGATGCATGATGGGAACACTTCACACACCCGGGGCGCCTGCCTCTGATCTTGGCAAACAAGCCCCAACACGCAGGCATGATCGCCGCACACCTGTGTGCAGAAACACAAACGACTCACAAACAAACCGACCTGCATGTATCACAGAAATCCTACACACTCAGCTGTGCAGATGTGATACAATTTATTTCCATTAATTCTGACACCAAACGAAGAAGCTGCTTTGATGGCAGTGCAAATGGAAAAACAAAAAAACACAACAGCCTATCCATCATTATCCATCTTGAAAACCGTCTGCTTTCTACCTGGACAAGGCTGCACTGAAGAGAGGGAAGGTTTGGACTGAACCTGAATGAAAACTCCAGAGTTCAACTGATGTAGATGCTGCTTTTCTTCCTTAAAAATCTCTTGAGTGAAAACATGCAAGCAAGCTGCTTCCCAGTATTTCTGTGAACTTCTTATTGTGTGAAAAGGTAGAGAACAACCAGACAACACAGCTGCCTTTGAAAAATGACATTAAGTTACAGTGTAGCTAATTTTTGTATCTTGTTTGCAAATACAAGCTTCTGTGATTAAAAAGCAAGCCAGAAAGGAAAAACTTCAACTGCAATGACACAAACAACACTGCAGCCTTACCAACATTCATGCAAACAAATCAAATACCACATGCAAAGAACACTTTAAAATGCATCAATATATTGTCTTTTGCAAGTCACGGATCAAATACAACAAAAGATTCAATAATTTTTGCCAAAATGAGACAATTCACAATTTCTTTCGAAACTCAGAAATAACATGAGTGAAAGCACCAACCAGCACTGTTCCTTTCAGTCAGAAACTCTCTCATGAAGAAAGTGACCATCAAAATTACTTGTTTATAGAATTAGATTTGGCAGAAAAAAAACCCAAACATCTGAGCTCACAACGATTTCAACAGCAATAAGGACTGTGCTTGCTGATGTGTTTGTCGCAACAAAAATGGCTATTTTGAGAGTGAAACTTCACCTTAACCTTCTTGTCCTCACCTTATGCAAGTGGTGTTCCTACACCTAAGACAGACAGACCTCGTGCACAGAATCGGCACAACATAAAACTGAAAACTTACTGAGGTGCTCTATATTTCAGCTTCAGTGAAGACAAGAGTCAGAAAGAAGGAACTTTCATTACTCTGTGACACCAAACATCCTCTGTACATGAACAACAAGTCATCACATTAAGACGTGAAGGGACAAATACTCCCCTGACTACCCTCAGCCTGACACACACACACGTAATAATGCACACACATGAAAGAGATGCTGTCCCATGCAAACACGCATAGGCACAGAGCTGAGCATGAGAACAGATTCCGTCTCTACATACCTGGCTGCGTGGTAATTAATCGCTGTGGTATTTAGGAGTGTTCAACCAGACAAATATGACAGAGACAGGGACAATTAGTTTGGCTGTTTAAGCTACATTAACTCTCTCAGCTATTACACCTCAGTGCCAAAGCACAAGTCCTCCCATAGGAAAGCACTACAGCGATCACTGCTCGTCGGCTGTAAGAACCGTAGGAGGAAAAGAAAACACCCGGGGAGGGTTGTTTGCTGTCTGGCATAATTGGGAATAAATTTCAATTATCTGCTGTGTCACTTTTTGAGGTGAGTTTCTTGCTTTTCTTTGCAGGTACGTGTGAGGTTGTAAATCAGTTTGTGTGCAGCATGTTTCTGGTCACAGTTGTAGTTACGTACCACAAGCATATTTGTTTGTGTGGCCATTTCCGGAACTAGAACAACTTATTTTTAGTTTGACCAGCGTGTGTTTTAGAGTATATCCAGTTGGGTGAGTACAGCTGCTTCATCAGTCCAAGTCTTGGACATTTATATAATGCAGTGTAATTTAGATGGAACAAATGGTTCATTTAGGTCTTGAGGGAAAGATTAATTTACTTGGGGGTCAAAGTACTTCGATGATTCTCAAAATTGAAAGGAAGAATGAAAGTAAATATTTTATGATGCACTCAGATTACAGTTTATTGGGTAGATCAAACTAATGCAGTCTGCATTAAATCCCACAGTCATGAGGGTTACAATGTTCAACCATGTTTTGACGATGTGGAGGCCGCTGTGTGGTCATTGTGGAGGATGTAGCTTGTGGTGCTGTTGAACTCTTTTGCATAATACTGACAGGTGTTTCTGTTATTGTGTCCACTCCTGTCAAATCAGTGAGTGAGCCGCCTGTGCTGTAAAACTAAACAACAGTCCTTAAATGTCCCCAAGGAGCTTTTTGAAAACCCACCTTCAGACCTCCAAAGGTGGAACCACCATAACAGACTGACTGGTGCAGAAAAGACACAATTTCCACAGTTTATCCACCGACAGATAAAGTCAGTCCCAGCATGGAAGTGACTTGTGTTTAGCGGAGGACTGGTCTGAAGAGTGACCCCTGCTCTCCTGGTGGGAACGGACGAGAGCAGAATAATGATAAGGTGTCATCCAGCAGGTCGAGGTGAGGGCAACACAGCGCACATCTGAGCCACTGGCATCTGTAAATTCTGTCGAGATCGCGGACTGTGGAGAAGCAAGGGGACACTCAAGCAAGCGTCTAGATATTCATCAGTCTGAATATCTATCGAGCCACAATTGTATGTTTTTCTTTGTCTGGGAGTGTCTCTCATGGCTTGCTCCATTTAAAGGACTTCTCCATGGTAAAACATGCAATATTTTAGACAACAGCGTTTCTCCAGTGAGCGGAAAAAAACACTCGATCAGCCTGCACAACGCCCTTACCTCAGTGGATCAAATCCACTGCGAAAGTGAACATCGGTGGCTGATTTACAGCCGGGTTCCAAGATCTTTGGAAAGGATATTAAAGCCTATGGTTTAACAATCACATAAAGACATAGTGTTCATCTGTCCACAGGTTTTGGGTTTATTCTCCCAAGAGCTCTAAATATGATCAGACAAGAGGAATACACTTTAAACATGCCAAATAAAAAAACAATTGCAGTTTTATTATGGTTCCCTTTTGCCTTAAGAACCATATTTAGTTGAGCCGCCCATTCACATAACCCCTCTGCACCATCTCATCCCCTCTTGTGGACGATGAGAAATCATACAGAGGGGGCATTATTCTATTAATGGACATAAATTTTAAAAAAGCATTATTTGCATTTATGTCCCCTGCATGGAAATTGAGCTGTTGTACATCAGTTCAATTTGAATCTGTGAGTAGATATATGGATGCAACAGTCACTCCCATATCTGTTCACTTTTCATCCCTACGCAAGGGGGAAATGGTTGAGTCCGCTGGCCTGCGTTGACCCCGTTCCCAGCTGGTAGTTGGCCACTTATCATCAAAATGGGGAGTGAGGGGTAAAAAGAGAGGGACCCTTGCCAAGTCCTTCAAAGTTAGCAACTTGTGTGGCACTCTAAACAACAAAACAGTGATTGCTCTCTCGTCTGCATTGCAGGCGCTACGAGGCAGCGGTGCCAAGACTCTTGTGGAAAATTCAAAACAAGTGGGTGTTTGACAAGCAGCGACAAACGCATTAACGCCAAGGTGGGAGAAATGGTAGCTCAGTGGCTGAGTGTTGGTCAGAACACGTTCGAGCCTGTTTTTGTACCATTTTGCATTTGAGCAGCCTGGAACGATCTCGTAATACTGCTTGATTGTGCTTGTCTCTTCCATATAAAGTGAAAAACCCACATGGTGAATGGTGAAATGTGCTCATTTGACAACTTTAAAACCTGTTATCTGGAAATAATACCAACTACCTGATAATTATGCTGTCAGCAACACCACAATTGTGTTCCTTCACCCACAATAACAGAGACATTAAAACGGTGTGGTGAGTTTAAATGACATGACGGAGCGGCTGACAACACAGGGAAAACATTTGTTTATTAATTTGGCCTGGCTGTATCAGCCTCGGTGATTGTCTGTCATTGTGGTTGTAGTGTTTAGGGCCAGCTTACAACAGGAAACAGAGCTGCTGTGGTGGGTTGCGTATGTCACATACTCCCACCGTGAAGGGCAAGCAAGTTCTGCTTTCCACCCTCATCCGGGAAACTAGGCCCCTCGGGACGAACTCAGATGACGAGGTCGAGGATAAAAGAAGAGGAAGAAAACCCAGGAGTGGTGGTGAGAGGAAAATGGAGTGTAAGATTGACAGATGGAGGGAAAGTAGAGAGGAGAGTATAATCAGAACTCCTTTTGCCTTCAGCACTTTCATACCAACTGCACCTCCAGCTCTGACTTTCTCTCCAGGCCTCACACCCTGCAGCCAGCCTCTGCACATATATACCTAATCAACTTCAAGCAGTGCCATTACAGCACAAATCCAACAACATTTTTCCCTTTTCATTGCTAATGCCAACTGACCTGCAGCTCACCTTACTACAAGCTGCCACATACTTTCTCAGAAAGTGCAAGTTTGTTGCAACAGATACCAGTGCAGCCAGTGTTTTGTGGCATTTCACACTTCAAATGATCCAAGTGCCCTTATTTACTGCTCAACGTGACTCCTTCCAAAACAAAAACAAACAAACAAACAAAAAAAAAAACAGAGTTTGCCAAATTCAGGTTACCTACGTGTTCAAAAAAATGGATTAATATGTCTATGCTCACAATCTCACCTCACCACCATTTCCACACCTCAAGCCTAACCCCCTAAGCCTCCACCTCAACAGCTCCTTCCTCCATTTCCAACCCTTCCCCAGCTGCCTCCTTCATCCGGCCTCCTCCAGCCCCACCCCGAGCCTCATGCCCCCCTGGCTCAGCCTCTCTCTGGGCTACAGGCTACTCAGCAGGGGTGGGGCAGGTATCTGCAGTGCAGCGTGCTGAGCTTGGCGCTCAAGGCAGCTCTCCGGGGTGAAAAGCCGGCAGGGTTCTGATGAGCTCAGGGTGTCATCTTCAGCTTCCACCACCAGGCAAAATGAAAGGAATGAGAGAAAGAGAGAGAGGGGAAATGGAGGAAGGGAGAGAGAGAGAGGATGGCTGAGTGAATAGGCGTGCGTTGTAAATCTTCACAGCAGCAACATGCAACCGTGGAGAGGGGAGGGTGATGAGTGGGTGATGGAGAACAGCAGGCAGGAAGAAAAAGAGAGAGAGAGAGAGGGAGAGATGGCGCAGAATAGGGAGAGGATTTGCCTCACTCACTTAATGCACTGCTTATGACAGCTAAAGGGGAAAGTGCGCTGGAAATTGGTGAGGAGGAATTACCAGTGTTATACAGCTTGCCATCTTACAAATGAATACCGTTTAGCCTCAGCATATAAATGAGTGGATTTTGCTTGGAGAGGAAAAAGAGAACGAAAAGAGAGTAGTGGAATGAGAGACAGAGGAAGGCAAAGTGGCGGTGCAAGCAATCAGTGGCCGGCATGTTTTGCGGAGGTGTGTGTGTGTGTGTGCACATGAAGGTATGCTTGTGTGCGTTACTGCGGGCGTGTGTGCGGCTCAGTGTGAGGCTCTGCGCCGAGCCAGCCGCCTGAAATTATGCAAGCAAGTAACAATGAGCAAATTGAACCTCCGCACGCTGACGCACACACATACACACAAGCCCAGCACAAGGTCAGGCTCAAAGACAAGGGAGTAGGGGCGTTTTAGCAGTGGGTGGGAGCGAAAAACAGATCATGATAAATTGGCTCACATTTTACAAAACGCTGCCCTTAATGCACCTCAACTAGCCATGCCCCCTAGCCCGGTGCTGGAGCTGCTTTAATAGCAGCAAGCCATTTGTGATATATGAAAACCAGGCTGTGGCACTAATTGCGCAATTACAAAGCGGAAGCAGTGTTGTGGCAGCATGTGGAGGAGAGAGACAAGGAAGAGCGCAGCAGAGGATTGTCCACAATTATATCCCTCTCTCTTTATTTCTTTTAATCTTTTTTCCTCTTGCTTGTAAATCTTCTCTGCATCCCCCCCCAGCTGCCTCCTCTGCTTCCCTTCGTCTCCATCAGCCTTTTGCAGAGGGCTCTGGCCAACTGAGCTGCGCCCCTGGCATCCCTGTAGTTTATTGAGAGGTAAAGTGAGTGTGCCAGTTTCACTAAACCACAGGGAGCAGAGGAGCTGGGAGATAGAGAGCATGTGAACATAGTGAAAGTGTGAAAGAGTGCAGCGAGGGAGGGAGGGGGGTGAGCAGAGAGGGAGGGAGAGAAGGCAAAATTTGTCTTGCGCGTCGATGAAAGGACAATTTATTAGGAGCTGCTCGGGGAGACAGAATATTTTGCCCCAGTGCTTTACAGACTGTCTGGATGAGGAATGGGAGCATATTAGTGCAGTGCCGGGCCCAGGCCTGGGACGGGCTGGGGCCGAGGCTGGAGCAGCACCAACCTGGCACAGCCCTATCACAGCCTGCCGCAAACACCCCCGGGGGGTCGTGGATCAGGGGCACACAGGGATCCTGGTGGGGGGTGGGGGGTTGGATCCAGTTATATATCCACAAAATCAGGGTCGTCACATGATCTATTCAAAGGAGTGTTTTTAAGCTTTACTGGCACTTTTTACCCCACTCTTCAGGTCAACATGCTGTTTAAAGTTAAGGGCAAGAACACATATTGCGTTAAATTGTAGTTTTCTAAGCCTTTGGTTGGAAGAACGCTCAGGAGAGGAGGTACAAGAGGGGATATTTCATTCTTTTTGTTTTTGATTAATCAAGGAAGACAACTGTCAAGATAAACTGCTAAAAGTTACAGCAGGTGGTTCAATCACTGTAGAAGACTGCAGGTATCTTTGTGTTTCAGACTTGTGGTTGGATAAAGACAATTCAGAGATTATCACCTCGGGCTCTGAGAAACTGTAACGGGCATTTCTGGCATACTTTAAAGACTACACCAGAAGCTTACGGATGTTTTTGTTTGAAACATCCTCTTGATGAGAGAATGAGCTCAAAAAGCTCTTGAGCAGCACCAGCCACCATGTTCTGAATGTCAAATTTAAACTGACTGCAAGTGACCTGTCGAACACAGTGCCAACTTGGAAGTTTGGAAGGATACTGCTTCCAGATGAATCTAATATTCATACTTCTTTCATTGCTGGAATGCGGTATGGCAAAGTTTCTGTCTAAAAGCAAGAAAACGACCAGATGAATTTGCTGTCTGGCAACACAAACTATTCTCGCTTTACATCAGGCGGTGGAATTATCTTGCCTGCATACAGTATGTTTGTTCTCTCCCACGGCGGCGGTGAGATTAAGGAATCCCGCACTGGCTGGCCGAACAGACAGCACAACAGTGGGGGCAGCGCGGCAAACAACACCTGTGCACATCACAGCGGATAGCCATCCCAGGGTAGAGCTAACATTAGCATGCTGCTGTAAACATGAGGCGAGCAGGTGTCTCACCATCCATTACCAGCGGCTGGGCTTTGATTGTGTTTAACTGACACGACATATATGCTTATGCAAATCATAGTGATGGAGAAAATTAAGAGGTTGGGTAACACTTTTCTTTCTCAAAGGCCTTGTATTAACCTATGGAAAAGAATTATGAGTGTGTGGTAATGCTGTTCAACACTGAAACTGAATGTCAGCAGCCACTGCACAGGAATGTATGAGCTGGAACAGGGTGTCAGTATGAAACACGGCTCCCCATAACACCAACATACAGAAAAGGCACATTGGGATTCCTCTCAAAGAACACACTTTTGATTCATTCCCACTTTTCTATATGAATACCAAGTAGGATCCTTCAACATGATAGAGGAGAAAAAAATGAAGCAGTGAAAACACCTAAGCAGCGAGGTTAAAACTATAATTGTTTTTCCTTTTAAAAGCATTTGGTTAATTTCACTCATGTATGGAAGAAAAAAAGGGCAGAAAAAAAAGCCCAGATGGTCCCAGAAAAGCCGAGCAGCATTTCTTTGCTGTCCCTAATGTCTTCAGCCACAGAGGCCGGTCCCCCGGCGTACCGCGCCGATGCCTCGACATATCTCTGGTGTAGCTGGCAAAGTGCACTTCCTATTTATCTCTTGTTTCACTGAGCCGCAGCTAGCTAGCTCGGCTGGCGTGACCTCCGCTGGGCGCACATTAATTTCACCTCGCAGTTTCTATGGCATCGATTAATAAAAAGTGACTAGGTTTTCAGCAAATGAACACACGCTGATAAATGAGGCCCCACGCCTAATTGCTTGGTAAATTAAGAGCTCACAATAGTGACGACGATGTGTGCTGCTTTTAATATTTAAAAACTCATTAAGTGTGGGAACGTCTCGCTTAGTTGGGCAGGCGGCCTTGTATGATCACCTTTAGGTGCTATTAAAGGTGATCATGTGAAATGTCAGCGTGCATTTCAGGTTGGAGGTGGACCAGCAGATCTGATCAGAGCTGCTTTTGGGCAAAGCCTCCAGTTTTCTGCATTTCACCTTCAAAAGACATTCTCTTATGCACAGGAAACCCACATAACACACAAGCCCCACACACACTTCAGACACACATGTGCCTAAGCAGGATATAATGCACTATTTACACATAGACAGCTTACACAATACGTTGTTGCACACAATTTGGAATCACACACAAACAAAAACTCTTCACACACTCTCATACCAGCAAAGACACTCTCTCACACACACACACACATTTGCATGTACAATACAAAATCCTCATGCAATATGTGGAATTACACACTTACTCTTCACACACACACACACACACACACTCAACACACACACACAGACACACACGTCACAACTCAAATGTCATGCACCATTTGGAATCTGGAGAGCAGAGATGAGCGAGCACTGGCAAATATTGAAAGTATTTATTTCTTTCCACAGATGAACGGGACGTAATCCTCCAAATATATTTAGTCGTGTTATGGATTTGTTGTCGCTTAATTTGCATGACAACACACTACCTTTCTCTGTGCACGCGGCCGCAATTGCAGCGCTGATATCATCTTTATTATTATTGAGCCATAATGTGGAGCTACACAGAGAGGGGAAATTGAGCAAGTTAAGCCTGGAGTAGGAGCAGACACTTGGCTTATGGTGATGGATCGCTTTCAGTAATTTCTCTTTATTATGATTGGCAAAGATCAATATTTTAACAGTTCGGTTACGGCCTTCAGTACAGCGCTTAATATGTATTATTCACGACCTTTATCAGCATGGAGGGAGGCAGGGACGGGTGTGATATATGGAGGGGAGGGCTGACATTTTTCAGACTGAGGCAGCGAGAGGGTCTGCTCGTATCTGGGACATGAATAGCACTGTGTAATGGACACAAATGAAAATGGGCTTTGTGTGTGTGTGTGTGTGTGTGTGTGTGTGTGTGAGTGTGTGTGCGCGCGTGTCTGCATGTGTGGGTGGTTGAGAGTGTCTGCATCCTTGACTGCAGGAGCACATCCACAGGACAAGAGACATGTGCTCAAAAGGTTGGTTCACCCAGATTACAACAAAAACCACCATCACCACCTCCAGCAGTATCCAGTTGGTGAGCTCTTCTGGTTTTATCTATCAGGTTTTGAGAGTTTGGTTCTCCTGTTCAATGCTAGCAAATAGGATTTTGTTTCTACATTCCTCTGAACAGAAGATAACATCCCTACGCTGGATAATTGTTCAATGAACAGGGAATCTTGGAGAGAAAAGATTAGAACGAACCTCATAAAAATCTATTGACAATTCAGGTTTACATAAGAACACACCAGTATGACTCTCTTAGGATGACAATGTTTAGAACACAAAATCATCTTTTGATGTGTGCTGACTATGTGCTGCCTTTTTCAGGTGTTTCAGGTGGACCTTTGTAACGTGAACTCATCTGGAATCACACACTGCAGAGCTCTGCTGATTAGTAAAATATCAGGAGAGCTCTGAAAATATCCCTCCATCAGAAGTTGATTTAGCAGCTTGACTTGTTGCACTGCTGTTAATAAGAAATAACTCACATTCCGATACGCTATCTGATGGTGCTGACTCTCGGAAGAAACTGATTTACGGCTACAGTAAGAACTAAGGTGTATTTGGTTTTGTGTGTTAAGTTATATTTGTAAGGGGATTCCTAGTTATGCATTGTTATCAACTGGTGTGGCTGACAGTGGCTGAAGACGATAACAATGGCGTCTCTTTTGTTTTATGCTACTTGTTGTACTGGAACCTTGTACAGCAGTTTTCATAGGAACTATTTCTTTGGTATAAAATAGTGAGATCTGTGGATGATCGAACAGACTTTCAGATTGTATTTGGGTTCAAGCAGACATATCTCAAAACCAGATATTCCAAGAGGCAAGTTGAGAAAATTTGCAAATTTGCGTAAACGCTGTACTGTCAGAACAGAGTCAGAAAATGCGAGCAAACACACCGCTCACAGTGATAAATTGGTAATCCAATAATCCTCACTGGGCATGTAATTAGGAAGGATGTAAATGCAGCTGCAGTATGAGACATACCTGCAACGTAGATGAACATATGTCATGAGGATAATGTTATGCTATTCCCTACTCAATTCCTATTCTAGGTCAATCCCACAAAAATCAGAGTGAGCAGGGTTCAGGAGAACACTGGGGGGAGGACGCTTGATATTGGAAACCCACATCAGATAAAACACGTCATACTTGCTGAGGTTTGTGAAGCTGTGAGAGAAGCGTCTGGGATTAAGAGCCGTGACATATTCATATCTGACCAGACTTAAAGCTGCTGCCACACGGGAGGGTCTGTCGCTATCAAAGCTGCAGGAAATCAGCCAGAGAGGGAAGGGGAAGAGAGAGAGATAGGGATAAAGAGATACAGAGGTACAGTCAGAGTGA
This sequence comes from Scatophagus argus, assembly GCF_020382885.2. NCBI lineage: Eukaryota > Metazoa > Chordata > Actinopteri > Scatophagidae > Scatophagus > Scatophagus argus. The sequence continues at coordinate 4,047,286 of NC_058516.1, read as the reverse complement.
GGGAGAGTGGAGTCAGAACAGCAGAGAGGATTTCTTACAAAGCTCCCCTAACCATCTCTCAAAAAGAAAATCCTTTGTACCCCTCATCCAAACCCAACGCCCTCCCTCACCTCAACTCTCCTGCCTCCTCTCCTCTCCCCACTGTAGTATTTAAGTCCCAGTGTGGAACGAATGGGGAGCGAGCCCTGGAAAAGTTTGTCTCGGGGAAGGCCGGGTCGCTGTGTAGCTGATTATATCAGTTTCAGCGGCGGACTGGTAATAGGCTCCTCTTCGAGCAGCCGCTAACCCCGGCTCTCCCCTGGCAGCCGCCGAGAGTGGAATTAATCAGGCCTACTGGGAGCCTCCTCCATCCCCTCTCCGCAGGCGAGCCACTCCGCAGTCATTTACCAGCCAATCCCACTGTCAACCCACTGTCATTTAGGCCCTTTTCATTACGCCTTTTCTCCCCCCCAACCCTCTTCGCTTCACACACATCCTCACTCTTTCCCTCTAACGTCGGATCTGAAAAAATGAGAAAAAATGGAAATGGGTGACAGATTAGCCTAATGCTGGGTACCTTTTATAGATGGACTATTATCATCACTACCCCCTTTTTATCAAACACACAGAGTGGGGTGCTGCAAATCTAAAAAAGGGATGAAATGAACTCAACACTGAACTCATAAGAAATTAGTGGTTTTGCATATAGGTTCCATATAGTTGTCTCTCCACTTACTCTGTAATTAGGAGCTTGTTAACGAGCCCATGTTAGTGTAGTCCTGAGCACGGCATTGTCCTAAATGTGACATTAGAAGGCCAACTTCATCGGCTATAAAAACCCCGGGCCATAACCACCAATTACCGTGGCTAGGTGTCCCTGGGGTGCAGGGCCCTCGTATCAGGCTGGCCTCGTCTGCTAAGCCTGCTTAAGTGACCTATTTTGGGCTTGGAGGCAGTCTGTAAAACACCTCTAAGGTTAGATTATCCCATGATGAAATACAAGGCTTCCCTGCCACAAATTACCCACGGATGAAGCGCCACGAGGCCATTCCTACGCCTTGCTGATGGTCTCTCTCTTTATGCCTCTGTTTCCTCTTCGTTGTTCTGTCTTTCTCTCTCTCTTTCTCTCTCTCTCTCGTCCTCTCTGTCAACAAGGCAGAAAAATATTCATGAGTAAACAAAAGGAGTGATTTGAAAAATGGCTTGAGGAAAAAGAGATTAATAAAAAGCATGAATAGTGCATTATGGAAGAACTGAGGAGCCTCGCCATCTCATTGGGGTTAGAGGGAGATTGCATTTGGGCTTTATTAAGAGTGCTGCTCTCGGTTTTAGTCAAGGACCCGAAGAGGAGGCGATGCTTGGACGTCTGAGTGACAGTAAGCAAGGGGCTGAGAAGGGAAAAGTCCAAAAAAGGCTTACTGGAACCACATTTTAATGAGTATCTGTTGAACGCTACCAGGGAGCTGAGCGCTGATTTTCAGGGAGTTTGACATGTGTCTTCGTGTCCATATTTCTGTAAATGATTTGACTTTTCCTGTAGTTAAAAGTCTGGCCGGATACCTCCTGATGTTCGTACGTCTGGCACTTTGGATACAGTCATGTCCAAAACATTTCGAAGTGGTTTTGTCTTTGCACAGACTGCGATGACAACAAAATGAGACTGTGCTGGATTTTGCCAGACAAGAAGCAGACTCTGTGACCGTAGTCAGCACAGAGCCGGACCCTCCTCTGAGACTAGACCAATTAAGATAAGAGGCAGTTAACAGGAAGTGCTTGTTTGACATCCTGTCAAGTTAACGAGGACAACCATAATTGGCCTCGTGTATTTAACAGTAGGCGTAAAATGCTGTTAGTTGTCAGCGCTTGCATTTTGTGTGCCCTGAAAATGAGGAATTTCTTTCAATATAAGTAAACATGAGGGGTATTTTTGTTGCCTGCAATAGCTGAGTGTAAAATGTCAAGACTTTAAGACCTCTTTTTACAGCAAATGAAGCACTAAGGACGATACTAATCAGAGACTTCTCCATAATACCCATTCAAGGATCTTCATGCAGTTTTCCTCTTCCCTTGCATTGGCATTCAAGATAACATCACTAAAATTGGAAAGAATATCTGACTTTCTGTTTGGAAGGCTGGTTAGGGTTTCCCTTTAAAGTGCAAAGAAAACCCCATGCATTTATGACCTCCAAATAATCACAGCTGGCACTCCTTGTTGGTGGACCCTTTCCTGCTTGTTGGCAAATTTCAGCAGCACTGAGCTTGCAAACATAAACCCTGGCCAGCTAAACCCAAAGACGTTATGTCCAGTGTAACACTATGCAGGTGCAGGGCTCACGGCAAGCTGTCGTGTACGTTGGAGTTCCTGTTTGTTTGGGCTTGGCCCTGCTTTCAAGCCCCAGGAGGAAGTGAGCTGGCCTGGGTTCTGCTCGGGATCAAACCTGGGCCTCGAGCTGGATGAAAAAAAATAATGGCTGATGTTTATTGTAGCTGTGGCTGCCTGGAAGTGACTGGCAGAAAGCACGCAGGGTTTGTCAAAATGAACAGAGGCCAGAGGCATAAAACAGACAACCTCTTCATACAAGGGAGATGACTGGGACCACACTTACTGCACCGAGAGAATTACACAAACATCATATCCATGTCTGTGCTTTGAGACTGTTATGAATTCCCCTACATATATCCAGAATCTATTAAAAATCCCATTCGGGTTGACTCGGAATTAATTCTCCGGTATAAACTCGTGTCAACGTTTGAATGTGCATGAATGAGATAATGACACAGCTTGTGTAAACACTGACGCTAAATATTTGAAAATGCAAGTCACTCATCAGCAGAATTATAGTGCTGAATTGTGTTTCTCTGCTGGCTTTGCGATAACCAGGACATTCTTTAACCTGAGCACCTCCAATTAGAGGACTGGAGAAGGGGGGATGGGAGGGTGCAGGAGGTTTGGGGAAGGCGGATGGGGGGGCTGAACGCTATTGCTTTGACCCGGCCGCTTTACTTGGAGGCGCACTCGAGAGGCAGAGATGTGGCGGCAGGATATCGCAGAGGAAAAACAGGCTCAGCCTCAGATGGCCAGGGGCTGCCTGTGCCTCTCTATCAATGCAAAACAGACTACTTCCTTGGGCAAAGAGGACATTTCACTTTTTATAAGCCTCAATTCTTTTTTTTTTTTTTTTCCAGGGCTTACATTAATTTTGAAAGCAGAGGGGAGGCAGAGAGACTACACTGAACGAGAGCAAGAAACAGAAAAAGACACAGAGAGGGGCGGAAGGGAAAAGAAAAGACGGGCACATGAAAAGCATCTTCAGGATGCCGGAAACATCTGGTTTCATATTCGGAGACCTGAAAGGAAATTGCAAATAGACAAAACTCTTATGTTTTGATTTATTTTATTATTTGATGGCTGTGTGATGCCAGCCGTGCAGTAAAGGCCCCCTGGTCGTAAATATAGGAGCCGAGCTACGTGACGGGGCATTAGGGATGTCTCCTTACTGTCCCCCGACTGATTGATACTGCTTCTAGTAACATCCACAACTGCTGTGTTCTGTTCTAAATTACACAAAACTGAAGGACTGTTGTTAATTGGATGAATGGACACAGGGGAGGGAGGGAGGGAGGGAGGGAGCTTCAGAGGAGAGAGAGGGGAATTACAGACACAAGGAGGAGGAGGAGGAGAATGAGTGCAGTGAGGATGAAGGGAGAAGGAAAGAAGATAAGAAAGATGGGGAGAAAGAGATGCAGATGTTACCAGTTCATTTGGTCTTAGTGGTTATTGTAACCCTCTAACCCTTATTCTTTCTGCCCATTCAGGCTTGTTTAAGTTATTCCAGATTTAAAATACTCCCTTTCTCTTGAAGAAAATAGGGCATTTAAGGAGGTTAGGTCCTTAAATTTGGAGGTTTCATGTTTAGTCAGCTGATGAACATGGTTTTGGCCATGAGCAATTTCCTTTTTCATTTGGAAGGCCAACAGCCATGATACATAACACATGAGTAGGAAGTAGATTTTACTTATCTTTTCTGTGTCCTGGGATGAGTATTTGGAAAGTATGTTAAAGCAAAATTGGAAGAACCACCGTACTCCCTGTAGTAATCACAAACTTCTGGGGTTTTACCTAATTTTGGGCGCTTACGGCTACACTGATTGCCTCATCTCTTCAAAATATGGCAGCGCTGCAGCAACAAGTGGGCACTGCCCAGCTGATGTGCTGCAGTAGGAAAGCCAACCCCAGCAGCATGGCTGAAACATGTGATGATGGTATTTTGACCCTCACAGCTGTCTGTTGTGGAGGTACATTATGTTCACTGCCAAAAAAACTCCCAATGCAGCTGTGTAAAGCTGCAGATCCTAATTTAGTGTTGAGGCGTAGGATAACCTATGAACTGGCCTCCAACCAAGAACACAAGTAGGTGGATTTTTTGTCCGAAGAGCACTCAGGTCAAAATCCAGAGTTATCTATGCAATACTTCCGATGTTTTTAACAGTCTCTATATGTTGTTTATTTAACTTATTTTGGCAGACAAAAAAATAAGCCTGCACAGATAATAAAAATTCTGCAGTTTAGTCAAGCAGATTCAAGGAAAAGCTCTCCAGATAAAACTTGTATATGACATCACAATCATAAATGTATCATGCCATAAAAAACAAATGAACTTGTTAGTCCTAAATTATAGCTGATTTTCGGCAACCAAAACCACTTTCGACAGTTAATTTGAACTGAGGACAAGGTACAAACTTTGGATTCCTAAATTAGAAAATTCATCCATGAGAAGGTTTCTGTCCTTAATGCAGTTAGGAAATGTGTTGTGGTAATAAAACATTATTGCCTCTGCCACATTTTCTGTTCAGAACTTTGTTGTTTGTTAAGCAAAGTCTTTTTCAATTTTTTTTGGTCTGGTTTACATCCTACAAGGTGATAAATGTTCGAGATGACACTTTAACCGGTGTTATATTTCATCAGCTGGACTACGTGACCCCCCCAGTGATCAATACTGGGTCACTGGGTTTTATTCAGAGTACATACATCTTCTGCATGGCTGACAAAGCTGAAACCCCCAACTCTTTGTGTAACTGATGTGCTCCTCCTGCTTTACACACCATAAAGAATGAGCCTTCGTGCAAATGCTGCCTGAGCCAACAGATGGGAGAATGTGAGCTGTGGTCGTCCTCCCGGCCATTCCCGCCTGCCTTGCCTCTCTGGAAAGGAAAGATTTACAGCAGCAGCCTTGGAAAAAAAGATGCTTGCAACATCTGGATACGCGTGACACAGAGGCATGGTTGGTGGTGACAGTGGCTAATTTAAAGGTAGTAAAAGTGTTAGCAGGGACCTGGGGAAGAGTGATGGACAGCTGTATTTCCCTGGCTGACCAGGGTGTGAAGACATTGTGGAGCAGAAAATAAGGCCCAAACAGGCTTGAGGTCTCACCGGGCCAGACTATTCCCCCCAGCTTTAGATTCATTAGCCTGGAGAACGAGCCGGAGAGACGAGGAGAGGTGGAGGAAGAGAATGAGAGGCAAGATGAGACAAAGGAAGAGATGAAACAAGACAGGCAGTGAAAGGGAGAGGAGAGTGATTGAGAGAGAGAGGGAGAGGATCAATCAGGAGGCACAACAATAATGGGGGGGTGACACCCCAATCACAGAGAAAATCTCACTGTAATTCTGTTTGCTTGCCTCACAATGTGAGCGTAATTGCCAAGATCATTTACGGGCGCAGACAAATCTAGCCCTGGATTATTGTTTTCCTCTGACTGATATGAACTATTCCATTTGTTCCGCCATCGACGACGGAGTAGTGTGTGTTTCCAGCAGGAAGCTACGTCTCCCCTTGCCTCTGCTGAATTCATTATCACATGACCCCTTTAAAGGAGTCAAAAGACAGCTTGTCACAGTGACTGGTCTTCGCCACAAAATCGTGAATCTAGGATAACAAAGGAAAAAAAATCCCATTTTTGGTGTACCTGTCCAGAGAGCATGCATATGCATGAGCCCATATGGATGGTGGGAGGAGAGGTAGACTCAGTCCCTACAGCCGAAAACTAAATAGTAAGCTTGACCCATTTTATCTCAGAAATCTATCCACAGAGTTGTTTTTTAACCACAAGTATGTGTGTGTGTTTTTTTGGACACTCCCAAAACACACACTCGTTTGTTTCAGCCAACAAGGGTAATGAGACAGCCCGCTTTGGCAATAAGTTTAATGTCACAAAGAAAGGTCTTTTTGTGGGTGTTTTTTTTTTCATTGAGAGAGTTAATTGCTGAGGAGAATTAATTAAAAAATGTTGACTTGAGAATTGTACATTGATTACTGTAAATATTCTCTAGAGTTTAGCTCTACTAATTGAGGAGCATTCTGCCTGGTGCATCTTATTATGTGGGCTACTGTATAAACTGCAGCACAGCCTTGCCAGTATTGATTTTTTGTTTGCTTTTGCTTTGATGAAGTATATTACACTGAGATCGCCAAAATAAAACTATCCAACTTACAATTAGTTACATGAAAGTGATAGATTAGATGGCCAATAAAGTCCTCATGCGGTTGTGTGCTCTTGGTCTGGGTCTGTTTTTCCTCCCGTGTAAAAAAGCCAGGCTTGGTGTGGAAGAACTTCACAGGTCTGACTCAAGCCCCATCCAACATCTTTTGGATCCACTGAAATGCCGACCACAAGCCACACCTTAACTTCGACCTCACGATTGTACTTGCAGCTGGAAGGGAGCAAATCCCTGCAGCCAGGTTCCAAAATGCAGTACAAAGTCTTCCTAGAAAGGCGGAAGCTCTCACAGCAGCAGATTAATGTCCCCGGTTTTGAAATAAGATGGCAACAATCACATACGGGTTGCATGTTTAGGGGTCCACCTACATTTGGTCAGATAATAGAAACGGAGACAATGACTTTCTTGCATAAAGTTTCCCTCTGAACCCCTAATCAGACTGATTCACAGTTTGAGCTGCGTCCCAGCACGCTCCGTCCATGTTAACCTTGTAACATCTCATACACATGCACACACAAATAGGTAGACAGAAGGATAGACAGGCAGACAGGTGGAAGACTGAGGCCTTGTAATGAAACATGACTGGTGAAGGGTGAACAGTCAGCCAAAGCTGCAACATCAAGCCCCACCGCCCAACCCCACCACTATCAACACCACCCCAGAGCCATGGGGAGAGACATGAAAGGGGAGAGGGAGAAAGAGAGGACGAAAAGGAGCTGCATACGTTGACTTGATAAAAATTCAGTAGAGTAAAAAGAAGCTAAAAAAGAAACAGTTCATCAACTACCTCCTACCTGTGAGGAAAAGAGATGGAAGGAAGAAGAGCAGGAAAGAAAGTGGGTTGAAAGGCAGAGATAGACTGGAAGAAAAGATGAATTTTCTCCTGGCCATCACTGAACTCGGGTCAGCACTTCTTTTGGCGGTTACTTGCTCGTGTTCCCTGTGGTTGGCTTTCAAATCACTTGTCAACTGGTCAAATGTGATGGTGATGATATTATGGAACTAAGAGTTTGAGATGCAGCTGAGATTAAAGCAATTAAGAAGGTGAGTACAATGCTATATAACTGATCTTTATTTTGTGCTACATGCAAATGTGAAAACAGTTTTTTTGGGGGTTCTTGTATTTTGCTATTTCTTTTTCTCTTTCAAAGCGGATACACTGCAACTTCTTTCTACTTCCCTCTCTTTCTCTTTTCCCCTCTACTTCTGCATCCCCCTCCTCTTTTTCCTTCCTTGATATTTTTTCACCTTCTCTCTCCCTCTTCATCCGACTGGGAGTGTATCTACCTATCCAGGCAGCAGTGCTGGAGGGGTCCCTCAGGGCTGAAGTCCTTTTGCTCCCGGCTGTTTGATGTTGAGCAGGCGCGGATGAACCTCAGCCCCCGCCCAGAGTTCGCTCCCCATCATCAAACACCCCGGCTGGGTGCTGGGCCAAGGCTGTGGCCCTAATCAAACACAGTGCCTCCATGGATGCCTTGGTACACTCCAAATAGGAGAAAAAGACTAATTATCGAAGCAACCTTCAGAATCACTCAGCGGTATCTGACACTGACACAAACTCCTGCCTCTTAACATTTAGGTTAGGTGTGTGGCTGGTTCTGTAACAAGGCTTGTTAGCTGATACCCCCCGTGACAATCAGAAAAATAACTTAAGATACAAGCAAAGAAGTTGTCATTAGTTTGGTGGCTTATCTATGTTATGACTGCAAAATGCAATACCTGTCGATTTGTAGATTTCATACTATGTGAAGTTAGATGTTGTTATAAAGAGTGCTCCAACATGGGGGGATTGAAGAAAAAAAATGGCAAGAAGAAGAGAACAGCAGAGAGAGGCTGAGCCCGTCCTTGGAGAGGAGGCGAGCGCTCGATTTTCTGTTTGCTGCCATTTGTCTTGTGCTGCTAAGAGAGATCAACAGTCCTCGGCACACAGATCAATATTCTCTTAACCCGCACCTAATCTGGCGAGAGTTTCCTCCAATTTCACCTTCCCTACCGCCTGCTCCTCGCCCACTTTTTTTCTCCGCTTTTATTTTCCCTCTCCTCTCGTTTTCAGCCATTTTTCATGCTTCTGGTCCGAGTGTGTGACATAGAAGGGAATGATGTTTCCTGACGCGAACAAAGTGTGCAACTGTGTGTGTGTGTGTGTGTGTGTGAAAGATGGGAGGGTGATGGATACGATGTGCTGGCAGGACGGCGTAGCTGCCGTCAGGGGCCCCCTGACGCCAGCGAGATAGACTAGCTGCCTAATCGGCCGCATGACATCGCAAATTCAGCTTCTGTCTCCTCCCCCGCCTCCCCCCTCACACCTCCACTCTCCTCACCAAGCATTCCTCACCCCTTATCGCATCTTGTGTGTATCTCACCAACTCCCAGCGCACTGTTCGAGCTTTCGTCAGAGTAGTCCTGTCGACTAAATGGAGCGCTGTCAATGTGTCCCTTCATTGTGACGGTTATGTGACGATGGAAGTGGGAAGCAGGTTATGCTGGTGTTTACTTTGTGTATATGTACTGTATTTGTGTAGTGTGCGCTGTATTTGTTGGCTTCAAAGATGAAGGTAGGGTTTGGGTGTCAGTTTTCATTTAGTACTCAAAAGGCACCAAAGTAATTTCTACAAATATCTGCAACCTAACCTCAACCTAATTATGTTCTGGTTTGGTTTGCATGTGTGTTTGGATGTATGACATCAACATCCTTTCAGTGACACATGCCATTTCATGATACCAAACCATCCTTAGCTTCCTGTGGTCCTTCAAATCAATCAAAATCCTAATTTTTTTCTTCTGTCCTGCTTTGTCATCAGACAGACAAGAAAAATCAGGGTACAAAACGCATATCTGTATTTTTTCCACACTTGAAGACGTTTAAGGAGCCGCCCTGGACATCCTCTCCTCCCCTTCGACAAGCCAAAGAGTGATTGGCAGGCCGCAAGAACACAGCTTCCCTTTCATAGCCGCAGCCCAAAGTTGAGGGCTTCTTCCACAGACGTACATCAGCCCCCCACACAGACAAAGCCCGCCAGTGTACGCCGTCTGTACTCAGAGGCGGGTGCCACACACAGACACAGTTACAGGAAGACAGCCGGTTCAGTTACCGTGCAGACGAGAGGCCACTCGAAAAGACGCATGACGTTGGAGCACACACGCAAAAACAAAGATGTCCACGCATGAACACAAGAAAAAGTCACTGAGCCATCACATGAGTGCATACGTACACAAAACAGACACATCCCGCAGAGTGTGTGCATGCATCCAAGTACGGTACACACACACACACACACACAATAGCTGCTTTCTTTAACTGGTTGGCATAACAACACAAGTCAGTCCTGATCCTGGTATACTTTGCCCCACATGCTCCAGACACGCGCTGCTTACAGGATTATGTCACAGATGAGATGTTTATAGTACTGTGTGTGTGTGTTTGTGCGTGCATGCGTGCGTGCGTGTGTGTGTCCAAGGGTGTGAGTGGCATGATGTTTAGTAATATTATGTCAGTCTGCCTTACAAGTCACTATTACATGAAAAACAGAACCCAAACATGTCCAAATACTTGGTTTTAGCAGTGAAGATAGAGGATATTCAGATCTACTACAAGGAAAATTCTGTTTTATCACAACTTGTGTCTTATGAGAAATTGATGAGATCTGGGAAAAGCTACACAGCTCTGACAAAATCTGACAGCGCAACAAGGAAAGGTTGGAAACAAGCTGAATGTACAGTTACTTTATTTGGAGGAAAAAACCTGACGTGAGCACACCAGATATCTTGGTAATAATCCTTATTTGCACAGGACAACTGTGAGCCAACACAATACAGTAGGCAAAGCAGGACAAAACGGAACCAAGAAAGAAAGACAGTCTGGGAAGTAAACTGAAAACAGAAGAAAGCTGAGACTAAATGTCCAGTCAGTTTTACATGCACTTTCATTTTCTCCAATAATTAAGATACAGTGTCCCAAATGAAGGCCCATTTATGGCTAAAACTACGAAGATAGGATCCAAACTGGACGTTTTCCCTTGAAAAACTGTGTTTTCACACAAACTCCAAGTCAGTGATTGACGATATTGAAGTTCTGATGAGACAAAACAGCGCAGGTGTGTTTCCGTCTCTCTGCACAACCACAGATGGTGAATTCTTCACTCTGGCACAAAATGCACAACAGGTTTTTTGAACTCGGTGCAGGCCATCCTGACAGCAACCATTCAACATTTACTAGTTTAGCTCTCACTCTCTGCTGTGTCTGAATGGATGCTACTGTACTGTCTAGAGTGGGCCTGTATCCCAGTTGGCAAAATGAATATTCCAGACTGTGGGCCCGCGGTAAGGAGCATACAAATGAAAATAGCAGCAGGAGAAAAAAAAGCGCTTGTCTCTCTCAAGCCAAGCATCTGCTAAGCATTTTAATGGGGATCAATGGAAGGGCAGGGACAGGAGATCGAGGGGTTGATTGGCTGGCCGGCCCGGCGCTCACACAGCCGCCGCTCTCCATACTGCCTACACTGCTGTTTACAGCCAACACAAGCTGCTGCGCCCTGCCCGCCGCACTCTGCACCAGCTGATGTGTATATCTGTGCTCCATGCTTGTGTGTACTGTGGGGATTTATGCATTAGAGTTTGTGTGTGTGTGTGCACAGTGGACTAAGTGACGTGTGTGCCTGTGCATATGTCCATGATGCATCGGTTCAGACTGTTTGAGCACACATGTAATTATGTATTAGTATTGACAATATAATGACGATATCTATTGTGTGTGTTGCATGCAGGCATTTAACCACGTACACTGGACCAACAGATGTGTGTATCTGTGTGCCCGTTTGGTGTGTATGCTACAGTACATGTCCATCATTCGAGTGTACGCGCAGCAAATTGCTCTTGTTTGTATGCATCTGCTTTCTATCTCGAGGTGTACTGTTTAATTGTATGTTGCACGGCCATCTTTCCTGACGCGCTCACACAAACACACACTCACTCAGTCATCAGTGCACGTGAAGGAGCAGCCCAGCAGCAAAGAAACAGTTAAAGTGATGCTTCCTGGCATGCTAAATGAATCAGATTAATATTAGCCAGAGCGAATGTCATCATTGGCACTTCTCCCCTCCACCTCTCCATATCACCCCACCACCCACACCCCCATCCCCACCCAAACCCCACCCTCTCCTCTCCCTCCTTCTCTCCATGCTGCGTTTGGGTTTCTGAGTCCTGGGCGGTAATGAGGGAACGTTATGCAGTGCCATAAACGGAGGGGCTCGCTGTCAGTATGCATAAAGGATGAGACAGAGAAGATGGCGCTGGGGTCAGGGGGGGAGAGAGAAGGAGAGAGTCGACGAGGACAGGATGGAGATGGTGTGTGTGTGTGTGTGTGTGTGTGTGTGAGGAACCGTTCCCTTGTCACACGCACACACACACACATATACACACACACACAGAGTGAGTGAGCACTCAATGGCAAGACAGACACACAGAGAGAGAGAGAGAGAGAGACAGGCTGGTGTCAAATAGGCTTCCCTCTGTGTTGCTCTCACAGGTGCAATGCAGTGTGTACAGCGCCCCCTGTACTCGGCTTCAAGTTATTAAAGAGGAGTGGAAAGCCCCTCCTCTACAGCCAGTTTCTTGATGTTTGATGATGTACCTGTGGTAGGAAATTACACACAAAAAAAACCTCTAAGACATTAACCTGAATCTACTTGTCAAACATAAGGCTGTTATTTCATCAGCAGGTAACCGCTCAAAAGTCAAGTAATCAAAGATGAACTGATCCTCCACACAAGTCAGTCAAGGCCTGAACAATCATTCCTGACATTTTAGCACGTATAAGTCACAGAGTTTGGTAACATGTTCCTTCATTGCCAACACACACACACACACACACACACACACACACACACATACCGTCCTGCTGCTGAAAAGAGTCACAAGAGCAGAAAATGTGCATGAATCCACTGCTGAAAGCAGTCCGCAATAAAGTAAAATTGGTAGCCATTTGCCAATTGGTAAAATCTACACAGGCCAGCTGTTTTAGGAAATTATTCGGTCACTATTAAAAATCAAATTACATATTTATTATGAGGAAATCAGAAAGTTTGGGGAGACAGATGAACAAATTGTTGATGTTGGCCTAAAGTGAATTTGATTGAGAAGTTGACATCCCTAAGACATCTTGTTCCACTCTGTACCTGCTTGTACCATGGGCAAACCACCCAAAGTGTTTTTATGGCCACACCTTTCCTTCAAATGAAAATTTTCTGTATGTCTTATGCATCATTTCCCTGAAATTCAGCCTGATGTGTTTGATATCTCTGAAAACTTTGAATCCCCTACAAAGCCAGGCTGCTGCAAATGTAACAACGAGCCCACCAGCAAGTCTTGTGGTTTTAAAACAGTTAAATGACTAAATTTCAATATGAAGCAGGTCCTTGCACATAAAGAAAACACATGTTTTCAAATGTTAAATGTGAACTAGATGTTTCATCTGCACAATTTAATCCAAGCTTACTGGAAAAATTCAGCCAACATTATGTCAGACGAAGGCAATGAGCAGAAATGTGAGCTTTTATTGGTTGAATTTTGCTCAAAAGTAACTTAATGTAATGGTAAAAAAGGGTTTAGAATTAAATTAATTTCATACATGAAAGCATAGCTTCTGACTGTGTAGCTTTCACTCTGAGCCAGTGCTGTTTCCCTGCTAATCGATGTCGATCTGGAAGAAATCCAGCTCTTTCGCTCTCACACACACATACACACAAACACACCTTTAAAAAGCCTTCGATATCATTAGCTGTCATGTTTCACGGTAGGTAACACAACCGTGCGCGGGGATACACAGCTCACCGCCGAGTCTAGAGGGTATATGTGTGTTTGTGCGAGCGAACGCACACAAACAAGGATGCATGGTGAGTGTGTGAGTGGATTACACTGGGTTCATGGTGTGTATGGGGAAAGCGTGGCAGCAACTTGGCTCCATAATGGGATTTCTCAGTACTCCTACTCTGCTCACACACACACACACACACACACACACAAATACACTGATCTCACCCCAAACAAGCAGGTTAGCGGTAACAAAGCAGAGCACATATCCTATCTTAGCAGTAAGAGGTAAGCTGCAGCAGAGCTCCAGCTCAGTTAAAGACACATATCCCCTCACCTCTCCTTCTCACAAAAGCCAGGGAAGAAGGATGGGGTGAGAGAGAGGGAGAAAAATGTGTGCAGGGATCAGCTACATTAGACAGGGATAAGGAATGCTGTAGTAAAGCTGGATGAGGGTGAGGAGCGATGAAGCTACCGTACAGTGCTGACTTAAAAAAGCAGAAATGTGTAAAATGGACGTGTGTGTGAAATGGGAAGGCTTTTATTGCTTTTAGACTTTTAGAGGGATAATTTAGCTGGATCCTTGTGTATGTTGAACTCTTTGGTGCTAAGTGATTATGTGATCTTCCACAGATCAACTGCCAATCAAACAGTCCACGATGTCTGTCATCATCAGCATTTTGATTAACAAAATTCCTCCAATACCCCAAAGTGCGAACAACTTAGCCAATGAGAGACGTAATGATATGTATTTTTGATACTGCTTGTTATATTTCTGTATTAGCAGTCTTTGAAAGAAAGAAAGAAACACCATTTCCCACAAGCGCCAGACCTTGACAGCTTTAATGTCACCTGCTTGATAGACAGATTTTACCTGAAACTGAACTTTTTTAATTAAAGACAAATAAATATGGTCACTTCTGACTTCAAAAAGCCAAGAGAGAGAGACTTCACACCAAAGGTTGGTATCACAGTGAGTGAATCTGTAGCCATGATCCTTCCCTAAATCTATTCCTGCATGCGATCCCCTACCCGCCATCATCATCCATCCAGCCATTAATGCTCTTACAACACTTATATTTGACCCCCGATTGCAGCATTTCCCCCGAATCAGTAGTGAGAGTTCCTGAATTTTCATCAAAATCTGATCAGCAGCGTCTTGACACGTAGATAAAGAAACAATTTGGCGCCCAGTCGCGGGGGAATTGTAATTTTAAAAACACTGGATTTCAGTTGTGAAATTCCCCCAAGTGTTGTAACAATCTGATTAGCGATGAAAGAAGGAACTAATTAACTAACTTACTAACTAGTAGATGAAACAAATTAATGGAAACCTGAGGGCAGAGAGATTGTCGTAGTTGTTAAGCAGATGTAATGTACAGAGATTGTGTTTAATTTAAATTAATCTTCGAATATCAATTTATCATTGTCAAATGAGACACCTTGGATTTGTCACAGCAAATAAATGAGCCCTCGGTTAAGACTATTACGACTGTGTTTTTAACACTACATTTCCCCCCAAATCCTGCTCATTTCTCTTCCAAAGAGGATATTATTCAGAAACTGATATTCCACCAGATGTCTGTTATGCTTCTCACCAATTTTAGCTCAGTTTGCTCCAGCAGCGTTTTCCAGTCCAGTCCAGTGCTTAACAAAAGGCAGCTTGGTGGTTCACTTTGTAAATTTCAGTCTAAAGGATGGGACCAGTGATGTTGTTATGTCCAAAAAGTCATGTTTTATTGATTTACTTTGATTAAAATTCTCCATGCAACATCTTCAAATGTCTGGGAATGTGTATGAATGTGAAAGCACAAGTTTGATTTCAGTGGATGAGATGAAGGTGAGGGGGAGAAGGGAGAGATATTCTGTGGTGAAGACTAACCAACCACAGGCTACAGTCGGGACAGCATTTAGCAAGCTTTAAAACCACATCATTAGCCTGCACCGTCCCGCTCTCCTCCCAGGTGTGGTGGAGAGCCAGGTGCATCTCTCCCCTCTTTGTCTTTTTTGTTTGTCCTTCTTTGCCTTCGCCGTCTCTCAACATGCACCTGGAGGGAATTCAGCCAAACTATCACTGTGAATGTCCAACAAGCTGAAAAAAATTAAATGCACTTTACTCTCCGAGGGTCCAAAAGCAAATAAACACATGAGCATAATGCATAATGTGAGCATAATGTGAGAATGTGTCTCGGACTCTGTGCCTTCCTGCCATGCAGTTGCACCTGAAAACAGAGCCTCCCTTCAGTGTGGCCCCTGAGGACAGAGCCTCTTATTTCCCACATCTTGTCTTCCCATCAAATGCTGCTCCATAGAAAGCACTAAGAGTAAATAGTGTGTCTATGAATCTGCTTAGATTGAGGCAGTTCAATCACTGGTGCCTTTTTGGGATGGAGAGTCAGCCCAGGCAGAGGTTTCTCTTTGTGCCTAAGAAGCATTGAGAGGTGAGAACTCGGCGTCCACAGGAGGACAAAATGGGAACAAACTTGAATCTCTGTCTCTCTTTATCTTTTGCTCATCCCTCCCTGCTTCCTGCTTTCGACTAGTGACTCAAAACAGGGTCGCAGTCCAGTTTTTCTGCTTTTTTACTCCCTCGCTCTGCTCCCACAGAGCAGAGGAAAAGTAAGCAAAGAAATTCTCCGGGCTCAGCAGCGGGTGGAAGACAACTGTCCCCCTATTCTTGGGGCTGAAACGGGCCAAATAAAATAGCAAGTGCTGCACCAGGAAATGGCTAGCTAAACACACAGGACCATGAATCTGGGCCTGGCAGAGTGTAAGGATTTCTCCATGCGGTCCCAAAGCGTCCTGTATCACTATAGAGGCCTTTTTGTATTGAAAGGACATCTCCAGAATGGCTTTAACAGTAATCTGAATCAGGGATCATCACTTGAGGTTTATCCCATCACTCAGTCTATTCTAAGACAGAACCACCGCTAATCTATTATGAATCTGTCAGTGCATTCACAGCTTGTAGAACTGATTTATCAGGATAACACAGCAAAGTGTCCAGATTGTGTTTCCTCCAAACATAGCCATGAAAACAACTAAAAAAAGAGTGTTGCATTTAATATTCAAGTAACAAAAACTTTACAAGATTTTGTTTCCATGCAGCCACCCAATGCAAAAGAATTCACGCAGTTAAACATTGGTGTGTTAATTTATCTATCTGAACAAGTTTATCTGAACAAGAAATCCCCCTTACACTCACCCCCCCACAATCTCACGCATCTCTCTCACCTTCCCTCACCTCAGTAAATGAGAGAGACAGAGAGAGAGCCTCTGTCCAAGACTGTGCTGTTTGCACAGCCGACCACAGAGGAGGGAAGCCAAAGATTGCGGCAGCCACCATGGAAATGCTAGAAGTGGGTGGCAATCGCTGGGGAGCGGAGGTTAACGAGGACAGAAAATAGTTACTGCATGCATGTATGTGCCATAAACGAAGCAGTGTGCCAGTTACGGTACTGAATGTTCCTGTTGGATCTGATGTTTGTTCCTTATCCAACGAATTGTATACGCTTGAATATATAATGAATACAGTAACTCTGTATGCGGTTGGAAGTGATACTGCTGCAAACTTACTTTGAGATATTAATATTAATCATTCTATGACTGTATAGTTGAGATTTAAATTTAAGACTTCAGCATTTGTTTTATTTCTAGTTAGTTAATGCATGAAGATTTTTGCTGAATGTATTTGTCTTGTCCAACTCTCATCTAGGAAAACTTACTAAAACAATCTTTTCTGAGGTTGAAGCACGACATTTTGCAAACTTCAACGTTTTGCGGTGTAGTTTTCTTTTGGAGGCAGAGGGTAGTTTGTGTTCTCTTCTGTCTTTTGTTGCACTGTATTTAAAATTTTTGCAAATAAATTAAAAGATGGCCCTGTGGCCAGACCATGACCAGGGCCCGAATATCGATTTTACTGCTCTGGGAGGCTTGAGGTCATGAGAGGTGCTCATCTGTGCAGTGGAGCAGTTGGGAAGTGTGGGGAGTGACTGGTGCATTAGTTAGTGGAATTATGTGGATCATGGCTGCAACAGCTAGAGGTGCAAATGCTCATCGGCGGGATTAGATAATGCTATTATCAGTATGATAGTAGCATTAGAAAGAAGCATTAGCATGGATAATTCCACGGATTCAGCAGCAGAGAATCGCCATAAAATCATTGCAAAGAGATGAGATCCAGATACAGAAAAGCACTCGGGCTGCGGAGAATCAAACTTGACGGTAAATCTTTGAATTACAAGTCATCACGTTTTCGTGTCTTGCTGGGTAAACAGGTATTTAACAAGGGATGATAAAACATATCTTTTGTCACCACGCTCAAAAAAAAAAAAACAACAACAACATGGCAGCGAGATACAACACTCTCCCAAATCTGTGCATTTACCCCTAATCCATCATATTTTCTTTGTTCTTTCGATTGTCTTGGAACAGGTGGAATACAAAACACATCCAAAGATGTTGCTTTGTTTGATTCTATTTGTGTTCATGTATTTTATATATTGGTCACACATGAACTCCGCTGTATGCTGAGTTCCCTGCAAGTGTTGGTGCTGATGGCTGAATGTAACTTTGCCATTCACATGCCAACCAGCTAAAACTCTAATATCTGTCTCTGTTTGTACATCTCCTCTGTGACTGGCAGGAAAGAGAAACGACTTCAGCCTGGATTCAGCTCTTCTGGTACTGCAAACATCACTGAAAGATCGACTTAACATCCACTTCTACCATGAGTCCGTAGAAGTTACGTCCCTTTTGGTCCTTGATTTTTCCGTATGTTTTCCAAGAGACAGTTAGCTTTAACATTAACATTCATTGAGCTGTAACACCTGGTCCTCAAGGACAAATCACTGGGTAGTCAGTGCTGGGGAGGAGTGGGCTGCATGTTTGTAAAGTAGTAGTTTAACTACATTTTGCAGTAGCTTTCTGGTAGTTCAACTCCATTCATATTTGCATGTAGATTCAAGTAGTTAAATTACATTTTTTTGCAAATTTTATTGTGCAGGTACTACTCAGACTATTAATAAAAGGTACAAGTCCTTGTTTTGTGTCAAGAGCGTGTCACCAACTAACCAGAATTTGGCCAAATTCTCCTGGACTCTTTATCCCAAAGAACAGGTGGCCATAATATTGTGTTTCTCCCCTTTCCACATGGCACTTCTCACTCTTGCAAACTTGTGCGAAGGAGGAATGATAACCATGTTGGTGTGAGAGGTCTGCTCAGCGTGCTACAGTAGCAGGAGGTTGTACATACATACACAAACACACACACACACACACACACACACGCACACAGCTGCTGCCTTAGTGCACATGGCAGGAGATGTGGTATAAATAGTATGCTACTATTTTGTCTTTACATATTTAGCTGTTGGATATTTTAATGCAAATTAATGTGGTGGGATTGGAGAGGGGTGTTTTTGTTGACTGGAATTAGTGTTGTGAGGCAGCTTTCTTCTCCATTCTTTCCCTTTCTTTTTCTCCTCTCCAAATTACAGCTATTAAGACAAGACTGGTGCGAGCCAAACACAGCGCTCCACTTAATGTGATTTCCCCCGCACTGAGAAAGGAATAAGAGGCAATGATTCATGGGAGCCCCACAAAAAAAAAAAAGCTGGAGAGACGGGAAGATGTCCACCTCCGACATGTGCTCAACACAAACAGTGGGTTTGTTTAAGTGTGTAATTGCGTGTGTGTTTGCGATTAATGCATGGTTATGTGCGTGCACGCAAGTATTTGTGTGTGGATGAGCTTAAAATGAACATTATGATTTATGACATCCCGTATTTAAATCTGGCTAGTCCTCACATTAGCACAACAGTAATCTAATGAATAGACTGCCTTAGAAAGAAACATGCAAATGCCCACTGCCTATTTCCAGAAACCACGCTTGAGAGCCAGCAACTGTGGTCCCTCATCTTGACGTGGCTTTATAGTGTTTCTGCAAAATGATCTCGCTTGCAACTTCCCCCCACCCGCACACAACTGAGGAGTAATGTGACAGCAGCACGCCGGCTTTTCTTCAATGTCTACCATGCCAGCTTTCAACACCCGCCATTGGCAGAATTGGGTTTGACAGCTCTCGTCGAGGCCTGGCGATTGGCCGGGCTCCAGGGACGTTGTACGAGAAGAGACGTGTACGCCACCAAAGGGCCCGGGAATAAGAAAACAAAGCAGTCGCCACTGAGAAACTCGAGCAGGGGTGCGGTCAAACCGGGCTGAACCCTAGATCTCGTTTCATCACACACAGCTTAACAGCCATGTTTAGAAAGGCTGAGATAAGGCGAAAGGGGGAGGGCGTGGGAGAGCGACGAGGCCATCTGAAGGAGTCCGGCGCTGAAAGTGAACGTGTGAGTGCTGACAGCAACACAGACCCTTTGGAAAGACACTTAACACCAGAGCCAGGACATAGTAGATTGGAGATACTGTAAACCAGCAGGCAGAGAAAGGCCTTCACTCGACAGCTTTGTCTGATTCACAAGATACTGTTGTGCTGAGGGTGAAATGTAGTGTGGCTCTTTTATGAAAAATGACTGTGATTAGGGGAAGAAATGTGTTGTTTTGTATGTTATTTTTTTAAAGTCCACACTGAGACATCATGGAGTTAATACCAACCCTGAGCCCGACTCAGTGCAGTTTTGCATGCGGATACAGCGTCTGAATCTCAGGGCCAAGCAGGCTGGCCAGCCCCATAGATCAAGGCTTAATGTAGCCTACGGTGCTGGCAGGATGGCCGAGACAAATGACAGTTCACTGAGGTGGGGTCCCTGGGCAGAGCTTGGCCTGGCCCCTGGCGCTGTACTGGGGCTGCGTTGCTAGCTGAAGCCTGCAGGACAGAGGGCCCATGCAGGGAGGGAAGGACAGACTGTGGTGCTGAGAGGGCTCACTCGCCTCGCTAATGGGTCCCCAGACAACCAGGCTTGACCTCACAGGCCCAGTGCATTCATTACCAGCTGGTTAGCAGCAAGTGCTAGTGCAGCTAGCTCCAGCTAGTTGACTGTGGTTAGAGGTTGAAGCTTGCTTAACAGGGGCCACATAAAGACCTTGAGTACATGCTTTTGTTCACAAACACTGCAGCAGCAGTATTATGTTGTAAAAGCAACATGGAAGTAAAACATGATAAGGGACAACACATAAATTTGTAAATAGAGCGGAAGTTGTCTGGTGTGGATCATCCTTTAAACTTAAACGCATCAACCTCATTGACCTTCTAGCTCCACAGTTGTTACAAATTCATCATATACAGGCAAACATATTCCAAACTGTACTTAAAATTATAGTGGACCAAATATAATTTAAATTGTATGTAAATGTCTTTGAAAAAGTCTCCATCTGATGAAATGGTGCAGCCAAAACAAACATGGGCTGAGTTCCATTACCCATAGTACCATACTATTTAGTGTGTCAAATTGTCAATAACGGTATGCCAAAAATAACAGGATGTCCGACTGCATCCGGTTGTATTTTGCAGTCAGCGTGATTTTCTAAATGCTCTGACCCATAATCCTCTGCACAGCAGAAGATGCGTCACATCGACTGAACCACTGAGGGAACGCAGACTGATGACAGCTCACTGACAAATGTGTACTGGGCTCATATTTTTTGAGACTTGTGTGTACAATTAATACACAGACTGCAAAGGATGTAGGAGCAAGAGGGCCAAAGTTCAAGGTTCTGTAGCAGTATGTTATGTATTAGTATGCCACAGTAAGTACTTTGTAAAGGCAGCTGCAGTACAAAAAGTAAAGAGAAAAAGTCTCGGGTTTCAATGTTTTACTCATTGTCAATATCAGATCGCTTCAGTGAAGAGCTGGAACAAGCTGAAACAGAATACATGTGATGCTGTCAGATAGTGAAGAAGAAGTCAATTTCATCAGCCTTAAAGCTCCAGTACCTCAGTTGAAAACAAGGGAAAAACTTGACCATGGAGGCTCATTCCTGACCTTTGCATCACACTCTGTGGTTTTATGATGAGCAACATGAAAACAAGCATTTTCCACTCTGAGAAAGTCAGCCAATGACCTCCTTGAGGACCACAAGCTGAACTTGGCCTTTACATACAATATGTGGCCTGAGTTTGATGAAAAATGCTTGTATTCCTGACCACTCCTGTCTCGTTACGCCCCCTCTCATCCGAGTAAAGTGAACGTGCAGTCACGGTGCTGAAGATCACAGGCGTCCACTCCCTCATTTCCAGCGAGCGCGCGGCTCGGCCAAAATAACCTCCTGGAAGTCTCCTCATCTCTATGCAGCTATCATTTTGCTCCAAAGATGTCCGCCCGCCCTGCAGCAGCAACCCACAGTGCCTGTGAACTCTGCATACATTATCTCTCTTCTCTCTGTAGGGCGCAGTGCTTTATGTGGGGAAACTGGCCCCATTTATCAGCATCCTCTGTATCCCCCACTGCCTGGCAGGGCACCTGCTGCTAGTCTAACTAATGCCTGGCCGAGGCCTTATCTCTTCTGCAGATCACAAGGCGCAGGGATGTAGATTGGCTAAATCTTCAGCTAAAACAAACAAACAAACAAACACAGAGAGCTTGTCCTTATTTTCTTCCCTGCATTTCTCTCATCAGATGTACCCACATCTGAAGGTGAATGGAAGAAAGCAAGTTTAAGGAATGGATTACGGGCAGCTTTTGAAAACAGCGCTAAACTGGGGCACGGGCGTCTGGCACACTCTCCCCCGGTGCCGGGCCTAATGATTCCTAATGCTGCTAAACATTGCGGCGCTGTGAAAGGCTTGCTTTTCACTGGGGACGCGGCCGCAAATCTCCCATCGCATGTTCCCTTTGTTGATTTTTGTGAGACAACAACACGGCAACGCTTATCTCCATTACAGACCAGCACCACAGGGAGCTTTCCCAAAGCCTTTCACCCAGCGTCTTATTAGCAGCTATTCCCTTCTGTCTCCCTCATCCTCCAACTGGGAAGAGAGAGCATTATCCCAGCGTCTCCTCTTCCGATTCACCACAAACCCTCACTACGTCTATTCACACGCCATTGGGCCCTGGATGGCCCCACTTCCCCATCTACTCTCCCTTCTCTTCTTTCACAGTCTTAGCCCTGAATCACAAGAAGAAAAAAAAGAAAGCATTTCCAGTTATTTATAAGCCCATACAAAGGGTTGGCTGTTAATTTCAGAGCCTGTAAGAAGATGAGGCTCTTTTGTGCTTGTTTGTATTGTGGAAAACAAAAAAGGGGGGTATTGTTGCCAACACTGATAGCTTCATATTAGTGACTCAATGAAATACTGAAGTAGCATGTCTCCAAAGGTTAAGTTTACTGCTACAGCTTAAGAGATAAATGTTGTGTACAGCACAGAAAAGACCATGCCTTTCTTATTTAGAGGAAAACAGACACTCTGAGATGAATTCTAATGCGAGGAAGATCCTTAAGGGGGTGATCCTGTGGTCTTCTCTCTTCATCCCCATCTTTTTTATCCTTCCCTTTCTGTTCCGTCATGCTCCTCTTTCCTCACTTTTGCATTTTGTGTGTGCGTGACTCATACTTTTGGATGCATCCATGATGATAAGGATCTGCTTTTTTTTTCCCTTTTTGGGCCCCCCCACCCACCCACCTCAGCAGAAAAACGGATTCCTGCAACCCTCAGCTGGTCCCCCCTGTTTGTTTAGTGTGTGTTTATTTGTTTTTCTGTAGTCCTGGGATTAATTATCATAACCATATGCCTGGCTAATACATCTCTCCAAGCCAATAGTGTGGCAGCCTGCTACTTCTCCATTTTAATTACAGCTAACATCGTTAGCCTGATTTTGTTTTGCACTTTCCTGCTTATTTCTGAATTCATAATTCAAAATACCATCAGAAAATGTGGGGCTGGAATAATTAACTCCTAAAAAAGTAGCTTGTGCAACATTGCGACAGTCTAGCACACAGAGAAAACTGTTCACACTTCTGACACTGTAGCAGCATAAATTCAAAAGAAGTCTGCGTTAACTTTTGGCAAAAAGGTCCGATCCCGATACCTCGGGTTTAACTTTCTTGACACCCCAAGTTAGTTATTTAACAACTTTCACACCAAAGAAAAATATACAACTTTCCTTAGGTGTGAATATGTTGATTATGTGCACAAGAGTTGAAAAGCACGCTGTGTTGCGGGGACGTCTACAGTGAAGGTGAGGCTTGGGAAGTGCTGCTAATGTATCTGGGAAGAAGTGGTGTCATGGGTTCAGCATCGGCTCATATTTTACCAGCTTGGCTTAGGGCCAGACAAGTTTTGTCTGGGTGTGGTGGTGGTGGTGGTGGTGGTGGGGTAATGACTGCTGAGTCAATCAGCGCAAGTCGAGATGGTGTTAGGTCAAAGTCACGGTGTGGAGGGGGTGGGGGCAGCTGCCATGCTGCTCAGGATTCGCTCAGTCTTTCACACTGATGTAATGACGCCATTAGGTGTTGCATTGCTTGTGATGACACCTAACAAACAGGCTCCGGATCACAGTGAAATCCGCTGCAGCAGCGCCGGAGCCAATGCCAGTAACCACGCGGCGGTTTGTTGAGGCCTGGTTCAGCTGTGTGGTGTTTAGGATTAAGCATTCTGCTCTGTTTTGCAGGTAATGACATGCTTGCTCCTTCTGTTTTCACCAGGTCTTATTTCAATAAGAAATCATCCATTATTTAGCTCCCAACCTATCTTGCCCTGTTCGCCTTCTCCCCCCACTCCCTCCCCACCAGCCTCCCCTCGGATCGGGGCACCCTGCTGATTCTCACTTCAAGGACGAACGTGGCGGAGAGGAGAGGAGTCGACCCAGTCACCAGACAAGCTCTCAGAAGACAAAGTAAGGAGAGAGAGAGAGAGTGAAAGAAAGAGAGTAAGAGAATTCACACACACACACACATACACATAAACACACAGAGCTCTCAGAAGAAATGTGAAAAATGTGCGACCCAAATATACATTGCTTTGTACTCTGGTTCAAAGTTTTCTGTCCTCTCCACCAAACATTCAAGGAGAAGGGGGGAAAAAAACACAACAATGAATAAATCATACAGCAACTGAAACCTACTGTAGCGTTCCTGAACAGAGAGAGAGAGAGTCACGGCGAGGGAGAGAGACAAAGACGCAGAGAGAGCATGCGAGAGACTAAAAGAGAGTTGAAAGTGAAACGGAAAGAGCAAACACCTCTTTGGTCTTTTGATGGCACTCTCTTATAGAACATGGTATTTCTTGATTCACTCTCAAATCCATCATCAGTCAAGCTAATAATTCGACGTAAGTGCTGCTGTGAAGCAATAGATCACATACGCCAGACGCCGTCCCCTGTGAGCACTCAAATTACGGGCTCCAAACAGTTGGAGAGCCTATTAACCAACTTTGATACAAAGAGCCATTTCTATTGCTATATAACGTCTCAAATTAACATTACTTTTGATATTGTGGGGCTGCTCATATTTGGTTGAAACATGGCGAAAGAAAAGCCTGCTAAGAGTGAGACTGTACGGATTTATAATCCTTTTAGTCTTGGAAAAATACAGAGCCATACACTAACACATAAATCAGCCAGCATTAGAGGCTTTTGCTGCTGCTACAACAACAGCTGGTCAAAATCCAGGCCTTAAAATATGATTTATCACTTTATTTTCTGTGAACAAACAGTTAAAGGCCATATAACCAAGACACAAAGCTGAAAGATGCTAAAATACTTCTCAGAGTCAGAATCCCATAAATGATACCACAGTCACAACCTGAGAAGCTCCATCTCTGCTACCAAAACATACATTTATAACTCTGTGTGTATGCTCTGTACACACTCATCCTGTGTGGATTTGCACCTGTCATGGAGTATATGACAATATTAACCAGGTGTGGTAGTGACTGATGCTACCTTGCTGCACGACATACATCACATTCTGCCAGACTGCTCTGAAGCACAGGGAGACCCACCAGAGAAGCTGTCACAAGGCGGACTGGATCCCACTTAATAGATCCCATCCCCGTCTCGATACTCACACGCCAAGCAGCAACTCCAAATGAAGGCCATCATCAGAGCCCGCCGTGGGCTGCGACACAAAAAGTCATCGCTCCGTCTATCACAAGAGAAAGCTGCTAATGATGATGTTTTTCTTCAAGTGCACAAACATCAAGTCCAGTGAGGTTTTATGTGCATGTCTACGTGTGTGCTTGACAGAAATGTCTTCCTGCATTACACTTCTGCGGCGGGAAGATGTAATAATTTCCCTTGAAAACTGGGGCTAGACGCACGCTTCCTAATGATGGAATCTTTTGATGTTTAAATTAGGATATCACACGCGAGGAGCTATCCTCTCAGGGCCGCACCTTCTTATGACAAGATTAGCAGCAAAGCAAAGCCATTACTGTGGTTTATTTCTGCCCCAGCCAACTCCCAGACACAGGCACAGAGGCAGGCAGCCATCCAGAGAGAGAGAAAGAGATGCTGGAGAAGGAGGGAAGGAAGGAAGTATCGTCAACAACAAAAAAAAAAGGCAGAGAGAAGAAGTGATACAAGAAAAAGCAAGAAAGAAGCAAGAAAAAAGAAAAAGAGGAAAGAAACTAATGGGGTGCACGTTTTTTACAGATCCCACCCAAACCACTTATTTATAGATCATCAGTGAGGCACATATAAACCTCTACTTCATACTTCTGTCAGCCTGTCACAATGTCAGCCATGTCAACTTTAACATATTTTGCTGTCTCTGCTGTCAACACACTGTACAGCGATAAGAATTAATAACGCTGTAATGCTGACAAGCGCCGAGATGGACTGGTAGCAACGTTTACTGACTTGGCTGAGCGTCCCACGAGGGCCCAGATAGCCTGTTTGTAGGACAAGAAAGAAAAGAAAGAAAAGCTGAGAAACTGAAACTGACTGACAATGATCACAGTTATATGAAAAAAAGAAGATATTTTAAAACCGTCCACTGTGGAGCATCGTGATAACATTATTTTCAGTCCAGCGTTTGGGGCTGCAGTTTGATTGCTGCTACCAGCCTGGATTTAACCTGGTGACAACTAAATGAAGCTCACAAAAAGGCTGATATTGATATTAACTCCTTTTCCTCAGTATGCCTGTTGCTGGTTCTTGCCAGTAGTCATTGGCAGTTGACTTATTCAGTCGTTTAGGCATGAGGATGTGTTGGGTTTGTGGAAATGGTTGCCCGAAACAGTTCATTTTCTCTGGCAGCTACAGCTGCACAGTAACCAAATGTAACTTTTTGGTGTGCGGCCTACCCAAAAAGATCCACTAAAAGCCCTTTGGTGCTTAACAGTCATACTGAGGACAGCTCCTGGTGCTGAAATAAAGATTAATGCACTGATCAGATGACAAACAGTAAAACTAAAGTCAAACACAAATTTAATTCCTCAGTATTTACAGCTGAACAGCAAAGACACATGAGCCTAAAACTTTTTCCACTTAATCCTC
Organism: Scatophagus argus; assembly: GCF_020382885.2. Lineage (NCBI taxonomy): Eukaryota > Metazoa > Chordata > Actinopteri > Scatophagidae > Scatophagus > Scatophagus argus. The sequence goes on along the minus strand of NC_058516.1, from coordinate 4,020,605 downwards.
TTGTTTTTCCTACAAGACATTATTGTTAAAATGCCTGACTTAATTTGTTTTACAAACTGAGGTGCTTTCCAAACCCAAACTGAGATAACACCTGACACTTCCAGGCTATTTCCTGTAACTTGACAAAGCTGCTCCAGACCCACAGAGGACATTTTGCAACTGTTTTTACAAGATGAATAGCACTACTCCTGATGAGAAAGAGCACCCCATCTGCTGTGGTAATAAGATGTACTGGAAGCCACATCCATCCATCACACTGCAAAACCTGTAGCTTTTTTATGTCATCGTCAGCAGAGTTAGACTCACAAAAGTGACCGACTGTTGAGCAAAGATGACCACCAGAGCTGATTAACCAGCCACTTGTCTTAAACCATATTCAGTAATTGCACTGCAGCATTGGCAGCGCATAAACAGGTCTCACACATGCATACACACACCAACACACACACACACACACTAAAAGGTCGGTGTTCTTTGAAATTTTATCACGCTGAACAGGGGACATTACCTGGGCTTTCATGGCACAGAGTGGCTGCTGGGTTGGTGAAGCACTGAGTGCTCTCCACCGCTCCACTCCTTTCTCTCCCCTCGCTCGCCTCGGTTGGGGAAGAGAGCTCAGGCAGCCGTTAGGACCATAAAGAGAGGGCCTGCGATGGCGGGTCCCCTCTGAGGCCCTTTTCATGCTCTCAGGTTGAGTCACAAGGGCCCACTTCATCGCCGTTATCCAGGGATGGGAAATACATAGCTTCTCTTTAAAAACTCTGACCCGGCCTTTTAGTCCGGTGCACTGGGGGCCGATTATCCTCACTCACCCTTTTAAAAAAGTCACACGAACACACATACACGCACAGAAATACTCTCACTTGCATATGAGCACATTAGAGAGTGGCACACACATGCATAGAGCAGATACATCTGCCAAGTGGCTCGTATTCATAGAGGCTACAGCCGCGACTCAGGGACAGATCTATATTTAAGAGGGAAATACAGTGAGCGTTTAACCTTGGAGCTGAGGTGACTTTCAGTGAGTCACAGAGGTGTGGGAGTTGCTTTTGTGGGTGCCGGCGAGCTTTTTTTTGCTGTATTTTCTCATGTTCTCGCCGAGTGAGTCAGCCAGCCAACCAGCCAGTCAGTCTGTGAGCTGAAAACTAAGGGCCGAGTCTTCTTTTTGAAGATGACCTTGGGCTCAAGGTAAAAACACGCTGAATGTTTTAACACACGCTCAAAGTTTCATGCTCTGCTGTGTGGTGTGAAGCCCGGGCTCATATCTCATCCCAGCCAGAGACTGCTAAAGCCAGTCCTCTCAAGGACTGAACTCGCCTGTGACAGGTGAAATAGACCGTTGGAATTTGAAATGCAAGCGGAGAGAAACAAACAAGCGACTCATCAAAGTTGGGTTTCTGTGTGCGTGTGTTTCCTGGTCGCCTCCAGCTATGTTTACTCATTAGCTTGCCGCGTCCAGTACCTTGCTAGATGAAAGATGATGCCAAGGACTGATAATGAAAGACAATGCAGTTAACTGCAACAAACAGCGCACACAAAACCCCACTGGGAGCCTCTTCTCTCGTCCACGTCGCTGGAATGGGTGGTTTCAGCTCTCTGGTTGTTATTAAAACACAATTAATCAGACTTTCAAACGGGATTTGGTGGGTGGATTGGAGGATACCAACTGCTCTACGATGGGTTTGTTTCAGTTTAGGTGATTTATCCATCCGAACTGGGCATGACTGTAATTCAAACAACAATATTTGCAATACAGGAAAGTGGAATTTTGTTTCTGACCATCCTTTTGTTAGTGTTTTCCTCACCTGCAGAGAGATCCAAACCTTTATCTGAAACAGGTTTATATTAATTTTTTAACTCCATCTGTTATTTTAGCACGTTTCAATACAAAATCTTTCTGTTTTCTGATCTGTTGCCACTGCAACTTGGAGCCGATGCTGACTGTATTTTACAAAAATTAAACACTTCTTACATGGTTTATCTGCTGACTTGATGAAGGATAAAGAACAATTAATTGCCATAATATAGATGTGTCATAGTGCTGCCGCTTAAAATAAATACTATACAGCACTACTGTACTGTTTTTTTTTCTGTTTTTTTGTTCGGTGCTAACATATGGTCAGTGAAACTCATCACTTCCTGTACACATTTTACATTAATTGTCCTCTTGAAGCTCAAACGCCACAAGACTTATCTATCCTGGTAGACTCTCAGCGTGAAACATCCAACCCAAAATTCCTCTTGAAATAAAACGGTAAAAGAAAATTAGTGAATATGACATGACTCTGTAGTTGTATTTTTGCTGTTCTTAGCCTTGTTTTTTGAGACCCTGCCATTATTCCAACACTACTTTTATTTCAGACTTTACAGTATGTGGAAATATATTCTTGGGCAAGACAAGTTAGCATCTGCTGTGCTGAGATATACTGTAACTACTCTGTTTACAAGCATGTTTTATTCGCCTCAGACTGCGGGCCTGCAGGGTGACAGCAGTGCTGAACACAATTCGTCCTGTGTAGTTCTGTATTGCTGGCTCGCTCCCGTTTTCTGCTATTAAGTCCGCAGCCATGCCAAGCGTTTGTACACAATCCTCCTGTTGTTTGGGTGTGCGGCGCTAGGTAGCGTTAGCATCACCCTAGCAGCCGAGCTGAGGATAAAGCGTGTGTTTCAAGTGGAGGAATGCCAGTCAGCCAGAATCCCTGCTTTTCCCCTGCAGCATCTCCAGCATCTAATCCATGACCACAGACATCCCCCTCATTACCGCCAAATTACATGCAAATTTCCCCAAATAAATGAGTTTTAAGTACTTGACAACCTGTCAGCCTTCGAATATTGAAACGTCCTGACGGCTAGATAAACAATCAACAATAATCACTCTATGCAAATTTGATATTTCCTGCACAATTACGTGAGGAAAAAACATCCTCTATAAATAACTGGACACACAAAGGCATCTGGCATTTGTTCAGGTTTTGAACAGATACGGATGCAAATGAAAGATTCTTTAGGATGTAATTGATTCAAACGTCGCTGCGCCTCCTCTGCCTCCTTTTATTGTTCTTTTTTTTCCCCGGCACTTGTTCTTTTTCTCCCTCTCTCTTTATCTCTCAGCTTTCAATATACACAGATAATGGCTGATGTAAATGAGTGAATGAGAGAACGGAAGAAAAGGGGAGAAAGCAGGAGGATGTGAATCACCCTTTTCGTCTACCTCTTGTTTTGTCTTTTCAAGCTGCTGTTTTAGAGGAAGGAGGTGTGCAAAATAACTGGCTCTTATGAAGTGGATGGAGATGACTGTGGAATTGAATGCAGGCTGGGAAACAGCAAGCTCTGTCCGTTGCTTGTGAAGGAGATTACTGTGCGCCTCAACCCCCTCCCTCCCACACGCTCCTCCACAACACCCAGAGATTAAGACTGACAAGAACATATCAAGTCATTTCAGGACAGGCAGATCTCTCACTCTCATCTCTCTTCCCTGGGCCTTTCTTTTGAAAACACTTCTCTTACTGCCTCTTCACTCGGTGCGGCTTTCTTTCCGTCTTGCCTTTCTATTTCCCTTCCTTCATCTCACCCACTCTTCTTCATTTTTCTCTTACCAAACTGAGTTGCCTGAGAGGTTCTCGAAGGTGTAATGTGTGCTGAGTCTGACCCCGACGACCGCCAACCTCCAGGATCAGGACATCTATTAGCGTGAGCTAACAGCTTCATCCGTGCCCAGCACTGACACCTCCCACTGGGCCTCTCTATCAGTGACTCCCCTGTCTTCTTTCAGCCCCGGCTCACTACTGTCTGAGCTTCAAGTTCATATTTTTAATCACTGAAAACACCTGTGGTGTCAGGCAGAAACAGTCATGCTGCAGGAGCTATTGTTGTGCTGCTGTCCAGAATCAAGGGGCTGGGCTGTGGTTATAAGTTCAAGTGATTCTTGCCATTTCAGTGTGACTTATCACCCATTCACTTCAGGATTTTTTAAGAAATGGATGCTCAGGCACAAAATGTGGATTTTGCTGCCTGGGCTTGCGCTGAGTTTGCACATGCCTGCTTTTTGTTTACATTTAAGAATAAGAAAACATGCAAAAGCTATGTTTGCATTGTTTCATACCAATTTGTGCATTTTGATTACACATTTTCATGCCATCCCAGTTTAGTTCAAGTGTTCTGCTTCAAACTTGGCACCTGACAGGAAGCTGAATCAGCTGATCTGTGAGCCTCTGCAGCCTAACCTCAGCTCACTGCATTAGTATGAGTGCAGTAGTAGAGACTGTCACTTGTTACGAATCTGAGCCACATCAAGGCTTTGCAAGCCAGAGGGATATTTCTTTATACACAAACCTGAAGCGTTTTAAGCTCTTGGTCATCTGCTGCCTTAAGGCACACACGCTTCATCCACAGCAAGTAACCCAGCCCTGACAGCAGCTGAGGTTGCCCCGGTTACCTAGAAGCAACATGGCATCTAGATTATTCTCCACACTGTCTTGTTGGTGAACACAAGAGGATGATCTCTTCTCTGACACACCGCTGGGAGATCAGGAGTGTTCAGGACTGGTGTGAAAGGAAGTGCTTGCGACTGATGGGGTCTTTGAAAGTGCTGTGGTGGACACCTGGGTTTAACGGAGGAGGAGGAGGAGGGACGGGAGGACAGTCGTGATGACGGCTTTGACGAGCGGCGCCGTTATCAATCACAGGCTGCTCTATTAATTTCATCAAGGCCCCGGTGCCTGCTGACATTAAATGACATGCTGGTTGGTCCGATGGCGTCCCTGAGGTGGCAACACGGCCGGCCACCGCTTTTGAAATGCAAATCAGGCTTTAACCTTAAACAGAGCCGCCCAGCCGAAATTATCTTTCTGCCTTCAAGTCAGGTGCTCCCCTCCCTTCTGTCCTCTTTCTCCCTTCCCCCCCTTTTAGTTCCTGCCTCCCCCCCTCCACTCCTCCACCCCTCCACCTTGTTCTTCCAACAAGTTGACCCCTGGGGTACCGGAGATGGAGAGAGCATCTTTAGAAGAAGCGACAGATAAAGGCAAAGGTGGAGGAGGGAGGGGAAGGGGGAGCAGGAGGAGGAAGGGAACGGCAGTGCTGACACCAGCATTCTGTCCTGATGAAGGGGCAAGGAGGAGCGCAACCGCCAAGCGTGGGGATGAAGACGTCTCAAGGACGAGGAAACATGGGAAGGAGAATGGAGCATGGAGGGGGGAAGGTCAGAGTGCATCCACTCCCTGGGATGACCACACACAACACAACCTTCTTCTGTCTGTGTGATTACCCCACACTGAGGAAGGTGATGGTGAGACTAAATCAGAACCCTGTAAAACTTGAGGCGAATAAAAAAAGGGATGTCAGGCAATCCCTTCCACAATAAAAGCTACCTGAAATCGGTATGCAATCCAATACACATGCAGGCTTTCATTCTGGCCCCCGATTTAAAAAAAAAAAAAGTCTCTTCAGAGGAGCTGTGCCATTAGAGCTGTCAATATTGTGAAGTATTAGCGTGGGCCCAGACAAGGAAGGATTGGTTACCAATATGCAAGAAGCCGCCATTGTTCCTAGAAAGGCTTTTTCCTCCTCTTTCTTCTTTATCTGAGCAGACTGAACACATTAATTTTAATTGAGACATCAGACGAGAGTGAAACAGAGTGCTGCGTGGACAGGCGGCAGATACATGATGGAAGGAAAAAAAATATTCAGACCCTAACTTTAAAAAAAAGGGGGACGAGAGAGAGGAAACGGGGGTTGAAGAAAGGAGGTCCCCGCGGCAACACAAACAAACATATGATAAACACATGAGAGCTATCTCTCTCTTTATCTCTGCCTCTCCTTGCCTTCTCCATTTCTCTCATTTTCATCCCTCTGTCTCCTTCCTCCTCTCTTGTGCCTTCTGTCTTTAAAGAACAAAGCAGCGTTAAGCAAACTCTTTCAGCACATAAATTTGCCACACATCGCCTAAATCTCAATATGTGAGCTATAAACAACACTTTGTACAGTCAATGCAAATCAAGATCCATATGACTCAGCAAGCGTTACAGTGGCTGGGGGATTTGATTTATCCATTTGAGTGCACTGTAATTACAAATGCTCCAATATGCTCCTGAAGAATAATGTGTTTTTAAAGGCACCCTTAAGACCTGCACACTGTAAACCTCTTAACTCTTGCACTCTTTTATTCTTAAAACAAATGGAAATTCTTTCCTTCTTTCTAATGCAGCAACCTGACTCCTTCAAAATACAAACACTTCCAGTACAGTTTATGTATTGGTGACAGTTTGAAATATTCCCATAGCACTCACAGATTTTTTTCACTTGTTTTATTGAGAAGAAAGTTTTTATGATACAATTACAGACACACTTCATAAAAGGGATATTTATTTGTAGTCTAGTATTATATAAAAAAAAGGTAAAGATTTAAACATGCTGTTATCTTTGGGATACGAGTGTGTGTTTTGTTGCCTCCATGCATGTATGTGTATATGTAGCACACGTGCATGCAGTCATTTGCTGTCTGTGTATGAGTGTGTGTACAGGAGCCAGGGGAGGGAGGCGAAGGAGCTGCTGAAACGAGTAGCTAAGCCCGGGATGTTAAGCACGGGGAGACACCTGGCACAGAAACTTAAGAGCTTCCACCAAGTATCATCAACCCAAGATTAAAAGCGTCGAGTGGGAATAGTGGGCGGAGAGGGATGCAGAGTGAGGAGGAGAGAGGGGGAGGGAGTGATCACGCATATGACAAGACAGAGGCAGAAAAAAAATCAAGAGAGGAGGATGAGGAGGAGGAGGAGGGGGTGGAGACAAGAGAACTATCTGAAGGCAACGGCCTTACAGGGAAATGCAGTAATACAGTTTGTAGTATCTACACACACACACACAAAGATGCACATACTGGACGTGAAAATGCAGATATGCAATACATATCATACACGCAGGTATAAACCAACACTCTTTGCTGCTTGACAGATAATAACAGGGTGTTATTTCCCTTCACCAGACAACATGATGATTGGTGACATATGGACTAAACAGAGAGGGGAGGGGGCGGAAGCAAACATTATAGTATACACATCCTTCCTTGCAGGTAACTGCTGTCGCATTGAAACCGAAAATGTGAAACATTTTTAGACTTCAAAAAAAAAAAAGGCAAACACATCAATGGCCATAACTGAACTTACACTACTCCTCCAACCCCCCCAAACCGCATAGCCTGATTACCAGACAATCTTTCCTCAGATGTCTCAGACTAGAAACTAGTCTGTCAAGGGCCTACTGATTACTGTACACAAATACCAGACTAATATCCTCTATCGATGGCAAACAACAGGATGTGTGCACTGCAATCTATGGCTTGTTCTGCTCCAGCTCGTCTTCAGAAATCTGTGTTTTGATTGCAGAAAGTAACTGCGTGTACGCCTCTTTAAAAAGACGTCCATGCTCTCTCTTCCCCATTTGCTGCCACTCCTGCGAATGGTTATTATTATCGTCATCAGCGGAGAACGGTGAAATCAGGGCCCTGACAAGCAATCTCTTCTCTAACTCAATCTCTCCCACCACTGAAAGAAATATCCATCATCACAAGCTATTTCGCCCAGCACTGGGTACCAGGGTCATGTTTTTCTTCAAAACAAGCACAGAAGTTTGCCTACATGGTGAGAAAAAGACATTTTTTTTCCAGTTGGTTAAACTTTTACGTTGAAAAAAGCAAAAGCACTTGACACTGTTGTGACAATCTGCTTTTTTCATATTACTAGTGAATACACAATCCCTAAAACTGCCTTATTTGTGCAAAATGATCCCGACAAAATTGAATTTTCAGTAGCACCAAGTGATTATTGGCTCAGTTCCTGACTTGATTAAAGAAAAATCTGACTTCAAGACCAAACCTGTGACTAAACGGCTTGTCAGGACAGACATTTTTTACAGAGAATCTCCCACTCCCTTCCTCTCCATCCAGTCATGGCACTTGTGTGCATCCTACAGTCGTGTTGACAAGAGGAGGCTTACAACTGGCACACACAAGCCCCACTACAGGCTTAATAGCGTTTCAAGTGTTTTCTCCTGGACTCGTGTCGAATCTCCCAACTGAATAGCAGGCCGACGTCAACATGAAGGGGCTGAAGGAGTGGAAATGGCAGCCGGTTCGAATGCACGCACAAACAGTTAACAGCACAGAATATCAGCAGATCTGGTAGAATTTGCAAGTTTTTACTTCTACAAATGCTTGTCTGACTGAGGCCATCACCGCTTTTGCATAGCAATGATGATGATGATGGTGCCACTGCTGTTGATGATCAGGAGGAATTGATACTGTATTCTTCTATTCAAGGAGGAAATTAAACGGCAAATTAAATGACCTTCAGGTCCACAATAACTCCATTCAGAGGCCAGTGAGTCGTGATTGCAGATTTTTACATCTGGCAGTGAGTCAGGTAGATAGTCTGTCTGTCTTCAGAACATAGGAGAAGAGCTATAGTTAAGCTCTTTCTGTGGCTTAGCACCAATAATCCAACCCACAATTCTCCTCTCGTTCTGAACCCAGAGAGAGGATGAAAGATTTAGACTTTCACCCTTGGTCTCTGAAGTCTTGCTCTTTTTCTCTCTTTTTTATTCCTCTCCTGCTCCTATCCATCTCCACTCTCCTCTCCATCTCTGTTTGTCTCTCGTTATCCTTCACCCCATGACTCAGAACAGGAAGAGATCTTGTGATGATTATTTCACAAGCATGCTGATATCATCTTTGTGGGTTTTCTCGCCTCTTCTCATCTAGGAAGAGGTTTACAAAGGACTGAACAGAGAGCGGGCTCCTTTCTCCAAAGCATCCTTACCTTGAAGCTTATTTGAAGAACTATTAGAAGACTTTCAATATGGATCCCATTAAATACCAAAGTAACAAACCAGTCTGGTATTGTCCACAAAGAAAATAGCGACTCCATTTAACCACTTGATACCATCAGACTAATTAACCATTAGTCTGGGATCCCAATTGCCACATGTTGATATTTCATGTTTTTTGTTTTTTTTTTGATGAAGACCATAAGATTTTGAAAAAGCAAATTTCTAGTGTCAAGACAGACATTTCACACTCTCGTCTTTGCCTGCTTTGAGATGCTGCAAACTCTGCAGATTGACAAGTCCAGCATTTGTTAGCTATGCTGATCAGCATCCCTGTGGTTAACAGTTCACCACTAACTGTATCACATTAATGCACATTTATTATGAAGTAACAGGAAGCGTTACACTGATGCACTAGTAACAGCGGCTTCCTATTATAAGCTTGCTGTACTAAGTGAACAAAGCAGAACAGAAATCAAGTAGGCCCCTGCTGTGACAATTCACTGCCAAGCAGTGATAAATGCTCCTAGTAATTATGTTAATATGTACAACTGTAGACACGTCTTACTGATTTATATGTCAACAACTGGGTGATAAAGGCTAAAATCATGTTGTCCACAGAAAGTCACCTACTATCCACAAGCTGCCTTCCTTATGAAGCATCAAATGTCTGTCTTACCTCTTTTTTTTGCATTCTGTACAATAAAACGTGCTTTCAGTGATATTATCCACACTTCATGACTGCTAATATTATATTGACTATAATCTTGACTGCTGGACAAGCTAATTGCAGTGGAGGCACTGACATTGATCTCTTAAATTAGGTTTTGAGTGACGTGTCAAAAAACAGCAGAGGCGGTAAAACAGACAAAAGGTTTAAAAAAAAATCAGAGAAACGAAATATATGAAACTCCTGTAGTCCTCATGAGTGTTTCCTCTCACTCCCTCCTATTCCTGATCCTTCCTCACTCATTTGGCAGCTCGTGTTGCCCCTCGACTGGCATCTAAAGGCTTTGATGTAGTCGGCAGACGCCGGGCGAGCACCGTGGTAACCTGTGTTTGAGAAGTCTGTGGGCTGCCCTCCCTACGTCCCCTCTCTCTTCTCCTATCCTTTTGTGCCTTTCCGTCTCTCTCTGCCAGTTAATGAGCCATGCAGGACCGCCATCATTCTGTGTAGTCATGTAGAGAGTCAGAGAGAGGAGAGAAAGGGGGGGTGGGGGGTGGGTAAAAAAAAAATATGCTGGAAAGATGGAAAATGGGTAAGACAGTGAAAGAAGAGAGTGGGGACATGATGTTTTCCCTCACCTCCTCCCTAATCAGGCCCGTCTCCCGACCAAACACCACACAGCAATTAGACCTGACAGTACTCCGACTCCCACAATCCCACCAGGACCGCACGTTCAAACACTCAAATAAACACAAGGGGGAGAAATGCCTGAAAACCGGCGGAACTTCAAGAAACCAGAGCCACTGATAGCAGAACAGCAAATGCTGAGGTAAAAAAAATCTCAAAACTATAAAGACAGACAGAGTGAAAAAAACAATAAAATCTCAGTGTCCCATCGTGCATGAGCAGATGTTTTGCAGGGAAAGTGGTCATGACTGTGTGGGGTCCACACAAAGCAGTCTGCAATCCCCCAGAGGATGCCTTTGGAATAGTCATACGATAACAAATACAGTTGAGCCTGCTTGCATGAACAGTGAGCTAATTGGGATAATTAGTTTGTTACCTCGCTCGTTATTGCATTTTAATGTGGACTCCAAATAATCAGGCGGGGAGGAATGGGATTCTGTATGTGTGTTTATGCGTTTGAGCCTCTACGTCTATCCACATGGGTCGCATATATTCAGACATTTATATTTTAGGCAATTAACTCACATTCATTGAGCACGCAGATAAGGTTACAGGAACTTATTTAAACCACATACACTCAAGGAAAGAAAAAGAAAGAACCTGCTATACAAAATGCTCGCAGTATTGAATATCATTAATCTGTGGGTGTGTTGAATGCATTCCAAGTTTTTTTGCAAAGCAATTTGCATTTTCTGTGCCGAATTTTTCCCAGTCCCGGTGAAACATCTACGTCTATGTCAGCTAATGATTTTCTACATTTTCCAGCATGCTTTTCAACAACTTCCAGTGAAGGGACATAAACTTGTTGCATCCGGCTGGGTGTTAAATGTGTAGGTGGGGAGAGCGCTAGTGATGGTAAAAGCAAGAGAGAATTTTTTTTTACTTGTACTGTTACTGTACTTTTGTAAAAATGCATCTTGTTGCGGCTGCATTGAATGGTGACGGAACAGCTGACGGAAACTCTTGCTCTTCTATGACAGGATTGAAGCCTTCATGATTGTTAAACATCAGTGGGAAGTGGTGGGTTTTGAAAGGGAAATGAGATCTAAACCTGATTTTTATATACAATTGATGTTTTTCATAGCTTCACTGTCCAGCAAATATCTCAATGTGACATTCTGCATAATTCAGTGTCACTTGTCTTCATTTGTGTAATTAAGTACAGAAACATGAAAAGTAGGAAACGGCAAAATGGACTCGGAAATGCAGATATTCAGGATGGCTTTTACCTCTTTGTGGTTGCTGACTAGAAGTCAACCCCACAATGTTTTGGTTACAGTCTAATCTATACAATGCCTTGCCACCCATATGTGTTGCACGTATGAAACAGATGACGGGCTGAATCAAATGAAGCGCAGAGAGACGAGCATGTGTCCGGCTGATGATAGTGACGCCTCGTGTCATCACTGGAGCTCCCCCCATATCTCCCCTCTTGAAGAAGCCATTTCAACCTCACACATCAATTGCCAACTCTCCAAGCAAAGCACAGCAATAATTCCAGATAAATCATTCCCTCACTGAGCCACTTGCTGCGTTCAAACGCACCCGTGACCTTCAGCTCTGCCTCTTTCTACATCATATAGCCGGGGAATATAAAAGCTTATTAGCTCAGAACATTGTTGATACGTTTGTTCGAAGGCAATGCACTAATGAGGCGTTGCAGGATGCGGGCAGCCGCCGACTATCCTTTTGGAGATATTTTTTTCCCCGCCAGAGGAGCATAATACACTGCTAATGGCATCTCCTTCACAAATGGGCAAATAGAAAGAGAGATGAAGTACAATATTACTTTACCATATCAAAGGAAGTGGCATCCACGGATTGGGAGGGTGTCCGCTGGCATGTGGATGGACGAGCAGGAGGGTGGACTGTCGTAGACACATGATGGATGTAGAGAGACAGTTGGAGGGGCTGCCAGAGAAAGAGAGGCAGACAGACAGACAAACAAGTGGTGAATTGGATGGTGAATTCAGGCAGAAAGACAATTAAACATACAAGATGACACTGCATAATAATAAATAATATACTGCATTTGTGACCTACTGACCAACACACAGTGAATGCTGACACGCTTAGCAGCAACTCGACTGTAGCAGGACATGTGAAAGCAGCAGCCTTTTCTGGGCTCTGAAGCTGTTTCAGATGCCAGTAAGAACGAGAAATATCAGTATCAGCCCTATGACACGTCTCTCTAAATCAATTTCTCTTTCAACTGTTCTCAAAACACAGACCCATTGTTTCATACTGACTTTCATTGCCAGAGTCCACTACAGCTTGGGTCATTGGTCCAGACCAATTTGGCTTAAGCAATCATTAAATGTTACGTGAATTAACTGAGAAAGTGTCTACTGCTGTTCTTAAGGTAATTTTCTTAAATATAATGTAAAAGCACTGTCCACTAGACCCCATTTTTGTGTTCTTTGTCTGGTCATTAGTACAACTTGTCCCCAACAAAATGCACTAACATGGCATCCACACAACCTGCTGCTGTTTGATTATCAGCTGACAGGTTCAACATTGTACCTGTCGCCTCGTGCCTGCCTACACTGCCAAATACCGAGCAGCAGTTTCCCCCTTTTTGTTTGTTTGTCAGTCAGCTCAGTGTGCTCAGTGTTCATGTCTGTCACTCAGTTTAGTTCTGGTTAAAAATGAACGAGCGATGCTTTTCTCATGATACTTTTGTGAGGTTCGTACGTACTCTAAAATACACACTCACTGACAGAGGGCTTCTCCTGTGGTTTAAACAACTTTTAATACCTATAAGTGTTAATAATTGCTCTGCATTTTTATTTAGATAACCGTCAGCTTCTCAGAGCTCACAGCACTAGCTCGGTTTATGTGTTGGACTTCAGCTGAACATGAAACACCCTGCATGCTGCCCCACATAATCCACCTTATTTATTAATAATACAACACTGCATACAGTATGTGACATTTGGAGGGATTTGTTACTCAGTCATTCCTCTTGTGCTGTGTTTACTTTTCTTTCATCAAAGCACAGGTGGTACTGGTAAAATTATTTGTTGTTAGGTCTGGTGGTGTGCAGACGATGATGTGAAATGTCCCAAGCTGCAGTTTTCTGCAATGGAACACATGTTCTCAAACTAAGTGTGCTATGCTAATCAACACTTTACCTACTTGTCAGCAAACAGGAGGTGTGGAGGGCACCTCACTTTCTGGGGCCAAAATGCTTGTGGGAATTCACTCCGAGTGTTACAGTCTCCTCAGATCACCAGCCTCCATTTCCGACTCCAAACGCTCTCATCATGAGCACACAAAGTGATCGCATCCCACAGCAAAGATGGAGAAAACAGCAAATTGCTTGTTCTTCGTTATGTCCTTTCTGTCTGTCCCCCCTCTTTTTTTTTTACATTTTGGTAAATTCACTTCCCGTCAGAGCCTCCTGCGTGTACGACTTATTTTTGCTGAAAGGCCCCCAGAGGACCAGAGTCTTTGCCTCTGCGCGCAGAGACGTTGGGAGACTCTCACTCAAGGGCCGCCTCCAAGGGGGAAACAATTTCGTCTCTGTTCTGGCAGCAAACACTCTGTGGGGAAAAGTGTCTGAAAAGGCCCATATAATTAGAGGAGGGAGTGAGAGGTAAAGACAAACCGTGGTTTAGACACAAACTTAAAACAGTAAATCAACCAAGGCTTGGACGCAGCATTGCTTTTTGATGGCACGTATCGGCTGCAGCACTCTGGAAACATGTTACTGTTTTAATGTGTTCATTTCAATTTGGGGTGAGGTGAGGACACAGGTGGAGAAAGAAAAAAACACTTCTTAATTGTTTCCCGAAAGGTTTGCAATTGAGCTTGTGCTCTTCTGCAAATTTGTCAAGTCTTGCAAAAAACCAACATCCACAAATAAATGCTTTTCAAAGGACTGCTGCCATCCATCATCTCAGAGGTAAGGCATCATACAAATGTGGTGTTAAAGGGGAAATCCAAAGATTTGACACCCACAGATCAGTTTATGTCATTAGGAGTAGGTTACTACTAAAACAACTGTATAATGCATGAAATATTTTGATTGAAAAATCCTATTCATTTCACAAACCGCAACACTACACATGCATATTTGCTCCTTTATGGACAAACTTCAGAGAGAAAATTGCAGTTCAGCCCAGACTGCGATGCAAGGTGTAAATTCCCTCAGTGACACCCTTCTTCCATCCCACCTCCAAAGCTCAGCTAAACATACCCACTCGCAAGTGTGCACACTCCCACAAGCACACAACTTGTATTGTCTTCAGCTATGCTCAATTATTAATGGATAAACAAAGAGCCGTGAACTGTGATGGGCTGTCGGCATATATTTTCCCCTCTCATATCTTGGAGGCCCAGGAAACGCACACAAGAGCTGGCACTGTAAAGAGGGAGGAGAAGCTTAAGGTCAAACTCACACACACACACACACACACAAGCCTGTGTGTGCAACCAGAAGTGCATGGGTGTATTCACAAACGGATACAAATAAACAGAAGCTCTGTGAGGAGTACAGATAGTTTAAAAATGTTGGGGGGTGGGGGGCTGCATGTGTGCATGTGTGTGTGCACAAAGTGTGTGTGAATGTCTCAGTAGAGAAGTGGAGCAGATAGCTCATTTCCTCTACTGAGACGGTTAGCTGCCTTGCCTGTCTCTCTCTCTCTCTCTGGAGGTTGGCTAGCCAAGTGAAGAGTGTGTGTAATGCGTTTGTGCGTGTGTGTGCATCAAACAGACTCTCCTGGGTAAGCGAGGATGATGTAAGGGCAGTTCATCGACTTCACTTGGTGCAGCAGCAGCAACACAGAGCTGTTCTAAAGGTTTAGCAGTCCTTACAGACTTACAGGTAAATAATTGTTGCAAAAGGCAAACATGACACGACTGCACCAGGAGACGTGATGCGAGATAAATTCCTGCAGTTTTCATGTCACTGTGGTTGTTTTGGTAATTTAAAGGAAATGCTGAGACTTTGATATGACTGCGTCTCTGCATTAAGTGGGAAGTGACTCAAATGAGCCATGATGTCATTCTCTTTCTGTTAGCAATGCGGTCTCTGACTCAGCCGTCTGTCTCCCCATGTGTTTGTCTCTCTGTCTTTCCTTCTGTTTCGTTTCCCTCAAATCCCATTTGTGAGAGAGCTTCAAGTGACCAGCTCGGATCTGTGTGTTTGAACGCCAACATCATTTGTTGTAATTATGTAGTTGAGGTGAAACCGTGAGTGGGAGCGTGGATCTGTATTTGTCTAGAAGCAGGTACCCTCTGGTTTTCCTCTTTGTGTGACACTTGCAGTGTGTGTCATGAGGCGCAGTAAATCACATTTCAGCCCACACAGGTTTAAATCTCATCTGTAAAGATTCCCTCAACCTCATGCTGTGTCAAC
Source organism: Scatophagus argus (assembly GCF_020382885.2). Classification (NCBI taxonomy): domain Eukaryota; kingdom Metazoa; phylum Chordata; class Actinopteri; family Scatophagidae; genus Scatophagus; species Scatophagus argus. The sequence continues at coordinate 4,005,069 of NC_058516.1, read as the reverse complement.
ACATCCTCAGGAAGAGCAAGATGCTCGAGCAGCTCAGTGTTTCTAATAGTGAGTGAAATATTTTTCCACTGTTGATCTGTAGTTTCATGACAGGCAGGGTTCAATTTCTCAAGATAAAATAATTAAATAACATTACATTTGTGCTCATTTTTTAATGTTGAACTTCTAACCATAACCATATTCTTCTCATGTGTTTATTGGTGAAGTCAATAAAAGCAATTTAGCCTCATATTATCTGCTCCATTTATTAGCTGATAACATCATTTTCCCCATCTTTGTCATGCATCCCTGCTGTCTAATAACACATCACTTAATTCACCAGTTGCTCCAGTCCTGATAAACCTGATCAGACTTACGTGCAAATAAAATTTAGCCGCAAACATGGATGCAGAACTTGTCTGAGGCTCAGAACTAATACGAGCTGAGGCTGATCGGCATGTTTCCACCATCTCATACGCACACACACACACACTCTCACTGTGTGTGACGCATACACATACCATGCACACAGAAAGAAAAACACTCCAGTAAGTTCCCCCTCAGCTGTACACACACAAATCCATCAAACTGTGGCGTACATCTCCGACTTGTTAAGGTACCATTTGTCAGCTGCTCCTGGAGTGGCTGTGTGACTCCGCCACTAATTGCCACTGGTGCTAAATTTAGTAGGGGAAATATGAGTCCTTTTGATCAGAAGCACTGAATCTAAAAAAAAAAAAAAAAGGAAAAAAAAAAGGAAAAAAATGGTGTGCAGCCTCGCAGGCAAGTTTACCCGCCTCTCCCTGCGTTCTCCCCCATCCTCCTGTCACTGGGGAATAGGTGAACTATTCCATATGTCAGCCTTGTCAATCAGCAGCAGAAATATGGGAAGTGCTCCCTCTCTCTCTCGCTTTCTCTCCCCCCTCTTCCTCTCTCTCTCTCTCTCTCTCTCGCCAAAGATCCTGGGTAGATGTTGTTCGTCTCTCTGAGAATTCTGCCAGTGCTCCAGAGTGTGTTTATTTATTTCCATGTCATCATGGGTGGTTTGGAACCTCAAGACAAGAAGGGAATATTAATCAAAACAATCTCAGCTAGGAATTTTAATTGCGGCGTTAATCAATCATTGTAAATGAGATGGCGGCTCTAAGTAAACTTGTTGGACTCGGAAGACGTGGCTTATATGGGATACAGTAAAGTGTGTGTTAGGCTGTGCTGAAAAGGATTCATTCTTTTTACATATCAAAAATCCATCTCTCATGTCGAGGTTGAAGCTGTCTTTAAGTGGCTAATGAGTTGGGCAAGATGATTTTTGCCACATCAGCCTGAGGCTTTGATTTTCCTTTTTTTCCACACATAAGATATGTAACATGTGCACATAAAAACACATGTCTGAGCTGCATTTCCTGCTGGGTCAATGCCAAGAGCCCACCTCAATGTCAATACCTCATCAGCTCATCCACTGCCTGTTTTCCTTCAGAAAGTTAGCCATCCAGCCGGTGACAAAAAGCCAAGCTGCCTGTTAACTGATTGATGGTACAAATGCTGTCGAAACTTCGATCATAAATCACAAACTTGAACTGTTTTGAGTTGGTTTTTTTTCCGGCAATCAAGGTTATGGTAGATCAACTTTGTCTTTGCTAAAAAGCTCCACTGTGTGCGAGTGTCACCAATAAATACTCTGCTTTGATCTGTTTCGGTGACGTGATTCCATCCAGAAGGCTCTTATTTTAATTAATACATTTTTCATAATGCAGCCCAATGGCTAAATAAAGGACTTTGTGGGGAGATTGATCTCTGTGAAAACAACATCCATAAAGGACGCAAATCATACTAAAAGCACTGTCTGAACAAGACACACAAAGGCCAAGGTTGCACAGTGCATCACGGCTGTTTATTGTCTCATTCCACTTGTTGTTTCTTTAAAATTCCTTTTCACGCGTACAAATCTTTTAACCAACCCTCACTTAAGGAAACCTTATTTAGTCTGAGTAAGTTTTCTTCACCCCTCACAAAGAGTTTGCAATCATCGAGCACCCCTCACAGGTGGGTGTTTTCTGTTTGCCTGCAGGCCTCAAGTCTATTCTGAGGAGATGTGTTGTTGTTTTTTCTTTTCCCGGCATGGAAGAAATAACATCTGGAGCATTAAAAGCACCAGTGTAACACAAGACAACATGTTTTGTAGCAAACAGGTTAAAAATAATTGCAGTGGTACAACATGTACGGAACTGCATCAGTCCAGAGATGTAAAAAATCCACATCCAGTAAAGAAAAATAAGCTTCTCCTAATGACTGTGGTCTAAGATCTCATCATTGGGGGGATCCAACACTGGTCCATTGGGGGACCAGTGTTGTTATAAAGAACTGTTAACTGTCAGCAGCTCCTGTTTCAGCCTCAGCAGTTCTCGTTAGCGCCCCGTCTAAATGAATGAGGACGAACGCAGGCCAAGACCATCAGACTCACATGTGGGGAGGCATGAAAAACACGCTTGTCAACAACTACGGCAAGCTCCACAGAATCATGTGTTCACAGCTATCCCTTTGTCACAGAGACTTTGGCTTTTGATGTTCTATAATGAAGAAATGTGGAAGAAGTGATTAGAAGGAAAAAAAATCCACACGTGTTTCACTGCTTGGTTCCTGCTTTTTCTTCTGTTTTGCCTATTTTACCTGAATGTGTCCTACATTTTACGTTGTGGCTACTGAGCACACACCCAAAGAGCAGACGGCCCATCCAGCTCGGGATGAAAGTGATAACTAAGGAACCTGAACATTTTGGCATCCAGACAGTGAGACAAGTTCTGCGCTTGAGAAAAATGTGACTTTTAAATGTCAGAAGAGTTTGATAGCTGAATATCAGAGGAACAGAAGATTTTTGATACTAGGAATAAATGCCCAAGCCAGAAAAGGAAGTGGCACAGTAAAATAGGAGGCGGTAAAAGCTTGCACTGATCTGACAGCGGGGTAAACTTAATTCAAAACTGCAAAATGAGGAGTGTCTGAGCAAAATGTCCAAACAAAAAGCACTGGGATGTTGTGGTACACCTATGATAGCTGTTTTCCTTCTTTTCCCTTAAAATTCAGCACTGTCAACATGGTTTACATTGGTCACTGACAGTGAAATGATCGCAAATGAATTAATTCAGCAAAATTAAACTTCAAATTTCCTTCCATATCTTGAGCAAATCCACTGAATGCAGCAATTCCACTGAAAAGACTTGATTTCATTCAAAACATTCTGCTGTCACACTGAAACCCAACAATCTACATAATAACATTAAAATGTGATGGCACATCATCTAATCTGATATCCAGACACACTAGACAGACACACAACCAAAACAACTAATTGGAACCAGACATGCACAGCACCAACACAGCTGTTGGAGTTTCTCAGCTCACCATCTCACAGGCACACCCACACATCCACGAATACAACATACACCCACAGGCGGAGAGGGGGAAAAAGACAGGATGAGTGCAGACACTGAGAGCGATGATATCACAAATCACAGGGACAATCAAGAGTGTGTCATCTCGGAGTCGGCGTGCGGACTTCACAACGAACGGGCTGTTTAACAACAATGTGAAGAAGGGAATGATGGAAAGGGTTTCCTGAAGGATGTCCTGTTACATGCCATTAGACAATCCCTTCGCACACTTGAAACGTCTATGCAGCCTGTAACTTCATGACATATGCTGAATGTTGATGAGATGTTACAACATGTTTGTGTTTTTGTTTTGTCATATACTGCAATGAAATGCTTAAAGACTGTTTTGATCAGCTTCTGTGCACTCGTGTGGTAATGCAAAACACGATATGGACTTTTGATACTGAAAACAAGATATCACACTTTTATTAATTTGTTTAGCGTGAAAGCGCTGCCATCTTGAGATAGTTGTCTTTTACTTCTCCGATACATGTGACAAAATATAAGCCATATCTGATCAGTTGGAGGAAAGTTTAGACGTGACAAAGGCTGCACGCTGCCATGAAAACTGAATGTTCAGCCTAATGATGTCTACAATATGGCCTTCACTTCAAATACAGATTCAGCTTTGAACCTATGGGCGTGCACTGGTGTGTGTGTGTGTGTGTGTGTGTGTGTGTGTGTGTGTGTCTGTCTGTCTGTCTTTACATCTCTAAGGCTGAAAGACAAAGGAAAAAGCAGGTCGGCTCTGTGTGAAAGGATCTCTGCATTAACCTTGCTGCTGGCTATGACCCCATCCCCTCCACACACACACACAATAACACACACATTTTCTCAGGCTTTGGTTCATCCTGGGCATCGGACCGCCACTGCTGCCCTCTTCCTCTCCCTCGCTCTGTGCGTGTATGTGTTTGTAAAAACTGCACTTAACCTCATCCCTGCCGCTGCCGCCGCGCTCCTAGCCGGGACCCACTGACAGCTCACAGGCAGGATGCCTTCAAAGGTACAGCGCTTCAAACAGACAAGTGCATGCACACACACACACAGAGCCACAAACACACATTACTTACTTCTTTTTAACCTTTATTTATCCAGGGAAAGTCAAACTGAACTTTTCCCAGCAAAACCCTGCTTTGAGTTCACACCTGCAAGCCTCCCAGTCTGACCACAATCCTCTCTACCCACTCAGAGGAATCTAGAAAGGTTTGAACCAGCACCCCCCCCCCCCCCCCCCCCCCCCCCCCCCACTTTACATTCTCTTGTGCCCACTTGCAACACACAACACATTTTACTGCACCACAACAGCAGTGACTCATATAACAACACGAGGAAGGAAAACCAACGAGCTATGAAACACGTACAGCCAGGCACACTCACTGAAATGTATACAAACATGAGTTTGATTATTCTCTATGGGCAGAACTCAGATGATTTCATTCCCCGCCGACAGAGAGGAGGGGCACAAGGAAGTAAATAAGCTAAAGCAAAAAAGCACAAGTCAGGTTTCCTTGGGGAGAGGAGCCAACCACCATGGAAGGTTACTGTAGGAATTTGGTTAACTTCTTTGAGGAGAAAGCAGTTACATTAAAATGTTTTCATTCATTTGTTGTATACGTAGTTGTGACTGTTCATTTGCTTTCAGTTGGAACTTTGATTATCTTACTGTATGCTGCCTGTCCAACACCAAACAACAAAATTGGTGATTGGTAAACCAGAATTTAACTGCTGAAATTCAGATAATTACTCCAAGAGCAGGTGAAGATCACAAATGGAGGCCAAAGGAGAGTGACTTTTTGGACAAAGGTGAGCACAAATGTGACTCCAAATGAATGCTTATGTTGCTTTGTTGTCTGCAGGACATTTAGAGACAAGACAAAGTAAACTAACACATTTGTCATATGAATTAAAATATTATATGTTTACAACTTGCTGTGCTGCCCATCATGGCCAAAAAAAGAAAACAATTAATGAAGTTTTAAAATAAGATTGATTGACTGATACCTTTTATATATCTGCCCTGCACCAAATTAAACAAAATGAGTGAGAATGTTTTTAGGATTTAGAGATTAAAATGAAAAGCATACTGCTTCATCTGGAGTCCTCAAACAAATCAGAAAACCTGTACATTTAATGGATAGGGCATTCATATTTTCAGGACTCTGCACAGGCACACAATCTGTTACTGTATATCACTGCAGTGGGAGTGATGTAACACTTTGAGGGACCCAGAAATCCTCCACTGATGAAACCCTTCGAGAAGCCTAGAAATCCTCCAATGACTTCTATCACGCCTGTGGATCTACCTGGCTGTCTGTCCTCATCAGCTGCAGACCCAGCAGACTCCACTGCAGGGGGGTGGGGGGAGGTTCAGAGCTAACACATGTCGACCTAACTCTGCCTGCCACCATGAAATATCTGACACCAGCCAAGGGCCGGCTGCAGAGAGACCGTTTCAGAAAATAGTCCAAGCTGCAGTGGCTGGGGAGAGGAAAAATTCCAACTTGCCACAGAAAATATTTAACTGTGAGTGAAGGAAACACTGTTTGCAAGAGGTGTATGTATGTGTGTATCTTATCTATGCATCTCACACTCACTACTACCGGTGGAGGCCTCCGTGGGCTCACATAGCAGAGGGATGTGGGTACGTTACCACCTCCCGGGGCCTTATAACCCCAGACTGGAACCGTACTGGGAGCAAGTGTACAAAGGCCTCCCATCCTCATCAACACAACATACCTCCGCCAGACAGAACAAATTACACTACCAGCACCCCCTCACCGCCACAACCCCCTACCCAAAAACAAGCTCGCATTACCTCACAACCAGACTGTAGCGTCTGCATACACTCTCAGTGTCTCTGCAATGCTACTTCTGCAGTGAGAAACGGATAGGGGGAAGCAAGGGCCTGATTACTCATTTGGTCCTATTTGTTTTTATCCGCCTGCCATACTTTATCATACAATCTAAGGCCCGGCACCTCCTGCTTCTAAAACCCCTTTGGAGAATCAGGCCGATTCATCTGCTTTGCACTGATGGATGGATGCGTACTGTTTATGCTGCGCCTCTGGTTTCAGAAGAGGAAACTCCCGTGCCCAAAAACAGAGCGAGCTTTGAGCGTTGGAGCACACTGTTGTGGTTCTGGACAAGGTTTTTACAGTTCGCTGGGAAAGAAGAGAGTTCACCCATAGTTGTAATGTAAAAAAATAACATACAGTGCCATAATTTATCATTAATTAGCACAAGAAACTACAGTCATACTAGTGAGGTGTAAAGTTTGTTTGACTTCAGAATCATTAGTTTTGGAAATATTTAAATTTTGTCTTGATGATGGCCCTGGATGAAAATGTTGTGGTATTCCCAAAGTTGTTATTCTTGTGAGGAAAGGTCAACCTGCTGGTGGCACGAGCTGAAAAGTCATAGGATCAGCGGAGTCATTCAGGTTCAGCCTCTGGGAACAATGAATGTCTGAACCTACTTTTGTGCTCATTTATTTTGTACTGTAGTGATCAGTATGACAGGATAAAGAAAAAAAAATCGCTCCTTGTGTCACATGAAAAGTCAAGATAAAAACAAACGGATTTACAAATCCAAATGGACCTATACAAATTTCTGCCACTAAAAAGCCAAAGTGTCATAGTGTTATAGTCGTGCCAAGGGTTAGTAGGTTATTTGGATTTATCCTGTGAATCACGATCAATATTTGTACACTACAATCCATACAAGACTTGGTTGATATTTCATTCTGGACCAAAATTATCCTTAATTGGAAATATGAGCCATAAAGTAGGACAACTGAAGTCTATTTTGTTGTTGACATGTTTTTCTGTTGCTTCAATCAGATGTTGATATCAGTTAAAAATATGTGTATTGAAAGGAAAATGTTTTGTCTTTTTAAAGATGAATTGAATACGTAGTTTTTTAAATGGATAATCAACAGAGAAGATGGCTATTTTTTGAAAGAGCAGATAACAAAGTGAGAATTTCAAAGTGCCGCTTTGGTTGCATTTTGAAGTATCAGGCGCCAGTTCACTTGCAGTTAATTACATTTCCACCCAATGAATCTGATACAGTAACTGTTTTCTTCCACCCACTCCTCTTACATCTTCAGCTTTTTGATGGTCTGATGGTGTTAAAAATATATTCTCCTCGAACAAAATAACACCTTTTTGAATCTTCGGTCCAAACAGAAGCTGCAGCAGCGCTGAAATAATGTACATCTGTACGGCAGATTGTCCCAGTGCCAGGTGTGAAGTAATGTTCATTAAAAGTGACAAATACCTGGTTTGTAAAAAAGTCATTGAGAGCAACATGTGTTATAATGATGTGCGATGCGGATGGTGAGAGAGAAACATGTGAAAATTTGAAGGCTTTGTTTTGAAACCCAAGATATCAAGCGGGAGAGAACACAGATTCTTACCCACGTCTGTGTTTGCATGCGTACATGTAGAAGCCGAAGGGCGTTCTGAAAACAAAATGTTAGTCATTGTTTCACTATGAGGCCACTTTTCTCCTACTGAGACTCTGTCACAGTCCTGAAGAGCAAACGAACCACTGTGGTGGTGCAACTGAAGGCCTTGACAGCAAAAACACACACATTGGTCCATCTGTCCAGACGATAACAAACTCAAGCTGAAAAAATGGAATCAACCAGTAAGATGCAAAACTGAAACTGGGCTTGCAGCAGATGCCAAACACAAACAGCTCCAATGCTAGCGTGTCAACTTGAACAGTTGATCTTTTATCATGTCACGGTTTTTCTTGCCCCTTACAAAAACCTGGCCACAAATCACTAATTCAACCTCACACTGGTGCTCCATGATGCGATGTTCGAGTGTTAAGTTCTACATTTCAAGTCCGACATCTTATGCTTGGAGCCCAATATCTTTTCAATTTCTAGCACCACTTTTGCTTGCACAAGGAAGGCAAAGCTGGGCAAGCGGCAATCAAGGGAGTGTTGAGGTCTCAGCACAAGATGGAGCATTAGGAAACAAAACTTTCAAGGTAATCTCTCTTACATCACTAAACATTTTAATATTGTAATAACAAAAGACCTTTTGCTCAATTTATTTTTCCACTGAAATGAGGAGCTCTGTGGATATTTCCCCAGCAGCAAAACCAAAGCAAACTATAAAAGTGCACAAGAAGCACGACTTCAGATAATCACCCAGCAAACGGGACTTCAGCAGCCACTGATCATCAGTGTAATGGAGAAAAAGAAATGGCTTGAGGTTGTTTCGGGTTGTTAGACAATAACCAGACTCTTTAGGCTGACAGGTAAAATTAAGGATTTGATAGATTATGGTATTAATCTAATACATTTGAATACGAGTCCAGCGTATTTTCAATGTGTGCTCTAGATCCAATTTGTGCTACACGTGAGTAACATATTCATTCATCTTTTAATTACATATCATTACTCAGTGATACCAATGGAGTACCCACTGCAGAGTGTAACTAATTGCGAGACACACTTGGTACAAGTTAATCAAGAGTTCCCCTCTAAGGAATCCCTTTACTGTAATCTAATATACAGGAATGTTCTATTCTGGAGTTGGCCACTTCCTCCTGCCTCTTCTTCGCCACATGTAATATTCATGACAGCGAGTTCTTCCCTAAAACCCTCTCCTCTCCTCACCAGGTGGGGAAGCAAGCATGCGTCTCCCGACAAAACCCCAGCCACTCAGTGCTTTTTATAGACTCTCCCTCTCACTCTCTTTGAACGGTTAAGCTGTCCCTGGGTTCCTCTTAGCTATTGTAATCCATACACAATACCCACACATTTAATGGGAGAGACGCCTGCAATAAAGCAGAGGGTGCATTTCGCAGGGAGCAATTTAGCCTTCAAACAATATGCCAAGGTTTGCTTCCTTGGGACAATACTGCTGTTTTTTTTTTCCCTTATTGTAGAATATGGGACATAGTCATTACAGTTTGGACTTGATGACGTTGAAATGAAAAGAGTGGCGGGCTTGAATCGCACGCTAAAAAACTTTGCATTCATTCTTTGTGGATGTAAGCATATGTGCCTTTAGTGGAATAAATGTTCGAGATTGCAGGACGGTGAATGCCCGGCAGGGTGTCCTTTTAGTAAGCAGAGTGTCCGGCCACTATCTCTCATCTCAGCTGGCTTTCAGGCTAAATGCGAAACCCACCTGGGTTAAAGGAGAGGCCCTTGCCACTGCATGCTTTGTCCCCATCTCCCCCCATCCACTATGAGGACACACAACACCTTCCCTTGCACTAACCTGTGGGGACAATGGACAATAAAAAGCAATCATTCTCACTTCACCAGCACAATTACTGTACAACCTAGCTCCCCTGCCTTCCCCCAACTCCCCGGCAAAAAAGTGAGAGTAGAAGAGCGATAAAAGAAGAGTTCTTTTGATGCGAACATGGCTTCGACTTCTCTGCTGCCTGCTCCTCTTCCCTCCATTTCCCTTGGTGATAAGATACACAAGAGTGAGCCCACTGGCACAGTGCATACTGGGATAATGTGGCAGCGTGCTGCTAAGCACTTCCTGTCCACAGCAAGTGCAGGGGTTATAGTTGCAACATTTTCCCCAACACTTGCATTCATTTGCTCCTTTCAGATAAACTTAGAGGGCATTGGAATTAAAACCATACAATCAAATGCATCAACCTTTAAGTCTCTGTGGCATCCTACTAAGTACTGGCATCACTGGCTGTACTTCATTAAGATTGTGCAGATATCTCAGTCTGTCATTAATAATGACAAGGCCCACCGCTAAATACATGACCACTGTTAATTATCAGAGGCCATGTCTGTTAAATATCAGATTCCTCCCTCTAAACAGTGGGCAGTTCTCCCTTGCAGTCTCATCTGTCACTGTAAATGTCATCACTTTATTCTCTCGTTGGCGGCCGTGACAGGCCCCACTTTGAGCCCTGCTTTATCTCCTTTGCCTTCCATTCTCCCTACTACAAAGATTCCCCTTTCTGTCTTCCTTTCCTTTTTTTTCCTTTCCACCACTCACTGCTGTATCCGCTTTCCACACGTGGCAAATGATTGCCTGGGTAAAGGTATTTTCTGTTTCAATCTTACACTTTCCCAAGGGAGAACAAAAAAGGGGGGACAAGCTTTCTGCAGCTGGTTTCACTGAGAAAATTGTTCAGAATTGCCTCATTCCAGGGCAGATTAGCGAATGCATACAATCCCAGACTAAGTGCTATTGTGCACCACAATTTGGCCATTATACTTTGTCTTTTCCATTTAGAGAACCCCTACCCAATTAAAGTAATACAGCCCTTCCAATACCTGCTCCCAATTAAATCTGGGCGGTATTACCTGCCTTGATAGAGCTGGCCATGGCTCCTCAACACTCACTTGCATTCATTAGGCCTATTCAACGTGACGGAGCTGATGACAACGATTCAAGTTGCTCTCCCTCCATCCCTCCCCCCTTGCCACTCTCTCCTCTCTTGTTCTCTCCCTCTTTTCGGACGGGCTCTCACTTTCTTTCCCTCTTTTTTTGTCCCTGCCTTTCTCTCTGTCATTCCTCTCAAGGCTAGAAATGCCTGCCGCTTACTCTGAGGACTCAGAATTGGCTGGGGAATAGAGGGGAGAGAGAGGAGGGTCCCCCCCTCCCCTCTCTCCCTTCCCCTTTTCTCTTTCTTCAACATTTTCTCGCCTGCCCCTGGTTTTGTTTCCCAGGTAGCTAGGACTTTTTTTTTCCAGCTCATTGTGCCTTTTTCAAATCCTTCGTCCATGCTGCTTGGTTGGCACCATTTTAAAGCCCCGGCGTCACAAAGAAAGAGCTTGTCCAGGCCACTGACTCGATTGACAATTTCAGAGCGTTAAAAAAATCCACAAAAGCCGGAGCTTGGGGTGTTGCTGAAGTAGGGGGTGGGGGAGCCGTCAATATGACATGTCTGCTGTCCAAACCCATAACCACCAGGTGTTTGTAGCCTTTCAGGAAAAATCCGTCATATCCCACTGTTCCAATTGAACTCGTGTCTCATGCAAAAGAAACTTTTCTTTCACCATTCACAGTGTCACATTTCAGAAAGCTGCAGTTATAATGAGCCAGGCCAACAGAAGAAATATGCTGACAGCAGTTGTACTTAAAGCTGGGACCATCAAATGTGGATGTATCCTGTATTTAACATGCTAAAGAGCCCTGAGGACATTACTGACTTTCCTCAGAGAGATATAATTTGAGTATAGCAGGGATACAGCTTCATTTCTGGTGATGAATATCAACATTGGCACGAGTACTCGCTGTGTGCATTTTGCAGTAGGTCAAATTGGTGAAGGCAGTAGGTGCCGTAACCATATGTAAAAGAGTATATATCGATGGATGTTAAAGGATGAGATTATATATTTTTGTACCTTTTCGTACCTACCTACCTTCAGTGCTCAGCCCCAGGACTATTTGTTCTTAATGAGGAAGTACAATTTAAATAAAAGAAGATCACAAGTATATGCTTTCATATGACAAAGAAAAGACTTGATAATTTACCAAAACAGCTGGACATTGTGGTTTTTAGCAAATCATAATTAATTGTGCATTTGAGAATTTCACATTTTCACCTGCAATTGGATATCTGAACATGTGAACTAAAATTTTAATATGTGAACTGGACATTTTGACACACGGCTGGAAATTTTCACATGCAACTTCCACGTTTTCACATGCAATTGGCTATTTTCACAGAAAATCAAATTTTAACATTTAAAAATAATATAATGTCATATGTGAAACTGTGTTTGAGGGATTAAGGGAAAATGCCTCCTCTCTGATGAGTGTGTGACTCACTGAAAATCTCAATACTAAATTATGTCCTGTTTCTAATAGTTACACAAGATCTAACACCACACAGAAGAGGAGTACAAATTGCAGCAAGTTCTGAGATTTGTGAAGTTTGGGATGACAGTATCAATGAAGAAGTATTCAAGAAACCCACATTATTACTCAAATTGATATTCAGTTGCAACGTATATGCAGGTTTTTTTTTTTACAGGTTTCATGCTGCTATCAAACACTTTTCACTCAAAAGAGCACAGTGCCTCCTTGATAAATTCTCCCCATGCTCTTGGTTTTACTCTCAGTGACATTTGGAGATAAAGTAGGTGAATATCAGGAAGACAGTGGAGAGGGTGGTGGTGGTGGAGGAGGAGGGGGTGGGGGTCTCCTGTATGGAAGTGAGAGTGACATTCTCAGGACCCCCCATGAGGGGAAACCTCTGGGCCCTGCTCAGCCAACAGAGGGAATGATATCAACTTTCCCTTGTCGATGCTCAGGGGGATGAGCTGCTCCCTCTGCCTGCACAGAAGCAAGGAGTTTATTTCAAGCTGACAGACACTTACAAAACATGTATTCAACTGTATGTAATATGTCATTTAGTGAACTTTGATGTGTTGGTGTGTTTTCAAAGCATAGCTCAAGATTTAAGGGGAAGAAGTGGTACTCTTCTTCTGCACTCTCCGTTTTAAAAGTCTTCAACTTCAATATCTTTCCTTACACTACAACAAAATGTGGCTTCATGTCGTCTGCACTGGTGTTCTTTGCATTTTCATGGGAGTCCTTGATGGAAAGTCAGTTTACAGCAATGTGATAAACAAATAAAAGGTAGTTAAAGGATTGTGCACTATTTCATCATAATTTACAGCCGCGAATATCACTGAAGGGTATTAATTTAAGCACTTTGATTATTTGTTTGGGAGGGAAAATGCATTTTCTACCTATAGTCTAATGGAGCCTTTTTTTCCCACTTAGGCAAATGTGCAGCAGCACTGAACAGCCAGCCAATCAGATTCAGGCGAAGTAGGTCTGTGTGTTCCGACCTTGGGAGCCACAGCAACCCAGGGATCGTGCTCCCCTTTGATATGCCAAATCAAAGATCCCGCTTCTGCAACTGAAGGCTGTTTTGTTGCTCCAGCACTTGTTGTTTTTCTCGTGTCCATGTTAAAAGGGAAATTGGCCGTGACTTTCATTCGCTGCTACTCGCATTAAAAAAAGATCAACCTTTCTCACCTCGAGGGAGATTTTAAAGGGAGCACCACAAGGATGTTTGACATGCCATATTGTGGCTTAAGAAATAATGAGGCACTGGGAAAAAGTATTTAAATAATAAGTAAATAACATATCTAAGTTTCCCCCACCTCCCTTCTCCATTTGGTTTGTAATGTTGCCACACTGAACTCTTACGACACATGCATGTATGCAACCACTTAGCAAAGGCTGAGGGTAAGGAAAGCAAGCCGGATGGGAGAGGAAGATAAGGGATGGCTAAATTCAGACCACATGGCCACATGGCTGTACAAGTGGAGTCACCAGGGGCTACTTCCAGTCACGGTAGCTTTATGAAACTGGGATAAGTGAGAGAAGGGGACAAGGGATGAAGACACTGATATTCATACTTAGATTATCATGACTGAGTGTCAGCTGATATCAACAGCAAAGCTCAGTGCGGTGGTTTTTCCGTGATTGTTTTTGCTGTTGCATTACTTTAAATATGTTGACAAGCTCGTCTCATTCCTTGAATCAACTGTGACTTTATTTTTGCAAGAGGGTCCTGATTTTCTTTCTTTTCAATTTTGCCACTTGAGTGTTATTTTAGCTGATGTGACTCTCCTAAGATGAACGTTAGGGGATCTACAAATGCACAGATTTAAAAATATTTGCATACAGCTGATCAATATTGTAAATTTCAAGGTTTTTTCTTTCATTCCACTGTTGCTCCCTCATTTTCCTCCATGGCAGATGTTAGTGTCGAGCTGGAATTAGTGCGGACACTAACCCCAGCCAGATTTTAATTAATTTTACACAGACAGTAGTGCAGTGACCCCGTGAAAAAGGACGAGGCACACCCCGACTAATCAGCCTGAACCCCATGACATCACTCCTGGACCTGCCAAGCCAGCCAAAACAGGGGGAGCCTAGGTAGTTTACTGTGGATACAAAGCACCAATTTATCACTATAAGCAAATGCTAACCTAGGAGCGTTGCCCTCGGCAGAATTAATTGGCCCTCTCTCTGTCTGTGAAGTGTCTGGCCTTGTTTAAAAAGACAGGCTGCCCCAGAGACCCCCGCTCTCAACACGCTGCTCTGAGGAGCTGTGCCGCTATTGGCTGATGGATAGCCATGGAAACCCCTGCTCTGCATAACCAGGAAGTGCCGGTCCATGGAAATGATTGGTTGCTCAGACCTGTGGCGAACAGATGCTGTCAAGAAGCACTGCTGGGGTAGGTCTGAATTTTTTTTATATTTTTTGTCACTTGTGTGCCATCTTTCTCAAATTAAAATTACCACAAATATGACAAATATTCTCTGTCTCAAAGCTGACGATACACTCTCACATAAAGACACTGCCTAGCGGTCAGAGCAATCAGTAATCAGTAAGTGCATCGAGTGCCACTTTAATGGCATTTCTGGTCACTGTGTCAGTACTTTTCCTGCCAACGACAGCATCCACACGACATGCTCCAGTGTGTGCAACCTTACCAGCACAAACAACACAACTTAACTTTTTTATTTTTTATTTTTTTTTCCAGATGAGATGAGGTGTCTTTCATCTGTCCAGCTTGCTGCTGCTTGAGTTAGCGGATGGAGAGGAAAAAAGAGGAAAAAAACCTGATTATCTACTGGCTCTTTCAACGCACTCTACTGTGACTAAGAAAGTGTGGGTACATTGTAAGAGCAACTTTCTAGTACATTAGCTGGAGATTGAAGGCTCCAACTGTAGGCTGAGAGACGGGGAAAAAAAAGAGAAACAACAGAGCTCCCCCTCCCTCTCCTCTCCTTCACCCCACCACCCTCTCTTTCTTTATCTAGCCCCTTTCGTTCAGTTGAGAGAGTGCAGTCCTATCTTTCTGGCCCATCCGCGGTGTCTCCTTTCCCTGGCTCCTGTACTTGGGGGAATAATTAATCGGGCTAACAGGTAAGAGATACCGAGACGTGGCATAAGAGCAGCTTTCAGAGCTTTGTGTGTGTGGGGTTTCCACGCTGAAATGGAATCCGCTCGCCACTCAGGGCCCTTTTCACCGGAGGAGCCGTTGAGGAGGGGAGGCAGCTGCGAGCGGATCTCACCGAACATCTATCGCGACGACCCCCCCCCCCTCCTCAATCTCTCCTCTCCTTCCTTCATCCCTCCTCAAACCCCACATCCTTTATATCCTTTATTTATCTTTTTGTTTTTTTTGCTCCCCCCTCCATCTTGTCTCACAGAAATGAGGCTCATGCACGCATAGATGCAGCTCAGGGCGCTGGAGCAAACTGGAGGGCCCTTGGACTCTCCCTGATCTGTGCTCCACCGTCACCACTAACACCTTTCACTCAAGCCACCGCGCATCTACACACATATTGCTATTTGCTGAAAACCTTCAGCACTAATTTATTTTGAATTGATTTTTTTAAACACCATCTAGTTTGAGTCTAAAAGTAACTGCTGTCCCAGCTAACAAAGACTTTCTAAATAAAAAGATCTGGATATGACAGTGGAGTTTGTAAAGCAGCATGTTTCTGAAGGGTTATTTCCTGGAGGAGGCTTCAGTTTCTTCCTGTGGGTGTCAGGTGATTGACAGCAAGCAGAATGTAAAGTAATACGTGCACTGATGTGAAAAGTGGGTATGCTGAAATTGTGATAAAACAGAAACACTCACAAAGCCACTGTGAGGCTTCATGTTTTGCAGCCATAAAATGAAGCAGTGAAATACTGAATAATAGCAAGTGGCTTGTTTTAACATGGAGGAAAGAAGTTCTAATTCTCGTTTGGAGTCAAGTCAGTCTTATTTATATAGCCCTGTATCACAAATTTGCTTCAAAGGGATATAAAATCTGTATCTTTTGTCCTTAAACATTTGATTTGGAGAAGCAAAATCTCCTCAACAAACTCTTAAACAGGAGAGAAAAGCTGTAACCCGAGGAATAGCAACAGAGGAGAGAATTATCTTGTGTATGGACAATCAGGATGACAAAAATATAGAAAGACTAGAAACATTTATACGTGCATTTGTGCAATGTTTCCCACATTTTATACATTAGAAAAATCACGCAGCATACCACCAAGCAAAAATGTTTGGATCAGTTAATTGTTCTGCCTGTCACTACATGCCACTCACTTAGAGCACCTATCAGGTGAAACTGGATAATCTTCCGTGGCACCACTGACGAGTTCTCATGACACACCTATGTGCCGCGGCACAGCGGTTGGGAATCACTGCATTTGTATATAGAGAGTGTCCAGACTGGACAGAGATCAGAAGAAAGCTGTTCAGCTGAGAAGATTTAGAAAAGTCTAAAAGGAATCGCATTTTGTGTCAGAAAAGCACCAGAATGCAGCTGCTGTAGTTGCAGGATACAGTAGCTGCAGTTCAAGTACAGTAAAAGTTATGCCAACAGTGTTCACAAGCCTGTGCACTTCCTCTTTTCCCTTCTCTCCTGTTCTTTTAGTGAGCAGCGTGCCACTTCAGCAGCAGCTGTGTGAGAGTGCTGCAAAGGGAAAACTTCACAGCCCTTCCCGGCGTCTCACCCTGAAAATAGACTGTTAAACTCTTAGATACTGAAAATGAACTAAGTGATATATTATTTATAACACATCGCTTAGAGGTGAATGCTGCTCGACTTAGGAGAGCTTCGACCCAAAGTGCTGTCGATCAGCCAAGGAAGAATCTGGGTGAAGTTTGACAATTTTGTTGAAGCAGTCAAATGACAGGTGTTTTTTTTTTTTTTTTTTTTTTTGATTGCTCCCTCGCCTGAATCTGATAAATAAATAAATAAAT
Organism: Scatophagus argus; assembly: GCF_020382885.2. Classification (NCBI taxonomy): domain Eukaryota; kingdom Metazoa; phylum Chordata; class Actinopteri; family Scatophagidae; genus Scatophagus; species Scatophagus argus. The sequence goes on along the minus strand of NC_058516.1, from coordinate 3,987,921 downwards.
AAATCAGAGAGTTTGAACAACCCCAGCAATAGTAGTTTTTTTTTGTCAGTGAGAAAACATACCAATATCACCTCCCCAAAAATCTTTTCCACATGATTCTGAGCACATTCATCAGTTTGATGTAGCAGAGGCGGAGCAAACACTTCCTGGCTGGTGATTGCTCACAAATACATACAGAAGCACTATGTGAACAATATGGAAGTATGTCACTACGTAATCCCACTTTAGTCAATCAGCTGTCCTCAAGCTACGAAAATGATGTCAAATTAGCAGATGATATTGCCCATGTTTTGAAATATTGAGCATATTTAAATTTAAATGGCATTTTCCAAGGCGTTTTTGAATACACGCAAATTAGCACTGATCTTTAATAGCAAGGCTGCGAAATAAACAACTGTCCCTGCCCTGCTCCAAAAAGGTCAGTTGTGTAAAAGTACAGTAGGATGTTTTTTCCCTGCCGGTCATCTCCAACATACTGCACTGAACTCCCTGCAGAGCACACAGCTGGACACAGGAAAGGCCAGAGCGCCTCCGCCACCCTGCCCTCCTCTCCCCAGGCCACCAAACGAGAGGTCTGACCAAGCTGCCACTCAGCCAGAGGCAAGCTTGATGTACGACCAAACACCAATGGGATCGATAGGAGCCCCCCCCCACATCCTTCCTCTGTCTACCCTCTGCCACTTCCCCTCTCCCACTCCTGCTCTCCTTTACTTTTCCTTTTGTCTTACCTCCCCCTGCTGGCTGCCTCTCTTTTTCCTCCTCCCTCTGAAGACTCTCATGGGCTTGCTTTAGCATTACAGCTACAGCAGAGGAGCTTAACATAAGGAAAAAGCAGGCACCGCTGTAACACAGATTTGTGTTTTGCCAAGTGCTGTGTCATGAATTTGGGAAATGCAGAAATCCCTTGGTGCAATTACATTATTTTTACATTTTACATGGCAAAGAAGCATCAAATGCTACTTAACAGCTTGCATATGTGAATGTTGAAAGTGTGGCGCTGAGACTGCCATGGGGCCACCCAGGCTATAAACACAGCCACTCATTTTACTATAATTACTTCAGATTAAAGCATCCGCCAAATGGCACGTGCTAACAATTAATCAATGATATTGATAACACCTCATCACAGATCAAATCAGTCTTGTAATGTCAGCGCTGATGCTTAATCATCTGACTTAGGTTCATCAACAACAGTGATTGACAGGTGGAAGAAGAAAGAAGGGAATAATTGAGGAGTACAGATATTCCTCTGACTGTTGTTAGTGATCGCCTTCATCTTCTCAACTTGATGGTGGCTTTCGTGGCTGAAAGGGATACTGCTGACAAATTCAATTATTGAAAGAAGACAGGCTAATGGTCCGTGGTGATGATTCATTTCATAAGTATTTCTGCTGTATGTTTTAATGAAAGCTTACATTGTCTCTGGTGGCAAAGGGAACGGATGCCTTACACCAATTACTATACTGTCACTGAGGGCGCATGTTGCAGCAATAATCCTCCCCTCCCTCCAGAGCCCAGACGAGGCACGTACACAGCAATACACACAGCCTGGACATGTGTATGTGCACAATAACCACAAACACACTTTTTTTTTCTTTTTCCCACTCCTCGCCTCAGCCTGCTTCCCCTTTGTGCAAACACAAAGAAAAAAAGATCCTCTCTGTTATTCCTCATTCCTTTGGTCCATTATTCGTTGGGTGTGGATGCGGGGGTCTGGGCGCAGCCTCTGCCCCACCACGCTTCTCCATCCCTGGACATGAGAGGTAGAGGAAGGGGCCTTAGAGTGTGAAGGTCTGCAGGTCTTGGGAGGAGGAGGAGAAGAGGGTGTGGTTGGAAGGGCCGGGGCAGTGGGGGAGGTGGGTGGGTGAGTGGAGCGATGGCTGGACATACATCTGCAACCCAGAGAGAGAGACAGGCTCAAAGGCTTGGGGAGAATGAGAAGGGGGTTGCAAGGGTCAGTGACAAGTGGCACACACAGGGTGGGTGTGCGGGTGAAGTGGGGTGGAACAAGTGCTATAGAGGGGCCAGGGATTGTGTTTTTCCCATGGTCCGTTACCCCCTTCCCCCCCATGGAAGTTTCCCTCATGGAACCCCACCCAAACCCCCAGAACCAGTTTCTACTCTCTCTCTCTCCTGTTGCCATGTCAAGAAAGGAGCGGGCAGGCTCAGTTTCAATCCACAGAGCCGGTGTGTTTTCAATGAATTGATACAGATGAAGAAGTTCAACACAATGGATGGATTACCTCAGCCAAAATAGACTGACCCCCCCACCACCTCCACCCCTCATAACCCCACCCGCCCATTTCACTTATTCACACAGCAACTGACATGGACTGACACTGGACAATATAGACCAGCCTCACCCACAAACACACCATTAGACACAGATATGAGCACACACGTGTGAAAATATGCAGTTTCAGAGGCTTTAAAATCCATAATGATGTATGAAAAGCAAAAGAAAGTAATTTTTTAAGGTGCAATAAACTCTTAATATCCTTGCTGTGTGTCCCAGTTTTGGAGTAAAAGAGCGCCTTGTTTGTGCATAAGCCTAAATACTACACGCCCAAAATAAAAAAAAACAAAAACAACAGAACCATTTTAATTACATTCACAATCCTGGTCTCTTCAGAAGGTTATCTCTTTGGAGTTTATTGTCAACATGTCAGAGTTTGTGTGAGTGATACTAAACTAAATTTACAGAGGCACAAACACACTAAAAACATAAACTGTATTTTAAGTGTTCCTTCTTGTATGCACTCCTGTCATGCTTTGTGTTTTCAGTGTGTAGTCTTGGATGAAAATGATACTGCTGCTTGTTTAGAGAGAGATGAAAAATGGTAAAAGTGGAAACCAGTGACTTATCCTGCACAATATCCTGACTCTGTTCGAGTTTCCCTCTCCTTTTTTAATAACCTATGCTATTTGGTGGATGCCCACCTTGCTGCACCATGAGACCATGCATCTTTTAGCACGGACACCTTTATTTTGGAGTCCTGCTTCTAATCTCGGCAGTGATGGTATTTGAGCCCTCCCACATGTGAGCAGCACATACTGTACATTTGTCTTTCTCTTTAATCTTGTTCACTTTCAACCTCGAGTCGGTTCATGAACTTGAGGAGTTTGGTCAAGGTGCTTCACATATCTAGGCTGACCAGGAAGAAAAGAGTTATGTTGGACTGACAGATGACCTCTGAGAAGTGCAGTCCAAAAAAAAACACAAACAAAAAAACAAACACCTAGCAAGAGTGCTCTTAACAACATCAAAATGTCACTATCTCATCAATACTTATTGGTATACCATTTGTAACTCTTTAAACATCCTGGAGAAAATGCACAAAGCTGGGGGGTGGGGGCTGTAAAACACAGGACCCGCCCACCATCTGTGTGACTGTAGTAGGAGGTGGCGGCGTTCTTAGCTGTCCAGGCTAATGGCTACGAATGGGCCCTAATGCGCGCTCTTCCCGATAAATCACATGCACAGTGTCCTGCTTAGACATTCAGCAGCTCTGCTGAACGCTCTCTTTATCACCCACTCCGAGATTAATGAGCACACACCCATTTACCTTGCACTGCTGGACAGCAGGACACAAAAGCACAAACGCACACGGACGAAAACCCCAGCTTTGAGTTGTATGATAATGGCTGCAAGGACTTTTCTGTTGACTGTTGTTGAATATTTTCCTTAAGTCTGACCTTAGAAGTGTAAAAATGATATTTTTCTATCATCTGAGGACATTCATGACACACTCTCACATGCAGGTACAGGCGCGCACACACTTTCGCCAACTGCGTAGCAAAGCTTTGGCAACATCTGCTTTATGTCCTGGGGACAAAGTGTCTCATCACAAATATCCATCGCAGTGTCGGCCAGGCAAAAATAACACGCTGACAGAGGGAGACATGCGTGCAAGGAGTAACGGTAGGCAAGCTGAATGATTAATACTCTACATGCAAGAGATGGTTTGGGTAAACTTTCTCCCTGAAGAGGCTGCTGTGTCCTTTGATCTTTCATTTAGAGTTATCACAATCAGACGCCGCTGCTGCTCACAGTTCAGGAATCCAATGTGCCGAGCCGAATCAGCTTTCCAAATGTTTATTTTTGTGAGAAATAATGCACTCAACTAACCATATCTTTGGTGCTATCATCATTGCCCGGGCTATTTCCAAACTGTATCTATTAATCATTTTTGAGCATGTACGGCAATTAAATTAGGCCGGGTCACACTCGAGCAATAATAAGATTTTAATTGTGTGGGGCAAGGCTCTAATTCAACTATCTCTGGATCGCTTGACGGGGGCATCGGGAGCACAAAGACAGAGAGAGGAAGGAGTCGAAAAAAAGGCAGGCTTTCAATTTATGTGAAAATGAACTAAACAGAGAAGTAAAGGGAGTGATAAAAAGTAAAATCAAAATAGTAGACAGTCTGTCTTTTCGATTATGCACCTGGTTGTTGCAGTTTGAAAAGACAAGTGCAACTGCAATTACAACCAGGCCCAACATCTGGATATGCCTCCTCCCTGAACCTTTTGAGGGGGGGGGGGGGGGGGGGGGGTACAACTCATCTCCAATCACCTTCAAATACAGCTCTGCGTTCCCAGGTCAAACCCTTCTGTGTCCACCTGACGAGCAAAACAAACACGCCACAGTTCAGGAGCATGCAAACACAAGAATATAACTGTGCAAAGGGGGGGCAGTTGATGTTGGTGGAGAGAAAATGCACAAAAACAGCCAGAAAAATGGAACAGGGCAAAACCCAGAACAAAACAAGCTTCTTTGGAGCAATATGAATGTTTACTTGTTGAATCTTTTATCAGTTTTGTTTTTATCTCTGCCCTCCTCTCCCTCCCTGTGTGTTATCTATGCAGCAGGTACTGAGCTATGCATCGGGGCTGCGTGGAGCTGATTAGAACAGTGATAGATGGGAGGGTGGATGACCTTAGCTTCCGACTAAACACAAGGTTGGACATTTGTCTCCTTGCTGCATTTGCATGCTCTCCGCCCGTTTATGGCAATTTGTCACCATACTCGCTTTGCCATTGAGAAGACACAATAAAAAAAAAAGTGGGCAGTGCAAGGCAAGATTCCCAAGAAAAAAAAAATTAAAACAGGTTATGATGAAGCACTTTCATTCAGATAATTCCACAAAGTGGGAACTCACGGACTATGAGTTCTTCCCATGCTTACCCATCCCTGTTAGTAATAAGTTAACTCATGGGAGTGTAATTAAGGTACACTGGTGCAGAAATTCATCTTAGTAGCAAAAAAGGGACAATACAAAACCCTGTGTGCATGCAAAAACATGTCACGCGCTTCTTTGGAGGCCAGATTCCTCTTCAAAACCTCAGCAACCTGCAACCTCCCACTCTCCGCTGCCCGCCTCCGCCCACAAAGCACACACGCCATAAACACGCAAGCCTGTATACACGACATGACACATGCTGATGAATGGCCTGTCATGCTGTTTGGTGATCAGTGAATTATTTACACTCATATGCCTTTAATAATTCAGGGGCCCAGTCTTAACAAATTACCGCACTGCTCCCCAAACCAACAGAGTTCACTCAGCCAGAGCGCCACACGCAGCCCGTTCATCCACTCTCCAACACGCCCTTGGAATGTGATGGTGACATTTCTGCAAGGCGCCAAATCTGAAGCGTAATTTAATCATTTTGAAAGCGAGACGTGTCTCAGCAAATCAGTGTTAGAGTGCATCTCCGCTGTGATGTCTTTGTATTGTCTTGGTTGCTTCCTGATTAAAAAGCGCTGGTTGCACTGATCTGCTGATGATGGCATAAACTCTGCATCCACAGGTGGGAAATCCTCTGAAACAAAGCATTCATACTGTATGTTTGCATTCGGGATTGTGAACAAAGCGTGCACTCCTAGCAAACACAAAGATGAATTCAAGTATATTAGAGACTTTACTGTGCATCTGCACCAGAAGACAAAAAACAGAATGGAAAAATTAGCATTTTTCCAATTTTCAACCTGAATGAAAAAACAAAATGAACTGATGGTACACAGGCTGATCCACATGCTTATGACCTTGACTCTGTCCTGTCCAGAAATGGAAACTTCCATCTCTCTAGTACGCACCTAAACTCATTCATTTAATTTTCATTGTAAGGTCACAAGTCCAGACACAGTCACCACAAACATTGGAAATCGATTCCTTTCCCATGGAGCCTTGTGACTGGTGGATTTGCCAATGTTTGGGCAATCAAAGCGCTCATCAGCTGAGGTTTAAGAAAGGCCACTGCTGAACATTTGTGCTTCACAATTTCAGGCTCTCTGCTTTTACCCTTTAAATGATTATCTGTGGTTAATATCAGTGCAAATCAAAAATATTGTCTTGACAAATAATCTTAATTTTGTTGCAGATCGCCATCGAGATGCCGTAGCATCCTCTGCCATTGCCCACAATGCATCAGTACATACACACACGTCAACCTCTTGGCACACAGTGAGAGCATCCCGTCAGTCACACAGGGTAAGCTGGTCATGTGTACATACAATGAGAGATGAGGCTCTTTTTACATGCATTCTCGGTTTTCCTCATCATCAGCTAACACACACTCACACACACAGACATATAGACAAAGACAACACAGACACGTACAAACACACACAGAGGCCCCACCAGACACTTCCAGGTCCCTAACGAGGTCGCTAATTAACTCTCCCACTTGCGCTCGCTCGTTTTCATCCGAGGTGCACATTGCTTTTTTGACAGGAGAAAATTGCCGGGCAATTAAATCATCTGAAGACGAACACTCCAGCAGCTGGTATTAACAGCTAAATGTTACATCCATTTTCAAAAATGTGATTGTGGAGAAACCGTACAGTAAGTGACTGACTGCTATAGTGCTCTCTAATAAACCACAGCTGAGGCTTCTTGGCACTGTACTATAAAAATGCAGTATCATATGTTGATATTCTATCTGCATTATGCATCCACTCATGCCAGCTTCATGCAAAAAACACGCAAAATTCATGTAAATTATGCAGACATAATTTGTGTCACAGTGAATACAGATGTTTTTAGTGTTTTAATCCCCTTCTTATGCTTTTTCTCCAAATTGTCTTTCTATTGATGAATTGAGACTGTTACAACAGTATTTTACAATACAGTTTTCTACATAATAATCATGTTCAAAAGAATTCACGGTTCAATGTCAGTCAAATTTATTTTAACGTTGTTTATTGTGTGCTTTGTCTCTTTTATGGCAGATATATTACACTCAGAGCACGAGTTTAGGTAGATTGAAAGGGATTCTCTAAATGTGAATATACAAATGTATACAATAGAAAAAGAACAATTACACTAAACAAGGATTATCACCTAACGTTAAAGTTCCCTTAATTTCTATTTAAGCGTCTGCAAAGCTCATCGCTTTAGTTTTACAACCAAAAATTTTTTCAAAACAGAGAGTGAATGATGGAAACAAACCCGACTAATGTGTTTGCTGGATCTGGAAACTGTTTTACATAATAAATAAAGTTGCTATGGTGAATGTATTAGCAATGTTGTGTTTACGGCTTGTTCTGCTGCCCCCCTGTGGCCAAAAACATAATTAAAATTGTGTTACTTTAAATCAATATGCCTTTATGTATTAAGAGCAGGGCAGTTGATAAAACATTGCTAAAACTCACTCAATGCACAGACAAACAGCTAATATCATTTGACCCAGGTCTTGCGAAACACACACACGCACACACTTTTCGGTCTCCACTTCATCTCAATTCAGCCTCCTGGATCCCCAGCCTCTTCTGAAACTGATTTTTGTCTCCTATTTTGTTAACCTCACTCGCAATTAACCCCACACTGCGAGCCAGCCACGAATGGGCCAATGGAGGCAGCCTACAGTATGCGAGCGCCCAGCCCCGTGTGAATCACCACATTGTGTCATCTGTCCCTTATATGAAAGAGTGAGGAGAAAGGAGAATGAGACACAGAGGGAGAAAGAGTGCTGTTTTTTGGGGGTCCACTATTCTTAGAAGGGTACCCCCAGGGGCGATGACAGCAGTGTAGGGTGGAGATTTCTGTGTGAGTGTGTGTGCAGGGGGGGGGGGTCCCATCCTGACAGGTTCTTTTGTAAGGGGGGGGTCAGAGAGGAGGGAGCAGAGCGTAGGTGAGGGCCGGTTTTGTGGTGCCGTCAGGAGTGTTGGAGATGGCGTGAGTCACCACCGATGGGGGGTCATTGTACCCAGTCCATTCTGTCTCCACACTCTGCTACTGCTCAATGGGCGGATTAAAGAATACGCCTGAGTCTTAATCTTTGAACCACACAGACACAGATGCACAAACACACACAGCTGAATTGAGTCTGTCAGGGTCGGGTCCCACGCAGCTTCTGAGTCTGTGTGTGTGTGTGTGTGTGTGTGTGTGTGCTGAGCTAAACGTTCACATCGGTGCTTACACCAGAATCTATAGGTCTCATTTGCATTGCTGAATGCGTCGTAATGATGTTACCCGCGCTTTACTGTAACGCTTCTTTTTATAGATCCCTTTTCTTCCCCTCATAATGAGTGAAAAAGGTCAGTGTCTGGCAAGGGGCAGGAAAAGGGAGATGGTATTAAGCCAGCTCCTTGGTTTCTTTACAGTTCTCCAAGTTCACCAACTCCAGCAAATGAGCATGTACAACAAGCCAAGGGGCCTTTTATTGCAAATCTAATTCATTTCTCTAGACAACTGTGAAATTTGCCATTGACATTAGTCATTACCCCAAGGCTAACGAAAAGATGATCTCGGTTAATAAATGATCCCTAACAAGGATCTCTCTCTCTCTCTCTTTCTCTCTCTCCCTCTCTCTCTCTCTCTGTCCCATTGTGTTAATGGCAGGGGCAGCTGTTAACGGCATGCAGTTTCAGAACAACACTGCTAACACTGACTCTGGCTGCACTTCCCTCTCAGTCCTTCTGCTTTCATTTGGCTGCTGGGTACCCCCACTTTCCTCGTCTCCTCCTCTCTCTTTCTCCTTCGTCTTCTTTGCCCCGTCCTCACATCATCATCATCACCCTACAGATTCTACATTATGCAGTGGCATCATTAGAGCCTTGATTTCAGACGCTTCCGGCACAGTTTCTGGATTGCGGCCGTGGCACTTCCTGGATGCTGGCCGGCTCGGATTCCAAGACGAGCCGAGGAAGCCATTGGGAACAGATGTGAATGACAGCAGCTCTGAGAAATAGAGAGAAAGGCAGACAGAGAGAAAGATCGCAGCAGTTGGGGATGGGGGGGGGGGTCAAAAATGGCTAATCATCTGGAAGAGAGCCTGACCCTCCAGCTGGCCCTGGCCATCACTGATACTAAACAATGAGGAAGCTGTTCTAAGCACCAGGGATAAGGGTCAAGACAGAGGACGGATCGCTCAGCAACAGAGTGTACTCGGCCTCAGCCTTTAACAATATGTGAAATACGGAGAAGCAGGTCACTTCTAACAAAGAAGAAGGTCGCCAACTGTAATCAAGCACTTTTGTTCCTGTCAATTTACATAATTTGAAAATAAAACCTATCAGAATTGCGCTGGTTTATTTGCAGTCTGTAATAATTGTTTCCTGAAAAGTGAAATCCATTATTAGGGCACCGAGGCATCGGTGTTTGTCTATCTCTGAAACGACAAGTCACATTTTCTCGTCGGAGGAAAATGGAATTGTTCAAATTGTGTTTGCAAGAGGGGTCCCCACGTCTAGTGTGGGAAGCACATAATACAATATTCACATTTTTCCCCACTCAGAGTTCCAATTTATTGAAGTAACCGAGCAGAAAATTTACTGACAGCTGTAGCACTTTATTGCGAATTAGTATATACATTCTACATCCCGCAAGGAAAGCCAAGCCTCATTGTATTTCTGTAATTGCTGGAGCCTGAGAAAACGAAGGGGCAACAGCAAGTCGAGCAATTACAAGCTAAAGATGACAGGGTATACTTTTAGCTTCAGATCCTGTTTGAAGCTGGGGATGAAAGTTGGGAGCATCAGCGAGGTTTGGCAGTGGCACGAGTGGGAGATAGAGCAGGTGTTAAACAAATGAAATGCAAATGCTCACTGGTCATCTTTGCCGGTCATCAGTGATGTCATTATGATTGCCATTGGTGAGTACTCTTAGAGATCGTGTTTAACAGGAAAAAAGAAAAAAAGCATTGTCTCATACTCGCTGCTGTGTAATTAAAGTTTAGTTAGTTCTTGTTGACAGCCAATCAGATTGAGAGTAAAAAACTGTTTCCAGGAAGAAGAAAGCTGCCTGATACAGCAACAATATAAGAACAATGTGAATAAAAGCCAACTTAAATATGTTAATATGAAACTAATATTGAGCAAAAAAAGCATTTGATTACGAAATGTTGGACACTGCTATGTGCAGCATTTCCTTCATCTCTGTGTTACCATATTATTTTTTTAATAATGTACTAATTATACAGAAAACCTGTCAGAGCACAGAAGACTTTACATCTGCCTGTTGGCCTCTTCTCACATCACTAAAATCTTCCAAGAGAAACAGATAAAACTGGTCTGGTTTACTCAAAACAAACCCTGGTTCTGAACTTGCTCAAAGTACCTTATAAAGACATAGAGATATGCACATGACCGCAGCTCAAGACTATAACACACTCTGCTTTGATTGTTTCCATCAGTTCACTCCACTACTTTCTTCTTTACAAAGACAGACAGGAAAGAGAATGCGAGAGGCCCGATCTGATCCTAGACCTGCAGGTGAACAGGGGGTTTCACCTGCCCATAAGCTCCCCTGATGGCTCCTTTCACGATTGCAGGTGACTCCTCCGTGCTGTCTTGCAGGCCTGTTACTCTCTTGCAGCATGTAAAGAAACACAGAGAACAGGCAGAGAACACAGTGTTTTCTCAGTCTTCTGTATTTGTCAAACTGATGTGTTGTTTGGTGTGCAGATCTGCTGAACTGTGAAGTGCCCGGGGCATTGAGAATAAAGCAGGACTGACGGTATATGAACCGGCCAGCCCGTGCTGTGTGCAGGTGAACTGCCCAAGGCCTTGGTGGACTGCACAGAGAAATGATGTCAAATGAGAGTGACTTCAGAGGTCGGTCAGGTGCATTAAATATGTATCAAGATGTATTCCAGCTTGAGCCAAACTGTCTTTGAAATTCTTTTCTTCGGTGATTGATGGATTGATTTAGACTCTCAAACTGGAACCAACTGCCCCATGTGGGAAAAAACCTGCACCCAACAGGCTGTGCAAAATCAACCAAATCCAACTGAAATGACAACAATCAAGCTTTTCAATTTGCAATATTATTTCATCAGAGCAGACGATGCTTGTTTTATTTGCTGTCCTCGTGCCACTCCTCTCCTTGTGGAGAGCTGGAACTGCAACTGTATTTCAGTTCTGTTGCATATGCTTTGCTAACAGTGACATCAGCCCTGGGGATGCTAACGAAGAGATAGAGAGTACTTAGGATGTAAAACACACAAAGCTGCAATGTAAACACTTGTCTTCCTTCATATTAAATTTTCCATCATCTCCATTGCTCCTTCTTTTGGCGAGAAGCACATCTCACACTCCGGCGTTTCAATTTGCAACGCCGCTGTTCCAAACTACATGTTCATTTATTGCTGTTATTACTTTGTCATGTTGGATAAATTGATAACATGACATAACTTGCTTGCTGCCTTGTTGCGCCGGCAGTCTGATTATGAGGTCAAGTGCGTTAACAAATGACAAATGCGGGAGATGAGAGAGTTGCCATCCATTCATTTCAAGTCAGTGCTTTTCCTCCACTAAAATGAAAACTATTGCTCTGCCAGAGGTGAGGTAGAGCACGTAATTCTCTTTTCAGGACTAATCCACCTTTACAAATGACTCTTAGTAAGTGTAGAGCAAGAAAGTAGATGAAGAAAGAAGAAAGTCTAAATAATAGATGCTTCAGAGTCTTATCACATTAAAGTAGATTGAATGATTCGATTCTTAGATATGAGATAAATTTCATATTCTTTTGTTATTTTTTCCACAGGCTCAAGGAAGAAGATGTCAGTGAATGCAAATCCAACAATCCCAGCGGGTCAGAAAAATTACTGGCACATCTGGCAAAATGACAAGTTAAAATTCAACTTCCTAATGATGGTCAAATATGGAGGGAATTGGCAGTGATCAAGAGGAGGGACGGAGCAGAAGGAGAAGCCACTTCAAGGTCACAGAGGGCTCATTATAAACGTTGCTAAGCTACAATCTGTGACAGGCAGAGAAACCGGAGAAGGATGAGAGAAACTGTGTGAGTGACCACCAAAAAACTGAGACATAGCTCCAGGTCCTAATTTCCAACGCGCTGCTGTCCTAAAAGGAGGGCTTTTTCCCCCACGCTGACTTTTTAGACTACTGGAAATCAAGTCTCACGCAGCGCCCAAAAGGTTTATGAGAAAAGCTGCATGACCAAGACCAAAGGAACACAGTGGACTGAGCAAAGATATGTCCAAAAGACACGTTTTGAATGTCTTTTGTCGTACTTTGAAAAGACAGCCCCTGAGCAGCCGGAATCAAAGTTTTTATGATGTCTTCTTCCAAACATCCAGTGTTGACGTTTAAATAATGAGGACTAATTTCAGCGCATAAAACACACACACACACACACACGCTCTCACTGTCTCTTTCCAGTAATAACAAATAGGTTGCTGTGATTTGGGTGTGGTGCAGACATACAGATATGGTCCTGGGCTGACTGAGGCACTATGATCTGTGTGTCTGGCACACTTCTCATGTTTCCCGGAAGAACAGAAGCATAGATAGAACATCTGGATAGAAATATGAATCATGACTTCAAAAATTCTCTCTGGCAACACTTGCTGTGTGTATTTTTATTCAAAAGGTCCTGATATATTTTATTTATATTTCATTAAACACTGAGAGGTGCACAATTTGAAGTGACCTCTTTCATACTGTGGCAATGAACGGTGGAAAGAATCTACCTGCAAATGGCTGTGGAAACACTTAATGAAAAAGGAAAAAGCCTCGCTCAATAGAGCACTTAAATGACTGTGAGCGCCGCGCAGACAATGCAGACCATACCTTCGGGGTGCAAACATATCTCCTGTCCTCAGGGGACGACTATACTGTCAGAGAATCCCCATTATGTATTATCACAAAGTCAGACAGCAAAATCTTCAAAACCAATGTCTGTGATGGGCTAAGAAAGAGCTGACAAGAGAGTGCCAGCCACCCTTCTCCTTCCCCCATTTGAGTCACTTTGAAAACTTAGCGGATCCACCTTTTAACAATCCTATGGGGATGAATCAACCTTGCGCTCCTATCTAAGACGGTACAACCAGCACACCTAGAATTACAATGGAAGCACATCAAGGGACGGCCAAGCCTGACTGACAAGCGCTTCCCCCTTCATAAAAGCACCAGGCTGCCTTCATTTGCATGGCAGGGTTTGGCCTGGTGAAGGGAGTTAATCAGGGCTTTCCATGGTGCCATAGCAGGGGCTCCCATCCGTGCCCACCCCCCTCACCCCCTTCCCCTACAACCGAAGCACCCTTCCCCACAAGGGCCAGCGGTGAAATCCTCTTAGTGGCAGCAGGCTAAAAGATGAGTTTGCGCCCACCTCGCCTCGCGGGACGAGGAGGGGCATGGGGGCTGCTCGTTCTGGGGGCCGGTCTCCGTCGGGACTGACCTCCCTTCCACCGCCTGGCACCGCCCATTAAAAAAGCTTTAATTACACAGAGATGACTCTTCCAGTCCCCCATCCCTCCCCTTCTCCTCCGACTCACACTCCCCCCCCTCCGCCTTCCCCATGCCTATCTCTCCCTCTCCACAGGGGAGCACTCCTTGTCTCCTCTCCATTAAGATTGAGAGAGTGAGGGGAGAGGAGCCTGCAGAGACGACCACTTCCACACATGCAGCAGGGAGCAAATACCATTTTCAGCTTCAAATGTCTTTTCACAGATTGGTTTTATTTATTTCTTTTTCTTCCTTTCTCCCAAATGACAATTTTTTTGATCCATGAAGCAAATTGAAAATGATTCGTGTGTTTGAGCATGTTTGCGTAAATGTGAATGATTTCATAAAAATCCAACAAAATGTATTTGGCTTTTTGCATTGTTTTTGCATTGGACCAACTTAGGGGAGATCTAGAATGTACAGGAACACCAACTGCAGCATGTCTCTCTAAAAAATTACATTTATGGACAACACGCATGCAACAATAGAATTATGTTATTTAACAACATGTCCTCATTATGTTAATATTAAATGTAATTGGGTGGCGTTGCATGTCCCATATGAACGTCATTTCTGTTTCAAATTAGTGGAAAAAACATAATTTCTAAGAGACTGAGGCTGCCAACTGGGTTGCTAACTCTCCGAGGAAGAAAGGAGTGAATGCAATGTTAACATCCCTCCTTCTCTGTCCTTTGGACCATACAGCAGCACAAGACTTAATATGCTTTGTATTGCCTTGGAGAAATGAGGTGATAATGTCTCGGTTGTTGTCCACTCTCCCCTATACACCTTGATGACAAACCTCACTGACTACGGTGATACCTGAGCACAGGAGAAACCGCTTTCTTTTCGCCTCACTAACAGCCTGGTCTTATCAGTTAATTCCAGTGAGGGACACTTGATTTATGTTTCCTTGGATAATAAAGTACAGTATCACTAACATGTGTAAAGTGTTCCCCAAGCGCCACCTCTGTCTCCTTGATTAATGCCGATTTAATTAAGCGGTGTGCTAATTAAGCAATAAATAATGACAAGGTGTGCAGTTATGCAAAGATAATAGCAAACCTTGGGTGAAGTGATACCCTGGAGAAGTTGCCCAATCAGATCATTTCTTTGGACAACAATAGACTGAGATTATCCAGAGGACATGTTTGACCATTGTTATGCAGTGCATTAAACATGTGCGATAATCATCACAATGTGTATTTCCCCTGAATGTATTTAGAGTGATAATTAATATAGTAATAATTACCAGGCTATCATGAAACATATGAAGGGGGAATTGTGTTGATTTGCATTTTTTAGGGCTGATTAAAAATGTGATTTAGGAAACTTTCCTTCAACTTTCCACAAATCGAAAGCTACAACAACTACTTCAGCTGCAATCTTGTATCATAGCCTAAATTATAAATCCATCGATTATTCACAAAGTAAGATGCTGTCCTCAACTGGGGGACATCCGATAGAGCCATTAATCAAAATCAGATGCTGCTGTCCCAAACTCCACAACTCGAGCCCCACAGTAAAAATGCCAATTTCCTCTTGGTAAGCGTCAGCAGCAAAAGCAGCACTCCTTGAGCAGCCAGTCAGCTTCCTCGCCAACATCCACGCACCACTTTTCTGATCATCCGGTCACACGCCTGTTTGCTGCAAATATGTTACCCCCCCCCCCCCCACACACACACACGTCAAATGTCTCCCCGTATGGACTCCTGATATGTGTATAAAAAGAGCGTTATTTACACTGATTAATGGTCCCCCGGCTTTGGCAGGGTGTAAGCTGTTCGCGTCCAGACAGCAGTGACAAATAAATCTATCAATCATAAGAGGGATTTTCTAATCCCCGAGCCATCAGACAGAGTTGCAACCTAAACACTTTGTCACAGAGCGAGTGGCCCCCATTCGCTGTAAACACACACTTAGCAGATAGTTAACGCAGCACTTTGAGCAACGAAGCAGCTTCCAGGTTGCTACTCACTGAGGCACAATCGCTTTCAGAGTGGTGCTATAGGAGCTTTGGATCATGTGTCCATTCTCTGTTAACATCAAGATGTTCAGAAGAGTTTAGTGGTGCCTTTGCTGAAGCCTTCAACTATAATGATCAGTACTTTAGTCCGCTCAAGAATGGAAAACATTTAAATTGGAAATGAGTCAAGCTAAGATTTTTCACTCCTATATGTAAATATGTCGCAGCTGGTTGATGATAGCTTGGCCTTCCTGGTGAACTTCCCTGGCTGTGAGACCATATTATTTTAAAAAATGGGTATTTTCAATGATAAATTCAGTCAAATGACATCTGCCTTTTTTTATAAGCTGAAATTATATAAGAATAACTTGACTGAGTAAAAGCATATTCTCTCTCTCTAGATGCAAGAGGCTCCAACGAGGCTCCAACATCTTCACCAGCACATTTTAACAGCATATAGCTCTGTTTAACTCAAAAGAGAGAAGTTGAGGTACATCGCACAATACTAAGTAGAGACATCAGTCGGCATCCTGAGTCCTCATGGGTCCACAAGCTCCAGTGTAGCAGCATGGCAGTCTATTGCAGAACAAGCCCCTGGTTGCTCTCAACCATCTGTGACTGAAAACAAAGACTGTGATCACATTAAATGCCATAGAGGGAAGGCAAAATGTTTCAAACCGCAGCACTTTCCATCATCTGCTCATAGGTCTCGGCCATTACACAAAATACAGGGAGAATTCAATAAACCCACAACTGCCATTTAATTAAACATTTGGCAGCCAAAATTCAATTATGGCAATAATAGCTAATTTCCAGAGATTGCTAATATGTTAGACACAGAGAGGAAACTCAGGGTTGATATCCTGTGTCAATTCCAATTATTTAGAGCTCTCCTTTAAAGCTGCTTTGGCAGATTATGCAACAACTATTTTAAAAACAGTGTGACTGTGTGCGTCCCTCAGGTAGCACAAGGCAATGTTATTATTTTTTCCTTCTTCCAAGAATGCAAATTAATGGTTGCCATCTCGTTTCGGCCCGCCGTGGAAGATGGCCGTGCAGCCATTCAGTCACACGTGGAAGTCAAAGTAAGTAATGATAAGGGAAACCTAATAAGATCTTGCAGGAGGGGAAAAAATGATGATTATCTTTAATCACTAACCTGCCTCTAGTGGCGCCACCACATTATCCAGCACCTTCATTCCTTATAAAAATATCTATCACACACAATGCCGGGCCGATGAAAAGAAGCAGCGGCGATGATGGGAGCGGAATGCCAATGGCCTCATTACTTGTCATAGCACATTGTAACTGGAAATTGCTTCTTTCAGGTTTTGTTTGCTCAGGCAATTACAATAAACTCTCGGCTTGACACGTTGTTTGCACAGATGTAGGACATTAATAAACATGAGCTCTAATCTGAATTATTGAACTGCTCGCCATAATTCTGACAATGGATTTGGAGCCCCTGACGGATGGAGGGACAGGAGGAGAAGGGGCCGGCCGGGATCCCCAGGATATTGCCCCTGTGGCTGGCCTTATCACCTAAGAAATCCTCTAATTGAATGTAGGAGCGCGGCTCTGCAGGTATTCCAAAAGTTGGTTCAGCCTCACTCCCTGCCAGCCACACACCACCTACTGCCTCAACACACGAGATGCAAGAGCCTGACATTTACTTAAGGAAACTGATTATTATGACAAGCGAAGAAGGAGGTGATGTCTGTGAACAGTGAAAGGAATTAGGAGGCGTTGCACTTTAATCTCTCTAGTTATGAAGTTACTCCTTGGTAAATTTTTGTTTCCAGAGAAAAAGAAGTCCACTACATATTATATATATATATATATATATATATATATATAGATGTGTGTGTGTGTGTGTGTGTGTGTATGGTTGAGTGTGGGTGTGTGTGTGTGTGCGGTGTGTGTGTGTAGACGGAAATGCACCAGAAATAAGAAAAGCAGGAAAGCATTTGTTAAAAGAACCTTGTGGAGAAAGAAAAAGTTTACTGACCACATTAGAGTTCCTATCAGGGTTTAAATAGATGTGAAATAAGAATTTAGAGATTTTGTCCTAAAAACTTCCCAGACTAAGTAAATTCTGGCTCTTTTCACCTACATATTACACTTGAACAGATGAACAGGCTGTCTGGGTTTCATTCTGCCCAAAGCTGCTTGTCCTCTACTTTCCTTCAAAGTTTTCCCTGAAACATTGGGGAGTCAGCTTCCCAGTGCAGTGGGAATATCTACAAGAAGAATGCAGGAATAGCATTTTTTTTGTCCTTTTTTCAGAGGAATCTTAACATGTTCAAAAGGCATAGCAGAGGGAGGGCCTGGCTATTCTAGAGTATCAAAAAGACTATGCGGACTTTGATCACCTGCATCTCATTCAATGCAAAATTACTGCGCTGGGGTCCTTGGCTTCTCGACATGTGAGCAAGATGGAAGCTTATTATACTGTACACAGAGGCAGACAGTGAAATGAAAGAGGTCTTTTGTCAGTTCTTTGATTACACTAAGGCATTGTGACTCTTAAGCAGACTACCAGCAATTACAAGAGCCTGAGTGAGCGCCAACAGAGAGTTTAGGAGGGAGAAGGACATGGACAGACAAAAAAGGGGGAAAAAAAAATAAAACTGACAGAATGAACTGCCAAATCTGATCCTGATCCTGAACATCCCAGTTCCTTTTGCACATAAAAGTGCAATTAAAGGTAAATGATGATCCAAGCATCTGCGGGTCAGGATAAGTGATAGAAACATCAACAGAAAAAAGCTTCAGAAACACGACACTGCTGGATTGTTTATCCTGTGTTGATAATATGAACACGTGAAAGCGCAGCTCGGATGTTTGCTATGGCTAAACTTGGTTGTTTTGTACCCTTTGATTCCACACAACAAGCAGCATTAGATGAGAAGCATGAGACCTTGCATTTCCATGTTGAGTCTTCCTATCCTCCCTCTTTGCAATAAATATTGACAAAGAACGTGAGGCATCGCCCCGTCACAGGTTGTTAAAGGCAAAGTTTATTGTGTGTTCGCTGTCTGCGAGCGTACAGTACGTGTGTGCGGGCATGTGTGTATTTGCATGCACATTAGCATATCACTGTTTACTCCAGAAGTTACTGTGAAGCGCCCGTTTCTCCTTGGGGAGAGCTGCTTGGCAAACACCTCGGAGTAAACAAGACAACCAGTGACAATATGCTAATGGAGCGATTCATTATTCTCCTCCAACAAGCTCCGCCTCGCCAAAGACACCTCAGATCTCCAACATCTCCATCACATCTCACATTTAGGATTGGAGCATTCCTCCTGCCGCTGCCTGATTAATATCTCATCAAGCGCTCTACTTTTCCTCTGAGTGGCCCATCCGTCATGTGGCTCAACAATGTTTCACTTCTGACAGTATCAATCTTCTTAGACTGCACAGAGGTGATGTTCTTTAAAGTGGCGCAAGATAAAGTTGTTCACCTTTAAATCTTGCAGAGATGGATGCCCAGACTGTCAGAGGTGCCCTCAAAATTCCTGGTTGTTCCAGAAAGCTGTGCAATAGCAGTGTTCGCATCTTGATGAAGATGTTTCCAGCTCCGCCACGAGCTGCACTGTGCCAGTCAATAAACGGCTGGAAGAACCAATGGGAGGGGTGGGATAGCAATAAGATCCCCCCTAATTCAATCGGACAATGGATTGGATTTATTAACTCCACAAATATTTACTGTGTTGCCAGGCTTAAACTCATTACTCTCCTATGGATTTCTCCTCCTACACATTTACTGCTGTAAGTTAATAATTGCTTTGCATTGTTCAGCATCATTTCCACAAGCTGCTGAGCACCAGAAGAAGACCTCTTAATGATGCAGAGAGGAAAAGAAAGTCTTGATCTTTTATAGAAGCACCACAGGCTTGTATTGATTTACTAACAGGGAAATACAGGCAGACTGTAAACATAGATGTGTGACTAAGCTTCGAGCCAAGCAGTATCTGTACATCCAAATTACCCCCAAAGTGTCAATATATTTCCTATTGTGATAAAAAAAAAATGTAATCAAAGTTAAATAAATAGCCACTAACAGAAAACATAGTGCAATGTTTACCATGCACAATTTCTAGGGATGACTGAGCAAAAGTTTGAAATTAGGATTTACTAAAATATTCAGAAATAGTCTTTTTTAAGAGCGTGAGATCTTTGGATTTGTACTAATTTAAAACTACAATCTTGTTGCTTAGTCCTCTTGCTTACTCCTGTGGGAGCCGTAGTGAGCTCAAGAGCGTTTGTGAGATCTGTACATTTGGCTTGATAAGTGAAGTTTTGCAAGTTGCATTATTTTGACATGTGGCACTAAGAGCAACTCCTGCAAGTGTGGGGTCCTGTTGGAATGATAGCAGAAAGCAACCCAGTCCAGCATGTGAAAACAGGAAACTGCTCCTGAGCATTGAGGTATATTTTTGTAATTTAGACTCTTTAGCAGCATAAGTTGTTATTTATTCCTATCATAACAGTTTAGATTTGTTTAACTTAAAGTAGCAATTAATAAATTGCTGAAATAAAAATCAGGTGATGCTCACCATCTTCCAAATAAGATTTCTGAGCATCTCCAGCTCCTGAGACACAACTCATAATTCATCAGAGCACTGGGGTAATTTATTTCCCTTGGTTTTAATATGTTACAGACGAGCGGTCGTGTGTCTTTCTGCCGTCAGAGCTTTACAACACAGAGGCCAGACATGTAGCATGGGCTGCCGCTGCACACTGTACAGCCAATACCTGTGGTGCCTTTCATGGTTCAGGGCTCTCTAATTTCAATGGGAAGTTGCACATATTTCATGGATATATCCCTGCTAGAGAGGGGAGGAGGCAGGGAGAAGAGTGGTGGTCTCACACAGGAGGAGGCTGATGATGGACTGTGCCTCTTCCTCCTGTGCATTGCAGGCCATCCACTTTGCAACAGAAGGTTCTGGATGGTTTGGTCAAGCCACTAGCTGCACTGAAGCTGTGTGATGTCACCTGACTGAGACTGTTTGACTGGACAGAGTGTTAGAAGACACAGTGTAGCATACATACTATTCAAAATGTGGACGACACAGAGCCACAGTCTTTCACCTTCAAATTCTCAACTTGTGCTACTACTGCAGGAAATCTCCCTTTCACTTCAATTCTGCTCATTTTTCTACAGCTGTTTTCGGCTACTATTGACCACCAAAGAGCTCAGTTTTCCTGCTCAAATGCAAAGTCAACACCCAAAGCACTAACACCAACAAGAAGTTGAAAACTGAAACATTTTCCCTGAAAGTATGACAGCAATGTAAGCAACACATATAATTAATCAGCCTTATTTTGTATTGATATCTTGTGCTTCAAAAACTACTGCAACAAAAACAGCAATCAACAGGCCAAACAGCTCAAAACAACAGGAAGTGCTAGCACATTTCAGAGACATAAGCACTGATTTCTCAAAACAGCACACCACTCTGTTAGAAGCAAGCCAGCTGATTTAAAAGCATGTAAATCCTTACCTTGAAGCAGGTTTGCTATTCCAGTGAAGTTATTCCCAACAACACTGTTGCTGTTTCAAGTCTTCACTAGTGAAGCCTTTCAGGAAGCAGGTGTGCTAGCAGTGATGATGTCACAGGCCCAGGCATTGTGATTTGTCAGATAGATAGATACATCCCACAAAATTACTTAAACCACAAAAAAATTGTATTTAAGGATTATTTAGAATTTATTGAAGATTTGCAAAAGCAAATGCTTCTTGAAGCAGTTGTTGTTTTATTGTAAATAAAGCTAGAAACTTTTTATGTGAAAAAAAAAAAAAAGGAAAAATTTAAACCCTCAGTGCTGAACTGAGTGACTTGTTTAAGATTTCTCATAGCACAAAATAAGGCCACCTGCTGGAAAATAGATGCACTCTGTGAGGTGCATCCACTAAACGGCATATTTTACACATGTAATATTATTAGTCTCACTGTATCATTCCCCAGGTGTGTTGGAGTAGGGACCTTGAGTGTTATCCCAGCTGTTTGGATTGCCTCTCCTCAGGGCTACAATAATGTGGTAGATTCTAATCAATACTCAACGCCCTGAGAAGAATAGATCATGGGGCTACAGCTGGACTGCACCTCACTGTCTGTCCCCCTGCTAGTTATGAATCAGCATCCACTTCCTCTAGAGGACCCAAAAAAAAAAAAAAAAAGCAATGCATACATACGCACACAGAGTTAGAGAGAAGCTGAACTTTAACCTCTGACATTTGGCCCCTGACCCGTCTGTCTGATGGCCTATCGATTACGTCTGGCCTCGCCTGGGTAATTGTTGCCTTGTAATTACTTCACATGTTGTGTTTGGATCCACAAAACGGCAATTTCGCCGTCTGAATATTGCACGAGAGTACTTGAGACCACAGGACACAAGTCTCGCCTCATTTCAGCAAATTACACTGAGCACTGGACAGACAATTGCACTGAGTTCTAGCAGCTCGAATGAAAAATAATTACTTTTAGGAAAAAAATGGCAAAATTGCACATTGGAGGGAATAGCTGAAATAAAGATGGCAAAAGTAATCTGGCGTACTTCTCTAAAGGACTCCTTTAGAGGGATTTGAGGCATGTCATATGGTGCACTGAGAGGATGCCTCCTACTGTCCAATTTCCTGGCCTCATTGGCTGGGTAACCATGAGGAAATGAGAAGCCGACCTCTCTCTGTTTTGGTGGGACTCATGGGTGGCAGTTCAGTGGAGTGGTCTCTGTTTTGGTTTGAAATGGATTTGAGTGTCTTTTGGACAAATGGGCGATGAGGTCCTGCCCCCATTTCATAGATGATATGACATGAATAGCATTTTCAATATTCATATTTTATCTGCATGAGGAAAATATCCGAAAACAGTGGCAAATGTGAAAAACAAAAGCCCCGTGCGATCCTCTCAGTGCCAAAGAAATACAGTTACATGTCACTCGACCTGTTGAAATGAAAGAAAGGATCTTTGTTGTCTGTCACTGACACATCCACGGAAGATCTCAAAATCGCCACAGCAAATTGAGTTTGTTGTGTATACAAGTGCCTGCCAGATTTAATATTGAATGGATGATCCAAAATGGATTTTTGATCCGGGGAAAATGAGGGGAGATGTCTGTAAAGGCAAAAAAAAAAGAAAAAAAAAAACCTGGGAAAGAGAAAAAAAAATCCATAACCCTCTCAAGCTAAAATCCTGCTCCTGGGTGCAGAATATATTATTCTCTCCCCTTGCTCTGTCTTTTTCCCTTTTACGAGTTGTTTTCATGTAAAGAAAAACCTATAGGCTTGACCTCTGCGTCAGTTTGCCTTCAGCGATCCGCAGATTGCAAGTTTTCAATGCTTGATCCTCAGGGAGGGATCCAAGTCAAACCCTATAAATATTTCAAGACTATTTCTTGCTCCCAAGACCCCTTACTGAAACACTTGCCTCTGCTGGCAAGCAAATCTTGCCTGTTTACACTCGCCACTTGCTTGTCATTGCTTTAGATTCAGCCTTGTGCAGTGGCTTAATGAGAGAGGCAGATACCACCAAATTGCATGTTTAAATGTTTTGCCAACAATCAGGCCCTCTCACTCAAAGGATTCATGGATGCTGATCAATATTTCTCGAGTCTAAAGGGGTTTTTTCCATCGAGGAGAAAAAAAAAATGCATAAGCTTTAGCTTAAAAACTGATTCCATGCTTTTCTCCCCCCTCATGTGTGAATGACAGATTCACATGTTGAGAGAAGAATCCCGTAAAAATTAAATGTTGAAGTGTTGGGAGTCTTTAGAGATACATCTCGACATCTGGTCGCCATCTGAGGGAACCTGGAGCAAGGCCAAGGATACTCCAAAAAATGAAAATGACTTCATTATGAGGGAATTATCACTGGATAGTTGGAACAATCTCACAAGCTGAGGGAGCCATTATAAATCACAAGAACTTTACATAATAAATGAGTCAATAAACTTGAAACTTGTAAACAAAAACATGCAGCCAACAACTTTGGCCACTTAAGGTGATGTTATTGTCATTGTCATATTGTGTTTAATTTTAATATATACAGAGCAAGACTGTGTACAGTCCAAATCAGGCTAAAATAAAGGCAAAAACTCTAATTTAATCTGCATCTTTCTACCTCCCGCATTTCTTGTCCACTGCTTATAATATAAAGTGACATTATTTGTTCACATGAAAATAAGTGCTGTTCAAAATATGGTATTTTTATCAAGGCTCTTAAACTCTTTGAAGTGATAAAAAATTGCTCTTAGAGAGAATAAAAAACACAACGGCCAGTAGGCTTAACAGTTTTAATTGTTGCTTTAAACAAAGGGATAGAGGCGTCATAAGAGGATCAGTGTGACAAACAGTCCCAGCGGTCCCTCTATCATACACAATACTCCAACGGCAACAAAGGCAAGAACAAAACAGCACTGGAAAACTTCCAGGAATCCATTTTAACATCAGCTGCGGGTGAATCAGTAGGACACGTCAGGTCCTCTTGAAACCAACGATGAAGGGCTGCAGCCATACCATGCAACCTCTGCTCTTATTAAACCATGTGCAATAGAAATGGATTTAGAGCCAATATATATATATATATTTTTTTAATAATATTGTTCCCAAGCTGCCACAAAGCCAAGTTTAAAAGGATGATGGATAACAAGCTACCCCTTAGAGTGACTCACTAATTGTCAGGCTCATTATTTTGTTGTTGCTGGGTGAAGACCTCTTAAATCCAGTTCTGTTGATTTGCTTATGTCCCTGAAAACCTGACTTGGAAGAGCATTTCTCTGCAGCATCAAATGTTCATGCCTAAATATGAGTCAACCAAAGTAAAGAGGTGTGTTTTCCCCCAATAAACCCCACCCACTTCCAGTGAGTGAGAGGAGTATGGAGATAAAAAAGGGAAAGGAAATACAAAAATCTCTCAGGTGAAACGAACAAAACTGTTCAGCAGAAAATTGTGCTTTATTTAAAGAAGGTAAACGAGAAAATAAGTTTGCAGGGCCTTTAAACTGAAGGAGAGCTATTGCCCTTAATTCTTGAAAGTACTTGGAAACACGAGGTTGTAATATAACTGCAGAGACTTGTTAACAGCAAGCAAATGGTAGGATAAGTGGTACAAATGGCTTACATGATCCTGTGCGACAACTCTGACATAAATTTGGTGCACATGTTAAGCCTATTGACAGGTGGAAAGGATGTTTGGGATGGATGGCCCACTAAGTTGTGTTTTAGTGCTACTGTAAACAGGATTAGCATTGGCAGGTATCAGGCCACGAGCGATACAAACAGCTCCCTGCTCCGTAGGGAACGGACTGATGCAAATACCAGCTAATGAACTCGGCTGTTGCTTGTAACAAGGGAAAGAGATGAGTGGAGGGGGGGAAAAAAGTTGAGGGACGAGTGAATGGACACAAGATTGATTAGTTTGGAAAATTTCCAGCGGGTCAGTATTTAACGGCTTATGGAGGATTTCCAAGCATGCACGAGTACAGAACTTCATTTCAGGCTCTACCTTTGTCTTTGCAAAAGTTAACAGCGAGGCACTTGATCTACTGTATTCCCATTGAGAGCAGAGGGTGCTGCATCAAGCTGTCTCGTCGAAAGATGGGACTTTATTGGGCCGTCTAAATCTGTCCTGTACACAGAGCTGAACAATGAGGCCAGGAGAAAAATGGACGCCACCTGGCAGTTTGAAAGAAGGACAGCCGTTTCCTGCTGTAATCCATTCAGTGTAATCACCTGGGGGCCGCAAGAGAAGCATTCCCCCCCATCCCCCCTCCACTCCCTAAACACCATTCAGTGGTGACACAGTGATGAAGTGTGGGGTGAGGAGAAAGCCAAGTGTCCCTTTTAGAGATGATCAACTATCATGTTTTTACAACCGTTGTTCTTTTTTTCTCCCACCTGATATCGATGAACTCTTTTTTTTCTTTCTTTCTTTCAGGCACAGTTCCTCAACTACCTGAGTGAACAAACCGTGATACATTTTTCCTTCCTATGCCCACACACACACAGAGCACACACAACACTAAATATTTGGTGTCACCTATTCAGGAGAAGAGCCTCTGTAAATCGTGTGTCTGTGGGGAGAGATCGAAAGCAATTACCATTAGATGGTGGCTATTGTGAGCCAAGTGTGCATTGCACTAGCGGCCAACTCTCAAGGTTCCCTCTCCGCTAGCTCTGTGCGCATGCAATTTAACTGACGGATCAATAGCTAAAGGCAGTTAGTGGCCTCGCATCTCCCTTCAGCTGCCTCGCTGGACATGCTGCAGTATCCACACAGTGAGCAAATGTCAAGGCGATATGGCGTTTGCAAAACCGGCCAGAGAAATTGTTCTTGTGAAACATTATTGACACGCTTTAACCCGCATTTCCACCACGAACAGAGCAGCAAAGTCAATTCTCATTTGGAGAAGGTGGTGCTGCGGCTGTGAGGACCAGCAGGGGAGGCGATGGGAGGTCTGCAAAGGCTGGAGAGGGTCACAGGGTCGGAGGTCAGGGATTGGCCCAAGGTCAAGGTGACAGCAGGGTATCTGTGCAGAGAGGCCTTCATCTCCACCGTGGCCTTGGTCAGGATCAATACCATTAGAGAATCTGTCTGATCCATCACTCCCCTCCCTACTGCCGTCTTGCTCCTTCCTCCTGCTCCTCCTCCTCATCCTCTCTCTCCTCTTTCCCTTCAGCGCAGTTCTCAGTGGATATAATATCTCCTATTTTCACTTCCTTTCTCTTACCTCAGCCCTATTCACTCTTTAGTGGATTCATTTAATCAGTTGTCGCCTCGCTCCCCTTCGTTTTCGCCCTCACTTATGAAGGAGCAGGTCTCATCTTGATACTGACCCCGTCTCCTGTGCAAAACCCCTCAACTCACAGGCCCCGCTGAAAACGGACAGGCAGAGATAACTTGGGCCCCATATTGTTTGAACAGCATTTTATTAAGCTGAGCGCTCTCTTTAATATTTACATTGGTGCATCGGAGGCTTCAGAAACGCTTTAGGCAATTACACACATGACCAAGTCGATAGCCACAGAAACAGCAAAAAAGCCTTTATCACGCCGCCAGGAGAGTATTGCCAATTCCGTGGCCTGGCCGTTGATGTAGTTTGCATTTCAATTAAAAAATGGGCTGCAATACTGGTCTTTTATTCAAAGTCAGTGTCGTAAGAAGGATCCACAAAATGCAGGCAGAATAAAGTATTTTGTGTGTAGTGTAATAATGTGGGGACATCTCACGAGCTGGTGTTTGGACTCATAATGCAGGTTTGCAGTATTTCAGTGTCGCTGGATGTTCACGGCTGAATAGTGAAAGTTTTTGACTACATGGATGTATTGTTGAAGACTTGGACAGGGAGTTCATGACCCTATTTTGTAATTCAATTGGATAATCTTTAAAATACATGGTGGTTGATATGAAAATATGACTGTTTCGATCACATTCTAAAAAAAAGTTTTTGTCTTTTCCAGCTCAAAACAGTTCTTTTCTTGCTTAAAGACATTTTTTAATGTATTAATATTGTTTTTCTTGATCTTTCTTGTCTTCTTGATGCTCATTTCTATATAAAGTCCTGGAAAATAATTTAATCAGACCTGGCAGTGTATTTCACCAGTTTTACAAAAACTTGATTTTAAGAGCTTGAAAGATGGATATTTTTGCAGGAAACTAATTTAGAGCATCTGAACTACACTAACTATAACTTAAAGTCATAACTAAGGCAACACACAGACAATTCCCTCCTTTGATTGCAACAGAAGACCAACCTAAAAGCGAATCACTTCACCCTAAAAACACATTTTCACTTCAGCCTCCATTCAAATCAAAACTGCTTCTGCAGTGTAGGTGTGTGCCATTTCCATCGCTCAGTCACTCCTTGTATTTTGCATTGCTAGTGGCAGCTGTGCTGAAAATGACCCCCTGGATTTCAAAAGCCTCTGCGGCTTGGCCACCCAAGAAACAAACAGATAAACAAAAGCAACAGAAGGGTTTGGCAATCAAGGGATTCTAATAAGGTGTATGAGGTTGAGCAAGGAAGCGAGGTTTGCTTTGAAGTGCTCCCAGCCCTATCTGTGCACCCCCCTCGTGCTCTTGCCCATCAACAGACAGGCAAGCCTGCGAGTGTGTATGCTTGGAGGATCATAGGTGGCTTTGATAATCACTCCCATACTCCTAAAACAAATGCAATTACTAAGTTAATTGTGTTCAAAGTGGAGGCTGGCAGTGGAAGGAGAAGTCAGCAATCATGACTGTGCTGACGGTGCAGTGAGCGTGGAGAATAATGGATGCATGCGGGGCAAATGCCGAGGGGGGCTTGTGGTGGTGGCGGTGGCAGTGGGGGTGTTGATTGCAGAGGGGGTTTAAGGGGTGGAGGGAACTGAGAGGGGTTTGAGGAAAGGGAACGAGGGGGTTTGATGAGCGGTCGGGAGTGCGGGTGACACGGCGCTGAGGGATGTGGTGGTGAACGCCACCCGGCTTGACCTGCCATTTATCAGAGGATAAACAGCAGGTCACCTGACTGGGATCGCAGCAGCCTGATTGGCCAGCGGGGCTGTTTAGTATGCAGGTGCCATTGCGAGGCCGGCACTCGCCATGCACACACCATGTCTGCTCCATCACGATGAATTATTGGTCAGAGGAATGATCAATTTGAATCGGCTGCATCCTAAGCCATGGTCAGAAGAAGAGGATGGGTGTGGTGTGTGTGTGTGTGTGTTTGTGTATATGAATAAGAGGAGAAGGGGGTCAGAAAGTATTTTGTAACTCCAGGGTCCTCCTCCTTTGCTTTTCTCTCTCTTCTTAATTTTTTTTTCCACTCCAGAGATAGGAAAGGCAGAGGGAGGGAGGGAGTTGGAGGGGTGACAACAGATGTGCTCCCTCCTTCAGAGAGCTGCTTGTTTGATGGTGACAGTGGAGCGTATCATGTAGCCTGAGGTGCTAACAGTAAATATTACAATACCACAAGATGCTCACTGCAAACACCATTTCTTGCTCTCTGCCAGTCAATTTCTCCTTCTTTTTTTTTACCCCTGTGGTGCTGCTATGTTGATGGAACCAAGAACCAAAAGAGAAAATCTGTGTGTGTGTGTGTGTGTGTGTGTGTGTGTGTGTGTGTGTGCGCGTACTATATGCATACAGTATATAACATGAGTGTGCAAGACCAAAATGTTCTCAAACATGATCTTCAACCATGAGCCTCTGTCAAACACATTATGGTCAACTTAAGTCATGATGGAACTGAAAGCAAATCAACAAGGCACCATCAGCGAGAAAAAATGGCACTTTAAAAGGGCTTTCTGCAGAATAATAGGCGAGCCTGGGATTCATGGGATTGCATTTGGCTTCCTGTGGTGCTGGGGTGTCTTTGGCTCGCTCAGTCATTTCAGACAGAGCAGTGGTGCCGTCCCACCCTGGGCGCTGTACAGATGGGCTCATGTGTGGAGAAATGAGCCGCGAGCAATCACTCTCTCCTTCTCTTTCTTCCCCCCTCCGTCTCTCTCTCTCTCTGTGTCGACTTCTCCTTGCTTTCTGTTTACCTCTTTCTGCATCCCCTCCCCTCCCCTCACTCCCCTCTTTCTCATCTTTGTCCCTTCATCTCCTCTACCTCTCATTATCTCCCCCTATACCCTTCATGCATCTTTTTCCTCCATCCCCTTCCTTCACCCTCCTTCCCTCTTCCTTCCCTCCCTCTGTTTCTACACCCCCCCCACCCCCTTATATCCCCTCTTCCCCCTGTGGTGACTGTGTCCTGGGGCTGCAGAGTCTCATGTCTGTGCAGCGGCAGTCAAGGGACTCGGCGGGAGGCCCAGCGAAACGAGCTCACCGAGACGCAGGAGCCCATCTCAGGCTTGTGCTACCGGAAAATCTGCCCGTTCACGCTCCGACGCGCAGCCAGACGCGCTGATGGAGGGCGCATGATGGGGAGATGTTGCAGAAGAAGCATGCACCCTCTGCTTTTGTTTTGGTAGAGTCTTTCATCACAGTGGCTACCGTACAGTCGTGGTGTTTGAATACCTACGCTGTGAGCTCTTTCATTTTTTTCTTCTTTAACTGGAATGACCTGTAGTTTCTTTGTTTTTAAAGGCCTTGCTTCTCAGGTATATACTACAAAAACAAACAAAAGGTTTCATTTCAAAAATGCAAAATGTCGTATTAATCGTATTAACCATATTGACCCTTAAGTTGGAGGACCCTTCCACTAACTGTGGTCAAATTTTCAGTTGGTCTTGTGTCTGTCACTTTTGTGCAATATTTGTTTTCTTAAGATAATTTAAGACATTTATCCCTTGATTGGAGTGCATAGAGGCAGACAGGCAACAGAGAGGGTAGGGGGATTAGCAAAAGTTAGAAAATTTGTTCCTGATGTAAAAGGTTTAACTGGCTTCTAGTCAAAAAGTTAATCATCTACCTTGTCTTAATCATCTATTGTTACTCGGGTTATTATTTTGAGTTCTTGTGAAATGAAGGATACTTAATTCTGAGGCAGATAACCCGATAAGTTCAGTGTCTGAATCAATCGCACTGAGCAGCGGTTCAGCGAGGTGCCAGAGGCCGCCGAGGGTCAGCCAGTCGAGGGACGACGGGGAGATGATGGGGAGATCGAGTTTCACTTGAGGACATCGGAGCGCCGTCAGCATTCTTCACTCCCATCCTCCAGCAGGCAGCCACGCTGCTCCTATCAGGTTCACATGCACCCTGGATCAAATTACAAATAGCCTGGTAATAAACAACGAGCAATAAAAGAACTGAAATGGGGGGGGAAACAGACTTGTTTGGTTCTTCCAGAGAGCTCTGTGTTACTGGGAAGACGATTAAACAATGTATTGATTAGGCAATGGGTAATTAGTATGGTCAGCAATTGAAGGGGAATTGTTTTAACATAATGATGTGATTTTGCTTTCTCTACAGGTCATTATGGACAGATCAAAGATTCTCCTCCACCTTTTGTTTGCTTCACATATGGCTGCATCTCTCCATGTTTGTGTGTATTTGTGCTGACTTTGCCAAAGGAGAAACGCATGTCCTTACTGCTACTCTTGTGAGGACCTTACATGCATAATGCATTCCCTCAGTCTAACCCTAATCAAGATCATCAAAACGCTAAGGTTAACCTTAAAGGCCGGAGTAACACTTGAAACTGGTCCTTACAAAGTATTGCTGCTGCTGCTGCTGCTGCTATGGTGGATATCTTAATGCAAAAACTTGTAGAGCTTCTTCAAAAACATTCATGGCGTTGTACTGAGTTGTACACACTAAAAGTGACAGATGCGGCTGGTAAAAGAAAGTGAAAAAGAGAGCTTGAGATAGAAATCCAATATTTCTTTATTATATTATATATTATTCTATTCTGTGGTTACCAGTAAAATAGACAGTAGCAAACAAGACCCGAGAATGTGAAAAAGAGCCAAAAAGCTCACTTTTCAGGGTCTAAATTTGTTACAGATTTTCACAAAGATAAACACACACACACAAAGAGTACAACATGGTCTCACTTAGAGCACTTTACTTTATTAAATCACACCCTCTTTACTGTTCAGCTTACAAGAACGCCACCGCATTCACTTTTATTTCAGCCCACGGTCCTTTTACACTCGAGAATTCACCTCTTCTGTTCCATTGTCCTGCTCTATCTTGTCGTATTATGCTTTATTGTATTCTATTGGCTTTTCCTGCCCCTCTTTATCACACACTGTTAGTATTTCCTTTCCCATTATATCATTTTGTCTCCTTGAATTCTGCTCCATTTTGAGTTGAGGTCTGTCTGCCTCAGATGCTACCAAAGACACATAAAGTATATGAGAAGCAGGATAAAAGAAAAGGAGGGGAAGGTTTAGGCTACAGTTTGTCCTTCCCTTCGAACTCCCCCCACCCCCATCTTCCACTATCTGGAAAATTCAATAGACTAACCTTAAGAATTTAATTGATGCTGCCAACGGGATTACAAAAGGGCTGGCCGGCGCAGGCCGGGGACAGCTGATTAGCAGCAGGGGTAATTGTTAATTGATTGATGTATCTCCTTACCTCTCTCCCTCTATGGGTCTTTTAGAGAGTGTTTTGTTTGCCACAGCAGCAGTGCCAGTGCAGCCGGACAGTACATTACCATACATCTACTTTGCTTTTTTTTCTCCCTTCGTTTTTTAAAATTACAGTCTCCTGGTTATCTTTGTTCACTAAGACAAAAGGCGTCTAAGTGTGGTGAGTTTAAGGTCACTGGTATGTGCTTAAAGGGCAGCAATTCTCATTTCTAGCTGACATGCTCAAAGGCGACTGACATCCGGCAGTCACAAAAGGTGAAGTCGATTCCGTTTTTGCACTTAGCAAAATGTTCTTTTCTGGTTGTGTTTTGTTTGGTTATCATGATTCTGCTAACCTGTGTTTTCTATTCTCAGAAATTAGTGCAGCAAAGATAAAAGCCTGCAGGGTGATTAGGAGGAACAATAATAATGATTTTATAGACAGAAGGGAGCTCTGTAATAGCAAGTAAAAGAGAGGAAGAAAGCAAGAGGAGTACACAGAGAGATTTGGATTTGCGTGTGTGTGTGTAAAGTGATGCTTTTGGGGTAACACAATCCTTATTGGGTTCGGCAAACAGAAACAATCTCTCCATTATACCCTCTTTTCTCTGACTACAAGGGGCTGTTTCATTCTGGGCCCTCTCAGTGTGAAAACCCTGGGCTGTAACTGTCCAAACGGCGACTCCGAAAGCTTCCGCTGCAGCTATTTCTGCTCACCCTTGTCCAAGCCAACACCAAACCGATTGCCAAGTGCTCCCCCCGGCTCTGGCACGGCGACGGGCTGACCATCAAGCAATTACACGGGAACTTGGCAATCGGGAGGAAATCCAGTCATTAAAAGGGCTTAACACTGGCAGAGGGTCTCCGTTGGTGGTGAGCCGAGGCGGCCGCTGCACCCCATGCTGAATGGGACCACTGGGGGGACTTGTATGAGGGTCTCATATACCAAAGATTTGGCAGGAATTGAGTGGGTTTGTGTCATTGTGTACATGAACACGCAGCTGTTCACAAACACACACACACTCTCCCTCTCTGACCAGATGTTCTCATTGACACACCAGGCTTCCACAGCAGGATACTATATCATTGCTGTAGGGTAAAAAATGTACTTCTAAAATGTCAACTTTTCAGCAACTCAGGGAAACAGCCTCAGCTTTAGTGTGATGACAGTGTGTTTTCGGCATTTGAAAGAGTGTTGTGAACTCAAGACGCATAATATTTTTCCCAACCCACAGCAAAGCTTGTACTCTTTCACCTTAGGTGAAAACATGAAAACCAGGCAAAATTGCAGTTATGAGATTTTTGCATGATGACAGCGGTGATGTGAAGGCAAGAGCTGCACCCATGTCCAAGGTTACAGGCTATCGACTGCAGCAGACATAAACAGTATTGGATTAGACATAGCACTGGTGGAGGTTTCAGCACATTGATTGGGCTTCTCATCAAGGCCCCAGGAGCAACGGCAAGGCCAGCACACTTTGGTTAATCACCAAACAAGTGTTTGGTATGCACTGTCTGGCCAACATCAAGCATACACTGAAATATTAAATAGTAAACCAATACAGTGGCGCATATGTATATTTTCACAAAGGTGATTTGCAACTGTTTCTGCATGTGGAGGATTTTCCATATTTTTTCTCTGTCTTTTGACCAAGCACACATCAGTTGACAATACTGCCACAAGAAATTAATTTCAATGGCAGAGTGTTGCATGACAGTGCATTTGGCACGTGGGAAAAGTTTGCTTTAAAGGTTTTCTTCCAGAAAGCCCTTTCTATCAGAAAGTATACAGGATAAAGAGTGACAAAGCCAAAGAACCCAGTGTGGTGCTGTGGTTTGGCAAGATTAACAAAAACTAAAAATGCACCAAGAAACTTCAAAAGCAAACAAGACATGCTCCTTATTTCTTATCTGTTTATGTGTCCCAGGAAGGAGAATTCCTTTATTATTGATGGGTTATGAGATCTTTAAAATTGATCCTCAGCCTATTATGAAAAAGCTGGCAAGGTTATGTTGACTTAAGTGTCTTTGCTGAAGTCTGCACTTGCTTTGTGATGTGAAGAGAAGTTTAGCTTCAAAACAGAGTATTTTCTGTTAATGTCACTATCGAGAGGGGAAAAAGTTTGAAAACCATTGTCAATAGCTCATCTTCAAAGGTTACAACCCTCTAAAGCAGCCGTCAATGAGGGCAATGCGGACATGATCGGCCATGCTCCTCCATCGCTCTCTGCCGAGGCATTGGAAAGTGCACTCAGTGCTGAACTGCCATTGAACTCCTCACAATTAGTTTGAATTTTTTTCCCTTTCTTTCCAGCAGAGGCTCTGAGCAGAGAGCTGAGCACTTTTCAGATGAAGGTATCCCTTAGAGATATTTAAACTCCCTGCGTGCTGGCACTGCCTCCGGGAGTGTGGATGGGATGGTTATTAATGCATTATTTACACACACTTCCTGCTGTCTCCTATTGTGGCTTGGCTCGATTAAAAGGGGATATTGCTAAGGAGGCACTTTTTGCACACTGTGATATGAGAGGGAGAAGTTACTTTGTTGTGAAGACTTTTTCTTGTTCTTTTTTGAAGTATTGCAAGTTTCATGGGCTCCTTGGATCCACCTAAAGATACTATCGGAATTGGGGCCCTCTATTAAGAACAAATTGTAGTCCATTTTCTAGTAGGACAAAGAAACGGTGTTGATCCAGAGACTGCGCCCAGATTCAATGATTTGGTCTTTATAGAGATGTCAGCAAGGTGAGTTATTATATCCAGGCAAATACTGTATAGCAGACCCAACTAAATTCAACAACATTTTTGATTTGTGAACATAGCCTGGCTTTAATGAATGAATGTTGAAAA
The DNA here is from genome assembly GCF_020382885.2 of Scatophagus argus. Lineage (NCBI taxonomy): Eukaryota > Metazoa > Chordata > Actinopteri > Scatophagidae > Scatophagus > Scatophagus argus. The sequence goes on along the minus strand of NC_058516.1, from coordinate 3,953,409 downwards.
TATTTCAGATGTTTGTGAGGCTCTATGCTCAGTGAACTTTAGCAGACCTTAGATGTGATTTAACCTATCCTATCACTTAACTTCAAGCAATCCTTTTCTAAGTTATGTGATGAAATTTGACCATTTAAATACTTTCAAATGTTTTAAGTGTCACTGGGATACAATGAAAAAAACTAGTTAAAATGTGTCTTGTAAGCCATGTCCTTCATTTCTAATTATTTTTCAAGTTCCTAATAAGACTTCAGTCCTTTACACTCATCTTCTAATTAGAACATTGTCTTCTAGTGCGATGGCGAAGGATGAAACAGGGCCTTCTCTTCTCTTCTCCCTGTAATAATTCCCCTGCTAAATAAATAAAGTCCTCCTTCTATTGGACGGATGTTTTAGCGGTATTCTAATTGAAATACATGATTCCGACAGCTTGTTTCTGCACTTAGTCGCAATGAACCATATCTGATTCGTCATTAAGTAATTATGAATGCTAATGCAAATAAAGCACCTTTCAAACAGAGCTCTCCCTCTTGCTCTCTCCCTCTCTGTATCTCTCCTTACAAGGGAATTAATCACTTGCTCCTCGACGGAGGAGGAAGACGGCAAAGGAAGACAGCCAGCTGCAGGACGGTCACTTCACTCTTTCTGTCGACATATGAAAGAGAGGAGAGGCATTAATGATGTCTTGGGGATTCCACCGGGGAAAGTGGAAGGACTCAAAGGGAAAATGAGAGCACTACTCATTTTTTTTTCTTCCCCTGTTCCTTGTTGCTTTAATAAAGCAAGGAAAGAAACGCGAGAGGGGGGTAGAAAGAGAGAGTCGCTTAGAAGTCTCCCATAAAGCACAAGCCGGAGCATTTTGCAGCAATTACAGACAGATTGGGGATTTAGATATTAGTGCCCGGTGGTCCATTAGCTGGTAATTTGCCTGTCTTTTTTCTCCACTCTCAGTAGAGGAGTGTTCGTGCTAAGATCTCTACCACTCTAATCCTGTAAATAATAGCTGCATGGAAAAGAGAGTAGAGAGCTTGTCACTGGTCGCTGAGTGACACTGAAGACAGCTGAGTGGAAGGGAAGAGAGAGACGATCAGATGGACGGATGCGTGAATGCATGGATGATAAATATACACAGTAAAAAGTACTGTCTCTACATATCAGTATCATTCCAGAGTGTAACACTACATAACTGCTTGAAATATTATGTTGTTGCTGCATTTCTTCTGCAGCAACGTCTTTATTTACAAATTTAAAACTATAAAATCAGTGATAAATGTTGAGTAATGCTGTTGATAAACAGTTCCCTTATTCCCAGACAAGAACCTTGATGTTGGATGGTTCTTCAAAATCCTTGTTTGCATTCATAAATAACGATTTTTATGTCCAGTGACGACATTTTTTACATTTTTACGACATCTGTCAGTGTCAAATATAGGATAGGTTGGGTTTGGTTTGTTATTGGTCGTGTTTGGCAAACACTTGGTTAAGATTATGGAAAGATCATGGTAAGACAGTGGAGAAACAGGAGGTAATTATTAAATCAACTGCTTTAAAGTTATCTCAGACTAACCTTAAATTAAATTGTTCACTGTAAAGCAACAGTACAGTAATTGGGTTGTCCATAAAGCCTTTTATGAGCCACTGCTAGCAGTGTATTGAGAGGGGACAGTATTAGTCCCTGTGGCCTCGCCCTGGGACATGCAAGCTTGGGGTGACATTAATCACGGTCCCCCCTTCATCGATCGTCTGGATAATGGTTCCGCTTATCACTTCACTGGTTTCTAAAGGGGCAAAAGCCAGAACTGTTCAGGGACATCCTCGGTGTCTTTCATCTTTTTTTCCCCCCTCTTCTTCCTCTTTTGTTTATGGACAGTAGTGCATTTGATCTTAATGAGAATGAGATGTTATTGAGAATAATTCATGTTCCAGTCAAATTCAAGTAAACAAATTTATTAAAATCCAAGAGCAGAGAGTCCACTTTTTAAAAATCATTCTTTTTCTACATTGTTTACATAATGGGTCTGTTGCACTATAGGTGGACTGTATCAGCAGTGGCATAAAGAGTACGCATCCATCTTTCTTGTCTCCTCCCCTTTTTCCACCTCTAATCTCATCTCTCTTTTCAAGAGAAAGGAGGTTAGCTGAAATCTCCACAGATCAATTAGGAAGGGGACCTGCCCTTCAGAAGGAGGGAGGGGAAGAGAGAGGGAGTTGACGAAGTGATGGGAGTATAAGTGAGGCAGAGGAGAGCTAAAGGTGATGAAGGGAAGGAGGAGGGAGCAAAGGGCAGGACAAAAGATAGGACTCGACGATGGATGGAGCAGTGAATCGAGAGGAGGATGATGTGACATTTGCATATCGGCGCTGTGCACCCCACAGCGGCCTTTTGACTAGCCAATCTCTCTAATAATTCAGCGGCTAGTTGGCTAGTTTCCTGTTCTCCCCTTGGCTCTCTGCCCTAGTCGGCCATGTCCATGGAATGAGAGGCATCCATGCTATTAGTATCTGTCAATCTGGCTGAATTAGGCGAACTCTGGGGAGCCTCAGGATCAGTGGCCCTTTGGGGGGAGTCGGCGGTCCCCGTGAAACCTCAGGAGAGATGGCCCCTGGAAGCTCTAAAAGCTAAAAGCCTGATCTTGGAGGATCTGTGGAGGAGGAAGAGGAAATTCTAAGATACCAGAACATTGGCCAAGTGATTCTCCTTCTAAATCTACCGTATGAAGTGGTCTAAGAACACGAATAAGTTATGCTTTTCAAAGATTCTGTATAAATAAAAGGTTCCCTATTTTCAGTCCAATACAATTGGAATGAATGAATGAATTTGGGAACCCCAAAAACCACATGAGCCCATACTTGGATTCATTACATATAAAATGGTGCTCTGAGCATGTAAAATTATATGATAAATCAACACATTAAAGAGAAACAAGGTCTCAGGTCCATCCACACCGTTTGAGAAACAAAAAATCTGCAAAATACCACCTTAACTAATGTTACAGAGTTTCACCTTTTCTGATAAAACCACATTTCTTTCTCACATTCAGTTTGCTGTCAAGGGAATAATGTCAGGTGACGAGGATTCAGACAATGAATGATATTCTGAATTACTGCAATTAAGTCTGCTCTGTCTCCTACTCCAAAAAGAGCAATTTTTAGACCTGAGTCATAATAATATGGTGCATGGTTAGAAAATTAAAACCACTATGGGAGGGAATGTATTTTTTGACCTCTGCTGAAAGAGTGAATATTTTTACCAAAAATTTTCACCATAAATATTCTGTGACATTTTTCTCAGTGTGATGGCAGTAATGGCAGTACAGATTTGGTCCGATACATTCTCTCCTCCTCTGAGTGTAGATGACACCCGACTGTTTTCATATATGAATAGTGTGGCATTAAGTTAGGGATAATCATGTTCTGCCTCTAATTTAAGGTAATGACAGTGTGAGTGTGTGAGTGCATACTGTCTCCATCTCTTCCTCCCCTCCACAGCCCTCCCTCATGCATTGGTAATGAGGCGTAGGCTTATTGACTGAGGGTGGAGATATGATTATCTCTCTTCCCCCTCCTCCATCTTTCCCCCTCTCCTGCATTCTCTTACTCTCTCTCCACCCCGGCCATTCATCAGGAGGGGATAAGGCATGTTTGTTGCTTGTATATTGATTTGTGCTGATTGTAAGAAAGCGGACTGACTCATTACGCATCAAAGATGGAGGCAGAGCCCACCAGGGGCCTGCTGGTGTCTCTGCAGGCCTGCATGGTCTACAGTTTTGATGATATGGTTGAGTGTCCTCTCTGGAAGGGTTGGAATAACTGTATACTGCAAATGGATATTCAAAGAGACTGCTGTTGCTTCAGTGTTACTCACATTTGTCAGTTTTCTTACAGTGAAGTAGCCATTTTGAGAAAATGTCATATCATTACTCAGAGGGATATTAATAACAAACTTTCCTGTCAGAGTTGTGGAAACGTATGCAAATGCATTTAGGCAGTTTCACTTATTCCAAAACAAAGCAACCTTTGCAAAGGGTTTCAGATCTTCTGTGATTTTGGATGGTGCAAAGCTAACATCACGCACAACCGTACACTATTGTTCTGTAAAAGAACAAGCAAACATAATGGTTTAGTAACACTAAATCACGTGAACATTTGACATCATCATTTCAGGCCAGTTACAGGCCATTTGTAGAGTTACATCTCAATGTGCAGTGAACTAAATGCCAACAAAAGTACAGCAGAAGTACCCCCATAAATGTTTTTCCAGTGCACACAGTATATTTTTACATGTTTTTCTGACCCCTGTGATGGCTAATTGCAGACATACCTTGCTATAATGCATGCTTTATCTTATCAACATGACCCATAACACTCCTGAGCTGGGAGGAATCACAACACTTGAAAACTATGAAAGCGCTCAGAGTGTCCTCTAGAAGTGCATTTGTTTCTTGTATTGTGGTTATGCGAAGAGTTGGGTCACTTCCACTCGGGCTAATGAGTTTGTTGGCAGCATTCACTCTGTGTCTAATGACATCGTTGACACTGATGCTACATATTGTGTCACAGGCCTCTGGCAATCGCTCAGCAGCTGATGTCCCCACTTTGCCACCGGGGGCACACCGCCTGGCACGGTGGATTGACGGTTTTGGCAGGCCGTGGAGTAACCCGCTGCTAGTGCGCCACAGTTTGTGGGACACATCAATTTGTTCCCCGCTATTGTGAGAGACGATCTCTCTGGCGCTGATCCAGAGCTCACCGCCTCGGCCTCATCTGCATATCTTTGTTATCCGGTGCTGGTTCTGAGGGAGAGAAAAGGTAGAGAGGAAAGATAGACAGAGGGATGACGAGTTGTGCCTCGCCATCTGGGCTCTGTTTCTTCAACGGCCACAAATTAAAACTCAACCTGTATGGGGGGGGGGGGGGGTGGGATAGAATTGTCAAAAGGCAACAATACTTCTAATCTCTTTCTCCCTCTGTGCGCTTTCAAAAGAGGGGGAGAGGAAGAAAGGCGATTTAATAATTAGAGGGGTAGAAAGCTCAAACAGATGAAACAATGTCCCCCTCCTTTTTTTTCCCCCTATCGTCTGTAATGACTCCCGCGCTGATGGAGAGGGCTCTTTGAGGATGACATTCAAATGCTGACATTTGAATTATGTCTGTTTATCAGAGGGAGAACGGCCCGCCCGCTTTTGTTGTGCTTCCTTCTGTGCGCAGGCTCGCCAGTTGCAGGTACTCAAGCTGGTGGATTCATTTTAATCACACACACGCATAGCTACACACACATACACACACACAGGCAACACATAATGGCTCATAGGAATCCTGAAGGGGCAATTTTAGATGGTTTTGTAAAAGTACGGGAGAGTGTAGAGACAGTGTACACTAAAAACTTTAATGGGTTTTATTTCAAGCATTTACAGCGGAAGAGCCATCAAATTGTAACAACCAACATAAAATCACTCATTGTCACTAATCCCCGACTGTATTGCCAGTTTATCTGCATGGCTTATTTTCTCGTGAGGACAAGCACGGACAGCATTTTGTGGCTAAAAATTCCGTCACAATCCATGTTAACCTTCAGGAAGCATCATACACTTAAGGGAGATAAAAATTTGCATGGAGAAGATTTATAGTCTATCAGTAAATGGGCTGCAATGCAAAACAAAGGCCACTCCACAGTGGTGTGGTCCCTCCTCGGCTGCTTGTCAAAGTTAGGATCTAAAAATCGGGACGATCCATCAAGTTGGCACATGAAAAATTATGGAATTTTCCCCCGAGGAAATGTATTCACGGGACGCGGGTGTAAATGGCTGTTTAACAAAGGCATTCAGAAGTCAGCGGTAAACGCTGGTCTGCAAGGTGTGCAAAACAGGAGGGAGGGCAGGAAAGGAGAAGGAAGGAAGGGAGTGAGGAGAAAACTGCACCCTCCGATAATCAAGCTCACCATCTGAGGGCCATTTCACTGCTGTACTCCCCCTGCATATTACATATCACAAGAGAAATATTTAAACAAGCATACATATTGAAACAATCAGCAAGGCTGGCTTGATTGTCAAAAGGATCCCTGCTGAAGCTGCTGGGAGACAAGTGGAAGGCAATTATCTACATTTCTCCATTAATTATTGCAAGAGAGTTTTAATGTTTTGTGAATGTGGAATGTACCTGTGAGGGCATCAGTATGTAGTATGAACTGCAACTGTTGTGTGCCTACAGTCAGTGTGTAAGTGTGTGTTGGCATGATTATAATGTGTGCATATTCACATGTGAGAAGGCTACACCTCAGTGCGTTAACACGTGTCCATTTATGAATATTTCTGTAGTTCCAGTTACTGCTTTTCACCAAGCAGTTGTTATATTTAGATAATCATATTTTTTATGCAACCAAAGTTTACAGGAAGTGTGGTGAAAGGCTTCCGGTGATGGAAAAAGAAAATAAAGTGCAAAATAATCAACTTCAGCGATTCAAAATCTGCTGATGCTCCAAAAACCTCAAAACACTGAATCCTACATTACCCATAACGCAGCAGGATAGTGCCTTCCTGCTTACTAATGGCCACATTTTTGTCTCGCTGCAAATCCCAGTTTACGAATCGTATTCTTTCAAATGTACGTTATGCTTTTTAAAAAATGCCATTCAATGTGTTCTATCTCTGTTACATGCAAGTTTAAGCATACTGCATCTCAATAACTGCATACACTTATTCATTGTATACACTATATTTGGCACATTTGCACATCTCTTTGCAAGTAAACAGAAGTGCTATGTTCATGGAACAATTTTAAACAAAAGTATTGCTGTATGTATGCATACACATTATGTCTGTGCTTGTGTGCCTTTCATTCTCCCGAACGCTGATAGCACAGTCTCAGCATTCGCCATGAGAACCTGTATGCAAATCCCTCTCCCCTCCGGTGGATGAGCTGTATGATCACCATATTGGCATGTGAAAATAATATAGATTGGGAACGTGAGAGGGAGACCAAGTGGAAAATGAGATGATTGCTAAAGTATGTTCTGCCCGATAAACTGAAATTGCATTTGTCTAAGTGCTTGCAGGAGCCAGTCCATAGAAACGTCTTGATGTTGAAACTCCTGAAGGTGGTTGTTGATAGGCGTTGCACAGAACAAACCTGCAGGATATATTTTTATAATTAGAGCCTTTTCACCCATATTTTCTCGGTGCATTTTTTTTATTTGACTCTGGGTTTAGCTGTTTGCAGTTTATTCCACAGTAAAGGTGAGAAGGTCATGGTGAAATCCTCTCTTTGCCTGTCTACTCTCTCAGGAAAAGCATTGTTCAAATTCACTGTTTCCCAGCGGGCCTGATGGCCCAGCATGCATTGAGTGCTGCCTCATGTTCATAGTTTTGTAGGGCAGTGGGGGAGCCTCTCTTGCCAGTGCAGAGTGGACAACAGCTTAAAAAACTAGCAACATTTCTAAGAGTTCAGGTGCCTGGTGACTGTGGACGACTGATCCACAGTCTGCTCCAGCCAAGCCACCAGCTCCCCATGTGACATCATTCAGGTTATTTTCAAATGGTAAGGCATATTTAGCTTTTTTTTTTTTATTGTCATATAGTTTGTATAAAAAATAGCCATAGCCTCACCCAGCTAGAAGCTAGCTGTCACTCAAAATGACCATTAATTATGAGTACATTTAAGCCATGTTCTTATTTGTATGAGAAAAACTGTTTCTTGGACCGGGTTGTAAATATGTTTATTTCTGCTGCACAGTTGGACATTTTAATATGGTGGGGTCTTATGCATATTCACTCACTTTTGGAGCCAACCTCAAGTGGCCATCTGAGGAACTGTAGGTTTTGGCACTTTCCACCCCAAAGGTTGCTGCTTGCTGTTAGCCAGCAACAATACAATTTGAATTGATCATGATTAACATATTGCTGTATCCAATGCATGATATGTACTGTATGTTACTCCTCTGTGCCTCAGAGCTCCATTGTTGTTCAAGAACACATTTATCAACCACAGTGTTTTTGCTGTTACCACTCTGTTTTAACTTCTTTTGCAACTGAATTAACAGGTAAAGTAGCTCAGGAAGTATTGCTATCATGTGATAAAACATCCTGACATAATGACAAGTGGAAATTTACCAGTTAATGAGAATCAGTTGTGCCCAGAATCAAAGATTTGATGCGGCGCTGTGACTGACAGCAGCTTTGTTGTCCAACACATGAGGTGTAATGTGTCATTTCCAAACAAACAACTCCTTCTCTTGCAGGTTGGGGTCAAGCTCGGCTAAGGTCAAGGCCTACGTACAACACTGGGGTTGCTGAAAACACACAACAGCCCCTTTGTTCTGAGAGTTCCTGCTTGAGTGAACACGCTTTGGGTTGAGACTGCTGTTTTCATTTAGTTGTTGCTCCCGGGGCAGTTTTTCCCCTTCTTCCTACTCCTCCCTAGATTTCATCACCCATACACTGGGAGATGATTTTGTGAATGAAACCATGCATATCCTCACAGCCTTTATGATGGTAATGACTAGCAGTGGAGGAACAATGGAGGCAGAATGCTGGCATTCAGGGGTTATGGTTGTGGGAAATAGAGGAGGTGAATGAGAGTGTCTGTTTGTGTGTGTCACTGATGGGTGAAAACCTCATATCTCCATGTCAACTCAAAAAAATGTTTTGTTAGGTTGATTGCAAAATGTATTTGACATAACCTTAATTGTTCTCATGAACCAGAAATTATTATTTGACACAAGAAATAACACTTTGGTCCGACATGGGGATGTTTTGAACATTTGATAGAATGACATAAAGGATGCAGTTTACAACTGAATCTGCCTGAGTGTGTCTATCAGTGGTCAGAGGTCATCACCAGGCTTTCCCCGTTCTCCCTCAAGATCCTCAATACTCATCTGCTAACGCCAACCTCCCTTTCTTCGTGGCGTTTACGTCCCACGTTGCACAGCAAAAGATGTGTCAAAAGTCTGGCAGTGATCCCTTGGCCATGGCAACGATGAACAAGGAAAGAAATTCTTTAGCGGTGGATAGAACTAGTGAGGAAGATCGGTGCTGAGAGAGAGAGAGAGAGAGAGAGAGCTGGCAGGAAGTCAAAAATGCCAAACGTTCTGCCCCAGCAGCCTGACAAAGGGCTCTGACAATTAGGATGAAAAATAAGGCTGCTGTCGGATGCTGTTGTCATCCTTCAGGTGCCCTCCAAGAGAAGACTCACCAGTTGGTCCACCTCAGAAACACATCCTGAAATTAATTCTTGTCCTTCCACTACAGAGGAATGAAATGTAGAGGAAGGCTGATGACAGTTCAAAAAAAAAAAAAAAAAAAAATTATGTTTTACAAGCTTTTTTGGTTGATATATGAGTCAGGCAACAGCCAACTCATAAAAGCTTTCACATTCGCTGATCTGAAAACCCTCTTGTGCACAGGAAGTGATGCAAGCTACATTTGCAGCAGGATGGAATAAAATAAAAACTTAAAAAAAAAGAGTATGTCTACAGAAACTGTTGAATCTCCATCATCCCATAACTGCCCTCAATGTTTGATTCACAGGTGGTTGACAAAAACACCACAATCATATCCATCAGTGATATCAATAACAAATACTACCTTAATGGCTAAAATAACTGACTGTATATCAAGTTAAAAGATTAAGCACTAAAATTACAAACATTTCAGGGTCACTGCTGCATGATTTAAAACAACTTGCATTACAGCTCATGAAAGAATTTATTTAATTAAAAGTTCTTGAGTGATGCTTGCATGCATGCTTTTCTTCCTCTTTTCTGATATGCAAGAACTGCAACATCCAGACATCTGGCAGTGCTCCTTTCACCAGGCAGCTTTCCCCGTGACACAGAGTGCGGCTGAAAATTGAGGGTTTAATCGTTTTGTGATTGTTTGAGCATGTTACAGCATGTAGGCTCGTTGACACAGACCACACGAGCAGAGAGAAACACGCACACACATACGTGCATGTTCACAGACACACACGTTCTGTATGTGAAGGCTTCTGCATGTGAGAGAAAGTTAACAGCTCTTGTGGACAGATCAGACTGATTTCACCACGTCAGTGAACCTGCAAGTTTAGCCAGAAGTCAGAAAGCTGTAAATCTATCAGCTGGAACCATATGACAAAGTGAATACTGACTTTTATTAATAAAATGTTTGAAAAGATTATGAAGTTTTAGGGATATGCAGAATGTAGGTCAATAAGGGGTATGCTAACAGTTAGTGGTGCCTGAACGTGTGTGTGTGTGTGTGTGTGTGTACAGAGTTGGTATCAGTGTAGGTCTGAGAAGCAGGCCTTGCTAATCCTTCACAGTGGGTCAACCACTCAAGCAGCTGCAGCTATTATCGGCTTTAGCTTCATTTTATTAAATCACTCGCCACATCCCTGTTGTGTGCTAATGGGCTAATTTGTACCGACACAGAGCAAAGGATACAATCAATGATATGGTTTTATAAGGAGCCTAATCAGATAACAACTTTGTTCTAGTCGGTAATTAGAAGCAGGACTCAGGCTGGAAGAGGAGACCTTTCTCAGCCTGTGCCCCAGTACTCCGTGGGAACGGAGGTCGGAGGTCAATTTCAAAATTAGTTAAGCTTGACGGGCTGCCACTGACCTGCACAGGTGCTCCCACTTCCCCTGCTGCTCTCCACTTCCTCCCGCCAACCCCACCGCCCAGGGGTCACAGACATTGGGCCCCAGTCTCCCTGCTCTCCTCTACCCTCACCTCCTCCACCCAACTCCCCGGGACCAGTCTGGATCCATTAGCAGAACCTAGACAAACCCCAGGCCTGCTGAGAAGACCATAGACCACCATAGGGCTAATGTAAAGCTTAAGCACATTCAGGCTAAGTGTTTGCACACCTTGTACTGTAGGTATGCATTGCTCAGTGAACTGTATTGCTGCTTAGCACGCAATTGCAGCTTGGAAACTCCACTGTTGAAGGATATCTGTACTTTTAACTGCTCAAACATCAACTGCCGTGCAATTTAACAGTTAAATCTGCTTTTAAACACATGCACATAAAAACAAATGTGCCTCCCTCCCTTCACTTCACCTCCCCCAGTCTGCCGTCTGTACTCTCAGTATGTTTTTTTTTTCTTTACTTGGTGGGGTGGGGGGCTGGTTGTTATTGGCGCGTCTGACCGAGAGAAGCTAGGCCGTTGTTTTTGAGCCCCGCTGCGGTGTGGCCTCCCGCTGTTTGGCCTGCCATGTGTAATTAAACATTTGGCCTCCACAATTACTCAGCAGTGTACACATGCCAGTGTTGGGCCTTGCAGAATATGCATTTCAAAGAGCACCAATTCCCTTAAAAGTGCTGAACTGACAGCGGCAAGGAGGAGAGAACCTTTGTGGTGGGGGCAGGAGGAGTTGTAGAGGAAAAGGGGAGGAAAGAGGGTGAGATGGTGGGGTCCACAGGGATGGACTGATTAGAAAATAAATTAAACTTGAAGTAAAACTTGAAAGTGGACCAGACCCAGAGGCATTGTTTGGCAGGTACTGGGTGCAGCTAAGATGCTAGCATTCCAACAAGACCAGAATGTCCTCTTTGTACCATGAAGCATATGGCATATACAAAAGCAGAAATGTTAAACAAAGAGCAGTTTTGCTACTCTCATTGAATCATGAAATAAAAACTTCACACACACAAGAATATACACTCATGTTAGCAGCTCTTTGAGATACTTGCAATGCTGTGCTTTGAAGTTGCTGGGGGAAAAGTCAGAGAAACTCAAAGTTAAAGGGCAGCATGAATGTCTGCACCAGATTCCCTGAGAATTCACCCAACAGTTGATGAGATGTTTCACAAAAACCACAAATGTCAACCTGCTGGTGGCAGAGGAAAAGTGAGGAGATCACCAAAATCATTAGAATTTATCCTGCAGCCACCACAAAAATGCGTTTGCTGAGATTCTTCAGTCAGAGACCAAAGTGGTGTTGAAACTGACCGCCCAACATTTCCACTCCTGGCCACGCTGCCATGGCTAAAAATGTTTACAATGCCACCACATATGGAGACAAGCTGGTTAAAAAAAAATATATATAATAATTATATAAATAATTTAATTAAAATCACTGTTAATTTAGTTTTAATATATGATCCAGCATGACTGTTAGCCCCATCAGGCTCCATCTCTCCAGAGGTATCTCTTGATGTCACCACGGCCACATGGCTATGCTGGAAATCCTGAGGCAGTGGAACATCTCAACATCAAAACCATCTTGGTGCTGCCACTGGCCTGCTGTTTACCTCACTGACAGTAATGAAATTCACACACACAGCCGTCGTCTGACAAGAGAACTCCTCTCAAAATTTATGCAAGCACATACATTAACATTTGACATTGTGTGTGTCCACAATTGTTGCATTCTGTTTTCAGAAAACATTTTTAACATGACCTTGAGGGACTTTGACAGCACTGTCACACACACTTCAACTTTGTGTAACCCGGATATTCCCAGAAACACTAAAGCTCCTGGTTAAATGACAAACCAGTAGCTCAGCCACTGGCAAGAGCACACAGACAAATGCGACACCGTATCGTGACTTGAGGAACAGCACGCTGGCATCCAGCTGTCACTCAGACTCTCTGAGTCTTGAAATACCTCAGCATTGTGCCTCTCTCAGAAAATTAAACCTCCCTCTCCTTTCCCTCCAGTTTGCCTTAACATGTGAATCTGACACTTCCCTGTTATTGATAAGCTTTGACAACAGTCTAAAGTCGGTGCAGTAATGCAATATGCTGAAGCAGAAAGACAGAGAGGTGAGTTGGATTTCCAGGGTGTGTGTGTTTGCACCTCTCTCTGCTTCATGTGTGTGCAGTGAGAATGAGACTAAGCTCCCCATCTCGCTGAGAGAAAAAAAAAAAAACACAGCACACAAACACTCATCCTCCAGAGTCCCTCTCTTGAACAATGTGGGTTTTAAAAAGAAGAAACCTCTCTGCCAGCCCCTTGTCAGCGCTGAAAGCTACCAACACGTCACAGAGACGTTGGCAGCACCACCTGCCTGTGAGGCCCCAGTATCCCCTCCTCAGCCTCTTGTGTGCCATAGAGGTGCCTGTGTCCATGTCCCTCTATTGTGGCGTGGACTGGAGGGGGTATTGTGAACCTTGTCAACGGCACTGCCATCTCCGTGCCAGCTGGCTGGGTGTGAGTGGTGAAGGGGGTGAGGGAGGGACTGAACAATGCAAAGATCTGTTCACAATGGGCAGCAGTGGAAAGGCGGCATTGTTCCGCCGTGATCGGCCATGCCAGCTTCCCCGTGCCTCCACCACCGCACAGAAGCAGCAACTCGTTGATGTGGGCTACATAAGATGAAATTTTACACTGAAGTGCTGGTTCATATTTAGAGAAATATACTAGAGATGTCGAGTAAGGTGCATCTTTTCATCATTCCTCACTTTTTCTCTTAACACACACACACACACATGCATAGATATCCCCTCACCCTGCAGCCTAAACCAGCCCCAAAGTCCCTCTTTTGAAATCAAAGAGTGAAGGAAGGGGAGGAGCGGCTTGAAGGCAACGTCTGGAATCCATCTGAGATTGAGAAATCCGACCATCGTGGTTGGATCCAGTTGAATGAGGCAGGCCTGAGTAACACGCTCCGACACGGCCTTTCTTTTCCTCTAACACCCCGGCCATGTGGTCCCAGAGCCCTGCCAGGAAAGCATGTCACAGCTCATCACAGTTGCAAATGAATATTCATGCAACGGAGGGCGCCTGTGTGTAAAGTATTTACGTGTGTGTGCCTACTACAGTGTGACAACAGCAGAAAAAAAATGAGGAGCGAGTGCATGTGTGTTAGTGTAGTGTAAGTTTGCGAGGTTTTTGCAGGATCCTGTAAAAGTGATTCCCCGGCAGACTCCCGGGACGCAGCCACAGGCCTCTGCTCGCGACATGGCTGCCGCTTGTAACACGCGGCGTGGCTCCCAGTGGCTTGCTGGCCAAACACAGCCTGGGTAAGAGTCAGTGTTGGCTGGAATGTGAGGTCTCACACACTGTCTGGATGCAAAAACACACACACATGCACACACACACACACAGAAGCAAACGAGCACACATGTACACACATGCACGAGCTGCCAGAACTCCACAGATGTCCTGGCTGTTGCTGCATGTGAGTCAGCGCGGGCCGAGCTCTTTGATGGCGAGGTCTGGTGCGAGCTTTGGGGTGTGAGGATTGAAATTCAAGGCAGGTGCATTGTCACATTAAGCTTCCACGACATTCTGATGCCCAGATTGGCCCCTGACCTATCAAACAACAGCAGGCCTGCGATTTCAAGTGCTGGAAGGTGACGCAAATTCACTAACAACTTACAAAAACCTTGGTGAGAATTTCAAAAGCCTGTAAAACTTGTTTTTTGACTCCCAAGTGCAAACTTTTGGACATATTCTCACCAAAAGCGTACTCAAGTTGTGATACCAAACGACAACTCTGATGTGGCTGGATTAGCTGTTCCCACAGTGACTAGATTAGCGTTGTTGATAGCATTGAGAGTGCCGCCATGAATGTGAAAGGTGATGTTTGTGACAGGGTAACTTTCTAAGACTAAATGCACTTTCAGTCAAGCATGTTCACGCTAAATTTGGTGACAAATATCACTTCAGATGCATGCAATTCTGAGAAACTAGTCAAATCCTCAGTCACCAAAACTGAAAGTAAACTTCTCCATTTAGTGTCCATTTCAAACATCAAAAATCTCGATGAAACTTGGACTCCACTAGTGTTACCCCCAACATTTACTGGTTTTTAGAAGACGACAATGGCCATGACAATAAAGTAATTGCCCATATGATTCATTTTTGGATGATTGATTTTTAAAGACGCTTAGCATTAAAAAGTGAAGTATGCAGGATTTTGTTATGTGGATGATATGAAACTCAGTAGTCCTCAACATGCAAGAAAGAAAGTGCATCTGCTGTATCTATATATATATATATAGTATATATATATATATATTTCTTATTGAATGGTATTGTACTTTTTTCATTTGAGAGGCAATTTAAAGGCAATCTATATTAAGTTTTTAAACATTTGCTGTTATTATTTATTTGGTCCTCATTAGTTTCCCAAAAAAAGTCTGAAAGTGAATTTTCCTGAGGTCTGTGCAAGGTCTATAACTGTTATTTTTCTAAATTCAAGTTAGAATGGTGAGATAATTTAACAGGGATTTCATTCAGTTTCCCCCTTATTTAAGGCCAGATAATATCAAATAAACTGGATCCCACCAACAGTTTCTAGGTATAAAAGCTACGGAGGAGGAAAAAAAAAGGCAACACTCAATCAAATACAGTTTCTCAAATATTCATTATAATGAGATTTAATGGGTGTATTCAAACCCGATGGCCTCGAGCATGCTGCAATGCTCTCAGGTTTCCATGTAGAAATTCATAATGCAATTTAGACAGAGTGCTACATTTTTATTTCTCAAACAGTGTCAGGAAACATCATTTGATTCTATAAAACTGCAAAACTTACATGTGAATTTTTTCTCTCTCTCTGCTTCTGGAAAAATAATAAGAACAGACACAAATCAAAGCCAGGGAAGACAGTCTGGGCTTCCCGGCTAAGACTGCTGCCCCCGCGACCCGGACCCGGATAAGCGGTAGAAAATGAGATGAGACGAGACAAATCAAAAATGTGACATTCTGGACTTTTAGCAATTTTCTGAACCCTTGCAATGAGATGACAAAAATAACACATTCTCATGTGCCCACAGAATAGCAGTTACAAGCTGATTGGCAGAGAGTGGGAGTGAAGACTCCAACGAGGCCTGGAGTACAGGTGTCAATGTGATTAATTGCACCAGGGAGGAGAATTAGCAGTCTGTTAATCAGGTCGACCAAACAAGGAGGGAAAATTAAGTTTTTAAAGTGTTAGTTTTTCTTACAATCATGGCCCATTGGAACAGCAGAAGGAAGTTTGTTAATGGCTCATAAGTCCATCCCTGAGGACCAAATTATCCTGGAGGAAGCTCTGTGTTTGTAAAGTGCCAGCTCATATTTTGCAGAAGGGGCAAACACCCACACAACGTCGAGTGTTGAAACTAGCGAGGATATTGGTAAATTGGCAACTCAGCCATGTGTGGAATATATCTTTGTCATTATCTGACTCACAAATAGACCTCAGTGAGGTGTAGAAATCCCAGTCGAAAATAGAAAATGTCTCAACCCTAATTAAAGAAAAACAAACTTTAAGGTCTGGCCACACATGCAACAGGAAGTGAAGATCACATCCAATCAGGTGTGTCCATTAATTTTTCCAGTTTTTTTTCCTGCCCGTCTTTTATGAAAACAACTGCTAAATAATGACTTCTGACATCAGTGTGATGAATGATAGAAAAACAAGCAGTGTCGCTCAGTATGCACACCTTTTTGATTTTGTGCGTTCATACCACTGCATGTAAGAGAACATCTGGCCTCACCTAAAGAGGGTGAGTGTTTTGGACCTGCAGACATTAGGGGTCAGTGAAAATGGCCTTTACTCCTGCCCCGTTCTCTCCACCCTCCGGGTGAATATTGAAAAATTTAAAATTTTCCTTCCTCTGCTGAAGAGTTTTTCTCCCTTCACACCTGCCAGTGCTTTGCCCGTCATCTGAGAAACATGATCTGCTGCTAACATGTGATTTTATTCAGCAAAGAAGGCGAAATCAGGTACAATTTTGCCAAGCTTTAAAGACACAGTCAGAGAGCCTGTTGGTATATGAACCTTTGGTGTTTCTGGATGAAAAGCCTCAAAACAGTTTTTTTAGTTACTGAAGGCAATCACTGAATGCAGCAACAGCAAACTGTCCCTCAAATCTGTTCAAACAGAAATGTCTTCAACAAATAGTTCATTTTATTTTACTTTATGTAAATTTTTCCCTCCTTATCAGTCAGCATCTCACTTTAATCTCAGTGCAATTGAGTTTGATAGGAATGCAATTAATTCTGCAGGTGTTTGGTCATAAACCAAAGTATTGGATAAATTAAAATGTAGATGATGCTTCTTAAAACCACAAACCTCAGAGTGGTGCTTGAGGAAAAGTTGGAGGATCAGTAAATTGGGATGCATCCATGAATGTACAAAATTTCATGGTGATATTTCAGTCAGGATGAAAGTGCACCAACTGACCATTTAGCCGTGCTGCTAGCATGGCTACAAACCATGTGAAGTGAACACTTGCATCAAAAGATTAAACAGTACACTTGGGGAGAATAATTTAATTCTAATGAAGCCCACATTCCCACACTCTGGAGAAGTAGAACTGTGCTGAGCAGTGTTAAACAAAACCAGGAGTGGTTTGACACAGTTTCAACTGGAGGCTCCATACGGACCACAAGGAACAGAGCTTTAACATCCACTTAATACAACATTCTTACTCTGTTTAAACGTTAATGCGGACATAAAGACCAGACTGTCTCAAATGTCATTCAAAGCAGCTCAAGGGAATAATAGTTAACTCTTATTATTCAGCTTCTTGCCAGCACACCTCATGGCAGCAACAAACAAGAGAAGCTGACCACGTTTTAATATTTTAAACTCTATCGACTGCAACATCTCAAAATGAATTTCAGGCTCTCAATCAACCGCCTTCAAAGAAATTGATTACGTGAAATATTGATGCTTCATCAGGTAAGTGAAGGCTTTATTGATGCTGCATCAGGCTAAGGCAGGTTATGAATTTTCTTATCAAAGTCGACCGAAGCCAATCACACGATATTAAGAAAAGTAGACTTGATTTTTGTTTGCTTGTTTGTTTGTTCTTTGTTTTGACATAATGTTAAGGTATAATCCTTATTCTTTACTCTTTTGGGAAACCTAGCATAAGACCACAGAAAATGTGACAGTGTAACTGCCTACGTGTGTTTTGAAGCCATTGAAACTGATTATGTGTGTTACAGGATAACACAGCCATCAGTTTGTTTTTCTTGCCACATTAGATCTGTTTTAGTCACCTCTTTCTGACCTCGACGTTCACTTGATATCACATAATTGTACTCTGCTTCACTCCTGATCCAGGGACTATGAACTACACAAAAAGACTCTCACAGAATGTCTCTACCTCAATACAGAATAGAAAAACTTCATAAAAACAGCTACAACTGCTAATATTATGTGTATCCCAATCAGGCTTTTTTTTGGCCCCAATCCCAAACCTTTAATAATAAATATCTGCAGATATCGAATCTAATCTAATATTGGATTTAATGTTGATTAATTATGAATCCAACACACTGAAATGATAGCTTTAGACTTCTAAGTTCTTTTTCTCTTTTTCCAAGCTTCTTGATGGAAAGACTGAAGGTCCTGGTACAAAACTAAGAAGTCTTTAAGTTTTAATTATTGATATGACATGAATGAAAATTAAACGCGGAGAATAGGACTCCTCAGCTGGAGAGAACGTCTCAATCTGTTGGTGTTGTTGGAACTGCAAAAGTGCTCGGCCCACTTTTGGTTGCAGAGTGGAAGTCCTTCCCTCAAAGACAATCTTTGGCTGAGTACAGACTTTGGACCTTGCCAGCTTCTGTGTCTGAACTCAGAGTCACTTGCAAGTAGTTTTAGTTGCCTTAGTTTAACCAAACCTTACCATACAGGTTGCAGATCAGGCGCCATCGTAGGCATAATGTATCATTGTAGAGGGAAGTTTATCATATTTACCATAAGGGCATTTTAGGAGCAGGTGAGGTCGGACTCCTTGTTGAGAGAAGGACACAGCCTGGCTGCACTTATTCATTCAGGTAGAGTTTTGCAATCCTGCATTCGAACGTGGGAATAGTTCTAATACCTCAGTCTTCAATGAGCTTAATCCAGCCACTAGATTCTGTCATGCCATTCAGACATAACAGTACACAGGGCATGAATGAAATGCCTGAATCCCTTTACTGTCATTTGCTCCCCTCTTCCTGGCGATGTTCCTCTTCAGCTCCACCCATTCTACTCTGCCTCCCCCTCTCTCAACCTCCTTTTTTAAAAACTTTTCATTCAGTGTGGTTTCATCCCCCCGCTCCAACCACCAACCCATCCATCCCACTGTCTGACAGAGGAGAAGGAGTTCCTTTTCTTTCGGAGAAGAAAGTCCAACGGGCGGAAAGGAAGAGAGAGCGGGCAGGCAGGACATGAAACCTCTTCCCAACCGTCTCGCCCACCCAGGCCAAAGCCTCTCAGTTCACAAGCCCTTCAGTGGGCATTTTCCAGCGCTGTGAATTTTTGTGCAGGTAAAGATTAGCAAAGAGCCCTCGGCAACAAAGCATTCAATCACATTCAAGTAGGGCCTGTATCAAATGCGCCCTCCACCTCCACCTACTTTAGGAGTGCAGGTCTTTCTTCTCATCCCCCTTTTTGCTCTCTTCTTCTCTCCTCTCTTTGGCTTGGTCAGACTGAATTGCCTTTGAAACAGGCACCCCCCCACCCCCTCCCCTTCATCTCTTGTCAATCTGAGAAAGCCAGGAAATGAACGCTCTTTGTGGGATTAATTAATAGCGGGAGCTGGTCAGCGCGCTAGCAGAGCTGTAATTGCTACTCAGCAGAGGGAGGAGGAGAAGGAGGGAGGGAGGCGAGGGAGAGCGAGAGAGAGGGGTTGAAGAAAAAGTTTGGGTTGCAGTTTTTTTGAGTACGTAGGGGGTGTTCCTGAGCGCTTTGAACTGAAGGGCTCTGCTGCAGTGGATTAAAGTGAGAAGAGAGAGATATAGGAGGGAGGAGGGGGGGCTTTGAAGTCTGCTGAGAGGTCTAGGAGAAGAAGAAGTGAAGTTGGGTGGTAGAAATTCTGTCTGGCAACATCAAACAGTGTTATCTCCTACTTTCACCTGTTGACACTCAAGGGTGAAGACACTAGATTTGGCACTATGAGCTGCAAGGCTACGTTTCTCTTCCTCTTGTTTTTCTTCTTCTTCTTCTCCTCCTCCTCTTGATTTCTTTCTCTTCATTTTAGTGCAAATATCTGAGGACGCAGAGATGCTGATTCGTTTTTGTCTGCGCAGTTCACTTGGTTGATTCGACCGCCCGCATCTGAAGTTATTTGGTTTGTTTCCAAAGGAGATGCGCATGCTTTTCCACCTGAACTCAGGGGTCAGCCTGGTGTTGGTACATGAATGAGGGCGTATGTGCGTCTGCATCATTAGAATATTGTGTTTTTTTTCCCGCCCGACTCTTACACACAAGCACATTCAAGCCACAAGATTTGACTGAAGTGTGTTGTTGATTGTGAGAAAAACTTACAAGGTCACCAACCGATTAAGGAAGTTCACCTCCTGAATTTCTGAACACTTTTATTCTAAGTGCAAGAGTTTAACTTAATTAATTCTTTACAACTTTATCCTTTAACAATCCAACACTGAGCAATAGAAATGGTGGTCTTGGCTGCCATGCTTTGGAGGAGGGTTCACAACAAAACAGTTGTAAAATATTATTAATATATATTCATCAGAAGAGAAAGTCCGTTTAAAATTTTTAATTTTATTTTTGAATTTTGGTAAGTCCTACTTTTTATCTTGGGCACATTTTTAAGGAAAATAGATTTTAATTAAAAGTTGCATCAAGAGAAACCAGGTTAAAATACCTGAAATTATGTGAGTATTTTTGTCTTCTGATGAAGTGAAGAACCTTTACTTTACAACTCAAGACACGATCTCTCCAACACTTTGGACCACCTCGTTGAAAAATGAGGGTTTATGTAGATTTTTTAAAAAACTTTGCAAATGGCTCTTTTTTTTATTAATTTTTGCTGAACTGCAGAATTAGTGTTTGGGCGCCCTTGCCTATGGAGACTTAATCATCAATAATCTTTTCATTTCTGTGAGAGATTATTCAGCACAGGCCGCTGGTGAATGATGCTGCACTTGCACATAAGGAAAACACTTCTAATGTCCTTCTGTGCTTTGGGCTGCTACTATTGTGTCTTTTGTCTCCTGAGTTAAGATTGAAACACAGCTTTCAATGAAAGTGTAGAATTCTACTAAGTAATGATCATGAAATATGAGTATATAATTGGGATATTTTTCTCTAAATCAACCCATATAAAGTAACATGAGGTTAAATGAGCACAGGCTGGCATTCATTCTCAGAGCATAATGTGATTTCTATATAATGTAATTAATTAATTTTGAGGTTTTGCACAGTTTTGCACATCATTAAATTGCTATTAAACAAACCAAAGAAGTCAGTGAATTAAACAAATTTAAATCTTATAATTTGTTCCTGTGTTTTGAAGTAACTTGCAGTTGTTGATATTTGGCAGATTTTTGTGTGCAGTCTTTAAAAAGCTTAGTTGAACTATTCTTTCGACCAAATCAAAACCTTCAAAGCTCAGTTACAGAAGAATAAAACAATTAAAGAGATAGCCTTTTATTAAGGTCAGAAATAGAGCAAAAAAATGTTTTCAGCTGAGAAAACAACAGAATATGCAGAGTAAAATGAACCGAAAGCCTTTGAGCTGTAACATCACAGGCAACACAAGCCCACAAAGAAACAAACTTTTTTTTCCCCCCAAGTTTTAGGTAAACACGAGTTGTGATTATACCGCCAGTGGTCAACAGAAGATAAATAGATCAACTGCATGCAGCTCATGGGAGTGGACAAGTGCAAATGAATACCCTTAAAGTCAAAAAATATGCGCTAGACAGAGAAATCGCATGCATATCCAGTGAAGTGAGCCTGCATTCACTCATCCATTATACTAGCTTGGCACATTTTAGACACACACACACACACACACACAGTGGACAGACAGTAATATCAAAATTCAGGGAAGAGAGAGCAATGTAGTGAGGGAGGAAGAGGTGGAGGTGGAGGTGTGGGGTGGGCAGTCAGAGGAAAAGAGTGATCCTTGATTTTTATGCAACGCCTGTTCAAAATTCAGCTATCCTTGAGGCGCGCTTGTGCAACACTTTGCTGATGTCTGGAGGCCTGTAATTGTGCACACACATCAATTATGGATCGGGGCTCCTGTACTCCTCGCCTCATCCTCCGCCGGCTCCAATCAGAGCGGGGCCTGTAGCTGGTCGCGCTCCCCTGGTGCTTTTTGGGAGCAGTTTGATTACAGGTGTAGTACAGACGGCCTTGTTACAGACTGGCGGATGGAGGAGGTGTTTAGGAGGAGCAGCGGTCCCCTTCTTCTTTCCTGTCCGGATGAGGGGCATGTTGGTGGGTGGGTGGGGGGAATTAGGGAGGAAGCAAGGGAGGAAAGGGAATGATGGTGATGGAGCGGGGGTGGGGCGTCTGATTCGGCCATCACATCCCACTAACAATTTCTGTCAGGTCCCTGGAGGTTCCCTAATGAGCCCCACCGACACGGCCGAAGGCGAGATCCCCGCGCCGGCCCACTGAAGTGAGAAGCCAGAAGATCGGCACCTAGCAGGCTTGCAATTATTAATCAGACTTCTCCCTTTTTCTCCTTCTCTTTTCACTCCCTCTCTCCTTCCCTCTTTTCACTCCCTCTCTCCTTCACTGTATTCATCAGTTAGTCAAAGTGGTCCCCCTCACTCTCCTACACAGATAGGTACTGTGGTCTTTACTGCCCTGCTTGCACAAATCTGTTGGGCTAACTTTAAACAGGGAGACAAAGATGTCATGACTAAAAGGAAAGACAGCTTGCATCAACTAGAGATGGACTGTTGGTCTTTCCATTTGATGCTACTTTTATAGCATTTGCACTGCTACTATATTTCCGAGGAAAATAAAAAAAAAAAAAAAAAACATGACGAGTTTATAAAATCCGATAGGCCAGATGCAATTCTGAAATAATGCTCATACACTAATGCACCACTAACAATAATCCAGTGTTATATCATGTACTTATTTACAGCTAACAGGAATTGCACTCTTTTAGTCACTCGTAAACCAGTATTGTACATTTATACATTTTGCTGAAAGTACCTCTGAATTTTTGTACAATATTTTGACTTTCATGTAAAGGACCATCAAACCAGAGAAAATGTTCTGCTAGAGTTCTATTTAGAGTCCATTTGGTTTGTTTTCTGCTAATTTTCCTCTTGAAAACTGTGTTGCAGGCTGACAGACAGGAAATAAGATTAAATTAGAATATTTTATTTCTACACAATATTTTGAGACATGTTTGGACTTTTGTGTCCACTGCCTCCTCAAAAGAGACTTTCAAGTTCACTCAAATGGTCCCTCAAAATAAACTTCACTCAAAATTATTTTTGTTGCTGTTGTTGTTTAAATTCATATTTTATAAAAGCAGCAATGCACAGTGCTCATGGGTTGATATCTTAGTGACTAATTACTTTGAGGTCTTTCAGGTGGGGCTTGTTTGGATAATACGTATTTTTATAGAGCAGTTGGAAATTGCTGGGGTGTACTTGTTAATCCCAGCAGAGCTTTCCATCATCCACCGAGCAGACATATTTCAAATGGCCCACACTGTCATCACTTTGGTCCATAATGAGATCCTATTGGCAGATTCTGTCTCTCCATTCCTCAGTCCCTTCTTCATCCCATTTTTCCACTGATGGGCTTTACAAGTACAATTACAATTCTATGGGTTAAAAACAGAAAAAAAGAGGAAGAAGAGATGGCTGAGGAGACAAAGAGCAACAGTCTGGGTGGCACTTTGAGCAAACACCCCACCTGTGGCCATCAAACAGCCCCATTAACAGCAAGATAATGTACAGGGTCTGTTTTGTACGAGCCCATTTTGGGATCTCTTTCTCTCACGCACACACACACATTTATGCAGACAGACTCTCGCCCACACACACACACACACTCACTCACTTTTATCCCTCTATGGAGGAAAAAAAAGGGAAAGTTGCTTCTCTAAGTCTGGGCTGACTCGGCCTGAGGCAAAATCTGACCTTTGCACCACAAAGGTGAAAAGCTCTGTTCTCATTGGTTTGAGAAAAATGCCTCCAGAAGTAACATTTTTCCCTCTTCACATCTCATCTTTTCATCGGTTATTGTGTTTTTTTTCTCTCTCCTGTTCCCCCTTTCTTTCCTCCACAGAGTGAAAACCTCCCATAGCCTCCCCAGCCCTCCTCCTCCTACCCTAACCCCCCCAGACCACCCCCCACCCCCCATCTGCTTTCCTGTCAGGCCCTGATGTTGCTGTAACATTTTTATCACTGGGCGGCTGCACACCTCAGAACTGTGCAGGACGGAGCGTGTACTGTAACTGGTGGAAAGAGGGAGAAGATTGAATGTGAGTGCTCACTAAACAATGTTCCAGGTATTCCTCTGGAGCGGCAGGGTCGCCGCTTCAGGGTCAGGTTCACGACCTTGCTAAGAAGCGCATTGTTGACCCCGACCTTGGTGAAATCATAACCATTTTTCCTCTCGATGAGAAGGCCAGCATGAAGGGATAATTGAACAGCAGCTTACATGAATTACAATAAACAGCATGTGTTCTTGTTTTGATCTATTGCTTTGTCACAATATTGAGTTAATTGTTCAGTAGGTGTTACATGTTTCATGTTTATCGTTATTTGCATGTTTGCAACTGTGATTTTGACTTCGATATTGTTCTGTACACACTGAGTGAAAATACTTGTGTTAATTTGCATGGAGTTTTGCATACACAGGAAAAAAGCTCAGTCATTTTGAGACACGTTTGAATGCTTAATGAGTGCACGCATTTTCAGGGGAGGGTAACATTCACACTGAAACTGCCATCAGCACCAATACTACTTTTCTTTTTTATAAGGTTTTTATCCCTTAAATTAATTAATTTTTAAATATTTTTTATCTTAAATTACAAAAATAGTAAAAAAAAAATGTAAACACTCTGCTCTCATCTCTTCAGTCCTCAATTCTTTTATTAAATGGATCAAACTCACGTTCTATCTTTTGTCTAAAATGTATTAATTTTTTCTGTTATTGCAAAAATGCCCACAGTTTGAAAGAAAAATTTTGAAAAATGCCAACCCTTTGCAGTTGCCTTACTCCAGTTTACAAAAATTAACTTGCAATTTAAGTGTCCAATATGTCTCTAAAACAAATGTCCTCAGAAAAGGTTTGACATTAAATTGTGAAATAAGGCCACTCTAAAGTCAGGGGCTACCAAGTACATGAGATGAATCTCCACGATACAATGCATTCTTTGAGAATCTTACGAAGTCTAGTTTGGGAAGATTAACCTCAGAGAGCCACCAAAAGCTCCCTCTCCTTCATCTCTGGACTCTGCGTCTCTGCTCTCCCTCTGCTGAGAGGTGAGTGATGAGCACAGAGCTGACTGTAGTCAACAGAGAGAGTGTTTCCCGAAGAGGAGCGAGCGCGGGAGAGAGGGAGAGAGAAACAGAGGAGAGGCTGCCTAATGAGAGCTAAAGACAATGCCAGTGTGATGAAAGAATAAAAGTCGCTCTACTGTGATTCAGAATTAAGAGGCAGAAATCGATGCTGGAGTGAATCTAAAGAGCGGAGGAGAGGGAAAATTAGGCCACTTGCTTTAATAGCGAGCTTGTGCATCAGATAAAATGTTGCGTGAGGGCCTCAAAGGGACAAAAACAGTGAGTTCAACCTCAGCGGCCAGTTTGCCTGCAAACTGCTGTGCATCGTCACCAACACAGCACATTAAATTACTTTTTAAATCAATAATCAAGAGGTTAATCCACATAACACCTTACTTAATAATGGCTGACTAGCAGGCCGGCGTTGATGAGAACAAACATTTGAGTTACTATTAAAGCTCTCATTGTAATACAAGTAAGGCTCTCAGAAAGGTGAGCTGCAGGGAGGCAGAGAGGAGGGAGGAAATGAGCAGAATAAGAAGCAGGCAACTTGCACTTCAACGTAAATATATTACGGCTCACACTGCATGAACAATGAGACTGGAAAAATGACGCTGCCTAGTTAACTGGCTATTCTTTGCTTCTTTTTTTTTTACCCAAATTGTGTTTTTTAATTTTTTGAGCAATAACTTATTAGTCACTGGTTATTTAACATTTTTCAGTGTTTGCAAACTGTTCTAATCCACGCTAGCTCTAACTGCTTACTAATGTCTTTATTTGTTACTGCTAATAATCTGAGTGTGTTTTGTTTTGTAGATTTAAAAGCCATAAGCACAACATTTTACACAAAGCTCACAGTGCATTTCAGGATAAAGTTTGAGCTTATTGTTTGAAATAAAATAGATATATTTTAGTTTGCTCAGATAACCCAACAAAAATCAGAACACTAACACTTAAAAAATAAAATAAAATCTAAAATAAAAATTTACACATTTAAGTCTCCAGTCACAGAGTGCACAGTACCAGCAATGATCATGTTATATTCAACAATATTTCAGTTTGTGATCGTTTTTCATCCCCTCGAAAAAGGCCTCACTTTCAAAAATTCAACACATCACAGTTTTTGGAGCATCACCACCTGTAGCTCCTCTGCACACAACAGACCACAAGAAAAAATGTTGACATTTCTCAAATACAGCAACGCTTAGAGATTAGGGACAAAATAATAATAAGTGGTTCATTTATTAAAGATTTTTTTTCAGTTCCATTTAAAAGAATGTAAACAAACTATGGTCATAAAAATAGATTCATTGAAGTGGATGTTTTTTCTTCATTAAAATAAAGTGAAACCAGCATCTTATGTCCCTCATCGAGGATGAGAAGAGTTTTGTTTGCTTTTTCCTTCAGCAAAGGTTACTAAAATGTTCTGCACATAATATGATCATCATATTCTGTTTGGAAAATGTTTTTTTCTTCTTTGTGACTTATTAATATTGTGGTAACAAACACTAACACAGACGCACGACTCACTGATTTCTCTGACCACTCAAAACATAACTTTCTGCTCATCACAAAACTCATCCCAGCAGAGGTGCATTAGTACAGCACCAGACGCGATAAATACATCAGGTGTGAGACAGCACAGGACAGGAAGATCTGAGGTGTGTGTGTGTGTTTCTGACCGAGTGAGTGAGAGAACGGGGTGGGATTTGGTGTGTGTTGACAAGAAAGATATTGTGCTTTGGTTTGTGTTGTTCATGTGGGTTTCGGCCTGTGCTCATGGGGGTGAGTGATGGAGAGGGGTGAGGAGGTGGTGGAAGTGGTGGTTGAGGGGTTGTGGGGTGGGTGGGGGGGGGGGGTTGGTTGGTAGCCCCGCTGTTTGGCCATACGCTCCTGCCTTCTCTTGCCTTTTCAGCCTGGCTGACCAGAGAGCTCATTTGCATTAGCGGTGTGTGTGTGTGTGTCGGGGGGCGTTGGGGGGGTGAGGAAGGGAGGGGAAGTGGGGTTTGGATTTCGCTCGAGGCCTGTCTACTCTTCCAGCCAGTAGACTGGTGTGTGTGCATGTATATGTGTGTGTGTGTGTGTGTGGCAGCATGGAAGGGGGAAATTGCACTCTGGCAGAGAGGACGTGTCACATCCATGTAGCCCCCGTTAATCAGGGCCGGCTTGAGCCACGGCCAACTATCTGAGGCCCCGCTTTCCTTCCACACCATGTGAAGAAATGCAGATAATGCCTCACGCTATGGCGAGAGAGGCATGCTGGGAAAATGTTACATACATGTAGGGGTGAGAGCTGCTGGTGCGTTAGCTCAGAGTTCAGCATATGGGGTGGTATTCTGTGTGTATGTGCGTGTGTGTGTGTGCGTGTGGGAAGGCCACAAGCACACTTACACTCATGGCTGCGCTCTGACAATCCACCACCAGCTCTTTTCCATTGCAAATCCTCAGTCATTTGGTGAAGTGCTAGTGACCCCTATGGGCAAGATGCTGTGAATTTTGGCTATTCATGATGTGCATGGCTGCATTTGCACTAACCCAGAGCAGGAGAAAAAAACATGCACATGTAAAACCTTTCTGACTGGCGCCAGGGATTGCAACATTGAAAATACTCCCCAAACTACTGTAGAGCAAAAATGTAAATATCTGCTCCTTGCCTCCTAAAGTCCCCCATCCTCATTCCTCTGAATGTCTTTACAACAGCAGCGCCAACAACCATAGCCATGCAATACTATTTCAAAAAGAAGTCCATAGCTGCTTTTTGCTTCTGACAAAGTTCCTTAAAAATATGACTCGCCTTTTATTCCTTTTCTTCTATGATTCTCACCATTGTCATGAAATCTAACTATGACCCAAGTTATATTCTTTTAGTTGTGACTTTTCATGATTTGTTTGCAAGGTTTCTTTAATTATATCTCTTTTTAAGCTAAAGCATTAGCTGCCTTTTCTCCCTTGTGCAACCTTCTTTGGTAATACTGTACTACTAACATACTGTGGGAGTGTATTAGAGAGAAAAAAAGATTGTGACAGTATCAGCAGCGAACAGCACCCACCTCCCCTCCCCCTTCACCCTCCCGTTTCACCTCCCTCAGGTCCTCCGAAAAAAGTTGACTGAGCGGAAACCTGCCGCTCTTATTCCATCATCCTCTACAAACAAAAAGCAGCCAAGCGGGAGACAGGGAAGAGTCGGTGGAGGAGAGGGGACGGGATGAGCAAGGGAGGGATGGGGGAGATTAAGGCGGATGGGTTCAGATTTTGAAGCGACCCCCGTGTTTTCCTTCTTAGCCCCTTCACCGTCAGCTGCCCTTGTCGTGGTGGAGAGCAGATGTGGCAAGCACACAACCCCGCCGCCCCCCAACTCTCTTAAAGCGTCTGATCCGCATCTCGACTTAAGGAAAATATAATGTATTCCAAAAAATAAAATGACACAAAGGGGTGATAAATAGCAGGATGAGGCCTGTAATAAGCTAAAGGATAGCTATGTGGATAATAACCCCTGAGAAGGAGATGTGGCGACCCAGGCCTATATGTTCCTCCTGTGCCTCTAATCCTGGGCTTTGAGAGGGGGATGCAACGGGAAGGGGCTGAAGTTGAAGTTAGTGTAAGATGCATTAGTGTCTTCTACACATGTGTGCCCTAATCCCTGCTCTGCAGCTTTTTCTGAGCTGCTTTTGTGTTTCATTTTTCTCGCCCCCTCTAACCCCTCCCCGCCCTCCCATCCTCTTTTCTCTCCTCCACTCCTTCTTTCCTCTCCTCTCTTGACCAGTTAAATCCCGACGGGCCCCGGGCAGAGTGACAGGCCCCATTCAGCTGTGTGCTGGGGGTGACAGCTGGTGAGAGGCCCGTGTGAAAGAGTGCTGCCCCCATGATGCCTCCACCACCACCGCTATCACCCCCCCGCTTACGGTACACACACGTACAGCTAAGGCCGGGCAGCAGCTGAGCCGTCTCTGCCTCGTCATCCCCCCGATGTCCTCCCCCACCCCATGTCTCTTTGGACAGTCCCAGAACGGGCCCAGTGAAGGGAAAACAGGTAGTTGCCATTTTGAGGCATCAGTCCATGACCTGTTTTTTGGGGTTTGGTGACATCTCCAGCGCTGTGTGGTCGTCGCTGCAGCAGTAGTGTTCTCTTGTCGATGACCTTTGAGTTGCTGCAGGCATCTGCTCTGCTGTCGTTGCTTGTGTTAAAGTGAGACTCAATTCCCTCAGATGATAGCAAATAAAATTCACCCTATGCCTGTTCAATACATGGGTCACAGGTTTTGTTCACACAGCCTCACTTGGTGTAGCTTTTTATCCAAAACACATAATTTCCTTGGGATGGAAGTTTTATTTTTCAGAATAAAATCATTGAATTCATTTGTGCTCATT
Organism: Scatophagus argus; assembly: GCF_020382885.2. Classification (NCBI taxonomy): domain Eukaryota; kingdom Metazoa; phylum Chordata; class Actinopteri; family Scatophagidae; genus Scatophagus; species Scatophagus argus. The sequence goes on along the minus strand of NC_058516.1, from coordinate 3,923,900 downwards.
TAAAATATTAAAGATGATTTTTTTTAACAACTTGGATCTTATTTTTGGAAGTCTGGCCATCATTTCTATAAGTAAGGGTACCATCAGCAAAACACCGAGAAGGGAACAGAAACAGAAATAGATCCGATCCAACTTGTAATAAACTGGAATTGTCTTTTTTAAAAAATAAATTAAAAAGCAGTTGAATTTAGATTTCTCACTTCTACCATCATTCATATTTATCACTTCTTCTCTAACTTGAGGATTCTATGGACTACAACAGTGATTTTCTCAAATCAGAAATGGGTGAAACCCATCGTATTTAGGAGCAAAAACAGAGGCTTTCTCTCTCGCTCTTGAGTGTGGAAGTTTATTCACTTTTGCTAACACTGAAGCACCAAAACACATTTCTTTGTGTGAAAATGTTAAGGATTGTGACTTTAGCCATCATTTTGCAGTGACCTGGGACAATTTTAACTTGCTTGGTGGATTTCAACGAGGCTCCACAGCATCCAGCTACTTGATCCAACTGCCCTCCCTAAAGTACAGTGGTCGTTCTGCTCTCAGCACGGCTCTCTAGTCAGTTCAGTTCATTAACAAGGGGGAGCCCGTGTTGCTCCGAGGCCTGTATTATTGTGTGTGTTTGAGTGAGCACTGATGAGATAGACCTACAGGAGTGTGTGTGTGTGTGTGTGTGTGTGAGGCCCGTCTGGTGCTGCCCTCATGTCGGTGATGACAGCATGTTCTCTCTCTGCCCCCAGCTTGCTTGCGTTGCCTCGTGCCCATCAATCTGTGAGTGTGCCCTCACCTGCACCTGTTTGTGTGTGTGTCTGTGCATGTATGCATTACTTATTTCACATTTCATGAGTGTGTTTCCTCGCACATTTTGCCGTGTGTGTGTGTGTGTGTGTCTGTGTGTTTGCCCTGCCTAACGAGGGTCCCTAGTCCATATGTGACTTCCTCATTAACGGGTCCACATGACAGGGACAGAGGCGCTGGCCGCTGGCCCAGAGTAGGGCTGACACCACCGGACCCCCAGACGCCAGCGGGACTGTCTGTGTGTGCGTGTGTGTGTGTGTGTGTGTGTTCGGCCACAGATGCCCTAACCATGTGGCCCCCTGTTCTCTCTTCCAGTTAGGACCACTAATTACAGGCTGGATCTCTCCTCTCTGCCTCCCTCCATCCCTTCCTTTCTCATTCTCTTTTTGTCTGTTTTTGAAGTGATAATGGCGTCATTGGGTTGTAATTGGCCAGCTAGCATTGATAGTAATTGATAAGAATGATGGTACGCAGTGTGCTGCTCGATGTTGTGGGGTTGTTAGTTGAGAAGGTGTTACATGGGTTGAAGCGGAGAGAGGAGAAAGATGGAGATATTTACAGTGCAACAGGGGCTAATAAACAGAAGGAGAAGCTGAAAATAAAAGTTCGACAGGAGCAGGTTGTGAGCAAAACGACAGACAAACTAGTAGCACACAACAGTTTTAACATCTGATGTTGGCAGAGTGTGGAAGAGAGCTGCACCAGGCAGCCCGCCACAGGCGATGATTGACAGGCCTTCACAGAGAGACTGCTTTTCGGGACTTCAAGTCAACTTCGCAAACACAGCTCTGCTTGCCTTACCTGGCAGAAGCACAATTGGATAACAAGCGGGGCTGTTTGTGCTGCCAGTGCCACATTCAGTGGGAATCACGGGCGAGAACAAATAATGTCAGCGAGCACTATTTTTTTTTTTTTTGGTGCAGTTAGTGGTCACAGGGAGTGTTTTTCCTGTCCTGCTCAGCTGCAGAAAGGAAACACAAACATCAGCTGACACTCACCTCCATCGACAATACAGTCAATGCAGTGCTTCCAGCAGACATTTGAAAAGTGCTCATAAGCCAAAAAATATTAAGAAGCTTTGAGGTCAGTCATCAAAAAGTGATATTTTGTTCAAGTTTGAAGAGAACATTGTGTCAAAGCCGAAACCAAGAACATGGAACAAACATTTGGTCCTGAATTATACACTATGTAGACAAAAGTATCCAGACACAACTCTCTTTTTGTTTGTTAGTTTGGGCTCGACCCCTGACTTCCAGTGAAGGGAAATCTTAATGCTTCAGCATACCAAGACATTTTGGACAATGCTATGCTTCCAACTTTGTGGCAACAGTTTGTTGAAGGCCGCAAAGCTATATAGACTTCTGTCTATATAGTGTATGTTACAGCTGTCTGGAATCCTTTCTTATTAATTGCTGAGACCTTATATTGGCTCATAAATGCAGAAAAGTAAAAAAAAAAAAAAAAAAAAAAACAGATATTTGGTATAAAAAATATCAACTGAAGCTTCGACTTCACAGTAGAAAAGTAAATCAGGTTTGTGGATGAATTTGGAAGGAAACCCACTGATACTGGCAGACTCAAAGACACTCAGGAGGAAAACAGATTTTATGAGCTGTGTGGTTTCAGAGATGTAGCATGTGATTCTTTTTTTCCTCATTTTTCCATGAATTTTCTTAAAATTTTTCCACGAAATAAAAATTATGGCGTGCAGGTGATCAGAAATCAGATCGATTGGTTAATTTTGTGTGTGTGTTTCTTTGCTTTTCCTCAGTCTTCACCATCCTTGACCAGTTCTTTGAAAATAAAATAACTCTTAAAGCTTTGCATTTGACCTGAAAACTATTGTCAGTCACATTAATTGTCTCTGATGAAACATTATTTGAACTAATTATGTTTTGCTCTCCCACACAGTCCTGGAGCTTACACATCAAAAATCAGCATCCAAAGAACGTTTCATTAAACCTGGCATTCAATCCGTAATTAGATGGTGCACCTTTAATTTTTAATTCCAGCTTTCACTGGATATTGTGCACTACTTTACTGTAAAACAAAACGAACAGATTAAAACGGAAGAAATTTTTCTTCCTGAAGAATAAGCAGTTTGGATCTTTTGGATGGATGGCATTTTTTTTTGTAGCTGTAGGATTCAGTCAATATATTGGAGCAGAGGTGGACAACAGGAAATGGTGGAATAAGGACAACTTAAAAATACTTAAACGATATGCTATCACAGCTCACCAGCATGCAGATGTTTACTCCAGTGCAAAGTCAGAGCAACACTATTTCAAGGCAATCTACACTTAAAAGAGAACAAGTGAGAAGTTACCAGCGAAAGAAGTTTTGGAACATAAACTAATCTTATGCTCGCATGACCTATGGTTATAGGACACGTGTCCTAAGATGTCCACAGCCTCTGACAACCACCAGCTGCTCCTCACCACCCTCAGCGACCCTCATGATCTCCAGGTGTGAGCTGTGATGGTTCGCCCGACAACTGTACGTGTCTGATTCACACACATAACTCTCCTCAGCTACATACATCATCATTTCAGGGTCACCAGAAATCGTTTCTAATCAACTATTTGTCCCTTTACTGCTGTCGACAGAAAAGGTGCAACTTTCACATAAAGTACAAAAAAAAGAAAAACCCAAAACAAACAAACAAACAAACAAAAAAATAAAATTATTTCCTTTTCATTTCAGTCCATAATTACAATATGTGATTATCCACATTGTTGTGGTTTGTTTATGGAGGATGTTGAAAATATGCAGCAATCATTAAGGTATTGTTTGGCTAGGGAAGTATAATTTGTGACTGTGCTATTGTACAGGATTTAGCTGCTAATTACTATGTACATTTAAGTCTAAAAATCTCTCACACAGCTATTTAAACATGTGGGTTAACTGCTCAGGTTTTCACGTGGCCTGTTTTTTGTTTTTATGTTGTAAGACCAATGTTTTTCTGTTTACTTCAAAATAATTACCTGTCACGCAAACGTTCAGGCCCCTGGGGCAGTTTAACGTCCTCAGCAGATATCATTTTTCCCTAAGCGGATCTTAACATGCCTCCTGGTGTTAAAATTAATGGCCCTAGTCCAGACACAAGGTTGACCCCAGACAGCAGTTTGACCTTTGACCTTGCAATTGTTTAGTTGCCTTTCCAGGGTAAACAAAGACAGAAGGCTGCCTGTCTGTTGAGCTAATGGTCTGCTTGCCTGCTTGTTATTCAACATTCAGGTTGTACTTGATGGAAAAACTTCCGTGTCAGTCATTTAGTCGTCTAACTGTCTCCAAAGTCAATAAACCAGGTTGGTCTGTTTTGTTGTGAAAGATCCTTAACTTGACTAAATCGATACAACAAAGTAAGAAGTTTTTGTTTTGTTTTTTTGGGGTTTTTTTTTGCATGAAACATGCACTAAAAATCTAACATGCATACATTATTAGCTTGTATACAGCTTGTACCGCTTGTACTATTATAGACTAACTGTAATGCAAGACTCATTTTGCCAGTTCCCACCACTTACAGTGCTGTCCACTAAGTATAGCAACACAATGACGTGCTGTATTGCACACCTACAGACAACAGAAACTGCCCGAATTCAGCTCCATGGAGCTGTGGTAACTTGGGGGGTTACAGTTTATCAACTTGCCTGTGTGTCTGCCAATCAAACAGTCTGTCTGTCAGCCAGCCAGTCTACAAGCATCAGAGATAAAGAGAAAAACTTGTTCTCAGAATAGAATAAGCTGTTCTCAGCACTGTCAGATGCTCTCCCTCTCAGGAGAAGTCCTCCTAGTCTGACACCGGCACAGATAAGACTGAGATTTCTCTTCAGGTGCAAGGGAGTGAAAGAGTGATGGGGTGAGCGGCTAAACGAGGGTTGCTGCAGAGTGGTCACAAGGTGCAGTTTCAGACCTAACAAATCTTTGTCCTCTCTCAGAGCCATGATTGCCCTCTCGAGACATCTTGTGGTCCTGATCTGCACGAATTCAGCCTCCCACTATCTCAATCCCTAAAACTCACCCTACGGTGTTTAGGTTAAAGAAATCAAGTGAAAAGAGAAAATTAATTTTGTTTTAACTCATTTCACCTTTGAGTGTGCCCCCGGGTCGCCAGAAGGCAAAGCAGAGTGAGGTCGGATGTGATAACGGCTATCGGCTGGCTGCTTATGGTCTGCACCTCTTTCTCCCCCACAATGCACTGCCACAAGGACTGTTCAGGGGTCAGTTGAGATACAATGAAAGTCTGCCCAAGAAGGGTTTAATCTTATGCAACTGGACGTGATTGTAGACCTGAAAATATTTCACCTCTCATTCAAGGCTTCTTCAGTGAAAACATACCAGTGAGGATTCTCACATCTGTTAGTCCTCCTGGCTGTTGTAACTTTGGACCTCGTGTGACATCTCCTACAACTGCTGTCTACACCTGGACTCAGATGACTCCAAAGACTGCCGTTACAACAGCCAGGAGCACCAACAAACCAAGCAAGATTCAACCCTCTTTGAGTAACCATAACCTGGCTGGCTGAGACTCTTCACAGACATTTATCGTTGGGGTGACGAGTCCAAACACGGTGACCCATTTCCTGAGCTTTAATTATTACAACTATTGGTGATTCTAAAGACATTGTCTACAGATAGTTACACTGTTGTGATTGATGTGGGTATCAGAAAGTGTTTGTCTGACCTGCATTTTGCACACTTCACCTGGACCACATTTATTAACACGACATTTCATGGGTAATTTTTATCTAAAGCACTTCAAAAGGCCATTATCATGCACATTTGTGCTTCAGGTGACCCCTATGGGAACCAAATCACAAATTCTGCCCTTAACAGAGCAGTGCTGGACTACAGATTAGAATTTTATCTCTGCAAACATTTATGTAGGCACCAACTCCTAGAGGGGAAATCAATCTGATTGATTTTAGCCCATTACTGGTTTACTCCTCAGAACATATTTTGGGTACCAAGACAAGCTTGAATGGCAGAGAAACCTCAGATATTTTACAGATAAAATTATGATAAATACAGATTTCTGATAATTTATTTTATACGTATCTGAGTGGAAAATTCTGTATATAGTGGACCTTAAACATACTGTCAAGCAATGAAAGGTGAGTAGGAACCAATGCTTTGAGTTCAGCTTTTGCTGGAAAAGCTGTTTGTGATTGGTTCCTTTGGGCTATGCTGCTTCATAGCACATTTGCATCAAGACAATTTTATTTCCTTTGTTGACTCACTTGGTTTTAACTTGTTGCTACATGCCAATGATGTCTACCTGCATAGGAGAGCTGCCACTGGAAATGACTTGACCTGTCTCCTATGGATTTATAGTAGCTTATGTGAACATCTGGTTGTACCTATGCTTATTCATTGTTGTTCTGTGTTTTTTGTCCACATTAGTGGACATGAAAGAAAAAAAAAGAAAAAAAGGAGAGTTAATGAAAAGAAAGGATCAACTGATAGGATCTGGGGAAAGAAGCCCGGGGTTGTTAAAGGTAATGAATCTATACCTGTGTCTCTGCAGCCATTGTCACGTATAATTGCAATGGTGTTGTTCAGTGGCTGAGAAATGCCAAGGAGGAGTACTCCAAAAAAAACACCTGCCTCTGCTTTTATTTTACTACAATATTTCCTTCCTGACAATCCCTTGTCTCAGCCTTTCACAGGCTTCCCCACTAAGGGTCCGCCAAAGAAAAACATTTTTTTTTATATAGAAAGAGAGAAGTGATGCCACATGGGAGACAAAGGGAAAAGTGGTGACACGATGACATGCCAGTGATGTTAATTAAAGTAAGAGAAAGAGTGCATTCAGCAATGTTTCACAGATACAAAACAATAACCTCTTGTGGTGAAAGAGAAATGTAATCCATGCCAACCCTGTACAGGGGTTTGTACTGAGTTTAGCAATGGATGTCCCCTTCAATAATAAGCTTTACAATGAAATGTCACTTCTGTGCCATCTCCACAGGGATTCAAGCTTATGTGGCGATGTGTTTATGTGAGGTGGAGCGTTACTGTTTCATTTTTATTTCCTTTGCTTCTCATTTAAGCATTTTGTTATTTGTATTGTGTATTACACTCCTCTATACTTTGTTGTGCTCCAATTCAGCTTTGTCTTTGCCTGTCGTTGTTTTTGAAGGAGATGATGTGAGATTTTTTTCAAGGTCCTTAAGGTTTGTTTTATTTCATGTCAAGAAAATTTAGATTTTTGATGTGCTTTATCACTGAGCATGGAAATACTGTAAGTCAATCTGAACATTCGCCTTCAAGTATTTGGCCGCTGGTGGATGTCAGGGATGCATTCTGTCAGTTTCTTTCTTGTTGTCATTGGCAGGATGAATGCATTAAGACACACTTAAATGTCTCCAAACTGTGCAATGTTTTTGTCACACATTTTCTTTTCTTCACGAGGCATATGTGAACATACACAAGGAAGAAAAAAAAAATGAAATCATAATAAAGTCCTTCATTTCTGAACTTCCTTGAACTTTTTTTTTTTGGAAAAGCTTCACTTTGGCTCAGTAACCTTTAAATGTTGTGGCACAGGGTGACATGAGGGCATTTTGACTTGTTCCTGCTGTTCATGAATCCACTTGCTGGTTGTGAAAGGGGACATTATCATCCTGGAATATGGAAACTTCACAAATGAAAAGCACTTGCACCATGGGGTGCACCTCTGAAACGAGCTCATATCCCTTTGTCATTGTTTCCACTATCTCCAGACATATGGCTCGTACAAGGTTGCTTTACACACCTCAATAGTGCACTTAAAGATCTACCTGCATATTTAACTATTACAACAGCCACCGTGTGCTAGGAATACATTTTTTCTCTGTCTAGCAACATAAGCAGTGCAGCTCTGGGGATGAAAATGCAGGTCTGTTGGGCCACTACTTTGGTCCAGTCAGAAATGTGAGCAACTATTGGATAGGTTGCCATTAAACATAAATAAACATTAGCATTTGGCTCAGTGCAGCCTGGCTGAAGTCTCTCGTTTTAACTAAGGTAACTTCATCCAACTGTGTGTTTTTATTTTGTAGATACACCTGCTCTGTAGGTGAACAACTTAAAGCATACAAGATCATCTTTATTCAATTGTCTGATCATTTTTTTCTTCAGGATTAGACTTCCATCCATCACTGTTGTTGAGGATGGATTTACACTCTGTCAGTATTTTATGTTGTCACAAGTTTCCACTCTATCCCTTTTGTTACTCTTTACTTGTTAAGACTGGTGAACCACATAAAATAAGACCCAAACACTCAACTCAGAGAATAGGCTTCAGTCAAACTCAAGGGCTTAGAGACGTGAGAGAGAACGCTGGCATGAATGTCACTGAGGAACATAACAAACTGGCAAGGAGACAAAGACTCTGCAGGGTTATATGCACAGAAGAGGTAACTACACACAGGTGAGACTCATCAGGGTGGAACTAGCAATCAGAATTGGAGGGAAAAGAACAGAGGCAGGAGGAGCAGAGCTGAAAACGACACAGCAGAAAGCAATGACCAAATTAAACAAGAAATATAGAGGTAGAACACACTAGACAGGCTGACTGGGAGATGTATCATTATTAATATCATTTTGCCTACCTTATATATCACAGTACAGAGACTATATGGTTTCTCTTGAGTCTTTGATATGACAGCGATGCAAATAAAAAGATGGCTTGAAATGACATGAAATTGCAAAGAGCTCTTGCTTCTCTGAAATCAGAACTGGGCCAGTTTCTAGCAAATCATCAGTATGCAGTAACTTGACAATAACATGATTTCCTCTCAGTTGTGCTATCCATTGTGACAAATTTCATTATATGCTTAACAAAACAGAATATCATGTTCATAAAATATTTGTCCAAACTCTCTCCCTTTTTTTCCTTTCAGTCCAGGTCAGCTACCTGGCTGTCTAATGAGCTAAAAGTAAAAAAACTGTATCAAACTGAGGATGATGGACAGTAATGGCAGGTTCTAGCATTGCTGAAAAGTTACAGGTTGAAAGAAAAAGCGTATTCATTCATTCTAACGCTGCCTTTTGTTCCACGTGGGTTGAATTTCTGAGGTGTCTAAATGTGCATGCGTCTAATTACTGCCTTGAAAATGAGTATTTCAACCACACAATATCCCTTCCTCAATAACGCTTAAAAAGAAAGGCCTGCCTTGAGTAAAGAGTGAACAATCACTGAAATCATTGCCTGGAAATAGACATATTACAAAACACAAGTGCCCACCAGGAAAATGATCAATCTTATCCAGTGAAATCAGTGTGAAATATAGCTATGTGCACCCACCAGGAATGGAATACATGAAGAAGATATGAATATAAACATTTGAATCTGACACAGTGCAGAGGAAAGCGGGTTGTGGAGGTGGAAAGTGTGGATGGATCAGCCAAGGCACCAACCCAGGCTGAACTCAAGAGTTAATTTTACATTTTGACTGAAAACAATTGTTATTATTTAACTCAAGAAAGCCTTCAGTTTTAGTTGCAAAACCTTAACCAAACGATCAACTTTCACTTAAACTACTTCCTTGCTGGAGTGAGCCACCACATGTACGATGTGGTGAATACAGAGTTAAAGAAGAATCAAGAAAGCAAGGGTTTTCTGATGGGGTACATAAGTGGTCCAGACCTGGATGAAGCAGTAGGAGGTGGTTAATGCTTCGTCAGACACACTCCCTAACTCCTTTTGTTTTCTCTAGAGGCAGGAATGTATTTTCCTTTTCATTCAAAAACAACATAAAACTGCTTTCTCTGTCGCTCTAACTCTATGCCTTTAGGACACTGTAGGTAAACAAAATTTGTAATGTTTACTTGGTTGCAGTCACCCGGGTCCTTGTCAGCAGTGGCTCGAGCCTCTTGCAGCACCAGGTAGATCTGAGTGGTCTGCAGGATCTGAGGCAACAGGGAAGCTGCGATGGCAAGGAAGACAAGGCGGGAGGGAGGGGGTAAGAGGGGAATCGATGCAACGCTCTTTTAGGCTCACTTCCCTGGCTGTGCAGCTGCTAGCAATTACCTGAGAGGGAAAGACTGTGAAGTAACCCAGCACTGAAGGCCTATCCTCAGCTCACACCCCGAGGCTCTCTAATTACTCCACCAAACGCCTGAATATCTGTCAGAACCAATCAGAGGCAGCCGGTAAACAGGAGCATGGCGAGGCATTTATTTGTTTGCGAGGAAAACACTCGCCAGGTACTTAGCGCCAAATCAATGTTTGATTTATTAATGTGTGTATGCAGGTCAGAGTGCCGCGCTTTTATTATGACAATTCTCCAACTTGCAACACAAGCTGTGGAAAATGGAATTATTAGGTGCAACTGCCTTTGTTTTTTCTCCTTTTGGAAAAATAAGCTTGTTTTTTAAAGTGGAGAAAATTTTACTCGTGAGCACAGCAGAAGTGAACCATATTCACAGTGAAGTCTGAAACCAACACAAGAGATGCATCTCTGAGATGATAATCTTCATTTCGGCATAATTTTCCCTAACTCTTCTTTTTCCCCCTCATGCCTCTTTTTTTCATCTTCTTTCTTTGCTGGATTGGCTTCGGAGTGTGGCCGTCCCCCGTGCCATATGTTCAGCGCTGCTCATCTTTTAGAACCACTTTGTCACTCTTCCCAGTTTGGAGGTAGACTTTGAAAGTGATGTCACAGGATGAAAAACACCCAGCGAAGGTGGGCCAGCACCAGACAATGATTAATACCGCTTTCAGCCATCTCCTTGAAGGGAACTGAGGCATCATTGCATTGCAGTAGAATTACTTTGGCTTAGAGGGGGGGGGGCAGATCAGGGGGATGAAAAAGCAGCACCATAATTCTTTGAATCGCAATATATGGATGTTTTTTAATTAAAATGTTCAGTGAAAACACATTATTCACAACCTTGAATTGCATGGGCGAAACTTATACTTTATGCATCAGGAGAAAGTGCTGAGACTTTGTCACATTCAAGAAAGTCTCATCTTGATCTCCCTGCTGTTCCTCCAAGGTTGAGCAGGTTGTTTTGCACCTTCCATTCGAGTTTTAAATGTGATAAATGACAAGAGTTAATTCACACACTTTTCTTAACTTTCAACTTTTGAGAAATAGTGACACTCTGAGCTGCAAATGTTGGGAGATTTTGAACTTGGAGGGGGGTTTTCTTGGGGAATAGCAGGGTGTGCCTGTGCATGAATGGAAATCCAAATGAAGTGTGCAATTTTGAGGAAGTGTGCCTGAGTCTCCCCACAAAGCCTCGACCACAAGGCCAGGACCATGTGTTCCTTACGGCTATTTAATATGTGTTGTCATTGTGAGTCATCCTTCTTAATGGCCTAATTAAGACCAATAAGACATCATGATGCAGGGCTGTTCAGGGTGCACCCTGTGATTCACACCTACTTTGGGAGGTGGGAAAGTGATGACCAGCTGTCTTCAGGGACTATACTGAAATATGTAAGTCTTTTTTATATATATGTTTTGGGTGGTTTGGTCCAAAAACATCTCATGAACATAAATTTATAAACAGAGGAGCTACAGGGTTATCACAGGGGTGGTGATTTTTGATAGGTTAATCATTATGAGTGACCGCTTTAACATTGTCACATTGTTTATAACACTGTGATTTTGATTTTTATTACAAAAATATATAATCTAGACAGTTTAAGTACCTCCACCACTGCCAAATGGAAAAAAATTAAGCCACTAAACTATTTCCTGTCCACATCTTTTTGGCATAGCTTACTCTAAGTGCCAAGTGGTGTTAAGGTTTTGAGATGGAGGAGATTCCCACTTAATTGATTTAATTAAATAAAATGCTTACAGGAACCTATGTCATCAGTGTGGTTACCAAAATGAAAGGAGCTGCAATTGAGTTTTGCCCCCCTTTTTAAAAAAGAAAGAAGATGCAGACGTCATTTCAGAGGATTAAATGCAAAAGAGATTTAATGAATTTTGAATACCTGCTTTTAGGCAGCAAAATGTAAGATACTTTTGGATTGAGTGCTGAGTAATGCATTATGACTGCAGTGGGGACATGGAAACAAAGGAAGTGCTCTCACTTTGTCATGACTCGGTTTCTCTCTTATCCTTCACACACACACACACACACACACACACACACACACACACACACATTTATGCACGAAGAGACATTCACACACTCAATAAAACTGTGTTCTTTCATATAGCAATTTATCCGGACAAATTAGAGGCTGCAAGTGTATCCCGCAGATGAAATCTCAGTTAGTACGTACCATGCAAATTAACGCAACACAGACCATACTCCATTACACATATCATTACAAATCCCTGCCCCACTTCAAAACCTGCTACCAATAATCAATCTTACCATGTTGGGGAATAAAATGCAAGGCGCTGAATTAACAAGCAGCCGTGACAGCCTGATTATTGATTTAATGACAGCGGCTGGCTGGCACATACATCGCTGAGGCACAGCACACTATTAAAACGTCCTAACTAGGGTAATTGCATTAGACACCTTTTTATACCACTTTGTGCAGCTAATCGGCATGTAATAAGCAGAGAGAAGAGACAGGAGTGGACTGATTTGCTGAGTCAGCGGATGTGTGATGTCATGTCTGGAGGTGGAAGCAAAAAAATAAGAAGAAAGGGAAGAATAAAAACTGTAGAAGTGGTGAAAGGAGGAGGAGGAACGAGGACCTTTCTCCCTTCAGACAGGAGGCAAAAATCAGCTGCCGTTAACCTTCACTTGGAGCTACGGTCAAATTTCTGATTTCTGACTCAGCATCTTGTTTCACAAGGTTCTTTCAATGTGCCAAATCGGTTACACAAATATTCCACAACAACTCCAAAAAAGCTAAAAAAATTTGCCACCCGGGGTTGCAAATTAAATGTTGGAGGGGCAGGTGCCAGGTGCTCCCTGTGATGGGGATACCCCATCGCCACGGAGACATGGGTCAGGGGGCATGGGGGGGGGCACCCAGGGAGGGCGCGTGCTCCGAGCAGCGGGGCGGCCAAGCTTTGGCATGAATTAGCTGCCCGCTGAGCTGCTGCTGTGGGGATGCTGGAAAAGAGGTCACGTACTCAGTGGCCCTTCAAACGCACACATAGGCTCTCTCTGCAACAACAACAAAGCTCTGTGTGCGCCCAGCTAGTCACAACAGCTATTCTGCATTTAGCGCAAACACAAGTACACGCACATGCACACTTGGAGAGGATGAATTAGGTGAGCTCCGCTGGTCAAACGGTACGGCTCCACCCACAGCAGGACACTAAACACAAATTATTCTCTCTAGAAAGCTTTTAATATCAAAGAGGAAAGAGACAATCAGTGGCTGGACCTCCTCCATTTAGAATGTCCCACGGCTCAGTGTGGAGCCACATGAGGCATCTTGTCCAAAGAGCACCTGGACACAAAAACACTCCGGACCTTCATAGCACACTGCTCTGTAGTCGAGGTTGGCCTCTTGTTTGGTTCAGTAAACGTACCCTTAGGTTTTTCCCATGATGATCTGAGAATAATGGGAACTGTGGTATCAGACTGTCACCTAAAGGCTCTGATTAGCTGATTGCACCAGATACTTATTCATTATGGTGCAAAATATTTGATTAAAGGCTTCTAGTTGAAATGCTGAAACAGTTTTGACTTTTTTTCCCATGAGAACATGAATTAAACCCAATTTGGGGGTATTTTCCGAAATGAATCCTGATAAAGGGTAGGTTTCTGGCAAATTCCTAAATATAAGATTGATTGTACAGTTCTCTTTCCTAAAGTCAAACTGTGAGAAAAAGAAGATTTGACCTTTTATTGTAAATCTGTATGAGTGTGTGTGCGTGCGTGCGTGTGTGTGTGTGTATGTGGGCGGGTTGGGTGTTGGCAAGTTTTGCTTCGTAATAAGAGGATCACTGATCCTCCTCCTCAGCGTGACACGTGTTTGTTTTCGCCAGCAGTGTGTGATGATCCCACTATGTCGGAGGAGGGCTGGAGAGGAAGAGCGAGGCCGAGCCACACTGCTCAGTGCTAAACTGAATCAAAGGCCAGAGGCTGCTGCGTCTGCCTCCAGCCGCTTGATTGCCAGAGACCCTGGATCAGTGTCTTCATCATCTGACAACCTGTGAGAGCGACTCATTCATTCAGTCCTCTCCTACACACCTCCGGGACCTCAACAACACCTCGCAGCAAAATGAATCAAACGTTCTGCCAGGGGAAAAAAAAAACGCAAACCCACACACACGCATGTGCGCATGTCACACTGACGATTGACAGCAAAGACAAAAGAAAAAAAAAAGTTTGCTGACGAGTTCATGACTTGTTCTGAGAGGGGAGGGACTTTGTCTGTGTTAGCAGACTGGATGGCACAGTGGTAACGTTTTGGTGTAACTTTCCTTTTGATGCCTAATCATGGCAGACGTCAACAACGCCGTCCTTATTATTGCGATAATGAAAACTGAATCAGCCTCACACAGATTAATTTGTAAAAGAAAAATAATTAAGACAAAGGTCCTGTATCAAGCAGACAAATCAGACAGACAACAAAGTATAATGCGTGACAGTTTCACCGAGTGCTCCTGTGGAGATGCAGGCCTGTCCTTTGTGCCATGACTAGTCGCTCTCTGGCATTAATCAGAGCGTCGTCCTATCTTATTAGGCTGAGCTGGGAGATGATAGGGAGACTGCAGGTCTTTAATCAAGGTTAGAATAATCTGTGATGGTAGCTGATTATAAACCTGATCATCAGCAACATATTGTCACCTCCTAATCATCCAAATAAACAGACAGAGACCTGCCCCCAGCCCCAACGTGCAGGAATAAATTACATGCACGCGCACAAACACATGAAGGAGTCTTACACATACATGCATATGCAAACCATTACATAAATGCATAAGGTTCCACACACAGACGCGGAATTTGCTTAAAAACTGGAATATCCACACGTGCGCGCTCTGATGCGCAATCTGCAGCGTGCTGCACTTTCACATCAAATACTTTTAATGCAAATACAACGTTTTGGTGCCTTTTGAAATTTCTTGCCTCTCAGCGATTGAGAAATGAATACATTGCGGCGGGGACACCACAGCTTGAAAGACATCCATCAAGACAGCAGATAAACAATGAAACGGCCCCTCTCAAGTCGATGATAACCTCAACTTCTTTCTAATCTACTTTCATGTGCTTTGTCTTCCTTTTTTTATTTACTCCCACTCCTTTATTTCACCTTTCCTGGGGTGAGCCTCTCCTCTCCTTTTCTCCTCCCTCTCTTCCCTGAAGCTCATTACCTTGGGACCGAGTCTCGGCTGTTTTCAACACAGCGAAATTATAACACGACCGGCGACGGCACTCGTTAGCAGCCTTGTCAATCATCGGCGCGGGCAGGAGGAGAAGCAATAGGCGCCGGGGTCAGCGATGAAGATGTTCATTCTCTATTCATCCATCACATCTTCCGAGAAATCAATTTACACCACATCAGCGTCACAGTGCCTCGACAACAGCGGTGATATGAAAGAGGAGGGAAACAACTTCTAAGAGAAAGACAGAGGAGAGTGGTACATTCGTTTAGATACAATCTAATAAACGTCACTCATCCTGTTTTTTTCTCTTCCATCACCCTCAGGTTACCTGAATCCATTGTCCTCCACTGGGAATTACTCTTTGCTAATAATTTATATATATATAGAAAATATGCTGAGCTTGAATCTCTACCAAAGAGACCAGCAGCTAGTTATCAACATGTTTATCTTCAACCCACTTTGTAAGTTACCAAACCTCATTCCTTCAACCTGCTTTCACTTTCCCGTCCCTCCTCTTGTCCCATTTACTTATGTATTCTCTTTGGGAGGTGGCAGGTGACAAGGCAGGGATTTGGGATGTTGCCGCCACTCCCATTAATGTAGTTGTTGCTTTCTTGCAGATGTCAGCTTCATGGTTCATTAACGCTGTTTGGTTTCGAGAAACCCAAAGAGAAAGAGGATAAGAGATGGAGAGACAGGTAGAGATGGAAGGGACTAGGCGGAGAGGAAAGTAATTGGCGACATAAATGAACCCCGGTGTCGTGCTGACACTGTCCACGTTAGTAGACTGCAGATGAAAACGCCTTTTGAGCAGCAATTGTGTGCTGGACATGGCGGCTTTGAGAAAACCTGAAGTATGAGGTTAGAAATAGTCAAGTAGAGGGAAATGACAGAGCAAGAGCAGAAGGAAGGGGTGCCAGTTTGTGGGCATGGAAACATAGACGGGTGTGTGTTGCCAGGAGTGTGTATTTGTGCTGTGTGTCGGTGGGTGCTTTCATTCCAGGAGATGTCATGCTGTTTGAGCAAACGGTTCTCCGTTAAGGCCATCCACCGCCTGCTGCCGGCACCGCCGCCCCTGCTGTACCCAGCCATCCTCGTGCCAACGCCTCCGACACTGCAGCCGCCAATGCCAGGAGCCCGCCTGCCCCCCGCCTCAACAGAGCAGATGTCACTCAATTGCCCTCCACCTCGCCTGAAAACTCCACCACAACCACCCCTCTGCCACCCGAACAGGCAGCCGTGCCGGCGTGCCAAGCAGGCGACACCCGACGTGTGAAGAGAGAGGGGTGGCGGGCGAATCGGCGGGACGGCATCAGGCAGGAATGCACAGCGTGGGAGCGTTGTAGATTTTTCACACTCCCTCCATCGCCCCCCCGCCCCCAAGCCACCCACTCACCCACCTCTCCCTCACTAACACCACAGCTACGCACACGCCACATGCACTGGCACTTAAACACATGCACTGTCTTTTCTCTCCCCGTTCCTCACCCCGTTTTTTCTTCCGAAACACACCCCCACACTCCACCTCCCTGCAAAAAGAGACACACTTTCCCCTCTTTCTCCCGAGATGACACCCCCTGCAGGCTTTTGGAATATTCTAATTCTATTTCCTAACTCTTATTATGTGTGGAGTGTGTGACATGTGAATTGTAATTAGTCGCTCTGGGGTGAGTAGAGAGCGAAACCCCCACCTCCAAAAAAAAAAAGGGTAAAAAAAGAAAAACACTGGAGGGTGAATAATACCCCATCCAAATTTAGCCCCCCCACCACCTTGCACTCCTGTCGCATCTTTGATTTTCTCACCTAGGTGTATGCACTCATTCCCTCAGCCCTTCAGCGCTCTTTGTTACCCCTTCCAGCGCTGATCCAAGTCCATTCACCTCCCTCAAGATCTATATGATACAGCACCGTTCCTACTTCAGTCCACTGTGGATCTTATCTGCAAGGGAGGCCTGTATCAATAACCCTGCAGCCTCCACTCCTTCACTACAAAGGGCCCGGATGACAGGGGCTAGCTGTAGGGATGGAAGATAATGGTACTGAGGTGGTACTTAAATCTCAGCGAACCACAGCAGCTCAAGTAATTAGTGGATGGGATCCATACTGGGGGCGCTAAGCAGAGCTAATGCTACCCTGGGCTCTGCTGCTGGAGCAAAATTAGCAGTATGGGAATGTGGGGCGCTATCATACGGATTATCTGCCTTGCTTGCTGCTCTGTTTTTGCCTGTATTTCTCAATCTTTCTGGTAGACAACCTCCAAGTAACCAAACAGAAAGAACTGCAAAAAAAAGACTAGCTGGCGGGGGAAGGAAGGAGGGAAGGATGGCAAGGATTGTAATTTCACAGCAGTGTCAGAAAAGCCAGCCGAGGCCCTGTCTTTCCATTGAGGCTTCATTAGGGCAAACAATGGACTTCCCTGCCATCTAATTAGACGAGGTTAATGAGGAGAGAAGGGCCGCAGCGGATCCCCACCGCGCACGCTGTGTCGCGGGCGGGGGATGTGGTCAAGGGGCCCCGAGGGCACAAAGGGAGGGTCACCTCAAAGCCAGTTTACAGATTATTGCATAATTGGTAAGGAAACAAGGTGCATGGCTGAGGCTAAACATGCTCCTGTGTGGGAAGGGGTGTAAACTTCATTTTAATCAGACTGTGAACTTTATTGATCCCTGAGGAGAGAGTGCAGGTATAGGGATGATAACAAAGTATATATTTTCTATTACCTTGATTCAAGTCAGAACTCCATAGTGATGCTAATACATTTTTTCAGTATCACAGAGAAGAATTAGCAATGAACCCAGTAAAGTGAACGCGGCAGAAGCAATTATTTATAGTTCCTTACAATAAGTTTGAGAGTGTGATTCATCATGCAGAGAATGGCAGAGATCTTTAAAGAGCAAATATTAGAAGGTGTGTCACTTTGTTTCTTTAAAAGCTGCAGCAATCACCTCATATCTCATTAGATTTTTCTGCGTATTTAGAAATGCATGTCATCTTTTCAGAAGCCGAGACTTTTTCCAATGCTTGGCTCTCTTTTTTTTCCCATTTTTGTTGCATTGCATTGCTCCTTTGCAGTGAGGCAGCCAGTCCACAGCTGCACTGCACCTTTAACACTCTGTGAGCTCTTTAAGACTTGTTCTGTTGCACGGTCAGCCAGTCATTAAAGGCTGCTTTCTGCCTCCTCCATCCCACTGGCTATTGAAATTCATGGGTCAAAGGAGCAGCTCACCAACATGTTATCGGACAGAAAAAAACTGATAGCTATGAAATGGACCAGAAACTTTTTTTTATTTCCATGTCTAAATGATGGCTAACATGCTGACATGTACAATGTCAAGGTACTTTACTTGGGTATTTCCATTTTGTACAGCTTTATACTCAATTACATAATATAATTATAATAATTATAATTATTAATATAATGACCATTATGCCTGTTTGTGCAAGTTTGGTTTCTACACAGTTCTCCCAATATATCATCACTCATTATTTATTCATATGAAAATGTACCTTCTGGTATCCTGATTATTAATTTTCAGGTAAACCCAGCCTCTGTTGGATGACTAAAAGATCTCCTTACTGACTGTAAGCAGAGACAGCAGCAGTACTTTTGTCCCATAGAGTGAAAGATTTTGAATTTGGTGGAAAAAAAAGAGGATTTGTTTCAAATCAGTACTGTGACATTTGAACTAGACATGACCAATCTGTCTCCCCCGCCCTAAATAAGACAACATCTCCCACGTTTTTACTTTAGATCCCAGATTACAAGTTGTTTGTTCCATTGCCCCTCATTTCCAATTGTAATTAATGATTCGCAAAAACAGGTGAGAAGAAGAGATCCTAAGAGACTTAAAGAACATCATACCCTTAAAGAAAAAAAGTTAAAAGACAATTAAGATACCAAACAAACCAGAATCAGCTTGTTAACAACAGAGTTAGAAACCTCGCCAACAACGCCTCGTGACACAACAGCATGCGACATCGCTATTAAGAATGCAGCTAATTAATCAGTTAGGTGTGAGGGAGGAGAGAAGAGGTGCCTGCGTGAGTTCACCATTAGAGGCATGAGAGACGAGGGAATAGGTTAATGTATAGATAGCGACAGTTAACAAGATTATTGTGTTGAGAAACAAGAAAAAGAGTTATACTTTGGTGACACAAGGCTCCTTCGAAGAAACAGCTGGCAGTTAATGTATGGCAGCGGCAGTGAGATGCAAACTGTCACATCAAGGAAGGAAGACGTTGTGATTTTTTGAGAAGCCAGTCAAACCACGTTATGATGAATGCATTTTACTGTTTTTCATATTCTGAAACACACTGTAGGATACCAGTGTCTTAGCACTAACAATTTACCATTTCCCGCCATGAAAAAGGCCTATTATGGTGCATTACAAGAGATTCGCAGCAGCACCTGCCTTAGCTGTAAGCTGACAGTATGGCTGCCCAAATGGGAAACCGCTGTACCGCCTGAATGTGACTTTTGTGAACTGGAGAGGCAAAAACAATGTTATTGCTGCATTAGTGAAACCAAAAGATCACTTGTGCTGCGGTAAAGCCCGTGGTCTAGTCTGGGCTCACAGACAATAACAGAATAAGGTCATTTGATGTGTGGGTCAAGGTGTGCAGTAATGACCATAATCATAGTTGCTGTTAGGCTAATTTCAGATTTCACGTGCCCATTTTAACCAAAAAACCATTTTCTTTTCCCATAGACAGCCAGAGAGATGTCTCCTATCTCCCAGTTTGACCAGCCTCAGTCTCAGCTCTTTTCATTTCCCCATAGAAAAGACATCGCTGGAACTGACATGCGCGAGCAAAATGTTAATCAAACAAACCCATTTCTCCTCAACAGCTAAACCAAACAAACGGGCCTCAACTTTCCCATTCAAGTCAGAATGACAGCGTAACACAACAGCGACGAACACAACATTTCTTTATTCAGGGAACGTCAGCCTTGCGCTATTCTGTTGAAAATATCAACTTCAGATGTTGAGGGGGAGAAAAAAAGGCGGGCGTTTTGTCTGCCTTTGTTGGTTTGGGCTTGATATGCCGCGTGAGCCTTTCAAGCCATTTGTTAGACTCAATTTCTTCCTCTGTTACATCTGCAGATTACGTTTCAAGCAAACAACCAGCAACATGAAGGCACAGAAGCGCTATTATGGTGAGAGAATGACAACTTGCATAGGTAGAGAGCAGAAGGAGAAAGGAGGAAATACAAGAGAAGAATGAAAAAAATGGAGCTGATGTAAAGAAGGCGATTGGAAAGAGGCGGAGATGGAAGTGATGAGATACTACAGTGATGGGATGTATGCGTGTATTGTGAATGCTTGCATGCAGGCTATGCAAATAAAAGCACTTTGATTCTCAGGCCTTAAACGTAGTCTCTCTTCTGTTGTTTTCTTTAACTCACCCTCTTGGTTGGATGTCTCTGCTTCAGCAGTGCTCTTAAAACATTACAGGCCAGTGTCTCAGCCGAACTCATCTTGAACGTAACATAATCATATGTGGTGCTGTGGAGAAAAGATTTTAGAGTTACTAAAAACCTGGTACAAGATATAACAACATCCAACAAGAAGCAGTGTGGATCAGATTAGGTGATATTTCCAATGTATTGGTATCTGTCACAGTTTCAGTGTTTGCTAATTAGCTTGTGGTAGAACTGGGCATACAGCAGCTTAAATATGAGCACACTGTTACACTGACTGTTTTGTGTGAGCTTGTTAAAAAAAAAGAAAAGATATTTGAACACAGCAGTGAGAAAAAACATAGCCACGTGCACATCAGCTGAAGCAAACATGTTTTTCTTCTCTGCAATTAGAAGAATTAGAAAAAGAAGCAATGTGAAGTCAGACTCAACCAGACTTTCTAGGTTCACTGAGAAAGTTTAACATTGCATTGTTTTAGTGTATACATTGCAGTCTCAGCACCTGTAGCTCCAGGTATGAGTCAACAAATGAGATTTCTTCCCCCAAAAGCTTGTTTATATTTCCTCTGTGTCTTGAAAGTAGATTTGGCTTGAACGTTTATTGTTAATGCAGTTACGTAATCAGCTACACCCAGTAGGTGCATAATTTCAAGGGACGCTGCTGTCTTGAAGTAATGATTTCCAATTTTAACATCACATTTCAGATCAAGAACCACAGTTTTGGTCATGAAAACAATGCCACTGCAGACACAGGATAAACACTTTGTAATATCTTACGATATCTCCGCTTTTTCAACCCTAAATCTTAAAACAACATCAATTATCATTCCCATCTTTTCCAACACAAATTTGTTTTTAATTCATGTATTTTGTCACTGTGTTTTAACCACTAACCTCCTCTTTAAACTGAAAGTCTAACAGGAATTTGTCACCCTGATTTTGTTGAAGCCTAATTGGGCTGGTTGAGGCCAAAACAAAATCTTATCTGATTAAGAAACAGATACTGATACAAGCTGTGGTGTGATCTCACCTGGGGTGATAAATTTGTTCTGAATCCGTCTTTTGGCTTTCAGGCTCAGAACATGTACCTCTTGCAAGCATGTAAGAAAATCCTCAGTCCAAGCCAAACTCAAACCAAATTCTATTCCATATTCCACATGCTTTGAGTGCGTACACTTCAATCAGGAAGCTCACTTTCCACAGAACAGCAGACTGCTGACAAGACCTGAGTTGCTACTTTTCCTTTCAAGGCTGCACAGCAACACGCTGCTTTAACCTACATCGCCATCTAGTGATCACATTCAGTACAACTCCTCCACCAACCTCAACACACACGCTCAACTGCAATATGTTGGAAAGGATCGAAGGCATATTTAGCAGGATTTCTGTGGGAGATTTAAAGTACTTTGCCTTTAAATGTGTGCGTTAGAAGCCAAAATTGCAGAAATTGGCTTTTGTTTTGACATTTTATGATCAGAGACAAATCAAAACAGTTAAGGTACATCACATGTGTGAAAGATGACTTGCTGTTAGGCTGTGGATCAATAAGTTCTCTTGTGACAGTTAAATTACTAATTTCCAGGGATGGTTTTCTAGGAAATGATCAATGAACACATTGCAAGTTGCAACTTGCATGTGACTGGGAGGTTTGTCTGCCTCCTGATTGCTTGTTTTTGTTGTTGTCATGTCAGTATTGCTTTCTAGCTCCAAACAGTTTCTCAAGTACAACCTTATTTTTGGGCTTTTTGTCAGTGCAATTTCAAATCAGGTGATGTAGTTTGTTGTATCACACTGTCACCATTTTGTACTTTATGTGCAAAATGTTTTGGATTTAAGAAATACAACGTTGTTCTTGGCTTTTTGTCAGTGCAGTTTTTAATGGACTGAATAACTTGTTTTTGGTGTTTATCATCACTTTCTGCTGTCTTCAAAATATTTTAGGGGTAAAGAAACACAGCATTCTTTTTTGTCTTTTTATCAAAGCAGTTTTGAATGAACGTTAAATGGATCAGCTTATGTAGTTTCCTTTCGGTGTTGTTTCATTTCGTTGCTGCCTTGCACCTCCAAAAATATTTCAGAATTTTGAACACACCGTCTTGTTTTTATTCATTTATTTGAAATGTAGCCCTGTGAATTTAAGTGAAAACATGGCAATTGTCAAAAATCTTTCTTGTTATCTCCTCACACAGCAAAATTTTACGGCTTGTGAGAAATTAATACAGCATGTTTCAAGAAGAGGAGAATTTCAGTGACTGAATGTTTCTGTAGATGTGTGCATGCATATAGTGGATGTTCGCCCAAGTGTACGTATATATGCCTCAACTGTATTTATTCACATACCTCCATGTGTGTATGTGACTATGAGTGTGTGCATGTGTGTGTGCAGAGGCCATACGTCTCACCTCTCTATAATGAAATCATGTGGGTCAGTGAGGCCGACGAGGCTTGAGCAGGTCATCCAGCAGATCGGAACTAAGCTGCTTTGACCCGGCCTGGTACTGCAAGCCAAACGCACACACACACACACACACACACACACCATACACAGTGTTTACAGCACAATGGAGCCACTGTACAGAGGAGAGGGTGTGTGGTAATGATTAAAAAGTGAGGCCAAGCTGTTAAGCGCACACACACACTGGAGTGTGAGTTTATTTACAATGCAAGAACACACACAAATAATTGTTTTCTTTTTCTTTTTACTCCAAAACTAATAAAACCTATCAGAGAAGACATCCTTTAAAGAGGGTATGAAAAAATTACATTGGAAAATTAAATCAGCGATAGAAGTGATCAAAGTTTTCGTAGTCTATGCACCCTGAAATGCTACATTAGATTACAGCGCAGCACGTTGTGTTTCAGCAGGATTATTATGGAGAAAGCTTTAATCATTTCTCTTCTATCAGCTGCTTGCTCGTATCGCCCAGGGACTTCCATTAGAATTAAATTAAACAGTGGAAATGTAAATATTGACAACATATGCATAATTATTTATTCCACAAGCAACAAGATCAGGAAATTATTGCTACAGCATCATGTTAATATGAAAACAGAAATATTTGCATTTGCTGGTCATAAAAATGCAAATAACATGGCAGAACAAATAATAATTATAACAATAATAATAATAATCACAATAATATAATAGCAAACAATGTATGCCAGAAAAAAATATGAAAAATTTTGTTAAGTTAAATATAGTAAATGCATCATTTTGCAAATATACAAATACAATCACACACTCCCCCAAACTGCCATCCACCTGTGACCTTTGCATTTTATATTTTCATCGCTGTCAGAGGTCAAAGGTCGACAGCTCTGAGGCAACGGCCCTCTGGATGCTGTCCTCTTTTCTAAGAGGATAATCAATTACAGCAGACTGATCTTCACCGTCGTGTCCCTGCTCATTCCTGCTTCTTCAGATCAGCGAGGTCCCCATAAATTTGAATGTAAAACAAGCTCACCAGCACAGGGTTAAACACGTAATTAGCCACGACAAGTGAATATGAGGAACAGACTTAGTCAGGAAGAGAGCTATGGTAATGCAGGAGACTTCGCAGCCCTGCGAGGCATCGAGACGGGACGTGGGCAGGGGAGGGTGTGTGAGGAAGATTTCACATGCAGATATTAGAAATGCAATTGTCTTCTGCATATGGGGCGTCGGCCTGGAAATTGACTTTTTCATTATTCAGTTAGTACAATAATTAAATATTCGATGCCCTGGGTTGGTGAAGCTACTGAACCACACTGAGGATATTTAACCAGGCCTGACAGATGTTTTAAATAATGTTTATTTATCAATACTAATATAAACTGCCCTAAACTGTCGCTCTCCTGTGACCTGCCTCGGATTTCTCCAGGCTTTGCATCAGTAGCTCACATCCAAGAGTGGGAAGAAGAAGAAGAAGAAGAAGAAGAAGAACTTACAAATATGAGTAAAGTTTTGTTTTCTTTCTGTCAGCTTTTGTCTTTTGTTTTTTTTTTTTTTTTTATCTTGTTTTTTGTTCTAGGAAGTCCTAAAACACGTGTCATCCCATCCGATTGGCTGATTCCCCTCCAACTTCCGGTGACATGATTCAAACAAAATCAGAGGGAAGCTCTTCATATCACAGTAGCCTCGTTTGTTCACATGAAACAACGACCCAAATGTATAAATTAATAAATGAATACATGAACAAACACCAGCTACATATCCACACAGATGAATTAATACATAAATACACGGCCATATTTATTCATAATCTCCATAGCAACAAATGTCTGCTCTGGCAGATCTGAGAGGGAAAAATATCATTATAC
The DNA here is from genome assembly GCF_020382885.2 of Scatophagus argus. Classification (NCBI taxonomy): domain Eukaryota; kingdom Metazoa; phylum Chordata; class Actinopteri; family Scatophagidae; genus Scatophagus; species Scatophagus argus. Next base: position 3,899,132 of record NC_058516.1, on the reverse strand, counting down.
AATAATTAGACTTCCATCCACTTTCCATTGCCCATTACCAAATATGAAATATTCTATGTATTTACATCTGAAAATGTCAATCCCATTCAATATCACGGCATGATTTGCAAGTCAGAAGACCCATCAAGGGAGAGGATAAAAGGCAAAAAGGAAAGAGATTTGCTTCTTTACAAGTCCAGCCAGAACAAGGCAAGTACAAAGGTGTAGGAGAGAGAGAGAGAAAAAAAAGTAAAAGAAAACCTACAGGAGAACACTTAACAGGCTTGGAGTGGTTGCAAACGGATGGACGCCAAAGCTTCCAGTAAGCAAGAGGAGAGCAGCTCAGTCTGAGGTCGTCCCTTGTGGCTTTCATGTGGGTAAGTACTCTTGTCTTCGTACTCTCCTTATGTTACAGTTCCAGTATTGGAACACATTTTTATCAGCGTTTTCACAAACAATTTGCACTGGTGAAACGTTTACCCTGGCTCCCAACATTTCTGTCGGCACTGCTGGAAACCGAAAAGACCAACACTTTGATCTGCCATGTGCTGCCACTTCGCTCAATATATAGACCCAAACTCAGCACCGGAGTGCAACTGCAGGGTCGATCTTTATTCCTGCTCTAAACCAAGTAACACATCCACTCCGACAGGCAAACAGCACGCAAGTGGACTCAAACACTCAGAGGTGGAACAATTTGCTTCCTTTGGATCTTTTGGAGTTTGAATCCATTTGCATTGGCAACAGGTAGTGGCGCTCAATAGGGGCCCCGAAAATGTCTGGTTAGAAATTCATCTGCTCTTTCACATCAGAGATCTCCAGCAGGCTCAACAAGAGAGAACACGGGGGGGACAAAGTGGTAGAGTGCTTTTGTTGACAGGCTCCAGCAACTTACAGTGATCCTTCATAGCTGTGTTTGATGGACATCTGAGCACCACTTGTGAAAGTGTGGGGGATGGTGAGGAGAGGGTGGCATCAGCAGGGAGGGAGGGGCGGGCTGGGTGGGGGTGCACGGGTGTCAACACAGGGACTGATGGAGTGTGCGCTAAAGCACTGTATTGAAAAAAATAAACAAATCAGAAACAATTAAGTGTGAACTCTCATGGAATATTCATAGGCGAGCAGCCTTTGCGTGACAAGCCATCACGCCACCTCCAGTCCATTTTTTTTATTCCTCCTCTCCATGTCCTGCACACATGGAGATGTGCCTGCCACTTAAATCAAATTAGTCATTAGCAAATTGAATCAACAATTAGAGCAAAAGAGCTACATGGCATTAGCGTCAGTTCAGTCATATTTGTCAACCTATCAGAGCAACCTCTGGAGTAGTTTTTCCTGCGGTCCAACTCCTCTCCGGTGCGTTCAAAGTCAAGGCTGTGTGCTCAGGGCAGAAGGCCCCTCCATCCCTTTTCTGCCAGGGTCACCTAGCATCACTGCAGCTTGAGCACACTTTATTTATTTATTTATTTATTTTGCCAAACTGCATTTGTTTTGTTTGCCAGCTCTTTGATGGATCCAGTGGCTGCCCTGATCGCCCCTCTTCCTGCCTCTTCTGGATTATTTGTATCGACATTTCTCACTCCTCTCCAGCTCGGCTTTTAGTTAGAGGCTGTCAAAAACATTGCTGGCGGAAATGGAAGTATCCTCATTATGCAAATGCTGGCCTCCACTGATGGCATGTTCTGTTTTATAAATTGCATCCCCTTGTCAGAAGTCAAATTATATTTGAGTAACTTCAGAGAAATTGTCACAAGATTTCAATTTGGTTTGCCTGCAACGCCACCATCAATTTAGTCAGAACAAATATAGACATGTTTCTTTACAAACAGCAACATGATTGTGTTGTTGTGGGAAGCGTTTGTCACAATCATATATTATTATATAAGTACATCTTATGTGAGGCTTTGAATAATGAAAGAAAAAAAAGTTGTGTGCTTCAGCAAATTCATTTGGGATTCAGATTTTTCAATAAAATATGATAAGCAGCAGCGGATAGTGTATATTTTTAAATGATTTTCTGCTCACAAACTCTCCTTGAAGAGAGTTGACAGGGCATCCTCCAAGGAGATATTAATAATCATGTTCCATTAGAGGTAACACATTTAGAAGTGATCTTCTGTAAGCTGCATGAATAACCAGATAATTGTAAATTTGTTAATGTGATTTGTAAATTTCCTTTCAAATCAGGATTCCTGGATGGAAAGTTAATAAATAAAAACTTAATCACAACTTTTGAACTCTGCAGTCAGCAAACAAACTGCATTGTCAATTTTGTAAATATAATAATTTACAATTAAAACGTCCTGTTTCCATCAAACAAAGTAATCTCTGGATGGAAACCTTCCTTTAATCCTTCAAAACAGTCCCTGAGGGGTCTAAAACCTGAGCAATCCAGAGGAAAAAAAAACAAACCTTTCTAACCTCGGTTATATTATGGAGCTAATGCTGAGCCTGCACTTTCAAACTTAGAAAAACAAATAAAGAGTAGTGGGATGTCGCACCACACTTCCACTTCCACACTGCGAACAGCCCTGTCAGCATGGGTCAATAGAAATCTATTTTACAGGATGGGATTTCAAACAAAGCTTCTATAACAAGTTTCCTCAAATATCCAAGAGGCATCAAGGGATTTAACTTTACTAAGTTATGGTGTTTATATATTTACATTCGAGCAACACTGAGGGTCTTGAACCAGGACGATTTTTTTCTGTCTGCTTCACTTGCAGCTCTCTGTCAAAGTAAAACTACATTCAACTGCCCCCTGAATTGAAACAGCGGGCGTCAAAGTGATGGGAAAAAGTCTCTCGGTTCACTTTAAATTGGCAAAACGCGACTCGTTGCCTGCTGCCCTCCATCATTGTTACCACGGTGAAATGTGGGAAAGAAACATGACGCCTTACATCTCTGACAGCAACAAAAATAAATGGCGCCTGGCTACTACTGTAGACAAGCCAAAAAAAAAAAAAAAAAAAAGAGGAAAAAAAGAGGTGAAAGCGAGAAAAAACGTCAGGGTCGATTTTAATATTCATGAATTTTCTACCAGCTCAGTTCAGCAGTTTCGATTAAGCATTAATTAGGAGCCAGAGGGGAAACCAAACAAAAATAAGGAGCTGAATGACTAATGAAGGTGGTTGAGATGTGGGTAGACTGCCATGCCACTAATGGTTTGGTGTTATGGGTGCTACATGGGCAGGAGTGCCAGTGGTGTGGGCGGCTAGACGCACCTCTGCCCACACCAGAGATCACACTCTGAGCGAAAAACACACTCTGGCCATGGAAGAATAACATACTCGCCTCCAAACAGTGAGCAACCGCCGATTTCTCTCTTGTCAGCTGAAAAAACCAACTCCAGCATGAGGGGGTTTGGTGTGTTCGTCTGAAGGCTTTACATGCTCCTCTGGGTGGTGGGAAATTCCTCCAACCCCCCTGAATTCAGAGAAACATTTTCCATACCAACTGGATAAAAACATGCGTGCTGAGGTCAAGCAGTAAACTGCTTTTTCTTCCCCTCTCCCCCTCTTTGGAGATATGAGGTTTCCGCACCACAAACATGCAGTAAAGTGAATAACTGCACTTCAAATTGAGATTTTACTTACTTAAAGCTAAAAAAAAAAAAGAAAGAACAAGAAAAAATGTTGCCAAAAAGTTGGGGGTCAGATCGATAGAGCTCCCAGTTTGCGTATATTTCTTTGTTTTTTTAAATGTTCCATTTATAGTGAGTTTTGGACAGGATTCCTGCAGTGAGGTCTTGTTTAGGTTTACGTTGAACATTTTACAGAGGAATTATTGATTCCATTCAATTCCATCATTTTCAACTTTATCTCCTCTGTGAGAATAAAAGCAACAGCAGGGTGATCACACGTAAAACACCCACACCCTTACAGAGTGCACTTTTTCTGTTTGGTCAGACATTATGAGCTTTAAATGAGAGGGAAGTTCATTCAACATTATTAAGAACAACTTCACCTACATTTACTGCCTGAACCTGCTTCAGGGAAATTCTGGTTCTCATTGAAAACTGGCGTAATGCTTTTTGCATGACCTCAGAGAAGAAAATATCGTTTTTATCACTACTTCTTAATGTTACGTTCCTTTTTTGTTTATTTATTATGCAGTACACCCTGTGCTTATGGCAGACACAGTGTGCACCAGAGTGACTTTTACTGTGAGCAACAACATTAAATGTGATGCCCTGATTTGCTTGAAAATGATGTTGAATACTGTTACTGTTTATTTCAGCGTATTGTCCACATAAAGTACAAGACATTTAATTTGTACCGACAAACCACAGAAACAATGTGGTTAGTGTACAAGTTATAATTTTGTCAATAAAAACCATTTCAATTTCTCAGCAGAAGATATGATTGCGGAAATGCTGAATTATTGTACATTAAGATAAGGAAACAAATGAAGACAGGTCAATACATAAATCATACAAAATAAGGAAAGCTCCACCAAAGCTTGTAAAATAAAATAAATATTTATTTTCACTTTTTGCCTAAATTATTTTTCAATAAAACATATTTAAAATCTGCATTTTTGTCAGGTGGTATTTCATCAGATGATATACAATGATAATGGAAACATTAAATTATTTCACATCTGTATTTATTTATTATTTTTACGTTAACTAAAACCACCCTTAGGTCTGTTTAATATGTCACTGCTAATATGAAGCTTAATTATTGGTGTACTTCATGCATTTACAAGAACACGGTGTATATGTATGATTGTGTTGCACTGGAATACATTTGTCAAATATGAATAAACAGCATAAATATGAATTTGGCATAACATTTTCATTCATTATTGTCATGGCTCCAAAATGTCAACCAGGGCACAATTTACATCCTATAAATATTTTCACCTCAATTATTCGTCGACATATTTCCCTAAAATATTGAGTTCAAGTTAGGCAAGGTCTTGTTGAAATATTATTGTCTTATCGGTTTTATTTTCTTTGGCACTTTATGAAAAAAGGCATCAGATCACAGGAGGGAAAAAGAGAAATAAATAATCCTCTCAGGAGCAGAGGAAGAGGACAGAAGAGAGCGGAGGGGTTGTGTGGAAGGGTTATCTTTTCTTTTATCTGTTTGAGAAAGGGCTTTGCAGTCTCCTCTCCCAGTAAAACAAGGATAAAGGGAACAGGAAAAAAAATAAATGATATTGTTACAGAGGTATTATCCTTAAGCCTGCCCATGATATTTGAATTGTATTGGTGAATTGTAATCAGGTATTTTAGCTTAGCGCTGCTGCTCTCCGTGCTGAACGCCTACCATCTGGTATTGGACAACAGTGTGACAGACAGAGGGCTGGAGAAGGAGGGGGGAGAGGGAGGGGGAGTCAGAGAGAGAGAGAGAGAGAGAGAGAGAGAGAGAGAGAGAGAGAGAGAGGAAGCTGTTATCCAACTGAAAAGCCTGCCGACTTTAGTTTCCCAATCTCTAAATCTACACATTGTAATGTAAGTCCACAGACAGGAAGCCCAGAGCAAACAGTGTTTGTATGACCAGATATAGGCTGGAGATCCCTTCCAATCATGAGAAGAAAGTTGGCATCTGTGGAGCTTTGTTCGCTCTGGGTAAACAGGGAAAAGAAAGAAAAAGAAACAAAGATAGTGTTTAAATTATTGGGATTTTTAGAGCTCTTAAAGCCCTCCATATTTTTCAGTTTTTATTATTTTGTTTCGTATAGTGCGGGACAATATTGTTGGATATGATTTGCAAGTAAATGTTTAGCTAAAGGGATGTTCTTCTTTTAAATGAAACCGAATGAAGAACAGAACAGTCCCTGCAAATGAAGTCAATGTGGTGGGAAGGGAGGAGTCATTAAATACGGATAAGTTGAAAAATATGCACTTTTAAAATGGCTGGCTTAATGTTTCACAGGGGCCACAGTGTAAATTTGAGAATTTGGGCTCTTCGGGATCTGAAGTCCAATGGAAGTTTTGCTACTTGGTAAACCAAATTAGGCATTTCAGTTCCCAAGTTTTGATGCAATGAAAAACATTCATAACAAGAAAACACTCAAATATGAATCAAGAAAAAGCAATCAAAACAAGCATTAGCAAATAAATGTGTTCAGTTCGCTAGTTACTCTTCACTATGTTGACTATGTTGCTTGGTTATTATTCCTTTTTCCTTATTAAAAAAATGCCCATCACACAAAGTCAGTGTATGTTGACCTTAGCTCCAGTGCTGCAAATGTGCATGATCTGCATGATCTTAGATGATCTGTGATCCATCAACTTTAAATGGAAACAAGATCAAATTTTAACAATGTCTTCCTTAAACAAGATCATAAACATGAATGTAGGAGAAGAACTGACTCAAATCCATATACATTCATGGCCTGTTTGACCTGACATTGAAACAAACTGTATGTCTACGCATTCTCCCTTGCGTTTACATACACATACGCTCTTACATGTTGCTCCCACAGAGAGAAAGAGTGAAAAGGCAGACTCATCTGTACTGGGGGGCGGCTGGTTTGACCCCGTGACCCCGGTCAATCTGATGCAAACTCATTTCCTTTGATGGCAGAGTGTCCTGTTGCGGCGGGCCCCGTTGTCCCACCGGCTGCATCCGAGGCTCGAGGGCCCACAAACTGCTTCACTTGCTGCTTTTGAAAAGAGTGAGTTCTGAGAAAATAAAGAGCCTGCATCCAGAGCGCCTTTAGACATTGTTTTGTTGCATGCAGATTTATTGCAAAAGTTGAGTTGCAAATTCCAACCACAAAGCTTATTGAACATCAGTCATTTCAAATGTGCCACTAGATTTTCTCCAAGACTCTTCTGGACTCATCGCATTTCTTCTTCTTATGTAACTAAACCTGAATTGAACATCATATGAACATTTTATCCTGACAGAGAGGGTCAAACATGGAGACCAACACTGATTATCAGCAACAGCTCTGGGTGAGTGCCCTAACAATTAACAAAAGGAAGTGTGTGTATATTGGGTGGTGGTGGAGGGGGAGGGGTGAAGTTATGCTTTTCTTTTTCTGCCTCGCCACCTATCACAATTCATTACTACAAATTAGGGTTCAATAAAATTGCTATTCAGAGATAATTAGGAGTTGGGTTTGTGGTGGTGAGGTCGGGGAGGAGGAGGAGGAGGAAGAAGAGGAGGGGGTGCTGGAGAGGGCCAAGGAAGGGTGAGATAGGAGGGCGGGGGGGGCATGCTGACCCAAACCAACAAACCAAGGTCTGCAGCTGGGGCAAGTGAAGTGAGACCCTTATCTGCTGCCAAACCCCCACCCGCACCACCACCAACCATAGGATGAGAAGATCAGCACACAAAAAGAAAACACACTCACTCTCTTTCTCCCTCGTTCTCCCCCTTCCTCTCACCTGCTGAGCTGGGAGCTGCTCCAAATTAAACAAATTATTTCAGGCCTCTCTCTTTCATTCTCTTTTTCTCCTTCAAAAAAAACAAAAGTGGGGCAACGGCTCACCGACAAACAGCAGTCCCACATAAGGACGCCGGCTAATAAGGTTCTGTGTGTGTGTGTGTGTGTGTGTGTGTGTGTGAGTGTATAAGTGGCTGTCTAAGTGCAAGGCGAGAGCTGAGGTTATGCCTGCATATGTGCACCAAGCCGGAGAAGGTTTGTCTTTCATTAATTAACACTTTCCTGGTAGCACAAGCTACCCATCTTCGCATTTGAGAAGGAGTGAAATATTTCTCAGGGTGACAGAATATGGCTGAGAGCAGTCATGGCTAATTAAGACAGAGAACTTGGATTTCTGTTGTATCACTGTTATTATTAATACGTTTTAAAATATTTAAAAAATAGAATAAATTCATCATTTTGATATTGATTGATTTGATACAATTTTTCAATTTTTTAATTGTTTTAATATGGCAACAAAGTGAAAAACAGAGGTTTTTTTTTAATAAATAGTGAATAGATCCTATGATTGAAAATATTTAAGTGCACACTTGAATGAGAGCAAAGCACTACTTTAGCACGGCACTTTCTCAATGTTTTATCCTCTTCAGTCAACAACTCTTTAGCAGCCCAAAGCTGTGAGACCAACAATACGGGCACAATATTTGCAAGATTCAAGTGAATTATTTGCAATTAAAAAAAGTCTTGTCTCTTGGACATTTTCATTTCTCTGGAGTGGACCAAGAACAGGGACACAAGGAGATTTTAAAGTCTGCCATTTCAGTTTAATTTCAGGAGCAGATGAGCAACTTCTTTGAGCTTTGAAATTATTAAGGTTCACTTTGCCATTTCTACTCTTGAGTGATGGCTTAAAGACAGCAATTCAACAGTAAGCTAAAGCAGACAAACAAGCATTAGTTTGAGAGTTCAAAAAACATAAGAATGTGAAAAAAAACAAAGTCCTGTCTTCCTGGACTTTTTTAGGAGCAAACACAACAAGGACATTGTTGAAAGTGTGAGGTTTTAGTTTTGACAGCGGGCTACTTTCACCAGGTTTTTAGATTTTACAATTAAGTTATACCTTTCTAATGGTAAATTCACGAAAGCTTTTACAAATTAGTTTGTTTCATTTTCAAGTCATGTATGCAAAGTCATGTTTGGAATATATAGAGTTTGGTATTTAACAAATGATTAGGTACAGTTACTCAAACTTTATCAACGAAGTGTGTTGCAACCCAAAGCACTGGATTGTCAGTGCATGTGACCTTCTCATAGCGGGGCTCCCTATTGTGCCACTTTAACAAGTTGTGTCTGTTCACTTTCCAGCACTGCTTTGGCTACTGTTACTGACATTCAGCTGCTCTGCTGAACCTGTCAACTCTAACTCTTCTTGTTCTCTCTTATGGCTGTTTGTGCCCTGCATCCTCCTCCTCCTCCTCCTCCACCTCCTCCAGCTGTCTGCGTGTGACTCTGGCTGTGGCCCCAGCGCCACTGGAGGGGCCGTGTGAACCGGCCAGTCCGGTCACCTCGCATCAGTGTTGGGCTGGAATGCGCCGTGGCCCTGGCCCTGGCTGGGGACACCACTCTGGGGGCTGCAGGAAGAATGGGGTTGTGGTGGTTGGCGGCTGAGCAGGTGCTCTGTTAGGGGATGGGAGGAAATAATGTTGATGTCACGTCCCCGCCATCCATTGTGGGGGGGGGACATGGACACCAAGGGACACAGAGAGCCTGTGGGTGTGCCTCTCTAGAGGTCACCATGCCAGATCGGAATCACACTGAGTCTTTACTTATTAAGTGGCTTTCTGTGCACCCCGTGGTTAGGCAGCACTACACGACAACCAAGCCTGTTCCCTCACACAAAAAGACCCAGGTAAAGAGATACCAGCTGGCTATTGAGACAGCCACTCTGCCGCTGTGTTTGTCCCTGCTACCAGCGGCCACTGTGAACAAATATGGCACATGATACCAGAGGTGTAGCATTCCTTCCCCCTTCCCTTCTCCACTCCTCGTTGAAAGAAGTCCTTTACACACCAAACAGAGCATCGCAGACTCTCTGATCAGCAATTATGCACTTTAGAGGTATTAAATACTGCTGAGGAGGGGGCGACAGGGGGCCTCCAGGGACCACCAGCAGTCCGTAAATACACTTCTCTCCAGAAAATGAAAGGAAGAGACCTGCCATTTGTAGACATTATTCATGCATTAAATGCAGTGTCTGGGTAAAACAATTATGCTGCATATATTTCAGCTTTATTTACTTGCTGTGTCTTGTCTTGTGTGTGCGCAGAGGATGACAACCCTCCTAAGTTATTTGCCGTGTGTGCATGCACTCCTTTGTGTATATCAGCCGCCTTCTCTGCTCCGTATCTATATTTATCACCAGCACAGGTCAGAGATCGTTCGTTTCTAAGCAGTGAACTGGCACAAAAGATTATCATCAATTAATATGCCATAATAACTGGGTTCACTTTCATATTCAGTATGTATGCATTTGTCTTTTAAAGTGATCTGGTTTGGCAATTTAGCCGCCTCTTCTGTAATATATGCTAATGTGAGTAAAACCACTTTGGATTGTCTCTGAGGAATAAGGATCCATATTGGGATTCATACCACCAGCATGTTCCATTTTTGGTGTCGTTAAAAGTTCGTCAGCAGCCAGGGTGTCTCACCAACTTCATATTTTCTCTTTTCATATTATTTCCCCAAAGTTGTCTCTGTAAGCGGAGCCTGGTGAGTAGCCAGAAATTATTATTCAAACCGGGGTCCTGACACCAGTTTATGTCTGAATCACATTAACTTGCATGTAACTCAGCTTCTTTTGGGAGAAGGGATTGTTAATATTCACCCCAAACGCAGCAGGGTCTCTGCCAGTGTTACTCACAGCGTCCTTTGATTTGTTTGCACTGGATGCACAATAAAGATATCAGATGTTAGAAAAACAGGAAACAAAAAAAAAAAAATCACACCACATTTGAAACAGGAACCTTAAATTAATAGTTATGAAGCTATCAGCTGATATTTTACATTGTTTGACATTAAAGCGTTGCTATTTATAGTTTACAAAATGTTCCCCTTTCTTTAAGTGTATTCTTAAGTGTTTGACACACTAAGGCAACTGTTGGTCGCGGAGGGGCCACCATTAAGGCACTGTTGAACAACTGTGCTAATAAAAGCAAGTACAGTAAAAAATAAAGTATCAAGCATACAGAAAGTGGTAGGTAATAGCTCTTTAGGCCTCTGGCAGGTCTCGAACAATGTGAAGATTTTGGAGCTTAGACACAAATAAATACTTTATGGAAACAATGATTAGGCATATTAAAGCTCTGCCCTCACCCCACCACTAGTCAATATCAGCTTGACAAAGATAACCACTGTGATCCATAAATCAAACTCCTGTCGTAGATCAAGAAACTACAGCTTTTGAGCGGCGAAGCCTCTCCAAAGTGCACTCAGCAGCTAGTGCTCTCCAGCAGCACTCGCTGAAGCACCCTGGGAGAGAGGGCTTAAAGGACGGCGTGAGTGACGCAGCGCCTCGGCGCGAGGGGCGATGAGGAGAGGGGAAGTGACAGGAGACAGTTGCTACACACTGTGTCAGGCTGGCAGTGTCACACCTGGCAGCTGTCAATCACCACGCTCCCAAACACCTCGCTCCCTGATATCGCCGGAGCCACTGCCAAACATGCCTTGAGTAGTGTCATCCATCCACACATGAGCACTGGCTCACTCTGACTGCACTCATCCTGTCACTGCAAGTCAGACACAGGGAGAGAAAGGGGGAGAGAAAGAGGGAGGGAAGCATCCATCTATTTACATATGGAAAGGTCACAAATAGCCTGCAGGCACTGTGCTAATTAGAGAACGTGGCAAAAAAACTCCAAAGATAAATTGAAAGACAAAAATGGAGAGTTATCTAAGTATGCTGGTGTAATGAAAGTGGGGATAAGGTGAATGAAAGGAGAAAGGAAGTGGCTGAACCTTGCAGAAAAAATAATTCTTTACTGAAGGTAGAAATCCGATAAAGAAGCAGTTTGCGTTCGAAAGCTCCGGCATAATTTTTAAATTGTGTGCACACTCTTGGTTGAGAATCATCGATACAAGTGGGATAAGTAACCAACCTCTAGTGGGCCTACCGATGTAGCTTTAGCTTGGTGGTTAGCACAGGTCTCCACCAGTAGACATTGACCATATGATGATGATGATGGTGTTCAGATGACCGGGCGTGTGTGATCTCCCTTAGCCAGATAAGCGAATCAACCTTTATAATTCATTGTGACAAGCTGACAGGGAAAATGAGTGTAAAATTTTATACTTACATGAATTTTTGTGTCAGATCGCCGTCTGTGCACTTGTTTTCCTGCCTGGCCATAGCCGAGGGCTCCTTTCTCTGCGGGCGCTTCATGGACTTTGTTTCCAGGCCTTCAGACACATCGCCCTTCGCCCTAGTGAATTTGCTGATTAATTTTGGATGCTCCCCTTAATTAACACCCCAAAGGAAAGTGTAGATTTCCTAGCCTGGCTTTGCTGGAGAAAAAACAAAAATGAGAGAGAGTCTAAAGAAGGATGACCTCAGGGAGACAGACGTGCTGATGTCCAAAATGACATTACAGGAGCAATGTGAAGGCCCCGTGATGCCGGGACTAGACCTGGACAAGGGCGATGCCTCAGGAGCTCCCGGGCCTTTTAATCAGCGGCTGGAAACGAGCTCCCCATTAGTCTCATTTCATTTGCTTTAGCGTCGGTAGAGAAGCAGGCCTTGCATGATGCCACCCGACGCTTGAAACATGCTGTTCTTGTGCCATTGCTGGTGCCGCCTCCGGCCCACGGTCATTAATTGGTGCCACTCTCTTACTTCCAGTGAAATTGGCAGATGATGGACAGGGGGCGAAATAAAAAATTCGATTTCTTTCTCTTTTTTTGCCCTGTTCCCAACATCAGAGTGGATTTCACTAATTGGGTTGAATGGCGCCAATCTCGTCTTGTGACAGCCACACAGGATGCATGAGAAGCTGCAGGCAGCTTGGAGAGCTCTCACCCTGCCATGCCAGCTCCGAAGACACGCCGGCAGGAGGGGGGTGAAGTTGCAAAAGACACGCTGAGACAAAAGAGCACAGCCGGAGATCGCACGCTCACTTTTCAGAGACCTTGAACAAACAAACTTGCACTTTATCTTGCTGAGGGCAAGAGGATACGCACATCATTGCTCAACCAGAAGGTAGCAAATCAGCTCACGAAAACACTGGGGGTAGAGTCCTCAGAGACTCTCTCTGCCTCCTTGGCCTGTGCATAGTCAGTACACCACTTTCAGAGGGTAATAAAAAGGTTCAACTGAACACAAATAGCGATGTAGAAGAATAGGAATGTGCAGAGAATACTAATGACGCCACAAATCGACCATCCCTGTGTATTCTTGGTGTGCAAATACTCACATTTTAACATGAAATTCTGCAATTATTCCTCAAATTTTAGACATTCAGGGTTTTATTTTTCACTATGACTTCTGAGCACCCTAATGTCTTGTACGTTTTTATAGGAAGGCAATTATTTTTTTCGCTACTGTCTGACAAAAGAACATTGGGATCACACAGAAGGTGGTAGGAATTTACTCTCAAAATGAATGAAATGTGAATTAAATACTTCCATAACTGCACACTAATACAGGTTCCAATTAGGACCATTAAAAGAACACCTGATCTGCCTGCCTCCAGTAAAACAGACATGGATGTTTGAGCAGGTCGTCTCAGATCCATGCTGGACAATTGTCCACTTTGTGTTTGCAGAGATTCAGTGAGGGCAGGAGAAAAAAGCAGAATTCCCATTACAAAAGGACAAGAAGTGCAGGTGTAATTGGGATATTTGGGAGAGTCTAGTTTCAGGGCCTGTCGGAGCTGCCGTGAAATGAAGACCTGTAAGACTAGAGCGTCTGACTGGCAGGAAAGGCTGCCCTCTCAGTCGCCTCTGCTCTCTTCCCCTTTGCTATCCATGTCTCACTTTTACTGTTCTCTCCATTGTCTTGCATCACTCCCCTCACTCCTTTTCTTGCTTTTTGTCTGTCTTCGCTTTCTATTGATTTATTTGCTTTTCTTGTTATCATTTCTCTATCCTAGCAGGACATGGCACTGCAAACCCATGCAAGGCTCAGCAGTCCCCTCTTCTACCTGACAATGATAGCAGCTTGATCAGACAGGTATAGGTAACAAATGAGATCAATTAACGTGTCCAAGAGGGGCACCTACCCGAGAGTCCGGTTGCACTAAACGATCTCCTCATCTTTTGTTTCCCTCCACAGGATTCCATTTGCAACCTCATCACTTTCCCGGCTCTAACAATGGAGACGATTGTTCCACCCAACCCTTAATGGAGAGGGCCCAAGAAAGCCCAGCCTCTTAACCTGGCAGGGTATGTATCTTTACTATCAGGACTCGAACTCAGGAAAGGGGGCAACCTCGCCAAAATGAACCTCTGCTCCCCGAACCCACCAACTGCCTCGCCCTCCCCGCTTCTCTTCCTGCTCCCCTCTCAGCTTCACAGGACTTCAGTGAGCTTGATTTGTCGCAAATTTGTTTCTCCAGCTCAGTTTAATTGAATGACTTTGGTGCTAACAAGGGCCTTATTGAGCTCAATAATGGCACTGTTGAAGGCAGAAATGCCAGAGTGGAGGCCATGGGCTGGTTCTCTCCTTAATACACTCTCTGCATTACAACATCAGATTACACACATCTTAGTGGAAAGTGGTGAGACAGATTTGAAGAGAAGACATGTATGAAAGCTGTGTTTCAAATTGGAAATGAATGTTGTCTCAGGCATTGCAGATTTATCATGTGCATCTATGACTGCAAAGGAAGAGATGTTGAGCAGAATGAGGTGTCAAATCAATCTTCCAATAAATGTCATCCAAGAGGACAAGACTAATTTTTTTAATCTTCTGTTTTCACTTTTCTGTTTCATCAGGTTTTACCATCATTTTCAATGGCGGTCACTTTCGCAAATTTCATCTCTCTTGATATTACAACCAGCTTGATGGAGAGATGGGATAACTAAGTGAAGGTCTGCAGGGGAAAAAAAAAATCACCAGAGGAGACACAGAAATAGGGGCAATTATCATGAGTTAGAGAGACAGGGGAGCCGGTGATGGCAACCATCGAACCCTCTGAGCGTTCGTTTAAATCTGCTTGATGAATGTGATGTGCGCTCCTCATCTACCCTCCCATCCCACAGCAGTTAGAAGGGATTGTTTACTATAACCTTGTAATCAACCTGGCTTGGTTGACAGCTCACCATTACCCTTGATAACAGGTCTGCTGCAATTTGGCCCCTGAAAGAAAATATATATATTAAAAAAAATAACACACACACACACACACACACACAGAGAGAAACACTCACATGCAGAGAAACTGCTCAGGGCCCTTTCTGATGCCTTATTGATAGAGCGCTGGCCCTGTTATCTTTGTGCGTAATTTGTTTTCAAGAACTGTGATTTACATTTCAGTGGGATTACACCTTTTAATGCAACACGCTGGCGAGAAGTGGGCAGCCGTTGAATACTCCACATCCCCACCACAGGAGCAGGCGGTGGGGGTGGGGGTGGGATCAAACGATGCATTTCCAAGTCCTCAAGTGGAGAGGATTACAATTACAATTAAAAATCAAAAGGCCTGTGTGTCCATCAAACGACTGCCCATAACCCTTTGTGTACCTACTGCCAAATAATCGTGGCTAGTGGAGGACTGGCAGATGCAAAACGCTTTCCAGCTTAATTGTGGTGTATTACCCGCTTGTTCATCGGGATATTATGCAATAAGTGTTATTTCAGGCAAGAATGCAGGTTCTAAATGGCATGCTAATGTGGGTCCCTTGGCAGCATGTTAAAGAAAATCCATGCATCACCATTAAAACAACAGCAGGGCCCCATGGCAAAGTTCAGTCATCTTGTTTTGGATATCACCTTGATGTAGCCAGTACAACAAGCTCAGCTCGACTCCAGCTGCCACAGAGGACTTGCACAGGTAGATTCAAAAAAGGAAAACAGCCGATGCAGAAACTACACAGAACATTAACATTGTTTGGACAGTGTTACTAAACAGAAACCTCTTGTGCAACAAATTATGGTGCAAAATGTGATGCAAGAAAGGCAGTTGTAATTTGACTACGTATTTTCAGCAAATATTCTCAGATAACGTCCAAGAACTGAATGAAATGTGGTCCTGCCAGGCCTGTTAATTTTCTGCAGTTGACATGAATCATTAACATCCAAATCTATAGTTTACAGTGTATTAAATGGCAGCTGACTGTTGGAAGTCAGTTGAAAATAGTAATGAAATATGGGTCTTTTGAATTCCACTGTTGAATCTGCCCTGGTTTTTATTTCCACCAACACTCTGCACGGTGCCAACACCAGCACACCACCCCCTTACACGCATCCTAATCATGTGCATTATTTCAGTAATTCAGATCACAACATTTTACATAATTCTTTGTTTATTCATTCTCTCAGACAGTCAGTGAAATTATGTAAAACAAGCTCTCAATGGCACTCTGTGTGTGTAACAGAATGCAGATTTCATGTTATTCTAACACATTTGCTTACTTGGAGGCAGAGTGTCCCATTTAAATGAGAATTACACTTAAATGTCACATGGGTTTATCTAAATTTATAAACAGTGTATTTATTATATTAAATTTGGTGAATCCTAAAGATGGATTTCGGGAGGGAGAATGAGAGACGCGATGCGAGGGTTATGACTTACTAATGCCTATTTAAATTGTAAACGCTTTCCTTTCTATTTTATTTACCCACCACTCTCTCCCCAAGATAACATGGCACCTGAAGAATTGCCCTTTGAATTTTCCCTGCCAGGCTGCCATTGAGACCGAGAGAAACATCATTTGCTTTTGTGAAATTAATTCACTCATTAGTCGTCAGTTTGAAACCTGCAGCTCCTTGAAAAGGCTGAGATAATACCATTTCTGCCATTCATAGTAGCCCCCGTGTCTCCTGATAGCCAGCAATCTGTTACCTAATAATTTTCTGGACAAATTATAACACAGGAGTCCTCATTCAGCAAGGTAAAAAAAAAAAAATGTGAATGCGGCAGTGAACGGAGAGGAAAAGAGCCCCCTCAAATGTCTTTCCCAGAATGGCAGCAAAACAAGGAGATTATAGGGGAGAGGGAAACTCGTTTACCTCATCAGTGGCCTTTGTACGCCTTGAGTCAGCTTTCTGAGGGGAAGATGTTTGAACTCAATCATCACTGGTTGGCTTTGCAGAGACATGAAATACTCCCTCCTCAGTCAATGCAAGAGACATTATTGAAATCCTCAATTTAGATGTTAAAAATGCTGAAAATTCAGAGAAAAAAATTCCAAACGTCCAGAAAACAAGACATTTTCCTTTTTTTCTTTTTGAGAATGAGCTATTAAAAGTGAGTGTAGCAATAATTACTGCAAAAAGCCACTTTTCTGATGCATGCACCATAGCATTTTCCTGTCCCGTGCGTTTGCATTTGCACACGCTGTGTCCCACCTTCCATTTCATAAACACGCTGAGGATTGTGTCCATATGGGACAGCAATATAATAGCAATAGGGTACATTAGATCCTTTCCATACAGATGTTCACCTCAATTTCTGCAGCAGTTTGGTCCATCTGTGTTAACAGTGAGCTGCTTAGCACACGACTGTGTGAAGGGAGGCATATCAAGCATATGGACATTTTACAAAAGGTTACCCTGCATAAATTAGGTTGAATGGCAATCTGTTGAGAGGTGGCTTACTGTGAGCACGTGGTGGTTCGGAGTAAAAATTAGATAATAAAGGCATCTGGTTTTGTAGGTGTTTATTCATGTGGCCAAAGTGGTCTTTTTTTCATGTTGACCAACACTAACATTCAATCTCAAATAATGTTTGTTTACTTTATTTCAATATTTTAGATACTAATTGTTAAATAACCATTTGTATTATTTAAAATATTAGAACATTAGTTCCTCACATATTTTGAAAAATTGTTAATTGTTGTTATTTTTTTGGCATTCAAACTCAAGTGTTAAAAAAACCCACATTTAAGTAAAACTCTGATGAGAATGAGAGGAAGACATTTGTTCTTCATGTACTTTTTTCCTTTCTCATTTCCACGAACAATATTTATCAGATCAGCAGTAAAAAATGTTTTCAAAAATGGTAATAGTATTTAATAAGTTTTCATTATTGTCTTGCACTCACAGCTTGGTGATATTTCCTCAGAGAATCAAAGTGCTCTATGCAAGTCTTGCACAGCATGCTTAGATTTTTATCACATCTTAGAGTGACATCTAGTGGCCATTCAACTCACGACATCATTATCCCACATGAAGGATGGTGCACTACAGTTCTGTGTAGTTTTTTAACATCTTTTCCCTAACTAAATCCAATTTCTATGCTTTTTTCCACTTCATCACTTGTGTTTTAGCAAAAATAAACTGATGAGCTTCCTGAGAACTTCTTCTTTCTAAGGGCTCCAAGAAATCACAGGAATATAAAAATGCAAGAGTTTTCATAGTGCAGGAACAAAGCATTTCAGAAAAACTTCTCTGCATATATGCAACCACTTCCTGCCATCTCCATTTGCTTGGAGAAGTAACCGTTTTGCAACATTTGTGCTTTTTACCATTTTTCTTTATGGCTTATATCTCATCTACACTTTCTCCTTCAAACAGCTGAAGTGTTTCCTTGTGGCACAGCACTCAATATTTTTGTCACCCATCTGTTTCTTATCTGTAGCTCCTGTCTACCTCGAATACCATCTAGTCAATCAAAAATGCTCTTTAAAATTTCGAAAATGAAACCCACCAATGCTGCACTTAAGCATCATGCTGACCGCCCTTTCATACATCCACCAACGCATCTAATGCATTCAGACTAATCTGCCTATGTTTGCTCTCATCTGTGAGTTACCTTCATCATTGTGTGGGTGGTTAAGATTGATTAACAATAACAGCAGCTGACTAGGCAGGAATAATTCACCAAAAACAAAGCGTCTGTGAATCAAGAAGACCCGCGATGAGAGAGACAGGAGGAGGAGGAAACCGCCGCTTCCTATGCAGCCGAGTGTTCTGATGTCGGCTAATTGAAGCTTTGTAACACAGATCGGAGAAGACATGGTTCAAAGGCAAACAGCCGTCCGGCGCGACACATGTTTTCATTTCATGATGCTCGGTGTCTTTGATGTGTGCTACTTCTTCTGCTTTGATACAAGAGGTCACTGAGACTGGTCAAGAGGGCTTTCTGGACACAACAGGCCTCTAGGAAAAAGGAGCGGCCAGTTTGAAACAGGAAGAAGAGCAAAAACCGGACACTGGAGCGCTCAAGTGGCAGGCATTCATATTCATATAAAGATCACAATAGAGTGCTTTCAGGTGTATTAACCCCATCTTTTGGCCCCAATGTTGGCAGTCTCTGGTCGACACACACTTCCCTGAGATGAGCTTTGACAGCTGGGGATCAATTGCTTTCCTCCAGGGTACCTCAGCGGTGCTAATGAGGAAGGGACAAGCACTGAAGATCTCTTTGCTAATACAACTGAGAGATGGCATCATCGAGCATTGTTTCCGGGCAGTTGTGCAGACAAATGACAAATTATTCGCACACAAGCTCACAAATTAGTAACGTAGAAGCTGCAGGCTACATGCTCGCTTTAACTTCAGGTTAAATTAGTTTGTTGGTAAGTTGGCTAGGAAACAAATACAAAAAAAAAATCCTACTACCTAAAGGAAGATTTATAACCAAATAAACACGGAATATAAGACAAAAGCTCTCTTATTTACCTCATGTTCACACTCACAGTACAGGCAATCAATGAAATTTCAATTGCTAGTATCGCGATAATATTACCAATATTACACCCCTATTTTATGTTTGTGACCCTTTCCTCAAGTATTCACAAGCGATCTGTATTGACCTGAGTTGGGTGATGCCAGAGCAACTTACTGAGAGTAAGAGATAAAGATGCAGGAGGATGAATGTTCAAGGTGCTACAATTCCTTCTCTTCTCATGAATATGTCTCTGGCAGAACTTTGTGCTCAAAATCAGTGACACCACGTCGAACGCTCCTTTTAGTTTTGTACCAGAAAGGTAACAGCCCTTAACTCACCCTTCCAACATCTTTTCATGGCCGACTCTTTTGTTCTTTAACATAAAAGGAGAAGCCTAGACATGGAGGAGCGGGGAGACACTTTGAATAACATGCTGATCAATAAAGACCATCTAGCATGGAGATAATGTTGGGAAATTTAGAGTGCGGGTCGTTGAAGTGTCATCGATAGTGCTCACGTTGAGAAAGGGTTCATGCTGTAGGTCACTGTCAGCTACGGCTGATTTGACCATTTAAGAGTGAAGGTGCGGTTATGTCACGCCAGTAATACAAATGTTCTCTTTGATGGGGTTCAAAGCTTGGTGGGGACTTCAATATGAGTGAATTGTCTTGTAAGTGGAGAGCTGATGGTTTGAATCTAGAGCTAGTGGTAGAAATGCGGTGGGAAAGGTGAATATCAGAGCCTTAAAGAAGGTTCTTGACCCCCAGTTGCTCCTCTTAAGTTGCTCGACAACAGGGGACCCCCCGTCGGCGGTGACAGATCAGATGTATTTTGAGTCGAAACACAATCTTTTCCAAACCCTGACCAAGTGGGTTTTGTGCCTAAACCCAACCAAACCTTAAGCACAGGGTTGTCACAACATAACATTAAACCCACAGGTCCAACATTTAATTTGGCGATGGGGTTGGGTATCTCATAGATTTTTCCCAGGCAAAAAATAGAAAATGAATTGAAATGATCTGTACAGGACATGATGCAGTCACAAAAGTGTTTTGTTTTTAGTTAAAGTATGAGGCGGGGTATTAATAGTGAGCAACAATATGCAGCAAGCAGTGCATTGTCTCGAGAAACCGAAGTCTGAAAAGAAAATCCGAGAAGCAAATGTTAAAGAGTTGGCCTTGCTTTCTAATGCCAGGTGACCTGTAAGAAACACAGTGCAGCAACCAGATCAAAATAAGAGTATCAGGGTTTTTGCTGCTCCTTTCACTCTCCCCATGATGAGCTGTGCTGCTGAGTGTGTTGTTGCCTAATTCCCTCTAACTACAGCCCTGTGTAATCACATACCCCAATTAACCACCTCGGCTCCCCCGTTTCCTGCATCGTGCACGCCGCCCCGTCTTCTCGCCACGCCGCGTAATTAGCTTTCATCTGAAAATGAAAAGAAAGGAGCACCTCAGCAATTGTGCAGCCACTCTCTTTTTCTCCCCGTCTCTAACCATCTCTCCAGCACTCTACTCCTCATATCATAATGGCCTGCAATTTCAATCAGATGGATTTTTATCGCTGACACTAAGAAGAATTGGCCCTCATCCTCGTCCCTCCTTCTACCGCCCCCCCAAACAAGCAACCCGCCTCATTTGATAGCTTGCTTGTGAGACAGCTATCAAGAAGAGTCCTTGTTATGACTGGGAGGTCTTAGTTTGATATTTACAAAGGATTTAATTCCCTTTTGTGGATGTTTGTGGCATAATCGGGGGGGTGACATGTTCCAAGAAGGTGCAGTACTAATTAATTTATATGCACCTAAATGAGAAAAGGACCAAATAAATATGAGATTTTTGGTTTTTGTCATTTGGTTGATTGTATTTAGTCTCGATTTTCTTCAGAAGTTTGTTTAAAAAGGCAGAGATGTTACATTTTTTTTAGATTTGCGCTAATCATTTGATTGCATGTGTCATTTACATCCCAGATATTAGGCTTCACTTTTTTTCTATGAGCCAACTGGTACCAGTAAGGGTTTAAACCAAAGTAAATAAAAAAACACGCACTGGGAGAAAGCCATTTTTGAATTTGATGTCAAAAATGAGTGAATATTTGCAGAGATTGCAACCATGATATCACATCATATTTGGATAACACCAGCTGCCTTTACATGCACAATTCCTCACTTCTCACCAAACTCCATTCACTTTCAGGTTGATTTTATGTTGTTTCCCTTCTTATCTTTGTTGTAGTTTTCACTTGCATCTAATCATGTGACGAAGTGCTTGAATAAAGTTTCTCACTCTGCAAGACAGACACTTTGAGCCCACTGTTAGCGAGAGAGCCTCCCTGCAGATGAAAAGAGAGACGATATCATTAAGAGCTTATCAGCAGCGTGAATGCTTCTCACAGGTACAGTGGTAATGTGACATGAACACCACACTTTGGTGTCACCAGGAACAGTTCCAGCCGGGTGAATCATTGTTCAGTCATACAAGTGAGCAGCCTGTTAATGACACAGCCCTGACATTTAACATATAATAAGCTGTTTTATCCAGATCTCCTTTGGAGGCGATTTGCAGGTGGAACGAACCGAAGACCTTTTAGTTCAAAAACATGGCGAAAGCTGTCTGAATTCCTGCTTCTTGCTGCTCTTCTTCTTGCCTCATTCCCTCTTTCTTTACCCCACCATCCCCCTCCTTTGCCTCTCAGCCTGTTTGTTCTCTTATCTCTCCTTGTCCCAAACGAATCGATGAGGCGCTCGTTAGCTCAGGGATGTTCATCGGCGAGTGCTCGCTTGGAGACGAGATTGGCCTAGAAGAGGGACAGAAATGTGTGGATGGGGCAAACAGAGTCTTACTGTGCCCTGGAACAAACACTTGAATTCACTGAGGTGCCCTGTGTGGACAAATATCTGCAGGAGTGGTGGATCTGTATCTCATACAGGATCATCTGCCGTCAAATTAGGGTGGATCTTTGGT
Organism: Scatophagus argus; assembly: GCF_020382885.2. Classification (NCBI taxonomy): domain Eukaryota; kingdom Metazoa; phylum Chordata; class Actinopteri; family Scatophagidae; genus Scatophagus; species Scatophagus argus. Next base: position 3,877,018 of record NC_058516.1, on the reverse strand, counting down.
CCTATTAGTGTGATGTAGGTAAAATTAAGGACTTTATGTCTTAATGTGCTAATGTGATGGTCTTTTTACAGTTTTTTTTTCTTTTTACAGAAAGAAAAATGGTGGTTGTACTTCATGATGAAGCATTTTTGTTGTACTTCATGATGAAGCATTTCATTAAAACTATGCCCCCTCCACTCTTTTGCCATTTCACATGAGTGGAGCTGGCTTGCAGGTTTTTCATACTAACTAAATATCACTTCATCAACATGGGGGCAAAGCCGCAGAGTGTTGAATATGTATCTGAGGGGGAAGATAGTGTTTGTACATTCATTTGTTATTTCAACACAATTTCCACTGAATAATGTTTCCATTTGGGTAGATAATAGTATTCACAAACTTTCCACAAGTATAGAACTGATCTCTGTGCCTGCAGTGATCAGGAGAAGACATGGACAGATAGACACGAGTGTGCTAACACATCGCAGCACCAACTACTTCGCTTCTTATGTCATTACTTTCTTAGGAGAATGAAAAACAATGCGGGTAAACATATTTATGCAACTGATACGCTCTTTCAGTTTCAATAAATTGTGTTTGCCAAGCAATGCAGTCATTTTTCATTAGTGCTTCTCTCTTGTCATATAATTTATACAGTGGCTTGCCATACCTTGTGTAATGTGCAGGAAATAAAACACTTTTGGAGAGCGCAATCTATTTATGAAGTGTACGTAGGAGGTGTGTGATCTCTATCGTTCGTCTTTGATATCATTCAGTCAGTACTGACTAAGTGGGATGCACATGTAAAAGGGTTTTTTCCCCCCCTTATCTTTCAAGTCTAGCCAAATCTGACATTCTTGAGGAATGTGGAGAGGTGCAGAACAGCTGGTCGTCTTGTACATCTTCCCGATGCTCATCTCGCTGTGTACGAATCCATTTGAATACAGTCACTCTCAGAGCGCTTTCTATTGATGCACAGCTTTGTGCGGTGACTCCCCTTTGTGTGTCATAAACAAGATTACGTTGGAAGTGGGAGTGATTTAGCACTCCTACTTTAATTTGGCGAATGCTGACCTTGGTGGGCAAGCAAAAGAAAAGCAACCCAGAATCTCTCCCATGTATGTCACACAAAAACAACTTGGCAGATCCAAATGGCCATGCAAGGCAACCAAGTACCCCCAGACTTTGGTATACTGCAATGTTTGCTCCCATTCACCCATGAGAGTTAAGTGAGGTCCAACACTGACGTTGGACACCTACATTCATGTTGATGTAGGGTTCTGAGCTGGCCAGTAAAGTTCTTTCAATCCAAACTAGCAAAAACTTTTCTTTATGGAGCTGTACTTTGGCACTGGACTTTCCTGAAGCAGCTTTAAATTTGAGACCAAATATTTCTGGGTGTGGTCCTTTAACTATCAGTATTAAAACTAATAAATTTAATATTTTAAACCAAAATACAGCAGGAGATACTGCCATTTTAACTGGGAGTGTCAAAACCTCATCCGCCATCAAGGATATGGCACCTTGTTGTTTTAATTTTCTTGCTTTCTTTGCTTTTATTTGTGTTTTGCATTTAATTATTAGCAATCCTCAAGGCAATCATCAAGTGTCCAAGAAACGGTTTCAGTGTTTTTGTTCAGGTCTGTATTGCAATCTCTATAAAGTTTTTACTTATTGGGGATCTAACTGCACCTAAGGCAACAATCAGCTACAACGAGCGCCTCATCTGGGCCTGCAGCCAGCGTTGTGGCAAGCAGCAGGCCCTCAAATCAACACCGTGTTGGCATCGGAGTGATGGCGACCCCTCTCGCCTCTGAGGTTTGTGTACAGAGGAAGTTTATCCTCTTAATAAATAAACCTGGAACCTAAAATCACAGGAACACGGGGGGATTCATTGCTGCACTGCTCTGCACTCCTCTCCGTTAGAGAGGGATTATCCCTTTCACTTAGTGCACACACTGCTAATTTCTCCTGCCAGGTTCAACTCCCAGTATGCACCAGGGAGATTGGCTGTCTCTGCTTTTCTTTCTCCTCTCTCCTCGTTGCCAGTCTCTCTCTTCCACTCTCTCCTCCCCTGCATACCTGGCTCCCTGACTTTCTTTATCTCTTTGCTGGTGGGAACACAAACCCCAGTGTTTCTTTCTCCTCATCTTCTTTGATGAGGTTTTACGAATTCAGTTGGCAGGCTACAGAACTGTATTCCTGGGACCCAAGGCTGCACGCATGTGCCTAAAAACAAGATTAAGGTGCATAAAGCTCATAAAACAGGTGTTGTCAGTGTCTTAACAGGTTCAATTTTTCTTTTTCTTACCTGATGCAATCCTCATTTTATGCCTCACAAGACAGTGGATACTGATATTTAGCACAATGAGACTGAACATGGGTTTTTGCTCACAGAAACCATTTTACTCCTCTTATGATAAGCCATGAAGATGAGTGAAGCTAAAAGTCAAGCACCGGCTGCAGGTAGCACTTTTCTTCTTCAACATTCTTACTGAACTTTTGACATTTGTCATTGAAAAAATATCTGCATCACCATTGTAAAACAGATGTTTTGCTTGCCCTTAACAGTATTCTGAACTGAGTACTAAGGATACTATTAACATGCTCTTGTTTTTCCATTTTATGTTAGTTTATACATAGAGAGTACTCCACAGTAGAAATTTTCTGCAAAATGAGTACTTTCAGTTTGATACTTGGATCGCTCAGCTGAGCATAAATGCTGCAAAATGGAGTATCAGCTAGCCTGGTTGTGTTGAGAAATGCTGTTTTGTCACAGCATCCCTCTATCGGCACATATAAAGCTCATGAATTAACACCTCACATCTCATATGTTTGAGCCATGATTTCATGAGAGGTTATGTGATGAACAGGCTAACTGTTCCCTCTTCTCCAGTCTGTTTGCAGACCGTTGGCCGTCTGCAAACAATAATTTTCTAAAAATGTCAAACTGAAGTTGATGCTGCTGATAATGGCTTTTTACTTAAACAGAGACTTTTATTTGCAATTGAATATCTTTTAAATTTAAGTTGGAAATTTCATCTCTGACAGTGTATGAGGTTAAGAGGTTGTGTGTGTGGTGTGCAGAAGGGAACACACTCTAACTGACAGGGAGTGATCACCGTGTCTGACCAAACTAAGTATTCCAGTGCATGTCCCATCAACCCCAAGGCACGATGGGAAATTACATGACTGTTCAGGAAGCCAGGAAGGCACCAGCCATGTAACTTCAGCCATATGCAGTTTTCTTAACTGGTGTTTGTCAGGGGAGTCAGTCTGCTGATTTGGTCTCTACTGTAAAAGCTGAGGCAAAGTTGATCTTGAAAAAAAAAAATCAAAATTCACACCACCAGGTTTACATCTTTTCTACACCTCTCAGGTGTGTATTTGTATCCTGTGTTTACTAAGCTCAGTCTCTCACCTCCAGTTAATTCTCACACCCTGCTGATGAATTCCATAGTGCAACACATCAGACTCAGATTGTATAAGCCAGTGAATATACAGCAGGTATCATGGTTTTCATGCCTGCTCAGCAGGTTTTGTTTGATGGCAAATTGCAAGGGTGAGTGCAGACAGCAGAAAACACATCTGACAATCGACACAAACACTGCTGGAATCTTTTTCTTCATTTTGCGCAGTTATTTAATTTGTAATTGAAACTTTCATGGACAGCTCTGAAAAAATGAGGAGGTTTTTACCATCTTTTGTACATTTATGTCATAGACACAACAATCTGCACATATCTGTCTTTTTGCAAAGTGGTGACACATTTGATGTCCAAAACAACAGGAGCGAATTAAAGATAACTGAATGAAATGACGCTGTTTTCTGACCACTTCCTCTCAGTGTCACCCATGACTGACCTGGCTTTTTTCCTCCCCACCTCTTCAAGCGTCCTCCCTCAGTGCCAACCCCTCCTCCCTTTTTCTCCCTCTTTGTAAACCTTGGTACGTGAACGCAGCAGGCATCACAAGTGTTGCCGCCACCGCCGCCGTGATCCTGTCTCTCTGGCTCACCAGCTGCTGCTGAGCTGTTTGTTTAGGAATCTGGGCCCGAAAATTGTATTCCATCGACCATGCTCGCTATCAACACACAATTATCTGGGTTAATCATGTGGAACTGTGGCAAATTCACCTGGGGCTCAGGAACTAATGACATTCGCGTCTGGCCCTGCTTTAGTGAAATGGCCCCAGCACCTGCAGCAGGAACACGGAGATTGCCAAAGAAAATTTGGTCTCATTTCGTCCTCCTCGATGCCCCCCACATCCCCCACCCCCACAGATCACCTCCCCCTCACCCACCTTGTCCCTTTCTAACCACTGCCACCCTTCCCCCTTTCCAATCTCTCCGTCTCTCTTCCTTTTTCTATCTCACTTTGCCCTTAAATTTGTAAATCTTTCAGGTTTCATCCTCTTTTTTGCCCCCCTCTCGCACCTTCACCAGGTGAAAGAGGGCCTCCAACAGCCACAGAGTCTCTCGCACCCGGTCACAACAGCAGCCTGAATGTCAATCTTCTCGCCTCTTGTGTAATCACTATTTCCAGCCTCACTACCTGTGTAACACCTGAACAGAAGACGGTGGAAAGTTAGGAGGTGATATCATAGATGAAGACGATATCTTGCAATGAATTTGTGACTTGGGTTCCGGACAGACAGCACTGCGTTCTCGCTGTATAATTAAGAAAGTGACTGAGTGCAGTCAGCAGGGTGTTGATGCTCTTTCTCAGTCACACTTTCTCTCCATTGCTCTCTTTGTCTTCCTCTCTATCGCACACACTCAATCATACCCAGCACAGAGTCATTTCCACCAACTTGGAGGAAGCAGAGGAACTCAATGCTCATAATTATACATCAATACAAACATATGTTTCCCAATCACAGATGCCATCCATGTGTGAAATGGGTGTCACACCGTTGGAGGTCTCATTATTTGTGAAGTGTGTGTGTGTCTCAACACTTTGGCGACCACCCACATGGGTCACAGTGACTATGTAATGTACGTCCTCTGCTGATAATCTCAAGCGGGGCTTTTGCATGCAGAGTGTACCAGACATCATATTCTATTTCCAACAACCTTCGTCTGATAGGGGGTGTGAAACTATCCTTCCTTCCTTGGGGAACGCATTTGTCATTCTTGGTGGATTTGTGATTCCTCTGGACATCAGTAGATGAGCTGTTCTCATTGGGTTTGTTTCTTTTTCACGCCTTGCATGCTCTTCAGTTGTCTTTTGGTGAGAATCAGCAATGACAATAGTTGTGGTGTTATCACAAAGAGCCTGTCTCACTCCACTACAGTCACACTCTGAATTGTTGGCTGCTTAAAGAGCAGTCAGCCTGACTCAAAGGACATGGACTCCAAGCTCACTCACTGGTGACTACTGCACATGTGTTCTTGCTTTCTGACTCTGTGATTGTCATTTTCAAACTGAAGGCTTGAGCAGCTTGCACACTCAAAAGATTTTTTTTATTATTTCAAAATGCAGTCTGCCAAGAAAGAATTAAATTTCTCCAGTTTGCTCACACAAAATTCAGGTGTCAAGCACTTCTTTGCCAAGGTTTTGAACAACAATGCAGCCCCAGGGCCTTTAAGGTCTCAGTGTTTAATTTGGGTTTTGTGGTAGAAGCATGTTTGTTAGGAATCAGCAACATTTAACTCATGTTAACAACTGAAGTGAGATGGAGATACGGGTGGCCTTGAATTACCGTGTCTTCAGAAGGAACAAATTTTAAATACAAGATTGCATCCAAAATAAGAAAATACGACAACAGTATATGATTTTGTCCAGGGCAGCATAAATTTAGGACAAGGACGTGTCCACACAAGTTGAAAAATGTTTCAGCATGAATGAAGAATTCTTACTCATCCATGGGCCATAGGAGTCTGCTTCACTAAATATAGAAATGAGTGAGGATGGAGGAGGATTTGGATTGCTAATCAGCTTTTGGCAGGCTCATTTTGGTTCAATACATTCTGGCAAAAACTACACTGTGTCTCAACACTGTATATTGTGTTCCGCCTTTGCTACAACAGTACCTGACGCATCCAAACATGTGTAGATGGGCCTTAGACTGGAGTTTAGTCTCATATTGAAGTCGCAACTTATTGCCATTTAGAGCAACAGACATGCAGCTGCCTCAATGAGCTTTAAATATCACTGTCTGCCCTTGTGTCTCAAATAGATGCTTGCACACAGACACATTTCTGTGTATGTATATCTATATCTATATCTATATATATATTCAAGGCCACAAATGTAGGGCTAATTGAAAAATGTTCACCAAAATAATCAAATTTAAAGCTTAAGAATGCACTGGAGCCCACATAACAAGCAGGGCACGCACACACATACAAGCAAACACAGAGAGCTTGTCTTGTTGCTCTGGAGTCCGTAACATGGTTTAACAGTCTCACAGGATCCATAAAACGCCCCCGAAGGCTTCATATAATCTCTCCTTTTTTCCCCCCACTTAATAGGAGATAATACAAGTGCGCACCCTGATGAATCAATATGCAACAGCAGCTTTAGTTTGATAATTAATACCAGTGTCGGAAATAGATTTGTGATTTGGCAGGGCAGGTCTGATATGACGCTGGTCTCCCCTCTTTCTCTTCGTCTCTCCCCTCTCGACAGCCAAAGTCCCCGTTCCACTCTGTATCCACATCCTATTGAACTAATCTCATTCATTTTTTTTTCCAAATGCGCTAATTCTTTGACTAAAGCCTGTTATCTCATTAAAGGCCCCGCGATGGGATTCGATGGCATCCTGACATCTGTATTCATTCCCCTCAAAATTAGTCCTGACACAAATTTAATGAAAAAACACTCAGAACAGTGGAGATTAGACGTCATGCCAAGTCTCAAAAAAGGGAGGGGGAGAAAAAAAACCCCATCTATTTAGGTTTAGTTACATTTTTGGAAGGGTGGATTAGCACTGTTCCTTTGGTGCCAGTAAGTCACCGTTTTTTTGCCGAGGTCTGTTGGCCTACCTCTTACTCACTTGTTTTGACTCTTTTCCACTCAATCCATAAGTCGGATTGAGATACTGAGGAGCGCACTGACTTTGCTTGTGGTGTATTCAGAGTGACTGCAACACTGAAGCGGTAATTCAATATCAAATGCTCTTAAAAAAGGTAAGAAAAGGTGAGGCGAGACAAAAGAGGAGCAGCCCTGGCCCTCTGTAGATAAATCCACAAGCCTGACAAATTGAGGATGCAAGGGAAGTGGCTTCCCTCTCCGATCAGCAACCACCTTACTTCCCACCCCGCCCCTCGCTTTCTCTACATCTCCCACTCCTCCCTTATTCCACCACCAACCTCAACCCCACCCCAACCCCCATCCTCTCCTCCTGCGCCATCCCCCTCGTCAAAAGCCTGTGTCGGCTGGGGTGCTGATAATTCCCTCTGTTTGAAAAAAAAAGAGAGATGAAAGCGCTCATGGATGAAAGAAACTTGGATTTAATCTTTCTTGCCGTCTTTCGCTCTCTCTTCCAGTACACGGTGTCGATCGTTTTCTTCTGCAAAAAGAGCGAGGAATGAGGAAGCGGCAGAGAAAGAAGAGAGGAAATAGATGGGAATGGGAAGAGGGTGGCGGGGTGGGGTTAGCAGAAACAGGGGTAAACCCATTTGGAGCCACAAGGTCCAGGTGAGGCAAGGTTGGACGAGTTCAATAGAATCAGTTTACCCTTCCAAATGTACACAGAGTGACCTGATGAAATGGTGGCCTGCAGAGAGAAGAGGGGCCAAGAGATAAAGAAAAGCCATCGTTTCCTCCTGTGCCTCATTTGGCCCTCACCACGATAAGGCCTTCAACTCTCAGGTATCTGTAGTCACAAGGTAAGAGGCCTGTCATAAAGGAGTGATAGAAAGACTACAGATGGCAGTGTGAGGAGAAAGAGGAGGGGGGAATGCAGTGCAGACACTATATAAAATAAGACAAACTATTAAGTGCTCATATTGAATCCGCCTGATGTCATTTGCCAGACGTGGTGGGTCAAAGATCCAACCAAAACCAGATACAAAAGAAGCTACTTTTTTATAAATTGCATCTTATCCAAATAAATCAGTGACTGAGGCTGCCATGAAGGCATCTGTACAGCCATGGGAGCAGCTGCTGGCCACAGAAACTGGTCGACATAGTGTGAAGCCTTGACCAGTTGTTTGTGCACCAGATGTCCTGTTGTTAAAAGTCTCCTGTTTTCTCCCGTTTTTCTTGAAAAACAAGTTAAATAAAACAAAAATAAAAACATTGCAAATATGTTTTTATTTGGCTGAGGCATGAAAGTTGGGTTATGGAGAAAGCTAAGGTGCAATAAATGCTGAATGGAAAAAGATCTATTTGGATAATGTTTTTCAGCACGTAGTGCCGCTGTTTTGTTTCAAATTTCAGGTGAATTTTTGATGAATTTCTTACACCATTTCTGGCTGTTGCTCAGCAAGCTGTCAAAAGTTTAAAAAAAATTGCACAACAACTATCATGCATGAGGATTAGACAAAGATTGTGGTTATGATGAAAAAGGCAAATGTGAATTACTTGTTTTTGATGAGACACAAACTCCAGTCAAATATGCAACACATCACCCACCAACCCAAACTCCTTTACTAGCCCTCCTCTATATATAAAACAGGCTTCCAACATGAGCTCTGAATGGAAATCATGAGGTGCCTAAACTGACTGTAATTGGACCCTGGGCCGGTGTTGGCCAAGGACACCTAATGGCTCAGAGCTAAACGAGGCTCTACTGACATGTTGCCTAACTGACTCACACTCAGTTTACTGTGACAACACCAGTTCTTTTCAGGCTTTGGTTTTCATGAACACACTGTGGCATACTTCGGCTCTATAATGGCAGATTTGCAAAGCTTTGACAATTTTCAAACTCCTACTGTACTATAAGAGTGAGAGAACACAGTGCCAGGCCACAGACCTCATTATCCACCACTGACTGGCCTGAATAGGTGAACTAGAAGGTTGAAAAAGGCAAAAGCAGACAGGAGGCGAAGGAGAAGAAAAGGTAAGATCTGTCAGCAGAGACACTGGGAATGGAATCACCTGTGACTCAAAATGATTTGAATGAAGAAAATAAATTAAGTCAAATTACAGAAAAGTTCAAGTAAAGAATAAAAGGAGAACGAGAAGCTCTTATTCTACACCCTGAGAACATACGCTGTCATAATAGAATTCATTATACAACTTCTTATTTTCCCTAACTCCTCATTTAAATATTTACCTGCAGTCAGCTGAAAACTTTGAAATGTAGACTATAACTTACACAACTTTTGGTCTTTTTTCCTAAATTAAGTTTCTAATATTGGTTTTCCAATTACAGCTTCTAAGGCCACAGCGAATGACATCTCAGCCCAGCTGTTCGCCATCTTAGCCCTTTTCTTGAATTGTTGTAAAAGCATATCATCGGCCCGAAGACACCAGCATCCTTCCAGGAGGGGAGTACGGCACAGCAGCAGTGGAGGTGTGGGGGTGTTGGATTTTATAGCCTGCAGCTCCCCGGCCCCACTCTGCCTGCCAGGGCAAGGAGAGCCCATATGGCATCCAAGCGTGGCTCTGGCCAGCTCGGGCTCATATGTATGGAAAACAAGGTCTGGAGAGGGAAGTCACAGGGGGTCATGCTAGTCAGAGAGGCAGCCCGAGGTCCTGGTTCAGGTTAGAAGGTCTTGGTTCAGGAGAAGAGGCTAATTTCTTCTACTTGGCTGAGCAAAGGCCTGAATAATTGTGCCCCCTGGGTTGGCCTGTGGGTGATGTGGAGGTAGAGTAGAGTGTTCCAGAGTGGGGAGCAAACAGGGGGAGGTTCAGGGAAGGTGGTGGGATCATAGAAAAGCTTGTGTCCAAGCCTTTAATGGCAGCTCATTATATTTGTTTTGTTTGTTTGTTTTTTTAATGACGTCCAGTACAGCGTGATTTGTGTTTTGCACACTGTGTGCTTGAGGTGACATTTTAAGCGTACATGACATGGCTCAGAGCACAGAAGGTGCAGCCTGGACATGTTTGGATTTCCAAATAGCTCTCCAGGAGACAGGGTCTTAGAGAAGGCCCGCATGATGGCTGCACAGTATCATGCTGAGGTTAAAGTGTCGACTAACCAACGTAGGTGACATTCCAGTAACAGCATTCTCACATTAGTACCAGTCTTAGTACTGTAAGTGCATAGTGTAACATGCAACACAAGTGAATGCAGCTCTTAGTCTGAAAAGTTGAACTGCAAGTAGTGAGCTGACAGGAGGTGCAGCTATTTTGGATTTGGAATAATAAAAATTCTACCAGCAAAAGTCAAAAGTAAGGAAGTAAATTAAACTTTGCGGTAAAATGTCTCAAAAGAAATAAAAGCGATGAGTTCGGGTGTCTTAAGTTGGTCTTCGGATGTCTCTGTTGCCCCCGCAGTAATTGCCGTGGACAGTTCCATCTACAGAGGACAAAAGACCCGGGGCGATGATGTGATGTAAAGTACTAGCACTGTTGGTGGAGAGTGTATAAATGTGTGCGAGTCCGAGGTTGACAGCTACAACAGTAGGCAACCACATCCACTCCCGGACCCGAGTAATGAATATGCCACGATCCTGCTTTCAAAGATTGAAATCAAGCAATATGACTGGATCTCCCCGCATTCATTAGAAAATAAAGATCGCCCTTTAAACCCCTGACTGCACTGGCTGCGTGACGAGGGAGAGGAGGTGACAGATGTTTAAACACGCTGATGGCCGGGGAAGTGAATGTGACATGCTCAGGTGTAATTATACTCACCTAGTTCACAGCGGAGATGAAGAAGAAGAGAAGGGATGGAGAGGCACAAGAGCGTCAGACATGGAAAAATATTGAAAGACTCACTGACGAGCAGTGTCAACTCTCTGCCTTCCCCTTTCTCTCCCTTTTGTCACTATTGTTGCAAGGTCTCACTTCTGTTTGCCTTTTCCAATTATCAAGGTGTGACTGCGGGCTTCCACGATCCCCTCCTCCTCCTAATATAATGTCAGACATACTGAACTTGAAGGGGGAGGGGAGTAGGATCATTTTCTTTTTGTTTGTCAGGAAAATTAAAGAAGTTGAATTAATTATCACTTACAAATTTCTCTCCTGCTTCCATCCTATGTAAGTATAATCTGATGCAAACACTGCAACTTTGCTGTGATGTTGTCGGACATCGTTGGAAGAAGTCGGGATGAAGTGATTTAATGAGGTTAAAAAAGACTCCAAACATTTTTGCTGGGATAACACTGCCCTCTCGTGGCTCTTTTGTGTTTTACAGGCACTGAGGTGTCCCTGAAGTGATGCTCCAGTCACAAAATGGATTATGACAGCCTAATTTATTATCATCTCCATCCTTCTGACCCAATTATTCCAGAGCTTCAACCTGATGTCCCGATGACAGGCAGGCCTGGACACACTCAATCTACTCAATCCCTCAGACCTACACACCAGCAGCCAGGCAGGCTTCTTCTCTCCACTTGTGTCAAAAATGATTCATCAGTTATAGGAATAATAATAATAAAAAAAAAAAAAAACAGAGTGGGAGTATTGGGGTATTAATCACAAAGGATCTGTTACATCGATTAAAAAAATCTTTAATAAAGGACCAGCTTCAAATTAAGGATTCTAATCATCCTCACTGATTGAAGAGAATCAGAAAGATCCACATCTGTGATCCTGAACTTTGGTTTTCTCCATGCAGTTAAACTGAACACTTGTCAGTCAAACCACTGCTGTCTTTTTGTTTCCCATTGTCTTTGACTCCTTCTGTCTGTCATATTTTAAGTAAGTCCTTACTTATATAAGTACTTATTTCCAGAAATTCTTAACACAACTAATTTAAAACCTTTACTTTAAAGCGGTTTGAAGAATTGAATTCTTTTTCTCCCTTCCGATTAAGTGGATCTTCAATATTCAATAGGGAATCACACATAGCCATCAGACACTGGAAGTTCAGGAATTTTGCCTCTTTTCTCCAGCTGAATCGCCTGAATACTCCGGCTGACCAGGAGGAAGAGCAGGCCAGCCAGAAGGCAGAAGAAGACAGCGACAGGAGCCAGCAGGAACGAGGGTCCGTGCTGGATGTTCAGGTGGAAGGAGGGGCAGCCAGAGACACTCTGATGGTGGGCAAACTGCTCCAGAATGTCCAAGACCTGGACCCACATCAGATACATCAGCACCACTGCCAGCAGGCTCAGACCTGACAGGAAGGAAGCGACAACCATCAGGCTTTCCTTCTTTCACCAGCCACTGAATGACGGTGTACTGTCGGGTTGTACGGCTTTTTAAGAGTAAAATTCAAGCACTTTTCAAGGGAGCTGAAGGAACAATATCTGCTAAATACACATGGTGACAAAAAAGATGTTTTATTCTTTTATAAAACTGACTTTTTAATAAAGTGATCCATTCATTTCCTGAGCACGAGTCTGCAGTCTTCACACACACACACACACAGACAGTTTGTTTATTATCTTTGCAGAGGATGTTTTGAAGAATCCATCCAAAAATAAATATATAAAGTCAAAACAAGTCAACAGCCTTTAAAACTCGGGACCTTGAACTAACCTGGGCTTGTTTTGTAAACTACTTCACATACAGGACAATCTGAAGCACACGCTGCCTCACAGATACACTATATAGACAAAAGTGTTCAGACAGGGGCAGTTTTTCAGGGTTTGGGCTCGGCCCCTGACTTCCAGTGAAGGGAAATCTTAGTGCAGTGCTTCAGCATACCAAGACATTTTGGACAATGCTATGCTTCCAACTTTGTGGGAAGGCACTTTTCTATTCCAGCATGACTGTGCCCCAGTGCACAAAGCAAAGCTCCATAAAGACATGGTTGGATGAGTTTGGTGTGGAAGAACTTGACTGGCCCACACAGAGCCCTGACCTCAACCCCATCCAACACCTTTGGGATAAACTGGTATGGAGACTGTGAGCCAGGCCTTTTGGTCCAACACCAGTGTGTGACCTCACAAATGCTCTACTGCATGAATGAGCACAAATTCCCACAGAAACACTCCAACATGTTGTGGAAAGCCCTCACAGAAGAGTGGAAGCTGTTAAAGCAGCAAAGCTGTCTGTGTGTTTAGAATGAGGGGTCATTAAAGTCCCTGTTGGTGCAATGGTCAGGTGTCCCAATACTTTTGTCTTTATGGTGCATGTTCTTGCTGTATGGATATTAACACATCTGATTTATGGTTGGAGGCAGCAACCACATTCTGGTGGTTTGGCAGCCATGACACAGCACATGTTGAGGATCAGCCTCACCATACTGAGTGACATGTTTGCAATGTTTGGGGAGTTAGACTTTCTCAAAAACCAGTGTCAAATTTTGATGTCTTTTGTTGAACATTCTGAATCACTGGCAGAAAATAAACTCTGGGAAATGTTTCTATCATTCCCCATTCCCCAGGGTTGTACCCTCACATGAGAAACTCAGGAGAAAGAGGAGAAGGTTGAGCCAAGACTCTCAACATGAGCACCAGAAGCAACAACCTCCCCATGAAAAACTTCACTAAAAACCAAACAAGCTCCTGAACCTGACACAGAGAGATGAAAATAAAATCACACACATAACCCCCACAGACACACACAACAGAGACTGATGTGTCTCCACACACACAACCATCAAACACTCACTCAGTCAAACTGAAGCTTTTAAAGGACTTTGTCCAGCTGCAGACGATGTTGGCTAACGAGCAGCCACCAGCACTCAGGCCCAGTCACAGTTAGGAACTCTTCTGACACTAAGCACAGACTTTTCTTGTTTTCATTTCCTTTTAAGCTCATATACTTATAAATACATTTTACCTTAATGTCTCTAGTATCTAATATGTCATTTTATACTTCTAAAACATCGTATTTGAGGGACATATGAGCTTTTCTGCTTTAACTGTAATGATTATCATTAAGCTCAGCTGTGAGCAATGACACCTGGTGACTTACCTCCAAAAAGCTGGAGGGCCCCTCCCACTTTAAATAGCTTGTGATTGGACAGGGGGCCAGCACAGATGACCACAAACCCCCCAGTGACTATGGCTGTCAAGCCTGTGACGAGGAAGATGCTCCAGAAGGTCCTGAAAACTGTCAGACGAGGAAAATGAGTCCTCAGGAAGGGACATGACCCTAAATTATTCATGCAATAAAATAATACCAACCAATGGCAGAGTGGTGCTCATAAGGTCCTGTGGGCAAACCACGAGGCTCCACCCGTGATCGCAGGGGCTCACTCACAGGGAATGGGAAGAGGAAGGCGGCCTGGCACAGCTTCGATGCTGGCTGGTTTGCTGAAGGGAAGGAGGCAGTTATGATGCTGTTGTGTTACCAAAACTGGAAGCGAAATCGCATTATGTTAAGTCTGCAAAGTGACGTCCTTACAGATCCAGAGGTCCCACATAGAGTATTCATTTGAAAGAGCCACGAAGGAGCATCGCCAGAACAGACCCTCATGGAAGATCCTCACATCATCCAAAGTCTGAAGAACCAAAAAGCCAACTGTGAACCGCTTTTTCATACATTTGCGTGTGATGAATTTGAAGAATATGTCACTGCATTACAGTCTAGAGTCACTGAATGCTAATATATCTTTGGCTGTGAACACAATAAAATAAGAATAGCATTTAAATAAAAGCCAGACTGGACAGGTGCTGCAGAATTACAACAGCAGACTGTGCAGAGAATCTGTGGCCATCAGCTTTCTGTAAATAGACGGAGTCTGACTGATGGTGCAAAGTGATGACAGCAGGGAATTCCTTCCCTTCTACGTGTATTGATGAATGAAGTCAGAGCTGGCATGCTTTGTTTGTATTGTGTGATTAAAATGACCAAATTTACCCCAAATTTCAAATGTGCTAACATGATGCATGGTGCAGAACTTCTTTCACTCTCATGTTTGCCTTTGATGGAGTTTCTCTTTAGTTCTCTTCTTGTTGAACCAGAATATCCTCATGCCAGAATAAAGTCATATTTTTGGGGAAAAAAACTGCAATATCGCAAGATTTTACTCTGTTGTACAAAACAGGCGAGAGAAGTCGGAGGTCATCTTTTACATGCCAGTGATGAAATAGCAAAAGTACGTGAATACCACCTTATTCTCAAAATCTCAGCTTTTGTTTTCATTAAACTTATTAATTCGTCGTCGCTTACTTTATTTCACCTTCTGCTTCAATCCCTCTGGTGCATTTCTTTGACTTGCCTCCCTGTTCCAAAGGAGCCACGCAAACAGTTTAAATACCTTCCTGCTGCTCTTCCCCTCTCCGAGGCCACTTGCTCCATGGCTTTCCTCTGGCCGGCTGCAGGACTCGGCAGCCAGCAGCCAGTACTCGGTCCCACAGGAGAGCAGCGTGAACAGAAACCCTGCTGCTCCGAAGAACAAAGCCAAGAAGAGCAGCACCTTCAGCCTCTCAGCAGGACTCATGTCTCAGCCGCAAATCTCTACTTTCCCTTTTCTTCTGCCATCTCTCTTTGCTTACAGCATTTCATGTTCAAATACATCGTAAAATTCTCATTTTCCACACTGCTGAATGTTATATGTGTGCCCATCAGTCATCACAATCACAGGTCTGTGGACGGCGCTTCCCTTGGCACACTGAGGTGCACAAAACGGTTCAGTGGAAATAAAGTCTTGCGTCACGTGTTCTGCAGGGATACAGTTACAGGAGGGGGTTTTCGCTCACACAAAAATAGCAGGGTTAAGTTAGCACAGCGGAAGTGACCACCCCCCCACAAGGCCAGAAGATAACCAGGAAACTCTTTAATAGTTAAAAAAAAGAGAAATCACAACTATAGAAATATCTCCTTGGCATTTATTGGAATGCCAGCATTGAAATCCAGATTTGGTACAGTACAAGGCTATCCAGTATAACTGAGATCTAGGCAACAGTGATGGTCCAACAACAGTCATTCAAACTGCATGTTCATATATTAATACTTTTTTTCTTCCTTTTTCAAGACAGGTTGTTCAAGAGATCATTAATACAAAGCTGCAGGAGAAAAGAAGACTCGTCTCAGTGGAACCTGGAGGAAACTATCTGATGAATAGAGGATTTTTCTTGTTTTAATAATCTAAATTCAAATGAGTATTTCCACCAGGTACTGAAGGACATTAAAAAAAAAAGACACAAAAAAGAACGAAAGAAAACGAAAGAAAATCAGGAATGTTCAGAATTTCTGGTGATTGTTTTTCTTTCTTTTTAAGTTTGCACCTGTTTGATGATCCAAAAATGTGTTTTACTCAACGATGTTTGAAAAAAAATGATCTACCTAAGCGTGTCCTGCTTCCTGAAACAACCATCTTTTTAGTTTTTTTTTTTTAAGAGTATATATCATATCGCAAGAACCCAACCCATATACACAGAGAAGTGCATTTCTACAGGACTCATGTTGATTAATCACATATTACAACCCTGTGAGGATATAAGTACATATACGAGGCACGCAGAAATGAAAGATGTATCACCTATTGTTAACCTACTTGCAGTAAACATTTTATTTGAGGATCCTTTGGACTGAGTCACCTCTTTCCTCTGATTTTGTGAGGACGCTGCCGCTCTTTTGGCAGTTAGTTTGGTCCACTGTCGCTCTATCCGAATCAACAGGGCTGTCGGAGCATCCGTGCAAAGGCTCATGGGACTTCCACAGCGTGTGAGGTGTCGGCGGCGCTTTCCCTCGTTTTTCCCTCCTTGGCCTCCGCTGAATGCGCTCCATCCGGCGCCTAAGACATGACGCCGAATACAGGGTTGTGGCGGCAGATGCTTGGTCCAATCTCCTCGTAGTCTTTCTTGGTGTGGCACACTTGATAAAACTCAGGCTGCCAAAACAGAGAAGATCCTTTAGATTTCATCGATTAAAGCGAAGTACAAGTGTGTGCTGAATCTAGTTAACAAAAAACTGACAAACGTTTTGGTAAAAAAACAAATTTATTTCAGTTTTGTTTCAGTGAAAGAAGGATGGTGTTGTTAGAGAAGCTGAAAAAAACCTGTTTTGATACTCACAGTAGACGCCAGCATTGATCCCCCGAACCAGACAGCGTATCTCTGCATGTGATGAGTGATGACTTGCACATCGATGGGTTTGGGCTGCAAAAAAAGAAAAGGAAGAAAGAAAAGTCAACACAAACAAGTCAATACCAAAACAAAAACACAAACACCACTTCCTGTCAATGTTTTGGAAGAGGAAAACTTCTGTGGCATTTAAGGCCTTAAGTATTTTTTCAATTCGCAAACTCTATTGATCAAAATGTTTCACTCAATTATTACAGTACGTGAAAGGACAATGTGACTACCTTCACATTCTTTTATTGCTTTTCCCAAACTTTTCAAAACTTCTGCATTTCCCAAAAACTTCCTAACTGGTGCTGATGGATTCATCTCCGTCCTCTTTCCTGTTTCCTCACCTTCAACTTGCCGCCGCTCAGTTCTTCACTCATTTTCAGCCGTGCATCCACGGTCCTCTTGAGGTCCCTCTGCAGTCGTCTGCCAAAGTCCCTGAACATGGTGGAGCCTCCGGAGAGCACGATGTTCTGCGGCACAAGGAGGAGGCAGACGTTGCTAAAAACAAACTGACACCTGGAGTAACTGTGGCAGCTGTAGGGTCATGCGTGTCTGTACCTTGTACAGCGGACGTCTAACGTCGATGGGGCAGTTCTGGATGACTTCGTCCACCACCTCTGAGATGGGCTGAGTGAAGTCTGGGTTGGCAAACTGGATGAGACCAAACAGCAAAAGAACAAGTATGATTCAGAAAAATCTGGCTGTCATATCAGCTGAAAGAAAATTGTGTAGGCAGCAACATGAGTGCAACGCACTAAATTTATCCAGCAGTGTGAGCACAACACATCTCTTTCTTATACCTCAGGGTGGAAGAAGATCTCGGGTCCCAGGAAGCGCTCGTAGCCAACATCAATGGTGAACTCCTTCTTGGTGATGGCGTTGATGCCAGTGTACTGTTTGATCCACTTGGAGCCATCTGTGTCGTACTTGTTGAATTCCTTAACAAGGTCAGGGCAGACGTAGCTGAACCGTTCCTAGAAAAAAAATGTCTTTATGAAACACTGTTGACAACAATGTAAATGAAAAAAAAAAAAAAACAGAATCATGGAGGAAAACATCTTTTCATTTAAAACTTGGAGGCTTTTGTTTCTGTAGCTGCACTGACCTCCAGTGACCAAGTTGAGAAATGCATGACAGGGGCAGCACTAATACAACCAGGATCATCTGCTGAAGGTATCGCTTCCTTTTATTTATATCCTCTTTTTATTTGCAAGTTTCAATACAGACAGAGAGCATGACTAAACACACAAGAATATAAGCTGACCACAATACAGCCTCTGTCTGATACACATACAAAGAAGCATGTGAGGCTTTAATATGAATATGAATTTCCCTCGGGATCAATAAAGTATCTATCTATCTATCTATCTAGCTATCTATCTATCTAACGTGAAGCTCACCAAAGTCTCGTTCAACACAGAAGATAACTACGGGGTGGAGCATCACTAAGTGTGTCAAACACATAGTGAGTCATGCTTGCCTGAATAAGATGTTACTGCTGTCTTGTTACTTTACTGTAAACCGTCAAATACAGGCAGAGATGGTAAATATTTGCACAGGGCCTGCTTTTAATATTTCCCTAAAAGCTCTGTAAAGAGCACAAAAGAACACGAACCTTGACAGCTTTGGCCGTCTCCAGGGACTGCTCCGGAGGTATCCCCACCTCTCGTTCCCTCAGCAGCTGTTGGGTGAAGTACGTGATGTCTCGACCAGCGATGGGGATGTGCTTAATGCAGCTACCGATGACGTAGCCTTCAGCCTGGGATACAGATGTGTACCAGTTTAGGATGAGCATGGAGCGACAGCACAATCCTGAAATAAGCAACACTTACCACCGGGATGACGTGTGTGACTCCATCTCCGCTGTCAATCACAGTCCCCGTCAGCGTCCGTTCTCCCACCTGTCTGGATGTCCAGGAGGCAGCCAGTGCCAGGACGGCCTGATGCAAAAAATACCATTTTTAATGAAAGAAAATAAGCAGCAAAAACACTGTCCTGAAGAGCAAGACAATCCACTCAAGGATTCGCTCTCAAAATGGATATAGCATAAAAGTGTCATTGTGCTGTATCACGCAGATTAAGTGTGGCAACAACTACCCAAAACTGATGCTCAAGTAGGGCTGAACGATAACCGGTAATTGCATTTGCGATAATATCGCGATATGAAAAAACGCAATTTTCCAACCTCAGAAGCTGCGATTACACTCAAGTTGGCACGTTACCACGACTGCACGTTAATTTGTTTAACAATGGCCTCAGGCTTGACAGAAGCTGCGGAAACTTTAGTGTCAAAGAGAAGCAGAGGAGCGCATGGAAATTACTCAAAAAGTAACATCGTGCATCGTGAAAGATCTGATGCCCCTCAGTACGGTGGCCGAGCCTGGGTTCACTGCTCTAACAAATACACTGGACAAGCGGTACAGCATGCCCTCCCGTACATATTTCAGCCACGTCACCATACCTGAGCTACACAGAAAATGCAAACAGAGTCGCTGCGGCGCTGAAAACAGCGGAGTTTTTCGCTGCTACAACAGACATGTGAAGCCGTACAGCAGAGCCCCATCAGAGTCTTACGGTGCATTTTATTACTAAGGACCTCAAAGCTATGAAGTAATTATTACATGCTTACAAGGCTGGAAGTTCAACAAATCAGTCAATATTCTGCTACTGTGATTGTAGTTGTTAAATAAAAATGTCATTCATATCAATTCATGCATCACCTAATTTCATTGTAACATGTAGGCCTGGCCAACAGAAAAGAATATTGTTTTGGTCATACCACAATGATTTTTTTCTTGACATTGTTGAATAATACAGAACATAAAGAGGTTTCAAAAAATAATTGCATATTAAATCGCAATATTGTTTAAAAAAAAAAAATCGCAATTAGATTATTTTCCAAAATCGTTCAGCCCTATGCTCAAGATTTTAAAAACAGTGAGTGACCACACTGTGTAGGAGCTAAATCAAGAAAATTCAAAAATAGACATTGAAACTAGAAAAAAGAGGAAGTGAAAGTGATGTAGTTCTCATTAGTGTGACTTGCTGATCAGTGTCCATTTCAAGGGATGGAAGGTTTTAGAAACGTACCTGAACAGCGATGTAGAGACCTGGGACGTTGAATGACTCGAACATGATCTCCGCTGTGTACTCTCTGTTTTCAGGTGTGTTGAGGGGAGGCTCCGTCTGGAGAGAGACGCACAAAGCTGATGTGAAACTACCATTACATATTTTCACTTGTTACTTCTTCTTCTTCTATTGAAATTTCAGAAACTTCGACACACGACTTTGTGGTACAGCCAGAAACAATCTCTCAATCTCTTAACTACAGACACGGCACTCAACACAACAGGATCTGTCATCTCATCTGCCTCAACGCCATTGTGACGTGCAGTTCTTACCAAAAGAAAGTAATGGTCTTCAGGTTCTGCCCGCAGATACTTGAAGATGATCTGCTCCATAAACCTCTCCATCAGGTCCCAGTCTTCGACTATCCCGTGACGGATGGGCCACTGGAAATGAAGGGAGAAAACAAATGTCAGCCTCTTCTTGAAGACCAAGCCAGACCAGAAAACGTCCCATCTGATGGAACTTCCCCGTCTACCTTTGTTGCATAAGACGGTTTATCGATGGCTTCGTCCCCGATGAAAAAGTCCAGGTCATCAACACCCCTCATCATCCTGCGCTGGGCCTGATCTCCGACCTTGGCCGATTCTTTGATTGCGATACCTGGAAATGATCATAAAAAATGTACCAATAGTAGATACAGTAGACACAAAAATGACAAAAACATTGCAGGATGGGTAAAGAGACATGGGTTATACAAATCAAAGATATAGAATCTCTTTGATTCAAATTTAAAAAGTTAAAATTCAAGCCTGGTATATTTTGTATTTTTCTTAGTATCAACGGCTTCCCGTGAGAAGAACCAAAAACCAGAACTGTTCACCTCTCATTACTTCACTATCCCGTCTGGCACTCAAACCTAATCATACTGGTTCCTACTGAAGACGTAAATGTTTTCCATGAGACAAAATGTCCATAAGAAGTCAGCAGCCTTGTCCTTACATCATGTAAAATATCAGGCCAAGTTGTGCATCTCACTCGACTGTGTGGTAAAAGAAAGCAGATCTAAAACTGTTATCTTGTGGCAAATCATGAAGGAGTTAAACGTATGAAAAACTGTATTAGACTTACAATTATAAACATGATTGATATCGCATGTTTACAGTCACATTAACTCTACCTGTAGCTCTTAGAGGAAACCAATTAAGTGTTTCGTGCATTGTTTTCAACGTTACTTACATGATGGTATGATGAACTGTGGTTCTGTATTCCCTGCATAACCAAGCTTTGTGTACCTGAAAGGGCAATAACATGAGGATAAACTTCAGCCACAGATGCTTCATTTTGATTTCACTGTTTGCTGGAGACTAAACAGGATCGTTAATTGAGTACACAGACATAAAATGCTCTCTTCTATGAGGATTGTCCAGGAAGTAACCTTAGCTTCTTAAGCTAGCAGCAGCTAACTGCAATGATAAAGCAGTATTGAGAAGGAAATCATCCACAATAAACCACTCTGGAACTTTAGAGTGATAATACGAAGCATTAACCCTGGCTTTACAGATAACATAACGATACACGAGTGAGCAAATGCTAAGTAACGTTAGCACTTCACAGGCTAATCAGCTAGACGGGGCGTTGACTGGAAGTTTGACAGCCGCTTATGTGGTCAATGAAAGCCAGGCTAACGCTAACTAGCATTCTGTTTTCTTACTTACCCTGTGCCGCAGTCAACAACACAAGCCGGTAGCCGACCAGCCATGCTTGTTATTCTTTAATCTATTTACAGGTAAGTATATCAGGCGCCCGATATGAACGGATATGTTAACAGTAACTGATTTAAATCGCTGCAGTCTGAATGAAAAGCAGTCACGGCCGATTCATGAGCGCTTCCGGGTTCCCTGAAATTTCTTCTCGTGCAGAGTCAGCAGCTTCGAAAGTGCAATGTCGCTCCCTTGTGGACGGCAACTGTTACTGCAAGCAATTATGTACGCTATTATTATTATTTTAAAAGTTAGAAATAAGTCTAAAGAAATGGTTTACACTTTTTGAATATTGTTTTAGGTCAATTTCATAATATATAAACAAAAGTAAAGGGGAAATATTTTGCAGGAGATTTTTTATTTGTCGGATTTTGTGTGCAATACAAGAAAAAAAACATAACTAGCAATCAATTTCATTCATTAGTACGTAAGCCTCCATTGGCTTTCACCTGTGTAATCATGTATTCTTAAAAATTAGTTCTGTAATTTAATTAATTAAATTAAATTAAATTAAATTTGTTTTTCTTATAGTTTATTTTAGTTTATTTCATACAGTGGTTTTTCATTCAACAAAAAATAGCAGCCAATCTCATCTTTTCCTGGTAACTGTACCAGACAATATCAGTGATTTAGGTGCCATCAAAGGACGGACAAAATGGTCTTCACCCTCAGCGACCGCATGGAGGGCGACTGATAAAGACAATATATGTGAGCAGGAAGGAGCCTTCGGGCTTGATTCTGTCTGCAGAAGGCCTGAGCACATTAGAGCCAATCCCAGAGCCTGAGAACATTGGCCCTTTGTCCTCAGGCAGATTCATCACTCACACAAGAGACTCTTCAGTGCACTGGAAAAGCCCTTGGCTCTGCTGCTCCTGATAGAAACAGAAACAGACCTCGTCTCCTCGCCGTGGAGCAACAATTCGTTTCAGCATTGTCAGTGCTGGAGCAAAGATCCACCAGGGGCCGACTATCAAAGAACTTTCCCTTTTGACATCCCTGAGATGAATGCTACAAAACTCAAGTGGTGTCTTTTATCCTCTCCTTCCAGTTGAACTGAGCAACAACATGATGACTGTAGAATTGTCCTGATGAGGCAATTATTCAGACCAACTGGTGAGTCCCAACAAGAATTAACTTTATTTATTAAGCTTTAATCTTCATAAAGTGAAACTGTGTGATAGAGCAAGAGAAACCCCTTTAAAAGAAGAGGATTATTAAAAATTCACAAAAGATAATATAACAGAGACTATAAATTGCATTTCTTCTTATCTAATCCCTTTCTAGACCCACAGTTCAGAGTTTTTAAATGATTAAATAGATGGTGCTCATTAAAGTGAGACTGCTTAACTTTTGCAAGATAAAATACCATAATATTCCTGTAACAAATTCCAAGTTTAATCAATAAGAATTACATCTGTTCGCAGATTCTCATGCTACAGTCTCACTTCTTAGGATGACCAGCAGCTTATGCAGCAAACTTTATTCCCTCCCCTTCCTTTTTCACTTTCAGAGAAGTAAAAAAAATATAATGGACACAGTGATGTCAAATTGCATGTAAAAGTGTTTTGTTTGCTGTTTTCTGCAAGCACTTCACCATCCTGTGTGTCACAGTGTTGAATACTAGAGGGCACCAATGCTCTCATTTTTAAGAAGCAACAAACACCATCGAACCACCGTGAGCCACAATGATACAAATGATTTCACCTCCACTGGCTCGGTCTTCCTGCTTACTCCACCAGCTTTTAAAACCTCCATCCCGGAATGGAACAATCAAAGTGACAAGTGATTTTTTTACAGCCGTTCTTCAAGCCAGTTTATTTACCTTTTATTTAACACTAGATGATGCTTGTTAATTGTCTCTGTGTGTGAGAGTGTGTGTGTGTGTTGGGGGTTAATTGTGTTTACCTTCTTTATTGGCCCTACTTCATGGAATGAAGGTTTGTGTTACAGCTACTGAAGTGGATTGGAGTGAAAATAAAATCTCGTGAAGCATCTTGGTTGACTGAAAAGTCATCATATTTAGCAGCATGATTTCCTCAGGCTTCATCCTTTTCATATCCAAGGTAATATGTTTAATGAGATTTCTAATTCAGCATAGAATTTCATTTTAATTTAGCTGTTCTATCAGCAGCAAATAAATAGGCCTATTGATTAATCCGTTTGATTCCTTAATGAAATTTGACGTGTCTAAGTGGGCCGCCTCAGATTCATCTGAACTCTGTACAACATACAGTATCTGTTCAACTGAGCTAAGGGTAATTGATTCTCTGGAGGTTTTTTATCTTGCTGTCCCCTGTTAGTCCTGTGATCTGTACCCGAAACAATTCCCACCCACACCAGAATAGATAATTTCCCCCTCATTTCCAATACTCTTAGCCTACACAGTAAACAAAGTAGATGAATTGTGGTCCCTCATCAACTGAAGTATTTCCACTGCCAGAGTCCTAATGCGACTGTGTTTGTGCCACGTCATTAGAGTAAGGCAGAGGTGGGCCTTATTATTTTTAATAATCTCCTCTTTTCGCTGCTTCTTAACCCCAGGAGATCTGCAGTCGGCACTTCCCCTCTATGATCGTCAGTCCTTCCTCCTCTTCCTCTTCCTCCCTGTCCTCTTCCTCTTGTGTCCAGGCTTAATGATGCTCTGTCATACAGGCTCACCCTCACACAGCAGGAGTCGTTTGCTGCTAATAGACCCAAAGTTTAAGCTGCAATTGATACAACTGGGGTTTAAAAAGACCAAAGTCGCCTGATATCACTGTGCTGCAAGTCGTTTTCTTATCTCTCTGCAAAATTATTGGAAATTTTCACTATATAAACTGCAGGATTCATCCAGTGGGGGCTTCTCTATTGTGTCTCTAACAATGCACCTCTGCATTGTTAGGCAAATAATTGAACGGTTACTTGGAAACACTGTTGTGGCACTTACAAGTCGAACATCATCGCTTGTCTCGCTCTTTAAAACAGCCGGATAAACAAAATAATCAGTAAATGATTCACGGACTGATGGTAACTTAAAGTTGACTGTGTGAAGGTTAAAGACACAGAGAAAGCATTTAGGCCTAAATAATCTCCTGGGGACCACCAGCAGTGGTGGTTTTGAGCCCTCCCCTCCCTCCAAACAGCCCAAAGTTCATGCATTTTAGGTGAACGTTAAGCTGTCAGCCTCTGCAGCCTGCACATGGAGGTTGTTGCAGAGAAAATGATGCAGCTTCTACCTTAAGTTAATAAATGTGATTCAAACACTGTTCATGAAGGAAAACATGTTTTCCCACTTGTTTTGCAGACTCTGCTGGTCCAACAGTTCCCTCGAATTTCCTAGAAAGGACATATTGTATCACGAAATTTGTAAGAGGTTCCCTGAAAGAACCTAATTTGGTGCTTCTTACTGTTGAGGGAAATGGAGCAATGTTCACTGGGATACTTCCAATTAGTTACTTCCAATTAATTGCTAGCATAACTGAGAGTCTTTCAGCAGGTGCACAGCAGGTCAGTTAAACATGGTGCAAAACACGTGATTTTTGCTGCATCAAAGCATAAAGTTTACATGGATAACAAAGCCTCCATTGATAATTGAATTACATTTGCAGACTACACTGAGGTGCCAAGGCAAACATGCTGCTCAAGATGCAAAAATAATCTCTTTAATTAAGTTCAACTTGGGTAAAATCCTAAGATATTTAACATTGGCTGTAGTGAAACATGTGATACAAGAGCTCTGAAATCTTTCCATCCAGCTGCTCTGTTTTTCTGCAACGTTTATTTACATCACACATCAGCAGAATACAGCATAACTCTTCACAGAAGACCAGTCAAAAAATAAAAAAATGAAACTGATCATATCTCATCTTTGTTGTTTCAACTGTCACATGATGCTCTGATATAAGTCATATAAGATTAATCAACAAACAACATACTTTTTAAATATGAAAACAATATCGTAATAATGTGAAAACAATGTCGAACCAGTGTGAAAATTCTGTGCACTTGTTTGTCTTTTAAAACTTCAGTGTGTAGCATTACAACACAGCCGGAGAAGAGTCTGCGTTGTTGTTGTTAAAAGCACATTCATTGTGTATGAATATAATACTGTACAGATACAAGAAAAAGCAATAAAATGACAGCAGCAATATAGAACTTCTAAAGAAATCATTTGGAGGGAAATAAAAACCTGCAGGAAATGAGATGAAAACACAAATTTGTTTTCATTGGGGTGGATTATGAAATATTTACTCCACAGCACTGGCTACATGATTTACTAGTTATGATTCGGGCATATGTTTAATTTAAAGTTCTAAAGACATACAAACTCAAAGGCGAACACGGCTGATATCAACCTGAAGCAGTTCTCCAGTGAGAATTCATTTGTGCTTGTGGTTTATCATTATGCTGCACTATGTCTATGTGATATAAACTACACCAACATCGCAAAGGAATATTTAATTAATACTGATGTCTAATTAATATATATAACATATAACTCAGCTCCAGAGTAATCCTTCAAATCTTATAATCAGGAATGAGTAAGCTGCAAAACTGCAAAAATCTAAAAAAACACTTCAACATTCAAATTCAAAGTAACAAAATGTCAATTAATATGAGCGGCAGTGGAGAAGAAAAATATATATGATGAAGAATGTGCAGCAAGAGATGCCAGACCCCTTCAAGTTCTCATAACATATGAAAAATATAAGCATATTTTGGGTTTGAGATGGTTTTTGTTGCCGTAATCAATTCAAAAAATGGAAATCTTTGCATTCTGAGCAACAACAACAGCGTCAACAAGAAAGCAAACTAATGGTTCCAAACCATCATTCAAACAAAGCCCACAAAATAAAAGCTTCAAAGTATATATATATATATTTTTTTACAGTGACTTCCACCAGCACCTTTCATAGCGTGTAATAACCAGAAAATGACTTCAGAGCAGGTTCCTCACAAAACGTTCCACTTCACAAAAAGCAACGAAATTGAGAGACGCCTCAGCTGCAGACCAGGTCCTCCTCTAGCAATAAATAAATTCAGAAAACTCAGTATGCTTCCACTTCTCCATTACTCAGTGGTTACGGGTGTAACATCGATCAGAACAACAGTTGGTTTTTTTTCATGACGCTGAGAAGATACAAAGCCAGTGTGGTGGGCGACCAAATCTGCTGATCACAGCAGTGATTACAGGCCAGGGCTCCAAGGTGAATCTGTAACAAAAAGGGACAGGAAGTGTGTTCATTCAACCTTCACAATAGCAGTGTGATTTTTGTTGTGTTGAAGAGGATGATGATGTCACTAATTTAGCATATTGAGAAATGGTTTGTGTCCTTGTGTCCAAAGGTGTTGGGGCTCTGTGCACGCCAGTCAAATTCTTCCACACCAAAGAGGCAAAACATCTTAGTTCTTGGCCTGGCCTGACCTGTTCAGTCAAAATTGCAAGGACAACCTGGTTTGATATGACTGCAGGCAAAATCTTTAACCTTGCCAGAGATCATGTAGCCAAAATTCTGCCATTGGACTCCTGTTTATAAGCTCAAATTTAGTTTTAACTGGGCAATGTGAACTCAAATGAACGACAAGCAAGAGCAACAAAGTGAGCTTTCTTTCTTTCTAATGGTTTGGATTAAGGAAATCAAACTTTACAGGAGAAACTTGGATTGGATCCCCAGCCTACGTCACAGGGAGGAGTGTCAGCAGTGGCAGGAGAAAGGTCAGGTAAAGGAGAAGTGGCCTGTTCGTCCATAGGATCGCCATCGCCGCCGAAGGGATGGGACGCTTCCTCCGGGGCCCATTGCAGAGTGGGGTGTTGCAGCAGGAGATGCAGACTGAGTTCAGCCTGCCGGTGCAGAACTGCTGGTAGCCAGAGGAGGCAATGAGACAAGCCCCAGAGGAGGCACAGGATTTCCGATAATGTATTCCTGCCAAAATAAAAATAAAAATTAGAATAAAAATGAAAAAATTCAAGAGTGTCCAGATGGAGATGTTGGGAATGAAGAAAAACTCGTATTCTGTCGTGCTGTAACTTTTATTTATTGCATTCCAGCACATGGATTTCCTTATCAAGTGATGTTTCTTCATCTGGTTGGCTAAACGCTAGTGCTGTTTGTGCTGTGTTTCTATGGCACGCTGTAGCTTCTATATCATTAGTGTAGCATTTTTATTGTGTAATTTATCTTGTGTGTTTTTTTCTGTTGTCCACAAACGAAATTCCCCCTGACTGGACAGGAAAGAGTTTTGATTAAATCAAATTCAGACAAATTCAGTCACTGTGGAAACAATGTTCCATTACCTGGGAATGCTTTTTATTGATGAAGGAGGAGAAATATGTGCAACTGAGCATTTTCCCTCAATAGAATGATCTCTGAAAGTTTTAGGCAGTCTAAAGACGTTTTATTTGTGGCCAGAACATAAGTAATTTTTGCAGCTGACTTGTTTTTGTTGTAAGCAATCCTGGAGTAAAATCACTCATTGTTGGGTCTCATTCCATGGTTGCGAAATGATAAAAAATATAAAACAAATCTGATGATCTAAAGCATCTGTATTTGATGACCTGAAAATAAGACTGAACAAATCTTTCTTCAGAATCCCTCACATGCACGAGTGGCTCAGATTGCCATGACTCCACCATATGATGTGCCTTTGACTTGGAAGTAAAGGTCAGTTACTGCTGTCGCAAGTTAGTTAGCCTAACATGCTAAAGACTGCAGCTCATAGCAGAGCAGATAAACACAAAGTCTAAACTGTGCCTCATATTCTTGCTCTTGTGTTTGTCGTTTAAGCCTAAAAACCCTTCAGCAAATGGTCTAGTTGGCACCCTAGAAGCCAAGTCATTTTATTTCAATGCAGTGCAAAACTAATCTAACACTCAGGCAGGGGCAGCTGGGAGAAAGACTCTCCTATTTGATGAATGAGCCAAATAGAGTGGTCCAGTGAGAAAGTGTTCACCAGGGTTTTCGAGGGACACAACAACACCGACATGCCTCATAGGAAAGTGAGCGCCAAGACAAAAACGATCGAGGGCCTCGCATTTGTTTGTTTAGGTTAATAATGCGTAGGTTTTTCACTGCATTGAAAAGCTGATGTGTTACGCCCTCTGATGCTCTGTCTTCAAGACTGTTTTCTGGAACACAGCGGGTTCATCCACACATCAATCAATGCTCCTGTCTCTGTCTTTGAAGCTGAGCAAAGGAACAAAATAACAGATAACCACATCTATTACGCTGAAAACCACAGGAGATTGTGTTGACCTGCTCAGCCTCTTCTGCTGGGTCAGTCAGTCACACGTATGAGGATAAAAATGTGTTTGGAAGGTGGAAAACGGGAGTATCTTCTGTCTTATTTGTCAATTCAGACAGACAGCTGATCTAATTTGTTGTTTTAGGTATAGGCTGCACCATAAATTCTTTTTAAAAGACATTTTTTCCTGCTTATGAGAGCATCTCAGCTCATCTTAGCTGAGATGTGACTATTTATGTTAATTATCTCGTACCCCCTGAGCATCTTATTCAGCCTCATCTCCGGTTCCCAGACCGTCACCTTTCTTCTACAGATAAACAGGAACTCGACTGCTGCCACTGCTCGGGCATTTACTCCCAAAACTATCAATCTTTACTGGCTCTATCCTGGATTGCATCAATACTGAGAGAGCCTTGACTGTCAAGGACATTTAGATCCTTATCAGCACAGAAACACAGATGACATGATCGTCAATCAAATAAATTAGCTTTATTTATAGTAACTCATAAACAAAAGTGAAGATGCATCGTACTATGTGCTGTTAAATGCTTTTTGTTTTTTTATCTCTCTTCTTGGCAATGATTGGCTGAGCTGATAAGATCTTCGTGTGACCACCAACAAGCAACCAACAAGCCCTATAACATGAAACCTTCCAAAAGGAACAGAGCTGCTTCAAATGAACTGAAGGAAAAGCGGGTAGTATCCATTCATACAGACTAATAGTGAACTTACCATCTGGTTTGACCAGCACCTCCTTCTGGCACATGTCCTGCACATTGACGGTGCAGTTGACGATGTACTCCGGTGTGGAGCAGTCATTGTGCTTCATCTCCTCGCACTGGTAGCACTGGATCTGAAGGGCATCTCCTGCAACAAGCAGCAGGAAAAAGAGCACATAAACCTCAATAAGTCATGGTATAGTAGACATTGTTCTTCATTTTCTTCACATTCTAAGAGAAGAATTTAGTTTGACCTGATGTCTATCTGTTCTTTGTCAAATATGGAATAAAATTTAAACCCAAATATTTGCCCAAATAAATTAAATTTTTTGACCTTATTTGTTTTGTTGCTGAGATTTAGATGAGCAGACTGATACCAATCTCATGTCTCTCTGCTACACCAAGAGGCAGTTAGCTTAGCATAAGGGCTGCCTGAAAGATGAGATGGAGAAATCATTTTTTACTTTTCTTTTGTGCATCAGGTCAAGATTGTGTGGTTTTTCAATGCTCATAAATGAGTTCGTCACCAAGCTCGTGCTTTTCGGGTGCTTTTATTGGCTGTTTCATGAGTGTCAACAAGGAGGTTACAGATTCACACACTGAGGTGAGAAAAGGCTGTAAAGAAACAAAGCAAGAAAAATCAACAAATAACACAGTGGTCCTTTTAAATTCCCTTTAAAAAGTGGATTTTATAGGCGATGAAGCTGCATTTACAACACAAACAAGCAGTAAGAGGGACTTGATGCACTCTGTCAGTGCCTGCATGAACTCCCTTCCCCTCTGATCAAAAAAAATGTGAGTGCTGGACTGCCATCACATCTCCTCTTAAACAAGCCCTTTGTAGCTTTCTCAGTTTCGGTCTGAGGCCTTTAAAGCTGCCTGGATGAGCTTTTCTTATTGCCTACAACCTCATCATTGATCTGAGTGTCTGTCATACTGTACACCGGCCCTACATAAAGGGCAAAACATCTGCAGGATTCAAGCTGTGAGACCTAAAATGGAGGAAGCATTCGATAGCAGTCAATATTACGCTGGCATCTTAGTACTATTTAAACGTCCGTTACAGCCTGGAAAGTTACAAATGATGCCAATGCCATAAATATATTCACTGGCAACTTATTGTCTCAGTATTAATTGGCACACTGGATTGTTATATGCCACACCTGTCAGATTCAGTTTGTTTTTCTAAAAGATATTATCATGATGGCAGCATCATATGAAGGCACTCAATCAAAAACTTCCTGCAAACGCGCTGCCCTTTCTTTCCTAAATATCCCACACAGGCTATCTGTCCCTTCTGACGTGTATTGGTGGTGTAATTATTGAAATGGCACCAAACATTAATCTCAACCCTGACAGCACCTTCAAACGCATCTGATAAAGGTCCACATATAACATCACAACCCCAGTCTAATTACTTTAAACCAAGCTAATGCCTGAAACGTCCATCCATCACCTGGATAACAAGGAACTTTCTTATTTTTGTATTTTTTTGGGGGGGGGGGTTTATCTGTCATACTGGATGGCAAAATCCAGTGCCTGAGCACAGTTTATCAGTTTTAGAAAATTACTCAAAATCTTTTTTGGGGATAAGAAACAAAGAAAGGGAAAGCTTTAAAGCTTCAGGTGTAGAGCAACTGCAATATCCTCTAATCACAATCCTATTTGCTATTATGACCGTAGGCACAAAAGAACAACAAAGTGAAATAACAAGAAATGAGTAAGTGCAGGAAACTGTCCACAAATAGCAACTTGGCACAGCAATGCAGCATCTTCACGTTATTTACCAACTCTTGTATTGGCAAGAAGAAAATCTCTCATTCAAAGCACACGCATCCACCAAAGAAAAGCGAAACAAATAGCTCATGAGTAACAGAAAATCACAGGTTAAAGTGTGTTACTGGCATGAATCCGGCACAGCAGCTACTGTTCCATCAGCGCGTAAAACAAGCATTAAAGACGCAACATTTTGTGCATTACTGACCATCATTCTTTCATGTTGCTTAGGTTTTTCCAAAAATTTACGAGGTCTACCAGTAAATGCTTGTACTGGAAGTCAAGTCTTACGCACAGACTTCACATACGCAGAGAAAATTAGTTACCAAGGTCCTGTTTTTTAAAAAATGGCATCAGAATAAAGTCGTTTTACATTTTGGAACACAACATTCCGAGGTTAAATATATCTGTACCATGGATGCAAAACGTCTAAACATCCCAACATCATGTAATTTGCATTTCCCATGAATTCAAGTAGAAGGGACGTATAAATTAAGCACATACCACAATACAGTCAAGTGTTTCTGCTGCGTATGCGCTGAAGACACGCTGACAGAAACGCGGCCGCAGTCTCTCCAACTTGCACTCACCTGCGTCGAGAAGGACTCCAAATAAAGTCGCAAAAACGAGAAGACGCATTCTCTCCCAGAAGAGGCTCGGAGGGGAAACATCCGACCAAATGGACTCGTTCAGACGGGGGCATGGAGGACGAACCGCCGCGGAGGAAGCTCAGACGCGGATCCGCTCATCATCTCGGCTCGCTGCTGTGAGAGCAAAAAAAAAGAGAGGAAAGCTCCGTGAAGTAAGGGGCTCCTCTTCCAGCGCAACTGAAGACAAATCCACAGCGCAAACCTCATAAAGCGCACCACGTGATGAGAGCTCACCGGTGGCATTTCCGTAACCTCAGTCAGTTCGTCTCCGTGCACTGATGACAGAGAAAGCACGACAAATGGTTTTCAACATGTAGTGACTACATGTGCCTACATTTTGATTATACTTCTGTCGTGTTGCTGACTGTTGCGAGAGGGGCCAAAAGTTCATTGAATTCTTTGGAGACCTCTTCCTTTCCCTTCTTTTCAGGGCCTCGTAGATTTTTCATGTACAGTTCTTATTAAATACTTAAAAGTATAAAGATTCAGTGCGTCTGCAAAGGATTGACCTTGACAATAAACTATATAATTCTAAAACGACTGAAATTTCATTGTCGCTTTTTTCATACAAATAATTCATTGTAACACTTTAAGTCATCAGATGCTGGCAGAATTTTCTCACTATTTTCAAATCTTAAGGTTTCTGTTATATTTTATGACCAGTTTTCATTCTTCAAGAATGTCTCATCAGTATGTTTACAGCCTACAATGAGAGTGACTACAGGATTGTTTCTTAGTATTTGAGTTATATCTTACTATTTGTTGCTGTGATGATGTATTTTTTTGAGGTTTGCCTTCCACAATTCCTATATTTTTCGATAAGGTAGTCACTGACTTTAGTGGCCTTTTCGTGCCTTTTTGTCAGCACGTTTGCACCTCTGAGTGTTTCCATAATATGGTGGTGCACATCTAAATATATGTATAATATATATGTAATATATGTTATTATATCCTTACTATTGTTGCCTGTTTTACCTGTAGGCAATTTCATTTTCCCCTGATGTCATCCTCCAGCATTAAACATCCATATAAAACCACCATCACAGGACTAACACAAACCTAACCCGGACTTCTCACATAATCTGATTCTGTCGCACTTTGAAGGTGATCAACACGATATATTGTGCTTATTGATGAATGCAGAGGCAGAGAGAGAGAGAGAGAGAGAGAGAATTCATCCGAGCGTGCATGAACTAATTGCGTTTATTTACACGCACACAATTACCCATCAAGTGACTAATAGTTATAAATCCCTCCGCACCGAGCGGAGCGCAGGCTTGGAGCGAACTGTCGCCGGCTCTGAGCTTCAGCGCCCGCTGACAGATTGCGGGTGGGACGCGGTGATTACACACGATGCCCTTGGAGTGAAAATCTTTCGGGTTTGCTCCAAACCTTTTATTTCCACATTGAAGGGAAAGAATAAATGAATGAATCGGCTGGTGACGCCTGCACGCTCACGTTCCTGTGCGCATGAGGACGCGTTGTGCCCAAACAGAAATACGCACACACAGACACACGCACAAGAACACATCTTGTAGCTCCGCGTGAAAGAGGAAATAGTTTCTCGTATTTATTTAGGAAATAGTTACATAAAATATAGCATTAAAGTCTGGTGTAACAGACAAAATTGCACACAGTAATAATAATAACAATAATAACATTAATAATAATTACCAAAGTAACACTGCTGGTAACCATTTCTCTTTACAAAGGGAACCAGGAACATTTAAGGAGAGAGGTGAAGCATGACAATCACACTACAGTCTGACAGTACAAAATGTGGGTATAAATACTGGACATCTAGAAAAATACACAAGTCCTCTTCAGACTCTCTTCATACAATATTAACAGTTTCATAGAAAAATCGAAACACACAGTCGGCTCTGTTGATTAGCACCAGCTGGTCAAATTCCAGATAGAGATTTGGCATAACTTCACCTAAAGTTCAAATATGTCTTTAAAATAAAGTGATAAAATATTTTAGTATTAGCTCTTATTGATCAAAATAAAGAATTTTTAAAAGAAAAAACAAGAAACCCTAAAGAAAAGATGCATGCCATTTTCAAACAGTAGACTTAAAACCTTGGTTGGATGATTGGCAAAACAATTTACATCTTTTTTTTTCCACATTTGCATATATCAATCAGCAATGCCCATTCTGAGATTAACTTATAGCAGTTTCTATATACAACATAATATACAAACTATGAAAGGAAAACTGAGGTTTGGAGAGTTCAGGTATGCTGTGCTACATGAGATTATAAACTGTTTGGATTCATTTGCATCAGGAAGTTGAAATATTACTGAGTGTTATTTGTGTTTGTCAACAGTTTCTTAATGGCGGCATTTTAATTCTTACAATCTACAATAGTCCAGTATGTTCCCTGAGCTACCAACAGTGACACTGGGTGCGTTCAAGCAAAACAGTCGGTCCTGTAGCTGTACCCATGTGCCAGCCAAACACTGAAACATCATCACGATTAGTTAATGTATCACATGGAAACATTATATGCTTTGCTTCAGCTGACATCATGAGATAAACTGCTTTTTAAAAATAAGTTTTGTTAGCTGAAATTTGAAAATTTTCATGTCGTTTGAATAACCTTTTCACAATTTTCTGTTTTGTTTGCACAAATGCTCAAAGTAACACACAAAGACAAGTTTTGCCTTCGAAATTAGTCAAAAT
Source organism: Scatophagus argus (assembly GCF_020382885.2). Taxonomy (NCBI): domain Eukaryota; kingdom Metazoa; phylum Chordata; class Actinopteri; family Scatophagidae; genus Scatophagus; species Scatophagus argus. The sequence goes on along the minus strand of NC_058516.1, from coordinate 3,842,130 downwards.
GAACAGAAATGAAAGAAAATGCTGTGATTTGTGATGCATTTTTAAAGATATTGCTTCATCAATGAAGACATAGGTGAACCAGTTGTATTATTATGGATTGTGACTCCACATGGGCAATTTTTGGGCAACTTCAATGGGCAACGTACTTAGCAGCAAACATAAAATGACACCTTAGGTTTATATCTAATTTCCTAGTAAGCAGGAATGCCATCAAAGCAACAATTGTGTTGCAACTACACACTGAGGTTGCACATCAGCGTCGCTCCCAGAAGACGCCCTGCTTATCACTGCCTGAATGAAAGTTCACTTTACACTCCTTACAAATTTTGTACAGTATTTGTTACAGTGCAATGATAAGAAGTTCCCCAGCATGGGGAGAAAGATAACTAGGAATTGCAATGAGACAAGGTTGCGTATTGCTGTCCAGTCCACCACACCCAGAGTCAAACTATTAAAAGTCCTGGTTGAGGTTTCATCCTTGTGTCTCCAGCTCCTCTTAAGTGCTTCGTGTTGTATGTAGCGAGGACAGGCAGGTCCACCTGTTGTAGGCAGGGCCGTAGTTGAGACCACACTATTCCAGTCTGAGTCAGGATTAAGTGAATGCTGAGCTTGAATCAAGACCAGATCCAGAGGGGGTTGAGATCAAACTAAGTCCTGTTGAATATTATTTTACTTGTAAATCCAAAAACCTAATGCTTTAAAGGGGGATTCTTAAAATTCAACAGAGATGAAAATCTGCTTGGAAATCCACTCCATAGGCCTATTGCACCCTTCAACATCCAAACAAAAGAAGAAGAGAATTTCAAAAGAGAAGAAAAAGAGCCAAAAACTTCACATGTCCAAGATGTCAGAGCAGATGTCAGACATGTCCAAGAAACCAGACACAGACTGGACTACAGCCCTGCCCTCTTACTCATCGCCCCTACACGTCATTGGAGCCCTGACTGGTGCAGGAAGAGAAGCTGTCATACAGTGAGTCGCTGAGGGAGCCCACGAGATCCGCCCCAGGCTTGCTTGAGAAGCTGGAGGAGGAGGGTTCGTCCACCTTGCAGCAGTCCTCCCCGCTCTTTCCCACATCTACGTGGCGCTCGCCCCTCCGGCCGCCTGAGCCCGTGTCTGGATACAGGCTGCTGCTGCTGGAGCTGCTGTGATTCAGCTTGTTCAGGGACTCCAAAGAGAAGTCGAGAGAACCCGGCTGGCTTGCACTGCCAGGCGTCTTCTCCATGGGAAGCTCCTTCTGTGGAGAAAAAAAAATAAATGTATATCCAAAGAAAGCACAAAATATGTTAATTTATGGGGAACGAAGTATGATTTTGTTTCACCTGGTGAATGTATGCTGCACTGTCTCACATTCATGTAATTCCACACTGTTCTGTTGCTTTGACAGATACACAAAACCAAGCAGAGAAGTGAGTCTGACACTGTACCATATAACTCATCTCGTTTGCAATGCTGCAAAGCAATAAGACTGACGCCGCTTGAGAGCATGACAATGATCTATATTGAGATTTTTATCACGCTCAAGGACCAAATGTATGTCTTGGGTGTTGGCAGGTGTGCAACTCCGGGCATCTGTGCTCACCCACTGCTCAGCTATATTAACTGCGTTGTATGATGTATTATTTTTTTTGTACAGCCTGTGGCCGCCTGCTTTATAAATTAGCATAGCCAGAAATATGTTACTCGGGGGAAATGTTGCAACAAAAGCTGTTATCTGTTGACACTGCTTCAATTAGCAGGAGTGGATCCATCCTCTAATGATTGGGGGACTTGGAGTCACGACAGGACAGAAGATATTACAGATGAAAAACGTTATTATTGTAGGCCTTATCGCTGGATTGTGTCTTCACATCTGAGCCTGTGTGCCTTTCAAGGGTATACACGGCCTCAGGCAACTCAGGAGCGATTAGACTCAAAAACAAAAGTGCAAAAACCTGCATTAACAAACTGCTTCTTTGGTCCTTTATGCTTTAATTCATGGTCACATGACTCTACGACATTGCCAGTGAGTCAAACCAAGTCTACAGAGGAAAACAAAACAACACATAAAGCTAAAAATACTCTGCTGGTGTTTATGATATGCCAATTATTGACTATTCTACATGGTCTTGACGGTATGTCTCAAAAGACATTTTATGGCACTAGTTACTTTCGCAATCAGCATGAAAACCCCTCCTCAGAGGCTGCAAATAAAAATCTCTGGGTATCTGCATTTTCCTCCAGCAATTCCAGCCTGAGCAGTTATCTACATAGGTATATTTACAGCGGTTTGTACACAGCTGGAGGGTGCAAGGAACCTCGAGGGATGCTTCAAACCCGGACCATTTAGTAGTTTGCTGCGAAGTGTATCTCCCCTCAGACTTCCCCACACGAGAAGCACAAACACAGAAACTGCATCAGTAATATAGTCCAGTGTGCTGTTAAGGTTGTAAAAATGCCCTGCAGGTGTTTCTTGGAACTTACAAGTTGTCATGTCTCTTAAGTCACTGAACTCATACCTGACATGCTAAAATGCAACATTCAGAGGAAGACGCTACACATTTGGGCTCATATAACCCTTCATCAGAACTGTTCTGTTCTGTTTTGTGTTTGTAGGTAATCCATCAAATAAATAATATCTTGATGCGAGCCTCACACACGAAGTTCTTAGTTTTAATCTGAAGAAATGGTGACCCTAAAGTTAATTGCATGTGCCAATTAACTTAGATGCAGTCAAACCATTTCAGTTGCCTAAATGAGCAACTTTTGTGGTGCAGTTAACAAAGGAGACCAGATGCAAAAAATCTGCACAGCTCCAGTGATGATAACTGATTATATTTTTGTTAGTTTTGATTGACACCTCTGTAAAGCAAGCAAGTGGGAAATTTCCAAATACCTCCAACTCAAACACTGACTTGAGGGGGTTTGTGACTCACAATTATGGTCTAAATGATGAGCACATTAAAGTCAGAAGATGGACTTCACAGTTCTAGAAACTGGACCATCTGACAAGCATGTAAATGCACTAGTAACCTTTCACAAACGCTATCTTGCTCCAGGGCACGTTGACAGTTTCAGAAAAGCTGCAACCAAGTCCCTGGCAACAAAATATCAGCATTTACAAAATGAAAAAAATCTTCCGGTGTGCAAGACTGTCTGTCTGGTTTAGTACATTTCAGAAATTGTGCTAATATCCCCTAATCTGTTGCTTTCCTGCATTTTCCATAATGCTTTCTGATAAGTTCTACAAACGCAGCAAGAAGACCTTCAGCATTCAGCTGTATGTTAGGCTACATGTGTAGGTGGAGAGAGCTATAACAATGGTGGTTGTTGTTCTCAGTGCAGTACCTCAAGGACCTAAAGCCTTCCTCTCCTACCAGCCAGTTAATTGCATTCACCTGCCAACCCAGGTGTAAGCTATGCCGTGATGTGGGCAGCTGGAATGAAACCAGCAGGACACAGATCCCAGGTAGCCAAATATGAGAGCTTCTGGTGCTGTACGAAAAGAGCAAGACAAGCTAGAGGAGAAGAAAATCACATCTACTCTCTCAAAATGCAACATGTCTAATAAGAACACAGAATTCTGTTTTTTGTGAGGCTTCAGGCAGAAGAAATAGTTTCAAAAAATGTGAGAACCTTTGAGGTGTATGCAAAGTACTATGAAAAGAGGAGATATTTATGTAAGTTAAAAAGAGAGAGAGAGAGAGAGAGAGAAAATCTAGTTTGCATTATTTACAATTTTTCAGAAAACCTCTCATGCTCTGGTGGCATTGATAGTGCGATGAAGAATCAAAGCTGCACCCTAAACTCCCACCGAACTCCATTAATGTGCACTGATGTGACCTTAGAGGACACAATCACAATAAATTTGTAAAGAGGACAGAATCAAAAGAAAAGTTAAAGGAAAATGTGCCCAAAGGTGACATTTGACTTAATGGTTTTTGCAGGTGTGGAGATTGAGCCCAACTTAAGCACAGGTGCTGAAAGCAGATTAGACCTGCTGAATTTCACTCCAACACCCACACGTTGCTGATCACAACACCGCTGTTTTTATGTCACATTACTGTCAGCCATGAAAACTGATAAAGTATGGTAAATGAAAGAGTGCATGACGTGATGGGGATCAGTGATTAGCAGAACTCTGTGACAGTGAAGAACAGTCTTCAGATCCTGACTCTCTCAGCTAACCTTCACCCTCCATATCTCAATTTGGTCGGAAACAAGAAGAAAGAGAGAAGGGGAAAGGCTGTCTTATCGTTGATTGGATTTGATTTTGGAGGAACACAATTACCAGAGGATCGAACCTCCCCGGTGCAGGTCTCTGTACCACCTGCGGGTGCAGCCAAAATGATAGCTGCACGCACAGCTGAGGCTGCAGGCAGACGTCTCAGTGAGAGCTTCCCGCTTGAAAACACGAGGGGCCAAATCGACAATTGGTTCTGCATCACATGTCAGTAATAGGATGTCCAAACTCGAATTCAGTAGACCTGCTCACTTCAATATCTCATTGAAAGGGTCTTTTATTGTGACTTGACCAGAACATATTTTCTCCTTCCCCCTGCTGTTGTGTATTTTTCTCTCTTGACCTTGATGTTTCTGACTTCCACATATGGTATCATATTTTTGAACATTCTGATATTCTTCATGGTCTCCCATTCACTGGATTTACATAAAGTAATTCCCTCTCTGTTTTTAGTGGTTTTTATTGGTAGTGGCAGATTCCCATCCTGGCCTCAGATCAACATTGGCTCAATAACGATGTGTTAAAGCAAAAATCTGTCCAAGTTGTATTAAGCTAAGGCCAAACACAACATTTCCTACTGCTGCTGCTCTGTTGTTATTCTGACAAACAGATGCACAACAAGTGTTTTCAGTGAATGCAAAAGTGCATACAGACCTCATTGTGGTCTGCAAAACATCTTCAGTTAGGAAGGAAAGTAAATGGAAAAGTCACATTACTGCTGTTGATTACCATTGCTTGAATTCTGACATTCATTCATATTCACAAGACTGATTCTGAATTTACTTTGGAATGAGTGAAGACAATGGTGAAAAACTTGCACTTTAAACATGCTTACTGTCTCAGAATATGTCATCTTCAACGTTATCATAGTACATCTGGGTCTGTTCCTTCGCAATTCTGTATTATTCTGACAGAAACTCGCACACGGGGAGCACATATGCCCACTGTTGATATTTGTTTGTACACTCATACAGTTTTTGTTATCCGGCAGCCTTATTTCAAATTACATGTCAACTGAACTGTTCCCTTTCCCTCGCCATGTAATCATTGCTCAAGGTATCAATCTGTTCCACGCTTGGGAAGATGTTGTGCATGATGATTTTGTTGTTCACTAGATTTGGAATGTCGTCACAGAAACCTCTGGAATGTCTCAAACCTCACCGACTCTAAACCTTCTGATTTTTCCTGCATCAATTTCTTTCTCCAGGAAAAAAGGATGGGAACAGGCAAAAGAAAGGATTGAAGAATTGAGAAAAGTTATTTTGGGAAGGAAAACAAATGAAAGGACAGGGGAAAACTGTTTAGACGAAAAGTGAGAGAGGTCAGCCGAGAAGAACAGACAGAGGGAGTTTCACACGAGAGACAGAAATAGAGAGAGGCAAAACTTAAAGGAAGACGAGGAAAGACACGTGGGAGAAAGAGAGACTCAGAGGAAGGAGAGGATAGCAGCAGAAGGGGGCGGGTGATGCCGTTAGCAGGACTGTCAGGTGCTGTCAGGATGATGAATGGGAGGCCAGCACAGGCTGTGAGGGCTCTGATGGGAGCCGCTGAGCTTTACATCACTCTCCTGAGTGTTTGTGAAAGGTTATTAAAGGCGCTTAAATCACCAGGCCCTGACATAGGCACACTACCAACCACCAAACTTCCCCAAAGTGCCACCAATGACGACGTCTCTTGAGTCAAAGGCTCCTGAACTGCCACAAAAAGAAAGTGGACGTGCGCTCAGAGGGATGAAGAGGTGATGACACGCGGATGGATTGTCTTTTCCAAAAGAATAATGTAGGGTAAATGGGTTCAACAGCAGTCATCCATCATTATGCCTGGTTCACAGCTTAGAAATAAGGTTACTGTCAAAATTTGTATGATGAGAGTGAAGGCATAATACCTGTTTCCAACACTGAAACTGTTTGGGAGTCTGCAGAGTCATTCCTGAGGAAAGCTCATTTTCACGGGAGATTTGAAATATTCTTACTGCAATGGCATGATTTTTAATCGGGTATTTTTAGAAAAGGTTTTAGGATCTTGTTTGAGATGCTGATTAGTATACACACAATAGCACTCATACAATATGCACAACAGAGGTTCAGTATCTTGCATTATTGTGATGAAAGAAACATTTAGATTCATGAGTCTGTATGAGTAAAGGTACTTTCCACCAATGGAAGCCCCAGGTAAAGTTGTGACAGGACAGAACCTGATGCCAGCTTGTTTTGGGAGGGTTCAACTCTTGACCTCTCATCTTTGCTTCAGTCCCTGTAAACCCTATGGACCCCACCACCCTCAGAAATGCAGCCTACCGCATCCAATTAAATGACAGACAGTTTTGAGGATAACACAAACAGAGCTTTGTTGCTTGTGTGTTGTCAGCTAATGGAGTTGTGCTTGCAGCTTGGCTGCACAGCACCACATCAAACACCCCCCACCAGAGAAAAAAAAAATGTATATAAATCTTTCTTTTCATAAGACTCTTGCTTCAAGTTCAAGTGCATGTGTTGAACTTCACTAAGCTGAAACTCAATGCAAAGGCTTATACAATAATAGAACACGTGGCTTCAACTCTGCTAACCTAACCTTCAAATCTTCCTGGGGGGGTCGGATGGTAGAGTTGGCTAAAAGAAACTACCCCTGGAGCTGAGAGCGGTTCTATCATTCAAGGACACTTTGCTGTTTACCTGCTGAATCATCCCAGCTTTTCTCATGCCATGTAACCAGCTGCATTTTCTGTTTTCTTGCAGGTAATGAAAGATAATGGTGAAACATGAGCATGAGGCACAAAGTGGCTTATTCCACCTTCCACCTCCAAATTCTGCATAATTATTATAATTTATGATGTAAATGTTTTCAAATAGTCCATATCCGATCCTAATGTGGATTCCAGGACACCGAAGGTCGAGAATAAAAAACCAAAACACAGAATAAATTCTGATTTTTTTTCTCCCGTCTCATGCACAATAGTTTTTTTGAGCTTGTGTTGAGTCAGATTCAGATTTTTTGTTTTTTTCAAAATATGGATTTTTGTGTCAGGGCGAGTGTAAGAGAAGAGAATCTGGCTGTTCCGCAGAGTCGGGCCGTGCATGCAGGAGGCCATTTCACGGGTCTCTGATCCTCATTTGTCATTCAGCGGCATTAAATACTAATAGGCAAATACCCGCTGACATAAGAGGGCGAGGCGATCGAAAGCAATTTGGCGTCTTTTTCTATGAAAATCTGCAAACAATTCCAATGTCATGAAAAGAAAATCTTTGAGTTTAACAGATTGGTTTGTGCCTCAGGAAGTATTTCAAAGGTAAAGCTGACACTGCACCTCAACAGGAACTCCATGACTATCTGAAGTCTCCTTGCCAAACTATATGACATCCAGAGATGGCATGAATTTGTTGTATTCATCTCTGTGCCTCTGCTGCAAGGAAAGAAAAATTATGCAAAACACCCCACACACATTCTCTTCGCACTGTATAAAGTTGCATACATCGACACCAGGGAGCTGCCTGGCATTTTATTCCTTTATGAAATGAGGAAACTGTATAGTGTGAGACACCTCTCTGTCTGCTTCAGTGGCATATTGAGGCAAAATGATCAACTTGAATTTATTGCATAAAAAAGAATCTCTGAACAACAGTTAACAGCACATGTAAAATGTGTGTCTTCAAACAAGCAAGTAAGGCAGGAAGTATCACTCTCTGCACAGCTTCCTGGATATCATACGAGGACATAATGAGCAATAAAACGCTTTATAGGAATCAGTATGCCAGTAAAGCATCTTTTATGAGTAAAAATGATCACCTGTGAACAATGAGCTGCTTTAATACTCACACTGAGTCTGTCTCCTGCTTTTCCATCAAGGGATGACTCTCTGTGCAACAAGTCATACTGGGAAATCCTCCGGCTGTCCTTCTCCAGATGTGAAAACACATCGTGCTGGTAGTAGTCCATGATTGACAAGGATTTCTCCACACTGCTTCTCTTCAGGGTCTCCACGTTCTGGTCGACTGTGGATGGAAGAATTAGTTGTGACAAAAAACATTAAGGGATAAAAGGACAGAGAGGAAGAAATTTGCAGCTGCTATGTTTATAGGTGACTGATAATGACTGAAATTTGAAACAGACCTGAGTCACTCTTCTTAGCTCTGTAGATTAGGGTCCTTTGTGGTGAGCCCAAAGTGCTTCCAGTTCCCTCGGGCTCAGTCTCGGTGTCGCTGCTGCTCCCAGAGTACGTGCACACTTGCAGGGCTCTTTCCTGCTCATAGTTAAAAATTTCCAAGAGTCAGAGCAGCAAGACTGCTGTATGTTGTCAGAGGATAAAGAATTTGTACAACAAAAAATCAAACAACAAAAATCTTTAAATGCATCTTTTTGCAGAATACACCAGGACAGTGTATTTTCCCAGCCAGTTGTAAATAAGAATTACTTACTTTTGATACTTATTTCAAAGTCTCAAAACTTAGTTAAAATTTATGCCCACCAACCTGCTCACCCTAAGTACTGAGATAGTGCTGTAAAACTGCAAAATTTGAGACAATCTATCTGGATTTCTTTTCATATTTTAAGGCTGGTAAATATGCCAGTGTGCATATTGTGATGTAACTGACTTACACGGGGCACATCTGGGTCCTTGGTTTTCTTCTTCTTTTCTGTTTCTTTCTCTTTGTCCTCTGTGGAGATGTTGCTGCGTGGAGCACCAAGACTCAACCTCTTAGTCCTGATTGCATCTAGAAGTGAAAAGCAACAAAAGAGTAATGAGCTGAACAGTTAAAAACAGAAACACATCAGTCTCGTGCTCAACACCTGACCACGTAATGTAACGCATGAACACAGCAGGAAGAGTCAAAAAATTATTTGACTTCTACTGAAAGTGTCTTTCCTTCAACAGACAATGCAGGATAAGCTCATCTCACACGTCCATTCAACCAAAACCCATCCGACTGCCTACACATCCATTTTCTGTCTATATGAATGGAGCTGCACAATAACCACGCTATCAAACATTCATGGCGTCCACACTGCGACTGTTACCACTCATGACTCCTGGCAGCTCAGATGTAACAGCTTTCAGCTGTCGGCCCTGAATGACAGAGCGCTGCTTTATTATCACTCTGCCTACTGTCGTCTCGGACATACGCCAATTTAATTGTCTCTTTTAGCAGTCGGCCGCATTACAATAACAGGCCACTTTTGGCTGACGCTCTGTCTCCATCTGAAAAATCTGCATAGAGATCATAAAAGTTTTTATGTAGTCCTCCTCGTGCCTATTAGGAAGCAAACAATGTGACAGACGATGTTCCTTTTCTGGCATCTTTGTGCTTTGTGATCCAACATAATGACGGTAGAAAGGACAGGACACGTGTTATAGATGCATAGAATATGTTTTGGCTCAACAGGAGCTGCGCTCTGTCACTCAAACTGCTGCCTCTGCAACACTGAGGCGAAAAAGATGCAGGCTAATGTCCTGTAAGCATTAATCCCCGGGTGTAATCACTCATCCCGATGTGTTATTGTAGCTTTAATCAGCCATCTGATTGCATCTTATCCACCACCTTTCTGCTGTGCATCATGCTGAACAGGGAAGCAGACGGCACTTTATGATCTATGGCTGTGTTGACATCCTTATCTAATTGCATTTGTTAATTTTCCTCAGGGCATGTGAGAGTTTCTATAAGGACACAAACTCTTTTGTCATTTCAGCTGAGTATCAGATGTCAGTGTTGATGCATTATTTTCAGAATTAGCTGAACAAACAAGGTTCTTCTTTTAATCAGAGTCTAATAAACCAAACAACTTGCTCCCGTCTGCTTGTCTGGAGTCCTTGAGTGCTCTCGAGGAAAATGTGTGAACATCAAGTACCGTGACACTCAATATTTCACTCACCCTTTGACAGTCCAAAACACACTGTTGAAGGCTTTCAAAGTTTGGCACTCAGTAGCTTTTACAGACACACATTCCAGTTTGCTTTCCCCTTTGGCCTTGACTGAGAAAGCCAGTGAGAAAACTAAGGGATTGTTCTTCTTCACCAGTTAGCAGCAAATGAAGCTAAGCATGCATTTTTCTGATTATTTGGACACTTCCGCAAGATCTTTTTCACACCAGGTGTACCCGGTGACACCTGTCCTTGCCCAGTTTGCATGGCATGAACCAAAATTAAAATCATTTTTAATCAGACTGCCTTGGTAAAGTTTTTCAACCTTTAATGAAGTGAAACCTCCAGAACAAATATAATTACAAGAGTCTACAGCCACATTAGTACCTTTGTGAAGTTGTACTGAAACACAGCAGTCCTTTGAGTTAAGCACCTGACACTAGCATTTTAAAATGTAGTGTGTGTAGTGAATGTAAGGACTTACTTGATGTTGCTAATTTGGGCAGGCGGCTCTGAATGTCTTGTGCGTTGTTGCTGCAGGTCACACTGGGGTCGGACAGGGAGTGACCCATGATGTTAGGGGCATGCAGACGGGTTTTTGGAAGGGAAGGCACTTTCACATCAGGTTGTGAGGGATCTGCATGAGAGGAGCAAGACTCTCGATCGAGCTCAGAGGAGCCAGCGGTCAACCCATCAGGGCTGGATTCAGATTTGGGGATGTGGCGACCACTGGCTCGAGTGACGGAGTCTGGGAGAGGGAAGGTGCCAATCCCACTGTCGAGGGTTCTCATCTGACAACTGGAGCCTAGAGTGACAGGGAGAGGAGTGTGACGTCTGGGAGAAGCAGGGAACAACAACAAAGGAAAAGAAAGGAGGGCTTGGATTCACATGCATGGGAAAGGGTTGTGAGTAAAGAGGACTTCTGTGGCAGGTTCAGTAACACATAGCCGGCAGAAAAAGAGAGAAAAGACAGTGTTTGTATTTGATATAGTAGTATTCAATAAACACAAATGAAAACGACTCCAGTGCATAGCTGGTGACAAATACATCCTGTTGCAACAGATGCACAATTCTGACACAATACGATACAAGAAAGCACCTGCTGCCAGCAATTCTGAACAAAACACACAACTGAGCTAAAATCCAAGGACATGTTTGTCAGATTTATTATTTTGAGTACATGCTGAGTTGCAATCAGGAGAAATGATGGCAAGTAGCAACAGATGGACGTCATTTGGAAGCCACAGTTTGCAGAGCCTTGACTCAGACTGGAACAGATGGACAGCCGTTCAGTCCAGCCCCAGTCCTTGTAACTGTGAAAGCTAATGGCCAACAGTTACACAGATTACACTAATTACATGTGGCTTGCAACTTTTTCCTGACATAGAATTAATAATTTTTTCAGTGTTGCAGGCAAACTCCATGTTAGCTTCCTTGGCCTTGTGGTGGATGAAACCTCCACAGCCATCAGTTCTTTCTCTCAAAATATTGGAAAGTGGAAACTCTGGCATGTTGTGTTTTATTCTTTTATTTTGTAGAGGTAGATCGATATTGACAGGCTCTGCTTCTCAACTGTATAACCTCGCCTCGATGGGATGCAGGAGCACAAATGCAGTGTACTCGTGAGCATTTCCGCCTGTGAATAAAAATTTTCTCCGAATACTGTTGGATATTACAGTTAAGCTTCGAAAGACTGTGGAAAGAGGGAAAGGGCACACTTTCAGAATCAGCTTAATCCGAAGAATATTTACTCTTGGGTCTGAAGCTGAAAGTATTGATCCATTTTCTCTTGGATAGCCTTTTCTCTGCGTGTCATAATTAATGCACTAAAGTAACAACTGCATTCTCCTATAAGTGTCAAAACAATGTCAATAAATGCATAAATGAGGGAATGTAAGTTAGGCATTCATATATGTTTGAGGAAATTCATGAGTTCTTGACAATCGAGAACACTCAATGTTCTTGTTTATGCACACTTTTAGTTTGACTTGCTTCTGAAATTCAGCACCATAGTGTGCATCCAGAACGTGTGAAAATGAGTCCTCCTCAGTGTTTAGTTAGATGCACACATGCACCATGTTCATTGGACAGATGGCCCGTTAATTCTGCGTATATCTGCCGTGAGTCACATGAGGACTGTTTGCTACAAAAATTCAAGGTAAAAATCATGATGTAAGCTGAAAAAATGCAAGACGAGGTTGACATACACACATAATACTTATTTGTGTGTGTGTGTGTGAAAGAGGAAAGTGGACAGAGCCATAGATTACACAGCTGTATAATTGAATGCCAACCCTGGCAGCTGAAAATGCCCTCTATAGCCAAGCCATAACCAGGTCCACAGTAATTCTACCCAGAGGCAACAACAACTGGACATAATCTAGTTTTTCATGACCTCCTTTTAACTTGTCTATACACCCTCAAGGGTTTGATGGGAGAAAACAGGTTTTTTGATACCTCCACAGTGCAAAATGGGATTTAAGCACTGCGGAATTGTCTGAGGGCAAAGAGTCATCAGTACACACGAACACAACCTCATCTTATTTCTGCATCAACCAGCAGATGAAAATTCAATGACAACTGATGCTAATTGCAAAGACAATACAAAATAAATAAAATAAAAAACGCTGCAATAATATTTCTCTTTCCAAAACAGGGTGAGGTCTAGAAAGTCAGTTTTAGAAACATCAGCACCTGGTGAAGTAATTGCTGAATCATTGGTATTGATCAGCAATGCCATCAACCCCTTGCAGATATATTAGGGTCATTCTGTGCGATGGGCCAGTGAAAATGTTATTTATTGTCCCTTTACAAAAAGAAATATTGCCTCAAGGGAAGTTCTTCTAATATACAACTGACCGGAGAAGAGTGAACTTCAAAGTCCACATTCATAACTTGAGCAATGGATTTGCTCGAGCTGCTTGGATCATAAACTGGGTGGATGTAAAGTATTTATATGATTGATGTGTTTGTCTGGCATTAGGCCGGTGAAAGCTGCACTTTGGAGAAACATGACATTAAAGCAGCAATGAGCACCAGAAACCTTTATGAAATATTTAATTAATTTTGTCTGCAAGTGCTTAGCTGGCAGCATACAAAAAAAGACATGATGTTAATCAGAACACAGGAACAATTAAGTGGGGTTTTTTTTTTTGGTCATCATGAGCAGATTTACACACTCTGTGTAAAGTGACTTGAGACAAAACTTTTTCTTTAAATGCTTTAATTAGTTCTAATAAATCTTTCAACTACAAAAACAAGTACTGAGAGCCCGTTTGTGGACCCATGCCAGTCTGAGTTCATGCTGGACAAGGTGCCATATTACAGGAGATCATTACTACCTTCGAGATGAATCACTGACACATCTTCTCCTAGCTGAGTGACGGCTGTGTGACAAACACACTTCGCTCCACATTCAGTAAACAGCTCTTTCACCCTCTCTTTCTGCATGCTGAATTACATACTACAGTGTAAGTTTATCACACTGCAACATTAACAATCATCATCCCATCTCATAAATTGCTTGATGCATCCATTTGTCAACTTTCTTAGCTGCTCAGGCATTGTAAAATATCACCCGGATGTCTATCAATCACTTGACTAGACTGTCAACATGTTGTTTGCAGCTGCTGCTATTTTCCCCACAGTAATGGCAAGTCTGGCAGCGAGGAGAATTAGCTGGCGAAGGAATTGAGATGTCAATCACATCAGGAAATCACAGCTGTAAAATGTGCTAATGCTCTGTTGCACTGGCTGATTCGTGATGGTTAGTGACAGCTTTTACGCTTGCAAACATGAAACTCAATGGTTTAAAACGGAAAACATGAACTTTTGGCACGGTGAAGGTAGCAGTTGGTAAAAAGGAATATTTCACACAAGATGCATTTATTTCATTTTCCTGAGATTTATTTTTGTCAAGTATATGGTTTTAGACTCTTCAAACGTCTTGTGTTTTTTTGTGTTTAAATGCTTTTGGTGAAAAGCCCCTTTAGGACCAGCAGTAATACATAAGCTTACCTATCATGTGGTCTTGACAAGCTGTGTCACTGATGCGTCCATCCTCATTTTCAGCCCTAAGGTTGATCTTCTGAGTCATTAAAAGGGTCTAAAATATTAAAAAAACAATGCATGTCGGTATACAAACTTTATAAAGCAGCTAAAAACACCAAAATTCTAAGTTCTATTTAAAAAGAAGGAAGGCAACTGCCTTAAGTTAATTGGGTTATTTTAAAAAGAAGAAAAAAAAGTGGTTTGGGGTGGCTCAAGCAAGAGCTTTTAGGTCATAAAGTGTCCCTCTTTTGTTGTATTTCTGTGGGGAGAAGATAGAGAGAAAGCTTGAGGGATGGTATTAAATAGCCCCTTTGTCAAATTGAGTGCCTGCGATAAGGTGCTCCTCCATGTTATCAAAATTCCACATCATCTGGATTAAATTTCCTACATTATGCAGTGAGACTCTCTTTTTGTAACTCTCTTCCTCTATTCAGTTTGCTCTTTTTTCATTTTTCCAGTTCTCTCAAGCACTCAGCCTCTTCATCATTTTTTTTGGGGGGGGGTCTTTTGACTGACAGATGATAAAGAATAAATCCACAAGGTCATAATTTTAGCCTTTTTCTTACAAAGTGCGCAGATATGATTTACGGAATGGAACGGCAGTGAAAGACCTAATTTATGCTTACATTACATGCATGGCTGTCTCTGTGTGCGGTGGAGTTTAAAAACCTTCAGCCTTGTGGAAACAAAACAACAACATCATCCTGGGTAGATAATGAAAAAGTAGGCGATGAATTGTAGGCTGAGTCAGAACACAATGTGAATCAATAGCGAGCCTTTGGGGGGGATATGATCCTGAAGAGGCGGTGGACTCTGGGATGTGTTTGTGAACATGCACATGTACTGTGAGTGTGAAAACTGTGTGTGTGTGTGTGTGTATGTGTGCCAACAGCCTGTCCAAACATAGTCAGAGACAAACAAGCAGAGTGACACAGACAGTGCTGTAATAAAGTCTGCAGAGTTCTATTATGGTGGCATGTTTGCTCACTTACAGCAGAATCTGGACAGATCTTCATATCTCCCTTCATTTCGCCGTGTTTCTTGGGTGTGGGTATCCCAGGCGGCGATGCAGCCACACAGTTGCCCTTCACAGCAGTCCTGCGAGGAAATAAGATTTGATCTGCTTTTATGTCTGTGTGCCGAGCTCCTCCTTTATCAACTCGCCGGGCAGAAAGTGAGCCTGCTGATGAATTGCATCGACCTGCTCTTTTGCTTCACAAACGTGCACGCAAACATACGTGCACGTGCACAGAAACCCGCACAAACACAAAGAGAAGAAACTCTATGAAGCGCTCCCTCCCAGGTGATTGTTTGCAGTTACTCTGGATAAAAATCTGTCAGCTGTGATTTGAAGTGGCAAATCAGTGAAGCGCTGGGTATGAAATGTGGAGTTTTTGTGGCTTAAAAATACTTAACTTTGAGTGTGCTGACTATGTGTGGATGCTGGTCCAAGTGCTGCTTATGCTCACTGGAGTGGAGTCATAACTCAAACAGACAGCTGCTGTTTGTGCTGTTTATTTATCAGCTTCTCTGATCACACAGGTTTACCACAGTGATGGCTCATGTTTAATTTAATAGAACAATCAATTTGTTTTAGTTTCGATTCACTTGACAGAAAGACAAATCTGAGGAGGTTTGGTGACAGGATGTAATCAGCATTGCATCAGGTCAATTAAAGACAATTCATTCTTGATGATCAAGATGTTTTTTCACCTACCTGCCAAGAAGTTCTTTCACCAACTGGTCTTTGCCAATAAAGGCTGTCGTACACTGGATCTGACTGGCAATCTGACCCATCTGATTGTTGCAATGGTCCATAATGGAGCTCAGCTTGTTGTTCATCTCAGACAGATTCTGCACCTCTTGACTTTCTTTCTGCTGGTTATCATTTTTTTTCTTATCCTTTTTCTTGTCAGACTTGATCTGTTTGCCTCCAAGCACCGATCCAATCTTCAACTCTTTCTTTTCCTCTTTGCCTTTGGGGGAGTCTGCTTTCTTACCACTCAGAGCTGGAAGTTTGCTCTTACGGAGGCCAAACCAGTTTGCCAGGGAAGGGACAGTTTTCTGTTTGGCCTCATTGGCAGCGACCTTCTCTTGTTCTTGACATTTCTGTACATTTTCCTCAATTCCCATCATGACTTTCTCTTCAATGGTACAGACTGTTGGGCTGATTTTTTTCTCCTCTATATCTGGGGCTTTGTTTGGTGAGTCTGTCTGGGTTTTGACTTCTCTGCTAAAGTCTGGCTCATTAGATGTGGTTGCTATGCCTGTCTCCTGCACTGGGTTTCTTGAACTGTAGACAGAAGAGGATGGAGGCTGAAACTGTGGATGAGAGGCAACTTTAGCAGGCTTACGGATGTTGTTCAACCCACTCCTATCGCTGTTGGGTAAGCTGCGCACCTCTTTTTGAGAAGGTGAGGTGACTCCTTCCTCCTTCACCGTACCCTGTGACCCATCACCTCTGGATTTAGATGTTCTCTCTGGGAAGATGTTGTGACTATTTGACCCAGTCATGCCACCATAGTGGCTCAGCCTAGTCCTGGGAGAATGGACAGGGCTCTCAGCTAACCCAACACTGGGTACCTCCAAGGAACTCTGTCTTGACAAAGAGTTCCCCCTTTCACCAGAGTTGGTGATGATCTGAGTTCTGATTTTTCCCGGTCCATCTAAAACATTGATGTTGGGCTTCTCAATATAGTTAGTGCTGAAACTCTGGCTACGGGCTTTGGCCCCATTCATCCCCAAGGCCGGCTTTAGATGTGGTTTGGTGGTAACAGATATGGATCTCGAGAAAAGTTGACTACTCCTTTTTCCTTTCTCGCAAATGTCCCCCTCCTCTGGTAACACAGCAGAGTGTGGTTCCTCTTCCAATAACCTACACTGGACCTCACCATTCCCCTCTATCTTGGGTATTGAATTAATGCACACTGGCTGCAAGCTTTCACACTGGGCATTTGACGTCACAGTCTCCTTGGACACTGAATTGATATGATCTTTCTCTTGCTTGGCTGGTATAGAAGGACTATTTTTATGACTGGGGGGAGACTTTAGAAACGCTTTAAATCCCATTGGGATGCGGGTCTTTGAGGTCTTTTCTGCTGGGTTAGGGGAAATCATGACCGAGCTGGGTGGGCTGATGACAGCCTTACCATTTTGTGGTTCAGTTTTACCTTGAGAGGTGTCCTGAAGTGATATAGGTAAACTAATAGAGGCCTTCTGCGCTGTTTGATGCACATTTTCATGGGCTGATCCTCTTTTACCAGCAAATGAGTTCTGAAGTGAGGACCCTCTGAGGGCACTGTAGGGAGGAGGGACATTCTTTGAGCTTTTAGGTGCATTTTCAGTTTCTGGAGCACACCCTGAGTTTGCAGAAGGGAGGTAGTCTTTTGTGGCCATCCTCTTAGAAGTGCCTTTAGTAGGTGTCTGAGTTGTGGCAGAGGACTTTTGAAGGTGCTGACTGGTTTTTTCAACCAGTTTTTGAGGTGCAAGTGCTGTCCCATAGCCTGCATCCAAGTCTAAACAGTCTTTATCCTTAATGGGTAGTGTAGCTTGCATATTTGGTAAAAGTGAGGTGTGGTAACTTGGGGGAGGGCCCCTCACAGTGGTTGGTGTGGATGGTTGAGCCACCCATGTTTTATGTGCTTGAGGTGACCCTTCGTAATTTGGTCTGATCAGTAAGGAGGTGGTGCGGCCAGGGGGAGGAGGAGGAGATGGGGACCTGAGTTTATTCTTGCTAGTTTCACAGTGTTTGTCTCTGGTTGGTTGCTCACCGTTGTCAGCATACTCCAGGTGCTTCCTTAAGAGGTGTGGAGAACCGGAGGAGGAAGCTTTCTTCAATTCTGCCTTGCTGGAGAGCTTGGAGTTTACAGCCTTTGGGCTCTGTGAGCAGGTTCCTGGTGTCTTGATGAACCTGGATATTTTGACTGCAGGAGAGGAGGGGGATTTCTCCTGACCAGAGGTTCCTGAGTTTCCACTGTTACTTGGTTCAGTGGTGGAGCCCTTGGACAATCTTAGTGGGGATCCTGAAGATTTGTTCCGACCAGGTATCTTTGAACCACTTGACTTGGGACCAGCATAATCGTTCATGGGAGGGATGGAATGGCCTTTATTAGATCTGCTACTCGGTGGTTTGATTAGTTTCTTCTGTGGAGTCAACTGCATAGACAGCCTCTCTGCACTGCCTTCCCTGCTATTGCTTGTATTGCTAGTCCTAACTTGATATTCAGATAGCTTCTCTGGAGATTCAAGAGCTGTGTAGTTTCTTGCATTTGCTGACTTTTGCCTTGTTGGCCTCTCATGGGGCACTAGTTCTGTGTAATTGACAACTACCTTGCTACCTTGAATGTCATTTTGAGGCCCAGCACGTGCTGTGACCTTCTGAGCACAAAGTTCAATTGGTTCTCCTTCTGCATCAAATATTGCCAAAATGCTCTCCTCAGACTGCGTACACTTGGTACCTTTGGGTTCCTTAATTAGGCTAAAAGGCCTTGGCCTCCCATCTGCAGACTGGGTACGTCCCTGGTCTCTTCGCAGCCACTGTTGTGTGAGCAGCTTGGCTGCATCTCTTGACAGTCTCTTGGAGTCCCTCTCTGCTTGCTCTGGTGGCTGCCTAAAGGACATTCGGATGTCAGTGGACTCAGGGTTGAGATCCTCCGGATCATCCACATCAGAGTGGTGATTAGGACCCTCTGGGTCAGAAGGGTTAAAATGCAGCATGGATGGTTTAGTAAAAGCTGATGTTCGCCCTCCCTCAGGGAGAAAACTGTTAATGAAACTAAGGAGTTCTTCAGGACGCTCTTTTGAGTCATAGGCAGAAGGGGGTTTCTGAGCCGCAGGATCTGAGCTACTGTCACCTCCACCCCCGCTGTCCTGTATCCCCTCCCAGCTACACAAACTGTCTGACATGCTGTGGGAGAGCCTCTTACAGTAAAACCAGCTGTCCTTGGTGGGGATGTTATCTCCACGACTGGAATGTGCCAGTTCATCATCTGCATCATCAGAATCATAAGAGAACTTCTTGCCTCCAACAGCAGTAGTTGTACCCAAATGGGTAGGTTTGGACACCCCTTTACTGCTACTTTTAATACCCAGAGAGTAGATGCCCTCATTGGAGTTCATGCAGTCTTTGTCGCCTGACTTGGAGACCTTGGAAGAAGCAGAGGAACTTCTGTGTTTCCTTCTCTGAAGCTTTCTCAGTCCCTCCAGTATGTGGCTCTCCTTTCGCCTTGTGGGCTGCTGCTCCTCCAGTGCAGCACAGATATTACTAGGAGCTGACGAACCTAAACTCAATCTCTTCTCCCAGGTCAGAGATGACTACAGGGCAAAAGGAAAGAGCAGGTCAACCTCATACAAATTTTATTATGGTTAGTACACAAATGTGTATCATGTGTCATGTGACGTGTAATTTTCTATAATGAAGATTAAGAGTTTATCTGAATGCCAAGTTAATAACACTTTCCAAAAGTCACATTTCATGTACATCTGAAAAGCAAAACAAGAGCCTTCATTTGCCAAGCTGTTGCTCAACCATGATGTAATTATTCGTATTAGTATTATTATTTTCTCAAATACCTTCAGGGTCTTATTCTCCACTTGGGAGTCATTATCAGCACACTCTTACAGTAAGATGAAGGATTAATGAAGGTCTCAAAAGAAAGACAGCAAAAGTGTCTCTAACAGGGATCTTGATTATCTACTGCACTGCTTGGTGCTGTTTTGTGGAATTAGAGAGCAGAGTAGAAGGGTTTACCATTTTCCCACAGGATCGCCCATCATTCCAGGTATATGAGCCACTGGAGAATTCACTGCATGCACTTGACAGCGACAACTCACTGCTGCTACAGCTGCTGCGTGGGTATACAGGAGCTGGCACTGTCAGACTCAGCTGGCTCAGACACTTGGCCACAGGGAAGCCTGCCTTTCCATTTAGCTGAACCTCCTATGAGACGGAAAAGAGACATGGCATCATACTGCACTGGATAGCATTGTTTGTACTGTTATGTATGGGGTTTCTGAGCTGGGAAAAACTTGTTAAGGTCCTTTGTGGACATTAACAATCATGTGAGGAGGTTTAGATGTGCATCTTAATTTTTACATAATGCTGGCTACATCTAAGTCACAAGTGCTTTTTATGTATTTTTCTTCTCATGGCAAGGATTACCTTATTGTGTACAGCTTTTTCTTTATCTTTAAATTTTTAATTTTAACTTTGCATCAAGAGTCTCTGATGTGTCAGTTGTCGGGTACTGTTGCATATCTAATTGCTATCTTACTGTTAATTTTGTGAAGAAAGACATTTAACAATAAATTGACAGGCCAATCAAATATTCTGGGAAAGTTTCCTAAAATGCTAACATCCTGCACTTTTCAAACCTAATTTAAAAATATCAGTTAATTTTCATGTGCAACCATCACAACACGGCAGAAGTTTCACCAATTAGCATCTCACTGCAGAGAATTTGACATGCAAATGATGTCTTGTTTAAAAAGTTATCATATGCAAGAGAAGAGATAATATATATTTATTTCACAGTTTCTATTTCACTAATCTCATGAGTGTCACTTCTGTGTATCACTTAACACACGGCATCTGTGGTACTTTTGCACGTTCAGATAACAAGATGATTTAGAATTCGCATATTGGCTTTATTATTTTATTATTTCCCTCTTCTCCCACTCTCAAAGCACTCATTAGAGTATATCAGGTGACAATCTCAAAAGGGTAAAGGGGTAAAGGAGTAAAGAATGGGGCAAACTCATTTTCAGTCCTTAATGCATAATACATAAGACGACTAATGTACCGCAGTGTCCTATGGAGTCATTTTTACTGACAGAACCTCAATCGATGCTATTCTGGTAAAATGACAAGGATTTATTCCACTTAGTGCCAAGTGATACTACCATCTCTTCCTGCTAAGAGCAGAGGAGGGGTCACAGTTTCAGATAGTAAGGTCTGTATTTTAATATCTTGTAATGATTTCTTGAGGGGGTGCCATTATGCTACCTGTACAATTTATATGGCTAGAGAAAAGAAAAATTCATTGCCTTCCACTTGTTTCCATTAGAGCTTACACTGGAGGGAGAGTCTGTATTCCTGGAAAGCAAGAAAGCCTTGCTTCTCTCTGGCTCCAGAAGCAAATCTGCTGCAGATAAATCCATGATCCGAGAGTGGAGTTTCTGAAAGGCAAGAAGAAGGACACGCCAGAGTCAATTTTGACTTGGAGATTTACATTAAATTAAAATGAGCCTTGTTGAATGATCTGAGATTGATACAACGGCAGAATGATAGGGAGATTTTATTTTCTTTCTCAGTTCGCCAATGCTTACAACTTACACTGAAAAAAGCCATGCAAACAATTAAAAAAAAAAAACTAAAATGTGAATTTTCTTTTCAGCATTTTAAAAAGCTGGACAGTATATGTTTAGGCTGAGCAATATTTTGCCTTCCTTACAAGATTCCCTTCTTGGGTGCCAAGCAAAGCCCTGATTCAAACTCCTCACTCAAGCTCATTAATGTCATCAGACAGAAAAAGAGCTAATATGAATAGGAAATAATTGCATGAGGGAGTAAGGGATTCCTTTGATATTTCTTTTTTTTTTAATTCAAATGCTAGTCTGAAGTCTCTTCTGTTTTTTAACTCTTGTGCTTGAGAAGGAAGGATACAAAACCAAATATATTTCCACGTATTAATCTCAGAACTTAATTACACTGGGTTCCCTGTGCTCAAATTAACTTAAACTGGAAATATGCTCAAACAAATCACTTGATCTTTGGCTTCATTTCCTGCCAAGGGTAAAACTAATGCTCACTCAGGGAGTACATGTGTATACATTACACACGTGTACATTTCTCTGCTCTGATATATTTCAACCTTCATTTTTCTATTAAAATGAGATGCACTTTTCATACTGTGTACCTGCAGTAGAAAAGTATCTATCAATAAGTAAAGTAATTGCACGTTATAAAAGTGAAAGTCACCTTCAGCAAATGGAGGCTGAGCTCTAAAAAAACTGCTGTATGCTGTAAACATTTTAAAATAAGGATTCATCCTCATTTTTACTGAATTCCATAAAACTCTTCACTGACAGTTTGCTTTGACTCGTGTGTTGTTAAAGTCTCTGAAAATTTGGGAGGGAAATAATTGAAAGACAACAGCTCCTAATGATAGCAAAACCAAACTGCTTCTTTTGTCTCTGAAGAACAAACAACCTGCGTCACGTTGCCTGTGGCCAAAACACAACCATCCTACGATGTTTCTCTTCAACTCTCAGCCAAACATGCAAAGGAAAAGTTTCTTTTTGTATTAGTGCAAGCTTGTGAGTAAGCTTTCAAAGAGGCTGACTTTTCACCTTCAATGACTAGGTTGCAATGGTGTCATGGAAACAGATCAATGCCCACTTTCTGTGTTTTTTCAGCACAGAGAAATGGAAAAGTATTCTTTACTATTTTTAGAATTCATATAACCTCAAGTCCTGCATCCTTGCACAAGGGTTTGTTTTGATTTCGGCAGTTTAACAAGAGAGGATTTCTAATTTTTTTTCCAGATTGAAAATGTTTTGAATGAACACAATCTCTAGTCTCATAAATGACTGCACCTGAAATTCATTTGCACTATATTAAGCTGGATCGGTGCCACTTTAGTTTTATGTTTACTGGTTTGTAATCAAAGTGCCAGATGGCTTTTCATCCCAGTTTCAAAGTCACAAAATTGAAACTGGTGCTGCTCTGATGCTGCATCGCCAGGCTTGCTGTCCACACAGGATGGGAGTGGCTGAGGTGTCTCGGGAGGTTCTGATCTTATCGTAGGGTGCTGGATTTCATCTCCTCAGCATCCTCATCGAGGATTCAGTCAATAGTGTCACAGGGTCACGAGGGAAGATCGTTGGAGGAAACAGAAGATGACATGGCCGTGTGCACACTTCTTGAGCTTTTTGAGGTTCAAGGCCAACATCAAAGTCAAAATTGTTCATCATGAAATACAGAATAATGTTTGCAAGGCTGGAGGAAGCCAGTGGAAGTTTCACTAAAATGTCTTCCTGCTTTTGTTCTCTGCTGTTTTTGGCTTGACAGCGGTCATATCTCAAGATAATATCAGTCCAGAATAGCAGTAACACACGCACACACACACACACACACACACACACACACACACACAGTCACACAGTCACACTGGCACACATCACAACAGCATGTAGGCAAACACCCACCCACAGAAACGCATACAAACACCCACCAGTGTACATGATGCTCACCTGTGTGATCTGATCTAGATGCATGACTCATAATAAAGGCTTTTCCTAAATCTCCACCCACACACACTCTTCTAAACTAACAGGAAATGAGGCAAAAGCTCTGTTGTTACATGTCAAGACTGAGGCTTTGAAAATTCAATCTCAGACGCTCCACACGATTGAAATGAACTTACAGCTCCTGCTGCTCCTGCACATAAACTTCTAGCCAGTGGCCACAGCAACACAACATGTTTAATGCACAAACTGCAAAATTGTATGAACAGTAATGAGGTTGGTTCACGCGGTGTCCTCCCTGAGATTGTTCAGGAAACACTCAGCCTTCGCCCCAGTAATGCCATTCGCCTGACACATTTGATATGCAGCAGAAGTGGATGGGACATCGGTTAGTTTTCATCGACTTGCCAAGAGTTCACGGTTTGAGAAAACAAAAAAGTCACATTTTTCTAGCATTTAAGCATTTTAAGCATTTAAACCCATCCAGCTGAAGGCCTTGAAGGTACACAGCTGGTGAAGCCACCATTATAAGCACCGTCGTTCTTTATCAGAGCCACTTGAGATGCCCATTGGGAACTAGAGAACATTTAATTACTGATAAGCAAAAGGTCCAGAGCTCGATGGGAAATAGTACACTCATATGGGTGATTAAGTCTCCCACTGCTTGAGGATCCACGGGGGAAGAGAAATGAACGCTCGCCCTCATTATTTTCATAGTTTCACAAGAAATTCTGCCAGAATGGTTTAGTAAGTGGTGTGATGTGAAAGCTGTTAGAAGGTTTGGTTTCAGAAGTAAAATAATAATAATAAGAATAGTAATGATTGCATAACTATTGAATTTTGAATAAAAACATATATGAACCTCTGTATTCTTAATGCACTAACCACTTAAATCAATTAGTTTCTGTGATAGAAACCTGACAACCTTATGACACGTATAATTATTCTTTTTTTAACCAAGCAAATGTGTCGAACGTTGACCTGCTTTCTCTTTTCAGCCCTCAGTAGTGTCTGTAGTGCGGCAAAAACAAAGTCCTCCAAAGCAAGATATCACATAGAGAAACACATAGAGCAAAGTGGAGAAAATTCTGTGTTACAAACTATCATAAGTCCCCTTGTGACAAATACAAAGGTTTTCAACTGCTCTCTCATGCATGACTGAGGAGCTCATAATAGTTGCACAGAACATCCGGAACAGCATGATCACATTATGATTAATTTTGACACCGACTCACTCGTCGATGGTGAAAATTACATTATTAAGTAACGAGCAGGGAAACAGGCAAAGAATTTCCTAGTGAAAAAATTTCCTCATGTAAAAGCGTATTTTCACTGTTATAGCCTCAGTCAACACCAGATCAAGTCATATATATAATCTCAGATGTTTGTTTTCAGCTGAATCACATGAAAGGAAAAACACATTACACAGAGTCTGGGCTTTGATTCACATCTCCAGCTCGATTGCACCTCTCGGTCCCCACAGTGGTGTCATCAATATCCCTCTTCAAGCCTTTTTGTATTGCAGTTTCACTTGACAATGTTCCTGCCTGTCCAATAATGGTGCTGGAAGTAGCTGGAGCTGACGGAGGGCTTTCCAACACACCCAGAGTCATATTATTTCTTCTTTTTTTTTTATTTTTTTACTCCATTTATCTACCACTCGTGCCTCTTCTTATTTCACCCTTAGTTTTTCACATCCACCTCCTTGTCGTTCTCGGCACCCATGCTTCCCTGCTATCTCATCTTTCTCCATTTTCACCCTCCTTTGCTTCCCTTCTTATCTACCCTCACTTGCTTCCTCTCCTTTCAACCCCTTCTCCTCTCATCTGGATGGACTGACAGCTGTAATATGAGTATGATGGTCATTGTCTGAGGATTACAGATGGAGACAAGTTGTGCCTTCAGAACTGTTGCATATTTTATTATGATTTGGGGGTTTGTAGTGTATGGGGGGGACCATGGAGGATAATACATTTTGGGGTTGAACTTTTAAGGTTTTAGGAAGTTTCATCCCCTGTCTTTAGTGCACTTGTGAAACCTACACTTGAAACCCAAAAGAACTTCACATATACACCATCAGTTTGAGCCAATATGCTGGATAAACAAAACCACCCAATAGTAAAGGATACTTGCTTTAAGGTCTGTACTTCCTTTATGTTTGCCAAGAAAAAATAAACAGTTTCTGAGGAGAGATAGAAAGTTGGATATAAAAGGGGATTTTTGTATTCTAAATCAAAGTATCCACAGTCTACTCTGCAGGCCCTGTCTGCGGCTGACACCCCAGAGCAGTTTAATAACAACCCAAATGAAAAACAACTTCAAGTGCATGAGAAAAAGCGGTCGGTCTTGTTTACTGGAGGAGGCTGCATCTTCTAAAAACCGGCTGGGTGCAGGGATGCCTGAGAGTACGGTATGATATGGAAAAAGATAGCATAACATAAGATAGCATCTGTATGGTTGTCTTACAGGTCCAGTACTGCTGTTAAGCTCAGTGGTTCTTTCAAGTTAAGTGATCTTGCTTGCTGTAATTTTTCATTCAGTGGGCTGGTACTCTGTGACGATACTTATTATTTCTGCATGCAGAGCAGCTTTTCCTTTCCTGTTTGTGACTCTACAGCTTTTTTTTATAAATGTGTTGGGGAAATTGGAGGGAGCCGATAACAGCCAAAGACGCTGGCGTCTCTGTAAGAAAACGTGTAAGATAATAAGATGCAAAAAAGTGCAAAGCACAAACACTCTTGGCTGTCAGGACTTATCAAGAATGTATTTCTGACATGCAGTACTTGTAAAATTCCCCATTTGCCCTCCTCACCGGCTGAAGTCAGCTGCAGCTAAAAAGTGTGAACATCTGTGTTGGTATGTGGCAGCATACCTGGAGAAGCAGGTCCGATGCCGGCTTGATCCGCTGCTGGAACAAAACACTCAACGCCCGATTCTGCTGCTCGAGATCGAAAACTCGAGTTCGTAGCTTCAGACATTCCTCTCTGAGATCCTGTGGGCAAGAAGACAACACAAGAAGGGAATCAGGAAAATCTACATCTTGTTTTTGTAATGCTAATCAATTTTGACAGTTTATTTAAAAAAGGTAATTCTGCTGGAAGTGATCTGAGGTGAAACAAACAAACCTTCTGGGTGAGAAGCGCCTGCACAACTTGATTGGCAACCTGAAAGAAGAAGAGAAGAAAAACAAGGTATTTTTTGAGGATCATTTGGCCTCTTCGGCAGGTCTTCTTGATCTCAAATAAACCTTAAGGGCCTCTGTAGGCCACCTTTGCTGAAGCAGAACTTCCTCAACTATTTCACATGTAAGATGAGTTATTATGAGCTCAAGTGAACGCAATGGAACAATGTATTGCTGTTTTCCCCTTCGCTTCTGGTGTGTGTGCATGTAAGAGTCTCTTTTACACATGAACATATCTTCTTCAATGTTCAACTCTCACTTCCTAATGGTGGTATTGACTACTGCAGCCTGATGTAGAAACAGAGGCGTTTTGGTCTCTCAGCGGCTAACACTCACCTGCACATCAGACCACAACGCCGATGGAGAAGCGGCTCCGATTACTGCTCATTGATTGCTCATTAATACTGTGTGAAGCCACATTGGCTCTTTTGAGTGCTCTCGCTCTCGTTTATTGAATGAGAAGAGATGGGAGTAAATATAGTGAAATGAGCCCTGCTCCTGGAACCTCATTCTCCAGATCTGTCTGTGGTAAAATAGCTGAGTGATCAAACAAAAGCTGACTTAGAATTTGATCTGATTGCAGACCCTTTGACACAAGTAATTAAATGACAAATGAGCTTGTCCATGTAATAAAATTTTGAAAAGCAGCTGGTCTAACACAAAAAAAATCATCCCTTCTGTTGCAAATGCACACTTTTGGCTTTCCACTGTTGCTCTGTGCATTTGTGAGAGAGGCACAGCCTCTATCATCAAAACAGGATCATTACCAAGGCCTCCCTCCA